>NC_136496.1:43014518-43227018 GCF_053919585.1 Euprymna scolopes | reverse complement strand
AACAAAAAAAAAAGCAGTGCAATAACCACAGTTGAAACTTTACTATTACATATAATTTTTGAAGAGAAAATTCTGTGTGTATTTTTATTTTAAAGTTCGTTCAAAAGTTCTTATTGACAGACGATAAGTATTTTTTGTAAATGATTTCTTTTTTGTTGATAGAAATCTTGCACAACTGGTGACAAAAATTCAACAAAAGCAGTTCATTATTTTTTCATGGAAATCTTGCACGACCAAGGACAAATTCAAAGAAAACAGTTTTTTATTGAAATGGTTAATTTGAATCTTCAGCAAAGTTTATACGTTTCTTCTCTTTTTTCTTGTTTTTCTTTTTTATCAAGTAATAAAAAAAAAAATATTACTTGAGACTTTGAAAATGAAAAATATTTATATTGTACCATAATTTTTATATTATACACACACACACACACACACACACACATATATATATTATAATTTCTTCGATAAAGAAATAAGAATTTTTGTGCTGCAGGCATTAAGTTAAATATACAAAGACATATATTTTATTTTTCCTTTTTATTCATTAATCATTTGTATAAACGAATGACACTTTTAAATAATTAGTCATTCAGATTAAAATACAAAACATTTGGATTATTCTCTAATTTTTTTTCTTACAAAGGAATTACCACTTATTAAGGCTCGAAGGCCACTCAAGGATAAGAATTAATGAGTGTACAGTGGTCGAAGGGAACATGTCGTAGTAATCATTAGTAATGGAAATTCAGTAAATTGGATTACTTAAGGAACTCATCAAGAATTTGTTCACATTGGACTTGAAGACAACCATATTATTGGTTGGAAAGCAGGAAAATGGAACAGAGTTCCACAAGCGTGCAGTTCTAAGAAAGAAGCTTTGTTCATGGAATCTACATTTAGGTTTAGGCACAGATAAAAAGTGGGGGAAATTAGTGATAGTCATTTTAGCTAGACAAGTATTTTTCGTGAAAGTCAGCACAGGGGGGACTATAGATTTGAGCTTAGATGAACACTTGCCATGAAACGATAAAGCAAAGACAGGCTTGCAACATCTCTTCTGTGGGAAAGAGGCTGCAGGGAAGAGAAAAGAGCATCCCCCACTAGGCTACGAAGTCTATTTTGAACTCTGTCAAGGCAGGATAAGCTGCTTCTAGCAGCTCCTGCTAGATGTGGCAACAGTACTCCATTCTTAGACATACTTAACTCTTATACAGGTAGAGAATTGCATCAGCAGTAAAATATCTACTGGAGCGGTAAAACAATCCCACCATTTTACCAGCAGCCTCAGTAATGGATTTGATGTACATTTTCCATCTCAGATCAGGAGTAAAGGTCAAACCTAGAAGCTTAACAAAACATGGAGCCTCCCCAAGATGAGAGCCATACATTTCGATTGATGCCAGATGAAGATCAGAACATTGATGATGTAAAGATAGAAGCTTGGTTTTAGATGCATTAAAATTAACCAGCCACCTCTTTCCCCATTGGATCATGTGATCAAGATCAGAGGAGAGAGGATCAGAAAGAACTTGGTCGTTTATAGCCTTTGAAGTGTTGCCATAGATGGTAGTGTCATCAGCTAAATGTCTACAAATGATCTTAGGATGTGATTTGGGAGATCATTTATGTAGATCAGGAAGAGAATTGGGCTCAGGATGGACCCCTGAGGGACTCCAGCATTAATACTATTGTTACATAGGAGTTATATTTTAGAAACGATGACATATATATTATATATTATTGTATTTGTTGTTCGTGTTAGAGAGAGAGTGTTCATGTTTGTGGAGAGTCGGTATATATAAAGAGAGAGACAGTTCTGTATATATAAAGAGACAGGGTACATGTTAATACAGGAGAGCCGACGGCATGTAATACACTTTGAGAGAGGATTTATAGATATATAAATAGATAGACCGAGAGATAGTGCATTTGACATTTATACTGTTGACAGTTCTGTGAATGGGAGTGTTTCTATAAACATTGACACATATATTTCTTTACCTATTTTTGAGATGATGATTCTCACAAAGTTCTTATAATATAAATTGACAATACCTTTCTGTTGAATAACATAACACGAAGACGCAGATACAAAAAGATAGTGATGTTCATTTATTCCATTCCGACCAGTCAATCGCTTTGCATCAAGGAATTCAAGTCTTTACATGATTTTCTTCTTTTAACCTTCGCTTCCAAGGTTCGATGTCAGCTCTGTCTCTGACTCACTGACTTCTCTCTTCGGCCCTGACTGACTCTCTCACTTACCTTCTGCCAAGCTCTAACTATATTGAAAACTCATGATGTCATTGCATGACCAACACGTGCATATCAGACACGCGGCCTGACACGCCTCGCGTTTTCAAGCATGCATCGCTCTTCCCATGTTTACAACCCGATTTCTCTAACATATTTTCCTAACCCACTTTACAAAGAACATTTTCCATTGTTCGTTTTTAAATTCCTTATTTTAATTTCATTTCTTTAAGAAAAACAAAATTCATCATTACATGCATTTTTCAATAAACAGATATCTAACTATTTTATGTGAAATAAACAATGGTAATTCTACATTCCATTTTCAATAACATTCCGTATTATTTATTTTAATTATGATCGGAATTCTCAATTCCAAATCTAGCTTCGCAAGTTCGAATCCTCGGCTATCCCATCTCATATTTACTCACCCACAAGAACAGGCGACTTGTTCTTGTAACACTATGAGCTTCTGATTTCTTCCCATCAACCACTACTCTTATGAATCTATCAGAAATAAATGATTTAATAATTGAACTAATTTCTAGCTATACCGTAGCTGAAAATTTTGTGAAGTAAACCTTTATGCCATACTCTATCAAAGGCCTTTGATATGTCAAGGGCAATTGCCCTAAAAAGGAAGTCTCTATCAAGAGATTTGCTAATCCTGTGAGATATGGCTAAAACACATCTGCTGTAGATCTAGCAGTATGGAAACCATATTGCATGTCACTGGGGTGTTGACTACTACTCTATTTAACACAGATTCCAGCAACTTTCTCGTGATGCACAGGAGACTGATTGGTCTGCATTGAGAGAGAGAGAAGTGTAAGCCATTTTGAGTTTCAGATGCTTCGCTGTTACACACAAGTCCTGGGAGATGACTTGTTTGTAGTAGACAGTTCCACAGAACAAAATATTCTTACCATGTCGAAACCTGGGAAAAGAACATGTGAAATTGCTCCAGAAAAGGTTTAATATTTATGAAGCAATTCTGGTTTCTGATTGGTTGGTAGCAGAACGTGAATTAATTTGATTCGTCAGTTCTTAGCAGCATCGTTTATAAATAGAATCGTCTGACTGTGTGGGATCATACCCCATTAATCCCAAAATATTGCAACAACGATCACCTCAATTTTTAAATATGTGACATACTGATGAGGCTTTCCAGGGTGTTGGGAAGCAATTCTCCTTAAGACAATGCTTAAACAGCTTTTTAAGTATGGGAGCTAGTTCTGGTTAAAGCTTTTTGAACACTATAATAGGAATGCCATCAGGGACAGTTGCTTTGCTGAAATCTGACAATCAGCTGTATCTAAATAACTGTTTGTCAGTGTTGATTGTAAGAAGCTCCTTGGAGTCCTCATCAACTTCCAATTGTAAAAATGCATCTAAAAAATCGATTTTTGCAAAACAGATTCCACCATTTAACTTAGCAAAAAGGTTTCAGATACTGGCAAGGGATATTGGTGTGTATTTAATGCATTGTTTAGTCCTGTGGAAAAATCTGCACAGATGCATACTTTACCATTTGCTTTTCTGTTGTCAGCAATAGGAGCTAGAGTAGTACATTTGTTCTAGTACTCCAGCTTCTTGGAGGCGATTCCATTCCTTTTCAACTACATTGAGAGCTGAATAAGACTCAGGATGTTTGGGATCTATTAGGTGTCTTCAATAAGTTTCCAGACTTTTTTGTGTAGGCACTTTATTGATAGCTATCTGTATCAAACACGCGACACTCTAGTCCCCTTTGTAGTAATCACCTTTAGCTTCAATGCACTTGTTGTATCGTTTCAACAACTTCTGGAAGGCTCCCATGGAAGTCCTCTTGTGTGAGCGTGTCAATAACCCTTGTCACAGCCTCAATTGTTTTATGATGACAGCCTTTAAGGTTTTCCTTAAGCTTAGGGAATAACCATAGGTCAAAAGGAGAAAGGTTTGAACTATAGGATTTGGTTGTTTTTGTTTTACGGCATATCAACCCTTTTCAGGTTATTTAATGCCGAATCCAAAGATTTTAAAGAAAATTTTTTTAATAGAATATATTTGTTGTTTTCAAGTTGGTTTCTATTTAACCCATAGTTGGGACCCTAACAGGTACTACCACTCTGGGTCAGAGTGGACCTGGGAGCAATGGCAATTAAAGGGTGGATCCACACTCCCCAAAGCCTGCCAGCTGGGGCGTCACTATCGGATATAGTTTAAGGTCATATTCAGGACCTGGACTATAGGAAGTGAGAGAAACTGTCTTGATGCCCATCTGGGTTAAATAGTTGTGGACTGGTGTATTGTCCTGGTGGAAATTCTACCGACTGGATTTGAAGAGTGCTGGGCTCTTCTGACAAAATCTCTTCTTGAACTCCCTTAAAATCTCAAGATAGTATTCCTTGTTGACTATCTGTCCCGTGGGAACCCAGTACATATAGATCATGTCCACGCTGTCAAAAAAGGGATCATTATAAGTTACTGGGTGCATTTGTTCTGTCTGGTCTTCTTGGATCTGGGAGAGCCAGCATGTTTCCACGGGGAACTGTGTCTTGGTCTCTGGGTCATAGCAGTAGATCCAGCTTTCATCACAGGTCACCAGAGCATCAAGAACTGTGGGATCTGAATTGATCAGCTCGACCATCTTCCTGCTGTCATGACAACATCTTTCTTTCTGATCTTCTCTGAACACCCTTGGGACAAACTTTGAGCAAATCTTCTCCATCTTCAGTTCTTCACGAATAATTGTGTACAATTCCTACACTGACATCAAACTATGAACTTATTGTCTCTATAGACATATGATGGTCCTTATCCATGAAATTCTTTATTTGGTCAATCAACTCTAATCATCCTTCACAGACTTCCTGCCTTCCTTGAATCTCTTATACCACACAAAAGCTGATGCTCAATTCATGTAACATGGTCTAAAAACAGTCTGAAGCATTCCATACGTTTCTCTGGCATTTTCCCAAGTTTAAAACAGAATTTTTTTTGCATACGTTCTTCTTAAGTGTCCTCATGTCTTGATTGTATTTTTGAAATTTACCAGCTGTGACAATCAGGCTTTAGTAGGGTGTATTCCAATTCCTGCTGTAGCTGTTCATTTGAACCGGAAATCATAAAAACTAGTCAGTCATCCCATAGCAATAACATACAGAATTTTCAAGAGTCTATGACAATTTTAAATGCTTGTACAAAAAAGTCTAGAAACTTATTGGAGCCACCTCGTAAATATTGTTCAGAGAAATTAGATGAGTGCTAGATAACTTTGGTCTGTCACCTTTTCCCTCACAGGATGGATCTTTCAAAGAAGAGGCATGCGATCAGATACAAATGACAAGTTAAACAGATAAGCCAAGGGCTTTGAATATGAGTGAACACACCGATTGAGCAGAATATTGGGAATATTATCTGGCCCCATACTCTTTCCAGTGTCAAGTTTCCTCAGTTTCGCAAAAACAATATCTGGCCTAAACCGAATATCAGTAAGTAAGGGTGCACCTGTTAACGTTGGCGAAGCATAGTGCGCTGCGTTTGAAGAAGTTTTACCTGCATAGTGCTGATTAAGAAGCATCACTTTATCAAATGATGTGCTGGTGGTAACAGTTTTGTCAGACAGGTTAGGAATGGCATCAGCCAAAACATTGAGTTTCCATTGCAAAACAGTAATAACTAATTACTTTTTTTGGTCGATTTCAACAATAAGCAATGTGTCTACTTAATGGTCATGTTGCAATTAGTTAATTACTGCATTATTACAAAAATCACATATTTTTATGATTCACAAAACACAGTTTGGCCATATTGTTTTGAATAATGGACATAAACAGAAGAGAACTCAGGTTACGAAAATATATAAAAAATATTTAAAATCAAATTTTTCAGGAAAAAAAGCCAAAAAAAGCAAAATGGAAAATGTTCTATATAAATGCTATATAAAGTAAAAATAGCTATATTAAAGATGTTAATTCTGGGCCATATTGAAGATTTTGACTCCCAAACATTTGTGTTGTTTCCGATGAAATTGAAATTATATGCTTTTTATGTTTTTGGAGGAAATTAATTTTTTTTTAGATAAAAACACGTACACTAAGAAATATTAATAATAGATTCCATCATTTTCATATTTTTTAAAAGCAAGTACCTTTATCGAATCCACCTCTATAGAATTCTTCTTTTTTTAGGGGATTATGTGTCGGAGAAAAAAAATTATCTCATAATTTAGAGTGGAGGATTAGTTGTTGTTTTTTTTTTATATATATAAAACCAAATTTTAAAAAAGGTCAAATACAATTTTTGAAAACCAAACTGCTCAAAAAACAAAAAAAACAAAAAAAAAACAAAAGGAAGCCAAATTCGTGAAATTTGGCTAAAAATAGGCCAATCTGGAAACTCTGAAGTAACTCATAATTTGGAAATCTATTTTCATTAATAATTTTCTACCTCATCGTTTTTCATAATTTTTTAACATGTTACAAATTTCGAGATGGTGATTAAGTAGATACCTGTAGAACAAACAATATGTACACATAAATGTCCAAAATCAAAATGCAATGCATATTGTCTCCACATGCAATGCATATTGTCTTAATAAAAACAAATAATTGGACCAATCAGAAAACTTTCTGAATTTATTTGAAATGGTTTTTCTGGGAGCTACCCAAACCCTTTAAAAACCAGATTTTTCTTCAATAAACCAGTAGAACCCAGTTGATCCAAGTCTATGGATTGGTGTCACTTTGGGTGCCCATTTCTGCAGCATCTATCTCTACTCACATGCACACAAACATTAACGAACACACAGACACACACAACTCATTGATTTATTATTGTCTGCAAATCTGTATAAACTTTATTCATTGAAATATTCCAATCTTTTTCACTGAATGCCAATTATAATATGAAATCAAATAAACATTAACTCTTATAAACACCTTTAAAGGAATCACCATTTATAAAAATGAGCAGAGAAGTTGTGATAACGATTTTTTTACCTCTGAAACTCGACGACTCTTGATTAATCGATCCAGACTTCTTCTAATGTCTCAGTGAATGAATTCCCTTGTTTTTACAAGAAATCTAAAAATATGCACAAACATTCATGTGTTTCCTATTGCTGTAAACCTTCCATTTTAAACATATAAATCATCTCTTTTGTGAATATGTGCCTTCTTAACCCATTATTTTGTTTTGTTTATCATATGACCATTTCTTTTGCTTTTCTCACATTTGGTTATAAAACCTGCAAAACCTTTTCACTGAAAATGTTTCTCTGAATCCGGCTCATCCCCAAAATACTTCTCTCCCATTACAAAACACCCCAAAACTGGCGTGAACATATCGCTAAAAAAATTAATGACCTCCTACCTAAAACTGGTGATTGAATCGTTTTAATTGAAATTTAATATTTTGATTTTTGGATGTCGCCACAATAATGAAGGAGAACCAAATTATTTTAGAATTTATAAAAGAAAAAGATTTGTTTCATATATAAATTTAACGTAAAATGATCTTCCATTTCTGCATCATTCTAGCGTTTTAGGATAGCTGATTTTTTTTACTATGGGAGATAAATCCTGTGCGTTTTTATTATGCTTCGTTTAGGGAGGGCGTCTACATTTTAGGTGATTATATGTGGCCTTATGATCTTGCTACTCGAACTTATGGTTATTGGAAAAAACGTTGTTAACTGCCCTAAAAAGTTAGAATGGTCTGTCAAGGGGATCATTTTACATAATGATTATTAATAAAAATGATCCCTCATTTTTTTTTTTTACTGCCAAGTTTTGCAGGGTGTTCACACGCAATTGTCTAAAAAAAAAAGTAGAATCATAGGTCATGTCCAAGAATTCAATACGCAAAGTTAAGACACCGGAAGTGGTTTTAGTTTACCTAAACATGAAATGGGAGTCAGTAAACATGAAACGAAATAGAAATGATTTTATATATTTTCTTGTGCTATCATGACATGATAAAAAAATAATAAACTTTCGTTTTTTACATGTCTATAGTTTTTTTTTGTTTTAACATTTGTGTTATCACAAAAAAAAACTAATGAGAATTTTTATTACTTACATTTCTATAAATGGTGTCTTTTTGAACTAATGTACTTATGTCTTTCACGAGTTTTATCACAGAAATTTGTCATAAATGATGTAGGAATGTTTTTATTAACACTTCTTGTGCTATCAAAAATCTTATTTTATTTGTATAAAAAAAGTTTCTTAAAATGAATACATGGAATTTTGTCATAATGTATTACTTCTTTGAAATAAAATATTTCCATATGAATAAATTTGGAATATTCAAAAAATATTCATAGAAATGTAAAAAATATTCATAGAAATGTAAAAAAATATTTATAGAAATGTAAAAAATATTCATAGAAATGTAAAAAATATTCATAGAAATGTAAAAAATATTCATAGAAATGTAAAAAAATATTTATAGAAATGTAAAAAAATATTCATAGAAATGTAAAAAATATTCATAGAAATGTAAAAAATATTCATAGAAATGTAAAAAAATATTCATAGAAATGTAAAAAAATATTCATAGAAATGTAAAAAAATATTTATAGAAATGTAAAAAAATATTCATAGAAATGTAAAAAAATATTCATAGAAATGCAAAAAAATATTCATAGAAATGTAAAAAAATATTTATAGAAATGTAAAAAAATATTCATAGAAATGTAAAAAATATTCATAGAAATGTAAAAAATATTCATAGAAATGTAAAAAAATATTCATAGAAATGTAAAAAATATTCATAGAAATGTAAAAAAATATTCATAGAAATGTAAAAAATATTCATAGAAATGTAAAAAATATTCATAGAAATGTAAAAAAATATTCATAGAAATGTAAAAAAATATTCATAGAAATGTAAAAAATAAAAGTTTATGAGATTTTCATTGTTTCATCATTTTTTGTTTCATGTTTAGTGACTTCCATTCCATATTTAGGTAAACCGAGTCCACTTAACTTTGCATACTAAATTTTTTAACATAACCAAATCTCATTTTTTTAAAAGGTGAGGGTGATCCAAAGGAATGTGTTAATCGTTTATTTTTAACTTTAGTCTTTGTGCGGAATTGTTGGTTGAAACAAACAAATGAACAAAAAATGGGTTATCATTTTTTGTTTGTTTGCTTTTTTTTAAAAAATGCAATTTGAAAAAAAAAACATGAAAAAAAAATTGTTTCATTTTGCAGCCAACAGCTCTGCACAAAACCTTTATAAACACAGGGTGACTAAACTTGAAGCTAACCTGCTAATCTACAATTTTACCAAAGAATTGATTATTAAATTTATGAATATTTTATTGGTATTTTTTACGACCTAACCTAGTGCAGTTTACCCCCTAAAAAAAAAAAAAAGAAAGTCAAAATAATATAATATGAAAGAAAGAATATTTGAAAAATAATAAAAATTTAACATTATGGAATGGGGGGTCACTTTCCTATATAACTTTAATGTAAAATGCGCACCCACTTCTTGGTCATGTAGCGATAAATGGGACACGTAATCGTTCGCATTTTTTTTCAAGTTTGGGAAGAAACAGAGAACGAGGGTGGGGAGGAGGGTCATCAGTTCCAAAACACTTCAAACATTTTTCGGGGGGGGGGGGATCTTAAAATTTATAACTCAGACAATTTCCACTTTTTTCATTAGATTTGCCTTGAGAGGTCTCAGCGCTTACTTAATTATTATTTCCTGATATTTTAAGGCTGTTAACGGGGGGGGGGGGGTGCACACACACACACACACACAACAACAATTAGTGTGGACCTGTACAATGCTAACTCACTTCTTGTACTTTTTTCTTTTTATCTTTCTTTCAATTATTTTTTAACGGATTATTGTCGATTGAACCATATCATACAAAATAAATAAAAAATAAAATTCAATTTCATTATTTTAATATTTGCAAGGAATGCTCAGTTTCTAATACATTCGAATAAATTGATCCCCATATTGAAACCATTCGATGAGAACACGCACACCTCTCTTATATAGAGAATTTTTCACTTATTGTGGAAAATTATTTCCACTATTTTATTTTGTCCCTTTCTTTCTCTTTTTTCTTTTTCCTTCCCTCTCACTATGTTTCGTTCCTCCTCCTCCTCTTCTACATCACATGATTCCATTCTGCTTGCTGATTGGGCGAACCTCTCATTGTGCACCAAAATTGTCCTTTTGGAGCATTTTGAAAAGAAAAATATCAATTGTTGTTCAGACTTTGTGAAGGAAGGAAATTGTTGGCATGTTGTCTTGGTGTTAACATTAGTAAAATATGTTTAAGTTACCTGACATATTCTGTTGAGGTCTTGGGCAAAGAAAGAAGGCTAACAACCTTTGTGAACAGCTTCTAACTAGACATTAAAATAGTTGAAAGGAAAGAAAGTTGCTGCTTCTACTCTGTAAGATGAAGATCTCTATATCAAGATTACCTGATATGTTGGAATGAGTCTTGGGCAAATTCGAGACCAGGAAAATTTGTGAGAGAATCAGCTTCTGTCTTAACTAGACATAAAAATAGTTGAAATATGCGGCAAATTCAAAGACATTAATTATTCCAGGATAAAAAAGAAAACATAGGATTCATTGCAGCGATTTCTCGTTACATGAAACCCTGCTTTGGAGTTCGGCTCTGAAATGAGAACTTTATTGCCTTTTCTCTATGAGGGGAAATTACAAAATGATTGTCTTGTGGTAAGTATTACTTGGACAGGATGATTTGGAAGTGTTGTGGTTGCATGCATGAAAATGCTACCTGCAAAGAACTTTGACTAAAGAAGCTAATGCAGTCTAATCTAATGGAAGAATGGACACTGCTTAAAACAAAATGGTGACGATTGTTTCTAAAAGATCTCAGAGTAAAAAAAAAAAGGAATACACTTTCTAAAAAGGATTTATACAAACTTTGAATTGCCTTCAGTAGATGAATCCTCCTCTCTCTTTCTTTCTCTCCCTGCTCTACTTTTTCAAAATTGTTACGATGCAAGGATTTCGCTTGTAAGCCAGATGCACAACTCTTGGCAGCCAGCAGATTAGACACTTTTTCCTATCAGGACTTTCTCTTTAATAAAAATCATTTCTTTCAACTTGTTTTTTTTCATATCATTTTCTTGAATGCTTCTTTCTTTTTTCTACGTTGCAGGTATCAAACTTACTTGTATTGATCGGACTATTGTTCTTACCTTGAGTGTTATTGGTGCAACGTTTCAGTTGGATTGTCTTTTGACCATCACCAGGCATGTTGGTTGTTGTTTAGAACAGAAAGGAGAAAAGTTACGGGCTCCTTAAATATTTTCGTATTCTATGAGTCAGTCTCTACTTTTTGGTCATTGTTTCGAATCTGTCAGAAAAAAAAATTGGTTGACAAAGGGGAGGTAATTCTAATAAAAATTGACAGGGGGATTATCTGCCTTCCATCGCGAAATTTTAAGGGTGTACAATATTTGTTTTTTCTACACTTAGACATTTAAAAAAAAGCAGAGACTGACTCACAGAAATATGGAAAATATCTATGGAGCCAAGCAGCCAACATGCCTGATGATGGTCGAAGTACAATCTGGCCAAAACGTTGCACTCATAACACTAAAGATGAGAACGATAGTCTGAATAATACAAATAATATAAACAATCAGTCCTCATCTCCAAAATTCAGAACTTTAAGAAGAATTACCTTCCACGGGACATAGCGGATAAAATTTTCTCCATTATTAATCTAAGGGCAATGCTCGCATAAAAATTGAATGCACGCGCATGAAAACAAACATGGTGATAAGTGAAAACAATACAGAATACATTGGATAATAAACGTCTTAATATCATCGCCTTTGATTAATAAATGAAAAATGCTTTATATAAAGGGATGTGTGTGTTGTTCTCATTGAGTGGTTTCAATATGGGGGATCGATTTACTAGAACATTGTACCTATTTACTTGCCTCTCCACGAGGACAGAGTTAGACACAAGGTTGGTTTTTAATGTGGGGAAAATCCAGCTCTGGATAGGAACAAAAATAAAAATTATCTCAGTCATGAAGGAGTTCTCGTCCACTGACCGAGAAGTGAAGTGTATCAACTAAGCAGGAAGCACTCCTTACATATATAAATTTTTTTTTTGGATAATATGGTATCAAATATCAGGAAATAATGATTAATATTTAACGGTGAGATCTTTTCAAGGCAAATCTTATTTTTAAAAAGATAAAATTGTGGAGTTATAAATTTTAAGTCCCCCCCTCCCACCACCTAACTTTAAAAAATGCTTGATCACGTCTCGTTGACAACTATGTGACCAAGAAATGAGTGCTCATTTTACGTTAAATTCATATAGGAAAGTGATCTCCCACTCTAAAATTTTTATTATTTAAAAAATATTCTTCTTTAAAGGACGTTGAAATGTATTAGGCCCCCTCTCCAAGAAGATTTTTTAAAATTTCTTTTTAAGGATAAACTACGCTGAGTTAGTTCGTAAAAAATACCAGTTTATTTTTATTACATTTGCATATGAATCGAATAATTATGTAAGAATGAAGAGAATTTGGGACGCACTTGAGTTTATGTTTCCATTTTTTTTTTCTTCTTCGTTTGGTAATTAGACCAACACAAAACTTACCTTAAAAACTTCTTTTCTAGTTCTCAGGCGTGCTGAAAACAAATGTTGCATTTAAAATTAGGGCCAGCAACTAGTTTTCACGATACTGAAAAGATATTTTTTTCCGCATGTTTCACGTATTGCGGCAGCCATATTTGTAAAATTTTACTTGGTTTCCACCTTATCATTTTCATTTAAAATGACGACGGGTATGCTGAAACGAATATCGCATTTAAATTTTCTGCAAATAATAATTTTCCGGATATCAAGCAATGTATTTTTTTATGTTATATGTGGTAGCCATTGTTGTACGCGCAAGCGCATACTTTTGCCGCACGTGCATATTTTTGTCGCGCACGCTTCAAAAATATGCTCGCGCTTGCGCGTACAACAATAAACACCACCTATAATAAAGAATTTCATTGCTTGATATCCGTAAAACTACTTATTTGCGGAAAATTTGAATGTGATATTTTATAAGAGGTGGCTATTATTGTACGTCCATATTTTTTAATTTTTAAATAAAAAAGATTCATTACGTCCTTTCTGTTTTGAACAAATATAGCCGCCGCGTTATATTGAAACATACGAAAAAGTATCTTTTCAATATCATGAAAACTAGTTGTTGACCTCAATTTTAAATGCGATATTCGTTTTCAGCACACCCGAAAACCTCCATAAAAACAAGTTTTGCAAGGTAGGTTTTGTGTTGGTCTACCAGAGCACAATTACTCTTCGTTTTTGAAAGAAAAAAAGAAAAATCATTAGAAAACCAAAATCTCAACGCCGAACTTATCGCATTGTAATTCACAATGGCCAGTTAAGAAACACTAAATAAATAAAAGTACAAATTTTGAATTTCCTGTGCTCATTATTTATCTGATTTTTAAAAAAAATGAACGTATTAACTTAACGCTAAAAAAAAAAAAAAAAGAGAAAAAAGCAAAACAATAAAAAAAAGTTTAGCATTTGTGAAGTTTAACATCTCTGGTAAATTTAGAAAGTCCTTCTTAACATGAGGAGGAGGCGCCTTTACGTTTCCCTTGCTACGGACAGAACTCTCCTTAACGGAAAACAATTAATTTGGCAGAGGATGTTAAATTGCACAAGCGTCAAAAAGTGTATCATTATTATTTTTCAGTGGTGGGAGAGAGGGGTTAAGGTTCTCATTTTAAAATATATATTGAAGTATTACAGACTACAATTCTCATCTTGGATTTTTAAATTCACATCGTTTCGGTCGATAACAACCACCCTTCTTCCTGTGCGTCAAACTTGGGAATCTTTATTTTATTTACCTCCAACCCAGGAGATAAGACACATGATCAAATGTGGCGGTTGATGAAAGTATCTTTATGTCGAACTTGAAACCTGTGTGGAATTTCGAAGTGAACTCTTACTCTTTAATCCAGGTTCGACTAGATGCAGGTCGGAGATTATACCGGTCGTAATGATGAGAATAATAGTCCTAATAATGCAAGTTTTCAATCTTCACCTAAAAACAATTTGAAATTTTAAAAGATTGCTAATTAATAACAAAATAGTCCGACTGAAACTTAATTATTCTTCAATTTACTAAATAGAGAAAGAATTTAAACGTTTTGTTTATATTTTACGTGCCACGACGGAGAAGCAAGTTGATGAATGAAAAATCGGTTATGGTTAAAGTTCACTTCCGGTTTGTCATTGTTGTATATTGACCAATCCAATTGCTTTATTTTGAATACTTCATACATGGCGGAAAGTATGAACAGCGACGACCAAGGTAAAAAGCCATCCTTTCATTATATTTGAGATATTTAATGTTTATTTTAGAAATTGAAAACAATATTAATTTTCTCATAATCACATTAGTCTCAGATTTAAAAAAAAAAGAAGAAATCTGAATCATACCAGTAATAGTAATTTAACTGTAAGCATTTTATTTGATTAGAAATGTCGTTATTTTGATTTGACCTCTCCAGTTGAAGACATAATACCGGTTGCATTTTATTTATACCGATGAAAAATATTAGTTTAACTATTTTCTTTGAAGTTAGCAAAAATAAAAAAAAATCAAATAAACAGGTAAATTTAGTTGACAACTTTTTGTAAGTCGAGATTTTATTTGAAAAAAAAACAAAAAAAAAAAACACACAGACACACACAAAAAAGGTTGTTTTAGAATTTATTCTTTTAACTATTTTTTGTTTTTAAATTATTTCCTGTCAACGAAAAAACAGAATATATATATATATATATATATATATATATATATATGTGTGTGTGTGTGTGTTCCATTTAAAACCTACAAATGTCACATTCTTTGCATACTTACTTGATGTACTTTTAGTCGCTTGACCGGACCGTTTTTCTCATTCAACTACTTTTTATCTACCAACCGTATTTACTGACCATTTTTTTTTTTTTTTATCATAAGTACAATAACTTTTACCAATTAAATTTAAATATCTGAAGTATTTGATTTATCATTTTACTTCATTTCACTTATTAAACAAAATTCAAACTTATTTATTTATTTTTAGGTAAATAAAAGAACAGATAAAAAAAAGCACCTGTAGTGTAAGTGCTAGGCCCTACATAATTACAGGTGCTAACTTCTCTAGTCAGCCCACCTGTAATGAATATGGCATTGGATCGTATAAGTAGTTTTGGTGCTAATGCAGAGTATGATCCGCGCAATTTTTTTAAATCGTATTTCCAAGTCTAATTAAAGTTTTATGTTTTTTTTTTATTTAATTGTAAGGTTAAAGTACAGAATAGGTACAAAACACCCTCCCCTCCCCTCCCATGTTAAGAATGGCTTTTTGAATAATTCAGCACGGATCACTCTCTGCATGAGTACCATAGTTTTTTTTCAGGTAAAATTCAAGTTTAACGATATCTTTTTCTTTTTTTATTAAATTGTTAGGCGAAAGCACAGTAAACACGGTGTTTACTAAACACCTTCTCCTCCCCATATTAAGAATGGCGTTCAAATAATGACATTATTTCAGCACAGTAACAAAAATGCACAAATACCAATGATTTTTATTAAATACGGAAACAAACATAATTAAAAATGATACATAATACGAGGAACATTTTACGTTGTACAATTCTTGCGGCGTTAATACATGATCAACAATTTGTTCTAGGCCTCCCTGTGCATGTTGCATTTTCGATTTTGTGTTTATTAATGATTTAATGAGATCTTAACTGAATTTTTCTAATTTTAAAATAAATTAAAATATTTAACTTTCAATCAATAATCAAATTGCTTTACTTAAATATGACTTTTTTAACCTTTAAAAATTCTTTTATAAATAATTATATTTTTATAATAATAATACTTAGAGTAATTAAATTCGTTTACAATATTTTTTTTTATTCTTTTAAAATAATTACGTCAATTTTACATTCTTACAGGCGGTGGAACCCCAAATATGTCACCGTATTTTTCTCATGTTTTGGTTTATCTAAACTGAAAGAAGGCTTGAATATTTATTGAAATAATAAAAATAAGGCAAAACTAAAATTAATTTGGTCTTTTTACAGAATTAGAACCAAACCAAAATATATTTATTCGGTACTATTACTAGTATACATAAAGGTATGAAAAAGTTGTCAACAACAAAAAAATCAAACAAACCAAACAAATATATAACGAATAAATGTTATCAAAGGCAAGATAATTTATTTTTCTACCTAACTGGATAAGTTTTTAGCGTTTTTATTTAATATAAAATGTTTATTCGTTCTTAAAAAGTGTAATGTTGAACATTGTCAGAGAACAAGAAAAGATGGCTGGCTGCGATGTCTGTGAAGACTCGATAATCACTTCAAAATAAGAAATAAAACAAAATGGTGGTAGAAACCCGCCCAGTAAATGTCATAGTAACATTTATTGAGTCGATTACTACCACTATTGAGTGCGGATTGAAGATGTTTTTTTTAATTATCGATTAGTACATTTTTGTGTTAAAAAAGTTTGAATAATAAAATCTTATGTAAACGATTGTATATTGTGAGCTGCCGCGAACCAAATGGGAAGAAAAACAGATTTAAAAGTACAATATTAGTATGCGTGCTTTTATAGATCGACACCTATGGCGAACGATATTGGCGAGTTACAACAGTCAAAAGACGACCATGCATGCAATGACACCAAGGTTTCAGAAACTAGATACGAAAAAAAAAAACCGATTTATTTACATTGTTAGATTTTATTTTTAAATTATTTATTGTAATTTTTGCATTTTTCTTTTTATTCTTCTTCTCATAAAAGTGTACTTAAGGATAAGTTGTTTCTGACGGTTGGAAGGCGTACAAAAAAAAAAAAAAAAAAAAAATTACTCCCCGTCACCTGATGAGAAACAACAATCCAATGCAACAAAGTAAATCAGTGAATTGTTTTTATTCCTTTTCAGGATCATTTCGTGTCGTTGTCTTTCGGCTTTTTTTCAACGGATTTTACCGAGCCAATATCGCCTGCTATGGTGTCCGATCTGTAAAAAAGCACAATATTGAATTTGAAGAAATTGTATACCTATTTACAAAACAATATTGGGTTTTGTTAGTAATGTCCAAGATCAGTGCTCGGAAAAAATCAAGTTACCTGAAGTCTCGACAATTACTTCAAAGTAACAAATAAAACAAAATGGTGGTAGAAACCCACCCAGTAAATCTTACCGTGACATTTATTGGGTGGGTGTCACAGTGTCACAGTCACACTAGGTGTATCGGAATTTTTGACACCTCTAACACGAAACTGCGAATAAAATATAAAAAACTGTTAATTTCTCTTTTAAAAGTGGGTTGTTTATTTTCTTTATGGATTATACTTCCAAAATAAACTATTAAAGTTGTATAAAAGGTAATAGAAATATTATTTTTATTTAAAAACAAAACAGTAATGAAATCAATTGAATTTTACGAGTTAAGTATTTTTCAATTTTTAAACTTTAAAAATCTATAAATTTTTTTTTCTATTTATTCGATTTTTACGATATTTTCAGGGTCAATGTGAAATTTTATGCTCTTTGCAATAAACCGAATATAATATTTTAGACAAACGTTTTTTTTTTTTAATTCACGCCCCCCCCCATTTTTGAAATGTCTATTAAAAAGTAAATAATTTACTCACCAAAGTTTTATATATCACAAATTGAAGATAAAAGATCAATAAATAATATATTCAAATTTAAAACAAAAAGTGTTTTTTAGAAATTTACCTGTAAAGTCCGAAGTTTAAAACCTTTTTTTTTTTTTTTTTTTTTTTTTTTTTAAAATGAAATCTTGGTCCTTGCTCCTTTAATTGAAAAAAAAAATCAGGATTTGAATTACATTTTTCGAGTAGTTATAAGCTTGGAAAGACAGGGGGTCGAATTATTCAATATATTTCACGCATTCGTAAGGTCAGTTTCTGACACACGGTGTCTACCACCATTTTGTTTTATTTATTTTGAAATCATTATCGAGACTTAAAAGATGTAAAAAGACTTCACGGCCATTTTTTTTCTTGTTCTCACATAACGCTCAATACTACTTGTTTTTTTAACCGAATAAAAACACTAAACATTTATTCAGTTTGATAGAAAGTAGGAGCTTATGCAAAATTTGAACCAGATGCAACTAACTGACTGCTCAGCTTTGCTCAGAATATTATGTTAACTGCCGGCTTTCGCCGTAACACCACTACACAATGAAAATACTGAAAAAAACAAAACATTTGGTACTCCTTGGGCGTTGAGTTCCATGGCGACCAGCAGAAAAATTTAATGGGTAAATGTTTACTTTAACTACAACAGAACACAGACCAATAAAATTTTTTTAGGTTTTCAGGGTCGCTGACAACGAATCTGATATTACCTTTTGCATGGTATTAACCCCTGAACCCTTGCACTACACCACCCGTCCCCCTTGCCCCTGCTCCTCCACCCAATGTAAACAGAGTTTTTATGAAAAATTAAGACGGGTTTGAATATCAGATTCGTTGTCAGTGACCCCGAAAACCTATAAAAAACCAAATTTTATTGGTCGGTGTTCTGTTGTAGTTAAAGCAAACATTTACCAAATTTTTTAAGTGAAAAAAAAAAAAAAAATAAACAACTTTTTTTCTGTGTTTTTCGTGTATTATTTTTTTGCACTTTTTTCTTAGTTTTTGTAACTAATGTAAAGTAAACTTTTATTATTTTTTCTTTTCATGAACTTTTTTTTTTTGTTTTTTCCTGTAGGGGCAACCATTAAAAAAATTTTTTTTTTTTTTTTAAATTAAATTAAGACAGCCGGGATATTCCCTTAGGATTTCGTCCTGCTACCCCACTTAATTTATTGACGCACCCCCCCCCCCCAATATGTCCTCCAAAGATCGTCTGCTCCTTTGGTTGATCACTGCTTTATGTCAGATTACAGTTAAACTCAAGTGCATGACGTCATGTTCCCAGCAAAGCTGAACAGATGGTTAGTTACGTCTGGTTTAAATTCTGCACGAGTACCAAAACGTAACTTCTCTTGCCGTTGATAACATTTGATATTACAATAGAAAATATTGCAGCATTAAGAATTACTTATATAATGTTAAATTGAATTTTAAAAAAAGATTCTTAATGCTGCAATATTTTAAGTTATAAATATATATTTTTTACTAGAATATCTTGTACTTTTCTTTTCCGTGTTTAAGCATAACCATATTACTTTTCATGCTTGCATTTTTTCTATTGTAATCCATGATTTTTCCAGGCTTCCAGTAAATTCATTTGTTCTTTGTTTAATTTCAGGCTTATTTTTTTGCTCCCATAAACATAACATACACATATGTAATAACAATGTACGGCACTCGTCTGCTTTTAATAAAATCCTCCCAATTATTTCCCTTTCATTCTCTCTGTTTCACTTGTTATTTCTCTTTTTGCGAGAGCAGTGAATTAATAGCAACAATAGTTGCTGAAGTGACGTGGTTGCTATGCAAACCAGTCATAAAAAACGTTGCTCACCTCCTTACGTTTTTTTTACAATTTTGAACACTAGTAAATTCATCATAACTTTTGTTTCACTGAAAGAAAATTGAAAATTTTTTTCACAATATAGCTGAGAAGGTGATCTATAAATTGTAATAATTTTGTTCAAAAATGAGTGAGTGGTGAAGCTTTAAAGCAGTTCTAAATGACTGAAACTGCTACTTAACCATATATTCAAACACTATCGTGTTTGAATGATATATTTGTTTTTGACAACTTTTTCGTACCTTTGTGGATTGTAAAATAATTCTCATTTCCTGCTTTTGCTTCCAACTTAAATTTTAACATTGTATAGGTTATCTTGGTGTGTGACTGTGATTAAAGATAAAATATAAAAATATTGTATATGTTTAAACTCCACAGAGCCTTCAACTTATTGTTGTTGATTAAATTACGTTCCCACCACTTCTCGTCTCATTGGCCCATCCCAATCAATCAAGCAAGATTATCTGTTTTACTATTACATATTGGACAAATTTAATCAATTAAAAATAAATTTACTTAGATACAAAAAATTTTAAATGTCAATCATTTTCTCTTTTAGATATTTTATTTTCCCAATATTTAAAAATAAGAATTGGAAAGATTTCTATTTTCTTTTTATTTTCTTTGTAGAAAATAAATGAACACCATCCCATTATTACACCCTCTTCTCATTTGGATGTCTTTTGTTAGTTTTTCTTCTGAAATTATGCTTCGAAATTTAAGTGGAGAATTAATAATTTTGGTGTTTGTGCAGTTTATAGATCGTGCTATTTTTTAGATAGGATTTTAAAGTTAAATTCAGTTTTTATATGTTCTTGGTGAAAGTATAGAATTATTAAAAAGCCCCCCCCCCCCTCTTCCCGTTAAGAATGACTTTTTAAAGATTATTTCGGCACGGTTTGTAAACTGCACAAGTATCATAGTTTGTATTATTTGAACTACTATTCTCTTGATTGTTTTGCCTGATGTAACCTCCAACCTTGAAAATCTGTCTTGTGTCACCCTGTCTTTATGGCTTGGCTCTCTTTGTAACAAAGCCAGGTGTTAATCTTTCCATGGCTTTGGCACGTGTGATGCATCATTCTCTCTCTGTACATATTTCCTTGTTCACTGATGAATCGGGTATCATTGAGGCAGTATAAGTATAAATAGTATATAAAAAAAACTACTTTAGTTTCGCCCCACTGTTGCTGTTAGATGACATGTCAAATTGATCAGCAGCTTTGTCATGAGACTACATGGCACTATTACTATAATGATGATGATGACACCAGAAGTGGTAGTTTCTATTTGCCAACAATTTGCTATGACAACAATGACGATTGCCAACAACAATATTACATATTCTTATGAATATAACCACCAGCAGTAGCAATTCCAGAGGTGCCTTCATCATAATTATGAATGCCAGCAGCAATGCTTCAGATACTGCCATTATCATCTCTTAAAGTAGCTTTGTTCCTTCCACAACAAGCAGCAGCTTATTATATCCACAGTATCAGCTTTGTTCCTAGCACCAAGTTCCTTTGCTACATATCAAACACTGCTGCACAAATCATCATCATCATCATACACTGCAATAAGCTAATCCCCCTTACCACTTCAAGATGGCTGGCAATCATCGAATACCGCCATTGTCAGCATCATCCCTCTGTTTCTATCTCTCACTTTCTGATCCTGCACACAGCAACATCTTCAACTCTCAGTAACTCTTTCCTATATATTTTGTCTGAAATAAAACTTTAATTTTTGTATGTCTATGTTGCCTTCCTCTTGTCATGTTCATCATCTTTCATTACTTGTCTGCAGAAGTTGTACTTTACACGACTGGTTCTTGTCTATTGCTATTCATGCTAACATTGTTTCCACATCTGTATGACATTTTTATATCGTTAAATGGTCTAATGGATAAGAACATTAGTTAAGCAACATTTTTAAATGAGAAATTTCTGGAGGTTGAAAATTCAGTCCGATAATAATGTAAGAATACTTCTACTCTATCATGGCTGATGGAGCAAGAACAATGTACCTCTATGGATTAACAGTTTGAAATTTCATACAGGTTTGATATTAAGAGTTCTGAGTTTTAAAAGATACATCTGATGAAGCTTGGCTCAGCCAGAATGTCAACATATCCAGTTGAGATTAGTAGTCTGATTAATGCAAGTAATAATAAAAATATGGCTGTATTTTCTGGAACTGTTTAATTAACTTTGAATTGTTGTCTATATATGTGACTCTTTTATTTCAAATAAATTACTAAAGCAAAAAGAATAAATGAATAACCTATTTGTTTGATAAATGAGACTAAAGAAAACAAAAAAAAGTCCAAGGACAAAATCATTGTTTTTATTTTTTTGTTCTACCATATTAAGGAATTGGTTCAATTGTACAATAGTGGCCATTGGCACATCTCTCTTATTTTGGCCACCTTTTGAATAAATTGAATTCTAATAAAGTTTGGAATTCTGTCTTATTCAAAAACAATTGCTGGCAGCCATGTTTTTACTCTTTTAAAATGTAATTACACAATAAAATGGTTTTAATGGAATTTAGCGAATTTATGAACATACAAAAGGTTAAAATATGAGTCAGTAATTTAATAACAAATTGTGTTCTAAAAAATTTAATTTTATTTGCTTTAAAAATGTTAATACAAATTTTATTTCTAAATAAAAAGTACCATTTCATACCAAGAATCTATTTTATCCAACATGTTGAGTGAATACAAAAAGTGAATTAGATAAAATATAGTATTCTCGATAGTACAATTGCAGGTATGGCCGAAAATATTGATCTGATATACTTGATTTTTTTTTTTTAATGAGAAATTTAAAAATCATGAATTTACACTTTGTTAAATATTTTTCTCAAAGAAAAAAGTATAAAATTTATAAAAATGAATAAATTGATAGAGAAAATTTATTTTAGATATACGTCTTTTGTTTTTATTAAAAAAGGAATAACAAACTAATGCTCCCCTCTTTTTTCCCAGAAATGTTAGTACATGAAATTGAATTCTGATTTAACATTCAGTTAATAATAATCACATATTGATAAATAAATAGTTAAATCATTACATGGCTGAAACATAAAAAAGTAAACTTTACCTTTTGATTTAAATTTATGAGAAATGATATTCTTGCGATCAATGTTAACCATGTCAATTTTCATTGATTCATCTTGTATATATAGTTTTAAAGTGTCATACAATTACCATTTTTTTTTTTTTTTTTAATGTAAACACATGTAAATAAACACACCATGGAAAAAAAAAAGAGATTATTTTGTAAAAGTATTTTCAGTATGAAATTATTAAAAATGGAAAAATAAATTTGTAATTTAAAGGGTAAATCGTCCAGAATAAAAGTGTTCCGTCTTCAGTCATGGAGGTGAGGATCCGGCTTAATTAGTGCATTTTTTTTTTTTTTGTCCAGTCTAGAGTGTTCCTTTTTGAGGAGCATGATATCTCCCACATAAAAAAATTTGCCTTCATGGTGAGACAGTAAATAACTATCTTCTCTTTTAACCTCTTTCTCTTAGCCTTTCCCTCCCTCTTTTAACCATGTCTTTCTCTGAGCCTCTTTCTTAGCTTCTCTCCCTCTTGACGTTAAAAACGTTCAATATAATACTTTAGAGATATACATCAGCTTAAGTGTATTGCTGAAAAAGAAGTTATGTGAGTTCACCAACTGTTGCTTACTGTTGACCTCTTCCTGTCACTCATTCTTTCCTTTCAAATTTACAATTCCTTCTGTGCAACACTAAAAACAGAAAAGTAATATTTTTCAACCATAACCAACTGGAATCTAACCTGCATCTTTAAGTTTGTGCTCATTTAACTTTTCTATAATACACAAAGGCAATTTATGTTTCCATTACCACTCGCCTCCTTTTTTAAAATGAATTGCTGAATTACTGGAAATACACTGTTAAAAAAATTAAAATTATAAATCATACTTTTGTTAGTTTATAAAAATCAATACAAAAGATTGTTTAATCTAAATGTATCATCAAATTTGAATTTATTTTGCAGAACATTTGTTGCATAACAATAAAACTAGTTAATTATCTTTAATTAAAAAATACTTTTTTACTTAGTCTTGTTGTTTTTCTTTTATGGTAATTTCCTAATGTACGGTCGTTTATTGCAGTAAATTTGATTTCAGCTTTATTCACAGACAACTTATTTTATATTAAAATACTGATTTATGTAATTTTCTTGCGTTAACACAGTATTAATAAATATTACATGTTTATTATATTGACGGTAATATTAAAATTCAACAATTGCTTTGTATTTGTGTGTCTTAATTTTTTGGTGGCAGATACTTTGGGTTTGGAAATATATATGACCAGTTAATAGTTTATGATAGTAAACTAGGAAATTACATTGAAATCTGTAGGGTGTTCAAAAAAACATTTGACACTTGGAAAAGAAAGAAAAAAGTCATATTTTGACTAAAATTTGATGCGTTCTAAGAATTCCAAGCGTATTTCTTAGAGAATCCTTTGTTCAGCTTAGCTGAAAAAAAACCAAACACCCTGAATCTCCAATCACAACCTCTAGATAGGACCTGAAGCTAGAATATGTGACTTTCAAAATGAATAATTTGTACTGCCAATCAGCTCGATCTTGGTGTAGCAGGTTATATGGTTCGTGAAGTTGTGAAAGTTCTCGGAAAACTACTTCTGGGTATTACATGGAGCAGTCTTGCTGCTACACATATGGTTTTCCTGTAGCCACCCTCAGTGCTCAGCTATTGACAACAGTGCAGATTAATTTCATGTAGACATCTGAATTAAGTTTCTCTTTTCAAAGATGTGTGTGAGCATGATGTGACCTTTGCTAGAAACACATCCAAAGATCATCAGTTTGAAAGATCTTCGTCTTTGTGATGCATAGCACTTTGTACAAACTGTAGGCTCCTGTTGTTTTGATGCTGTGCAACTGCTCACGAGAAGAAGCAGAGCATCCTTGATTTGACTTGATAGTTGGCCTTGTTGAGTTTCTTGATTTTCATAAAGCAGTTCTCTTGAAGTTTAGTGGTGAGTCTCTTGTACAAGGAGTAGCGAAGATCTGTTTGGTGCTTTTTTCATAATCACTACTCCAAGACCCATCTTTCTCACCAAAGTTGGTATTACCTTGATTCTTGCTATATATTTTATTGTAGCTTCTCAATGAATTTTGTTGTGTAGACACAATCAGAATGTTTATGATCTTTTCTGCTAGTCACTGATTCAACATCTGTTGAAATTCTCATATTCTCATCTTGTGGCCTTTAAAAAGCACTAAGCTGCACCTTAGATTTCTGAATTTTATAATTTAGCATGAATCATCATGATGCAGGTCATTTTCTTCCAATATTTTGGTGCTTTTCAGTTATCGATCCTCTCCAGTTCCCAACCCTAACCTGAACAGTACACAGAAACAGCTATCTTTAACTTAACCTTTACCACTATTAAGTACTTCAAATGAAATTATATAAAAATAATTTATCTTGCACACTATATATGTATATTTTCAAGTTGGAACTAACTAGAAATATCCACCCCTACATATTTTTGTTGGTAAGCTGGTGAAGATAGTCTATGTTGACTTTTTTTCTCTAATATTACCAAAATATGGTAAACACCTAATGTTTGTGAAATACTACTTATTCTGGTATTCATCCTGGAGTGGTTGGGTTGGCTCCATCCATAGAATTTACCTTATCCTGACCGAATGCTGACCAGATGCGATGGTCTGCTGTAGCAGATACGAGTGTTAGCCAATCATGGTTCTAGCAGTGAACCCTATAGAGGTAAAAATCCAAGATCAACTGTGTATCCTGTTTCACCATTCTGAGGCAGGTTTTCAGCTGATTTCCACATTGTTTTTTTCTAACCCCGAGAAGGGGCTGGTTCAATGACTTTGTGAATGATATCATCTGCGTGGCAACATAGAGCATGACCAGAGCAGCAAAGACATCTCTAGAGAAGAGCTTGTTGCAAAGAGGATATGTTGTGCTTTATTTGTTGAGTGTTGTTTTTTTTTTACAGAAAATGACTAAAATTAAGATTTTTATTATAAGTTGTCTGAACTGAATACTGAAAATCATCTCACTGTAAATAATAAATGACCATATGTTATGAAATAACTTCTTCTCCACACCTTTTTTCACCTGATCACACTTTTCCAGGTCAAAAAGCCAATTTGGCTACAACACCACAGAAAGGATTTAGTTCAAGAAGTCAACCAACAAGGTTACTATTCAACCCAGGTATGTAGTTTCATTTGTTTATAACTTTTTTTTTAGTTAGATCCCTATGCTTTACACATGCAACTCATCTTTATGAATATATGTAATGTTTTGCTATCTTTATATTCAGATTAATTACAAATGTAGGTTAACATTACAACAAGATTTTATTTTGATATTTTCACTTTGATGAAATTCATCAGATGAAAATATTCCCAATAAAACTATTTCAGTTTTAACTTTTAATAATTTTATGTGCAAAATGTAACTAAAGATTTACTATTTATTCAATGTAGATAAACATGTAAAGATGAAATACAACAGAATTTAAAAGAAAAATAATTGAACAATTAGATAATCACAAAAAATAAACAAAATTTAATAAAAAATGTCTTTGATTCATATTTTAAATTTATTCAAACAATTTTATCAATGCCACAAAAATAACATTTATGAAAATTTATATGGTATTTTTTATTTATTTATATTTTTTGATTATTTGGACTACTGTTCTTCTTTTGAATGCTATTTTCACAAGATTTCACAAGGACCCGTCATGTAGCAGATAAAATACTTGGTAAAAGTAAATTAGAAGTGGCACTCTTTTGGAGGTTGAAGGTACAATGCTCAGAATGTAATTGCGAATTACTTAAGGTTTCTACCTATCATAGCTGCTGGACTAAGAGCAAGCTAACCTGTGGGTTAAATGAATTTTGTGCAGATTTCCAAGTTCGACAGAAAGATTTCAGAGTTCTACAAGATACATCTGAAGAAGATGAAGCTACATTGGCTGAAGCGTTGGAAAAATACTAATCAAGATAAGAACAGTAGTCCAAATAATATGAATTATCAAGCCTTATCTAAAAAAAATTCAGAAACATGGTATTTATTTTATTTTTTGTTACTAAAGATCTAGAAGTGTAAGCCATTTTGAGTTTCAGAACAGTTTCAGATGGTTTTCTGTTACACACAAGTCCTGGGAGGTGACTTGTTTGTAGTAGACAGTTCCACAGAACAAAATATTCTTACCGTGTCGAAACCCGGGAAAAGAACATGAGAAATTGCTCCAGAAAAGGTTTAATATTTATGAAGCAATTCTGGTTTCTGATTGGTTGGTAGCAAAACGTGAATTAATTTGATTCGTCAGTTCTTAGCAGCATTGTTTATAAATAGAATCGTCCGACTGTGTGGGATCATACCCCATTAATCCCAAAATATTGCAACATCCTCCCTATTTTTTTATAATGGGGAAGTCCCTTGTGTTTGTTCTGCTCCAAAATAAATATGTATTTTTATATTCACTTAGACATAACAAAGATCAGAAATCATTTGGATCTTAGAATTTTAGTATTTAAAAAGATGCCATTTTTAATTGTGTTCAAATGTCAAAAAGGAAAATTACAAAGAGTTTTTTTTTTTTTTTTTTTTTTTATTTAAAGCAAAAGTATTAGTTACACATTAGTAGGTTAAAGTGTTAATACAAATAAAATGGATACAGTTTAACGTCTTGTCCAGGACTATTTTTTTTTTTTCTCTCGATATATAGAAATCTATATACATACAGGGCAGTGAAAAAAAAATTATTCAGTTGAATTCCCCAACAAGTTTTGAGAAAAACGTAGCTTTATCTTTGTTGCGGGTTTCGTAAATACATCAGCGATATTTTGTTCTGATGATATGTAATTCAAAATAATGGATTCCTTTTTTTATCTCGTTTTTTATGAAATAGTATTTTATACCTATATGCTTAGATCTTTGGTTGATTATCGTGTTCTGTGCTAATACTATACTGGCTTGATTATCACAATTAATTACTACGGGGCTTGCAATTAATTCTGGCTCTAAAATAGTCTTTAGGATATTTTTAAGGTAGAGTGCTTCCTGGGTCGTGTGTGATCGCGATAAATTCTGCTTCACACGTAGAGAGAGATACAATCTGTTGCTTTTTAGATTTCCATGAAATAATAGGCCCATTTTCTGAGAGTTTGAAACAATATCCAGATACACTCTTGCGATCTTCGTCGTTTGCCCAATCTGAATCCGAAAAACCTAATTTTAGGGGATTTCTTGATTTTCTAAATACTAACTTCTGTTCTTTAGTTCCTTTTAAATAACGCAGGACTTGTTTAGCTCTGTTTAAATCCTTCATTGTCGGTCGTGATAATTTTTGTGACAGTTTTGTTACTGTATAGCATATGTCAGGACTAGTTGCAGTCATTAAATATATAAGACTACCTATACTTTCACGATATTGTGTGTCATTTATTATTTCAAATTCTGTGTGTATATTTTTATTAATATCATTTTTGACCGGTGTAGAGCGCTTCTTGCACTCTCCCATTCCAAATTTTAATAGTATTTTGTCGATGTATCTCGATTGAGTCATCGTAACAAGTCCTTTGCTTTGAGTAAATTCTATCCCCAGAAACCAGGATATTTTGCCAAGATCGGTCATTTTGAATATTTTACTTAATTTGTTCTTAACATCAGTTAACATTGTCACAATTTGATGCGATTAAAATATCATCGACCCACAAAACCAAAATCAGTAGTTTATCGTCTTTGTGTTGGGTATATAAACAGGGGTCTACAGCGCATTGTCTAAATTGTTGTTTAATAATATAACCATGAAATACTGTGTTCCAACACTGAGCACTCTGCTTTAGACCATATAATGACTTGTTAAGTCGCCACACGCTATTTTTATTTTTCATTATAAATCCCTCTGGAGTGGTTATATAAATTTCACAGTCTATTGGGGCATTCAAATAAGCATTTTTTACGTCCATTTGATGGATGTTTAGGTCATATTGTGTTGCGACTTGCAGTAAAATTCTGATTGTCGTTAGGTTTGTGGTCGGTGAAAACGTAGAAAAGTATTCTTTACCGTAAATCTGAGAGTACCCCTTAGCAACAAATCTTGCTTTGTACTGTTCTACGCCTGATGCTGCACTCTTTTATAAAGACCCATCTGGTAGAAATAACTCTTTATCTCTTGGGAGAGGCACTACCGTATAAGTATCATTTTCGGTTAAGGCATCTATTTCTTTTTTCATGGCAATTTTCCATTCATCACAATGTTCTGAATTAATTGCTTCGTTGAAGCTTTTTGGTGCATTTTCCATTGAATAGCAATAGTCGATTTGATAATCTTTTATATTGTCGACCACAAAAAAATCGGGTCGTCTTCTATTTCTTTTGGGATATCTTTTGACTTTATCATCATCATCATGGACACTCTCGTCTCCGTCATTTTTATTGTTTTCGTTTGTTCTAATTATTTGAGGTAATATAATTTCATCCTCTTCATATGACGGGTTTTCGTCTGTAAAATGAAACGTGTCTGTGAATTTTACACACCGGATTCTTTTTATTTTATTTTTTTCGGGAAAAAATATTAAATTGGCTGGACTGTTTTTATTGTATCCAAGAAATATACCTCTGTCGGCTTTAATATTCAATTTACTCTTTTTCTCTATATATGCAAAGCAAGTTGAACCAAATATATGCATTCTGCTTAAATTTGTTTTTTTTACCGCAGAAAGATTCACATGGAGTTTTAGATAGTGTTTTGTTAAAGCACCTGTTGCGTATATAGGCTGCCGCCATAAGTGCATATGTCCAGAGGTTTTTAGGGAGTTTTGATTCAATGAGTAGGCATCTTGCCATTTCAAAAAGTGTCCGCCACGCACGTTCAGCAGTCCCGTTTTGGTGTGGCGATCTAGGAGCTGATGTTTCATGCCTGAAATTAATTAATTAATTAGTAAAAGTTCAAAGTCTTTATTGGTGAATTCCATACTGTTGTCAGAGCGAATACACTTGATTTCACCGTAGGGGGCTATGTCGGCTAGATATTTCTTAGTTGCTAGCAGGGTATCAGATTTGTTCTTTAAAAAGTAAACCATTATTAAACCTGAATGGTCATCTACGAAATTCAACACATATCTATAATGTTCTCTGGCCATCGGTTCTACGGGACTGTTCAAGTCACAATGCACCATTGATAGGATTTTTTTGGCCTTTTTGTCTGGTATCTTGTTTTGATAGTTTGTCATTTTCCCTTGCGTACAGACGTCGCAGTTGAAGGTTTTTGATGTTTGTATTTGCATTCCATCAACTACAGTTGGCAACTTTTTGATATCAGGAATATTGCAGTGTCCAAGAATTTTATGCCATGTCTGTAGATCATGGCAGGCGGTTTTTGATGGGACTACACTATTTAAATAATATAGTCTTCCATTTTCTTTAATGTCGAATACAGTTCCATTCGGGTATACCAGTTTTGATTTATTGGGGCTAAAGTTTATATTTGCACCTTGTTTTGTGGCAGCTTGTACAGAAAATATATTTTGTTTAAATTTTGGGATTAGAAGAGCGTTTTCTAGAATACAGAAACATAGTTCACCTTTATTGTTCTTTAGCGAGATTTTCGCATTGCCTCTTTTCAAACGATATCATTGACTTGACTCCCGTCAGCTAGTTCTACAAAATGATTTTGTGGCTTAAAGTTGGGATCAAAATTGATAAAATCAGATTCCTTTGTAATCACGTGCCGTGGCCCCACAATCGACAAGAAAAAAGTATTAATGTGGCAAGATTCGAGTTTAGGTGGCAAAATAATCTCGAACCCTCTATCACCTAAAAGGAACTACATTCCTGTAGTCATCGTTATGTTAACATGAAAACCATGTAAACAATTTAAAAAAAATAAGTTTAAACAATGATAAACAATATTAATAGAAATATTAAATTATCAGAACATATAAAAAAAATTAAGTTTAAACAATATAAATAGAACTTTATAATTTGAAGCAATGGAAGAAAATTTTTATTTTTAATTCAAAATTGAATCGTGATTATTATTAAATCACGTGAGTAGTTATAAACGATACAAATTAATATTTAGCACGTGTATTCTATTGCGATGTATTAATTTTCACGTGTATTCTCTTTCACAACTTTGGCTACCACTTTTAATATAAAAAATATATCGTTTAATATTTGAAAAACTACTCATTCACAGAAAATTTAAATGCGATATTCATTATCAGCATACCAGAAAAACGTTCATTAGTCGTCATTTTAAAAGAAAATATTGAGGTGGAAACCAAGTAAAAATTTACTGTTTAAAATTCTAAAATGTTCGGTAGTTATGTATTTTATGTACCGTGCTAAAATAATGTTATTGTTTTGAAAGCCATTCTTGACATGGGGAGGGGGAAGGTGTTTTGTAACTATTCTGTGCTTCGACTTTAAAATTTAATGATAAAGAAAAGATATTGCGAAACTTGAATTTAACCTGAAAAACTATTGTAAAATAGCGCGGTACCAAAATACATAAACGTCAAACTTCTATTTATATTGTTTAAAATAAAAATAAAATATACAGAAAGTTCTGTTTATATTGTTTAAAATATGTTTATATTGCTGAAAACTTTTTAAAAATTCTGTTTAAAATAAATAAAAAGTGTTTATTCTTTTAAAATAGTTTAAAATTTAAAAAAAGTTATGTATATATTGTTTAAAATAAAAGAAAAAAGCGTTTATTCGTTTTTTAATTGTTTTAATATTGTCTATTTTAGAAAAAGAAGTTCTGCTTATTTAAAACTGTTAACTTCTGAAATACTGATATCAATTTTTAGAGGGTTCGAGATTATTTTGCCACCTAAACTCCAGTCTTGTCGATAATGTCAGGCACGGGAATGAATGTATGCATTTTAGAAAAGAAAAAAATGAAAACACCGGGGCAGATAATCTCATTGTAAGCAGAAACGGTTATTAAAACAAATGAGGTGCAAGAATTGTAAACACGAATGATTTCCGACTTGAAGAGCGCCAAGCTCTTGAATTAAATAAATAAATAAACAGTAAAAAAATACCCTGCAGCATCCAAATGATAAAAATATTACATTAAAAAAAAAAAAAACTTGATTTAACGTTTCAACATTTGAACAGCGTTCGACTTAAACTGATGATTGCCGATCGTGCCTGATCCATGCTTGACAGGAAGCGAATAACTGCAAATCTGACGCATGTGCATAAAATGCAAATGTCGGCTAGGGGAATAAGAATTTTACATGTAAATTTGCTGATGTCTGTACATGTAAACAAACATATTACTCGCTATAAACCATCCCCGGTGCATAAATATTATTTCCTAAGAATGTCAGTGTTATGTGACCAGTAGTTTAAGAGTTTATCTGTTAGATATTTACACACACACACACATGTACTGTTTTATTTATATAGATTATTCTTAATAATTATTATTGTTAATGTATCACATTTGTTTTTTAAGCCGTTTCATATTCCTTTCTTTGTGTTTGAATGTATTTATATTGCTGAAATTAGTGACTAATCTATTACCCATTGATCTAGGGAGTTGTTTAACACTGCAAGTGGATGGTTGGATTTTAATATTTTATCAGATATTGATTGATATTTCTATAAAACTTGTTTATTTCATTTAAAAAAATTAAATGTTATGTCTAAAAATCTCCTTTTAAGATTTTTATTTTAATGTCAACCTAATTTTTATAATGGTCATACCTTTTTAATGAGTAAATGAAAGAAAAAAAGTATTGAGTCAAGTTGTTAAAATTTGACTGATGCATGTAGGATGATGCATCCTAATAGCTGAAACCTACATGTCACTTTCTTTAATCAAAACTTGCAGAAAACTATTTTCTTTTTCAATTGAAGCATTTAGTTAGAGAAATGAGGAAGAGAGATTTATACACTCTTGGCTAAAATAGACAATTAGATTTTTCATCTAGCAAATACATTTTAAAAGAAAATAACTTTGGCAGAGGGTTATCTCTCGTATTTAAAAGATTTGGAGGGTGAGTTATGTCTCTTGCATATTCTAGACAGTAGACATTTTGGATTAGGACATATTTCACAGCTTTCTTCAAGTAAGATGTCTAAACTAAGAAGTAATTCTTTCTTTAATTGTAAACAGAGGATAAATATTTATTGTTGTATCTCAATGACCACCACTTCATATTGGAGATGGATTAAAATACAGGACTCAATTATGACCCCCCCCCCCTCCATATGGTGGTTGGGATGAGCGATTGCTTTATGTGTCTACTATGAAAGCTGGTAGGAATAAGAGATCATAATACCTTTCCAGGGAAATGTCATCAGATCTTAACTTCTGTTTATCCTTCAGGGTCATCTTTTTGATCTCACAGCCGTTAATCAATCCAAGTTTGTTGTTTTCAATCAATAGTCTTTATTAACGCTTTAATTTTTTCAAAATATTTTAATTGAAGATATTTTCTACTTCCTGCATTTATTTTAACATTTAAAACAGTTAAATTTCTTCATCTTCTTTTTTCATTCTTTTGTTTTTTCAGTCATTAGTTTTTGCATAATACTATATCTATATACCAGACAAAAATCTTTATTTTACATTCATCGTAATTTTTTTTATTCTTATTTTTCTGTAAGATACCTTTACTATATTTTATTGGTATCTTCACCGGTTGAAACTATGACACAACTTGGCTACCTCTAATATCATTGAACTGCACTCAATAGGGAGCTACAATTATTTAAAAACTAACTCTTCCTTATAGCCTTAACTACATGGTGGAGGTTATTTACTCCAACACTCATACCTGTCTGCATTAAACTGTGAAAGCAAGTCTATAATTTATTCAAATTTCGCTTGTACCATTTGGAAACACATTAGTGAAGTCCAAATTTTCCACACAATGGTTATGACTTGTCTTGTCACCCATCATTGTCCTTATGTTGGGAAATCCTCCATATTGCAACCTATGTGAAAAAGCTTGCAGCATTACTTTACAGCAGACACGGTGAGTCCAGTAATCATTTGAGAGAAGGAAAAAAATTTCATTCTGGACTCGCAATAAGAAAAAAAATATTACAAAAGAACAACAAAACACATCTCTTATTTGCACACAGCCTATTTTGAGTTAATTAATTGACTGATCATATTTTATAAAAAAAATTTGAACTAATTACTTGATTCTCTCTCACTTCCTGGTACAAGAAAAAATTACACAATTAGAAAATTACTGTAACTCGTCTCTTTGACAATAACAGCAATTAGTCTTTTTTTTTTTATAATCAAAATAGCTCTCACTGAACATAACATTACCACACATTTCACTGTTAACAGTATCTTTTTCACCTTTCGTCGATAAAAATAATTGGATCACATACACAAAATACATACTCTTTTTTTCAACAGAAATTGAAATACAACTCACCAGTTAGCAACTTGCATTTTACACAAAACACACATACAGTATTACAAAATTGTTTGACATATTCTAAAGCAAAAAAGAAAATTATTAAATCCATCTTTTTTCTTTTCTTTTCTTTTCTTTTTGGTTACTGTATGCATTTATCTCTCCTTCTCTTTTTTTGTCTTTGTATGTCATCTTTCTAGTAGCGCCTCAATTCTGAAAGATAAAAAAAAAAAGAGAGGATTACAGGTTTCTCACATCACTTTCCTTCTTCCTTTTTTTAACACTTTCGTTACTCAGTCACCTGTATCAAGAAAAACAGTTATCACTAATTAAAAATTACCAAATTCCTCAATTCAATCAAAAGCATATTCAGTAAACTAATTAACAGATATTAATATAAAAACACATCAAACAATTGTAAGTTAACAAAGAAGCATATTCTTATTATTTGTGTGCATTCACATGGTGGAATTGTATGTGTACATATGTATTGTCTTTCTATTGGTAATAATTTTGCTATCCACAAACATTTTTGTCTCAATTGTAAAAAAAAAAAAAAACTTTACCATGTTACATATGAAGCATGAATAGGTAAGCATAATTGTTTTCTAGTGATGTTCAAACTATGCATTTAGACAATTCATCCTGGGGAAAATTCTGGTGTAAAATAAAGCTTACACTGTTTCAAAACAAAAATTGCAAATAAATGCAATCAATTTAACAAAAGTTCAGCAAATAAAGATACCATGTAATTGGAAAAGAGATGTTAATCGGTCATAAAGTGGTGTTTGATTGTCCAAACGACGTGCTAACTTGAACAGTGTCACAATCTATTCTCGAGTAGTGGAGAAATGCACTACCAGAATAATCTTTTTTTTTTTTTTTTTTTTTTTTTTTTATTATTATTATACTCCTCCACCCCCAGCTAGTTAACAGAAATTAGAAACCTCCTTAGACAATACAGCTTATACTAAAGCAAAGTTTACAATGAAAATATTATGTCTTCTCATCACAGGGAGTTAATATCAGAAAGTTCCAAATGTTGTGAAAAATAAGACTTGTTTGTATGTAAATAAGACCCAATAGGGGTGCAGATTTGAGTCTGTGTATTAGATATGGGAAAGGGTGGAGGGTTAAGGGTAGAGATAGTTAATGGAAGACTAGAAAGAATGATTAGTATGTCCCCTAAATTTTAACGTACTAGTGTGTGTAGGTTCAAACAGTAGGGGAATGTGGATTTGACATTTATGCTAAAATGGGTTTCAGATTTAATCAGTTATTTAGTTATAATAATGCTTTTAATTTGACTGGAATCTTTGTGGTCAGAAATTCCCTCTTGTATATGCCAACCCCACCACTATCATCCCTAAACACATCAGTGAAGAGGTTAAGAGATAAGGAAAAGATGCAAGGGAGAAAAAGAAAGAAAGAGGAGGAATGAAAAGAGGAAACCATAAATGATTTATTGGTAGTCTAAGGCACGTCTTTCTCCTACCTATTCATCCCCATCCGGTCCACTCCCCCCACTCTTACTCCCATCTCTCATCATAGCTTTTTACTTATTTACTATGTGAAACTTTGAAAGTTACATAGCAATAATAACTTTTTTTATTTTGCTTTTTTTTTGTTTATTTGCACTTTTTTTTCTTTTCTAGTATTTTTTCATTCACTATTACTGTGGACAATTTAAATTACTTTTCTATTTTCTGCAGATTATCTCCACCACTGGATAGACATTAACTTTGTTTTTTATGCTTTTTTTGGGGGGGAGTGGGGTAAATTTTTACATTAGCTCCACCTCCGCATTTTACTTTGACATGACAACTTTTCAAGGTTTCCGACTATGCTGACTAAGAAAATTTTATTTAAGTTTGGCAGAAACAAGTAGTTTTCGAGGTTGGGGGTGTCTATTCAGAAAGCTGTTGTTAACATAAGGAGGTTTGGTGTTGGCACCAACAACAACAATACTTTAATATTTTACGAGGGTGGTTGAGGCTGCGTCCACCGGGCAATGCTGGTTAATGGGTCCTGCGAGTTAGTAATATTTACAACTAGAAATAAAATAGGTTTAAGGCTCTCAAAATTCCTACTAGAACTATCCATAAGGACCCGTGGCGCAGTGGTTAGAGTACTTGGAAAAGTCAATTGTAAAAGTGATATTGAAGGTTCAATTCTTAGTGTAGTCAACCAAAAAATACAATTATGAATTACTTAGGACCTCTATCCAGTCATGGCTGGTGGAACGGGAGCATGCTACTCCTTTGAAGTAAATAAAGTTTTCCATTCGAAATTCCGTCCAGATTCTTGAGTTAGACAAAAACATTCCCGAGTTCAACAAGATACACCTGAAGAAGGTCAGGGGTTACATTGACTGAAATGTTGTGAAAATGACACTCAAGATGAGAACAGTAGTCCCAAAAATCTGAATAATTTGAATAACCAATCTTCATGTCAAAACTTTAGAAACCTATTATTAAAATTAAAAAAAGAATTGAAAGTGTCTCAACTTTCATGAAAGGTTTTAATCCCCCCCCCCCCATTACAAAAAATTAAGGTAAATATAGTCTACACTACCTAACATAACGCTAACAGCTGTTTTACAAAATTAATGATCGATTAATTAGTTTAGGACTGAATAATACAGATATATAAACACATGCATAACTATATAAATCTGGCATTGCCCAATTTTTAATTAAATTTTTTATTTTATTTATTTATTTATTTTTTTATTTTTTTGAGCAAATAATGTTTTGAAATTTATATTTATTTATTATGATATTGTGTTGGTCATTAAATTATTTTATTAAATGTGTTCTCCACTATATGCACTAATATGGCTAAGTGTTCTCCAGGCCAAACGATCTTGAGTCAAAATTTTCACTTGTTTCATGTTCAACCATTCACATATGTTGTCCATCTTTTGTCTACCTGTCCACCATTTCCTTTGTATTATGTCTTCTATACATATTTTGAATAGCTCCACATTAGAACTTTGAATGTAACCCAATCTCCAAACTTTATTTTTCATGACACAACATTGATGGAATGCCAGTGAGTTTTCGCAAATTTGTGATATTAATATGAATTAAATTATTACTTCAACCAAATTGTTATAATTTTAAGTTAACTTTTAAATCTCTATTTATAAAATTAAATTAAATGAAATAACTTTTAAAACTCAATCTTATGCATGAGCATTTGCTAAGAATTTTGAAGTCAGAAATAAACTTTCTATTTGCTAGTTTAAGGATTTTCAAATTCTTTTAAAATTTTGAAGAATAGCGAAGTAATTATTTATTATTTTAATCTTTATTTCATCGTCTACAAAAGGAAAAGTACAGTACCTAAGTATCCATATTGAATATTTTGTGTAAAGAATGCAAGCCTTCCCTTTTTAAAAATGCAAAGGACATTTTTATATTGAATCTTGTTTCAGATTCACATGTAGAAAAAACAAATTGTGTAAAATAAAAAATGTTTCTAAAATAACATTTTGATGTTGGTGTGTTGAGTAGATGCTATAGTTTTAAAATTGGATCAGGATGCAATTGAGACATGACTGGGCAGTCATCTAAATAACACTTACAAAAAGTAACGGAAAAGCTTAGATAATTACATTACTCGCTTTTTATCATTACTGTAAACTGATATTTCTGAAGAGATTGAGGGCGTGTATAAACTAATCTGACATTAAATGTCTTTGCACAAATAGATTCAACTGTATATTTTGATGGTACATTTTGTAAGTTCCTCTGTTAGATGTACATTATTAACTTGAGTATTTTGTATTTGCTAAAGAAACTAAATGAAACTCTTGAGACTTTTTAAAAGGTATCACCAATCAATTTAGTGTGTAAATATAGTGATTTCAACTTTTATTAGAGGGGGGTATTTTGATAAACTTTGGCTGTAAGCATAATTTCATTTCTCTTTATAAATGCACAATTCTTTTTGTATCCATAAAAATTTTTTTTTTCAATTTTTTTCTTTTCTTGTACATTTCTTAACTCCCCCCCCCACACACACAGTCATAAGCATATGTACTCTGTCACAAATGTACATCCATACAATGCATTAACTCTTTCACGATTCCTCTTTTTCCTCGAAAATAAATGTATAAACTTATTCATTTTAATCCTAACTTTTCTCACTGAATTTTCTATAATGAAAAAAAAAAACATTGACTCATAATGAAATGTAATTTTTGTAAATAAATGAGGAATGTTTATGATTTTTCTGAACCGAAGATAATTCACGACCCTGAAATTATCAACTTGGGCTTTCTTGATCTTTCTGCTAATAATCCTGCAAGGATTCTCAAAATGTGAACAAACATTCAATGCAAACTTCCATTTTAAATATAAAATATCGCTTTAGTGAACTTATAATTTTGAACTTATTTTGTTTATGACATTTCTTTAGCTTTCTCATATTTGAGTATACCTAAAAACGTTTTTTTTTTTTTTTTTTTTTAAATGTCTCTTCAAAAATTCTTTTTCCAAACTGCAATAATAAAAAGGACCCCTCCAATGCTTATGTATATTCGATATCAGTCGTAATTTACTATTGCTTTATAAAAATTGCAGTTTATTGATTAACTATTTTTTTTAAATTCCGTGTTTTGATTTTAATATAGCAAATAATTCTGTTCATCATAAGAACATTGTTTTTAGTTCATGAACAAATATTTAGCAACTGTGTTTGAATGTTCCTTTCTGGCCTTTTCTTTACTCCAGTAATCTAATTTTTCAACAAGCGCTCTTCACCTGTGATCACTCAGACAAATTGACTTTCTTTTATTTATGGTCATATTTAAGATACATAAATTTGTGTCTGAAGTATCAATGTTGATTTATTTCAAATTTACAACAATGAATGCAATTATGTTTCTGAACTTTTTAGATGCAGATTGATTATATTCGACTACTGTTCTCATCTTCAGTGTTATTTTCACAAATTCACAGATTAAAGACAGAAAAGCAATAGAGAATAAGATGACTCAAAGAAGCAGTGCTGCATATGCTGGACAACGATCACTTACTAAACCAACCTAGTATAGAATTTAACACGATATGGGAACCATGAATTCTAAGTAATAGATAATATAGTAATGCTATGTAGTGATAAGTAGTGAGAATGTATATTAAAAACAAGAAAAGGCTTAAGGCTCCTTAATACTAGAATTGTTTGCAAGGACCTCTGGTGAAGTGGATAAAGTACTTGGTAAAATTCAATTGTAAGGTACACTATTCCGGAGTGTGAAGGTTCAATTCTCAGTGCAAACGCCATTCAAAATACAATTGCGAATTACTTAAAACTTTTTCCATTCGTGGCTGGCAAAATGAGAGCATGCTACCTCTGTGGATTCAATAAAGAATTCTGTTTGTGATTTTGTGTAAATTCCCAAGTTCAACAGAAATATTCTAGAGTTTGACAAGATATACCTAAAGAAGGTTGGAGGTTATATTCGCTGGAATCTTATGAAAATAACATTCAAGATGAGAACAGTAGTTGTAAGAATCCAAATGATATGAATAATGAATGAAATCTTTACTATTTAAAATCTTTTTAAGTATTCTAGTACAAAATTTGATGAAGTGTTAGCAAACCAGCACAGTCAGTTAATCTCTATACATGGTAAAATGGGCACAATTTTTCGCCTTCAGAAAAAGCCATGTAGGTTTACAACCGTGAATTCCACATAAATTCAATATAGCCAAGCTAATAGTCACTATCAGTTGTCGTTTTTGCACAACATATCGTTTACTTTCTTTTGTTATCAAGCAATACTATATTAATTCCTAGAAGCGTCACATTCCAAATTACGATATGTGGGACAGTGGGAACACAATTTTCAACCATTGTTTTCTCCTATTACCATTATCATAACTGGGATTTCCTTTGCATTAGGAACAACTTCTGATACAACACCGTCTATGTTTAGTTTTTCTTCCCATACATTTCACTTTAGTCCTTTCCACAATGTGCCTTAAAATAACCTCTCCTTTGCCCAGTTCTGGTTACTTCTGATTGGCTGTTAGCATGCAATTACTTGGAATTAAGGAATATTGGAATATGCAATTTCTGAATAAATAGACACTGCTTTCATAAATAATGCGACGCTAATTCATTTCCTGTTACAAAGGACATTTGATTGATTCTAAGAATATAGGTTTGCTCACAAAAACACTGCATAAACATGTTCCATTAATTTTAAGATGATTTCTTTAGCTGCATCCGTTTACTTTCTCTGTTGCCAATTATAGTTGCACTTTTTAATAGTTGCATTTCCCTCCTCCCCATGTCATGGAAATGTTTATGCCAGGTGATAATAAAAGCTTTTGTGTCCGTGTGCTCCTTCCGTTTTTTATATTCATTCGTCCCTTTCTAGGTTTCATTTTTTTTTTCTATTTTTTTGCCAGCATTCAATTGATGATTTTTCATATAATTATTTATAAGTTTTCTGATGTAATATCTGTATGGAAAAAGTATAAGTTGGAAAGCCTCCCCATGATTGCACAGTTATGTGCAATCTCATTTTGAATATGAGTAAAATCCAGCCATAAACCCTACATAAAGTGCACTCTTGATTGGGGGCGGGGATTGCCTCTGTCTAGAAGGAATTATATATCACTAACCAACAGTTTTATTTCATGCTATCTATTCAAATTCTGCAGAAACAAAAAATTTTAATAATGCTTGTTTCATAGTCTTCTGACATGATATCCATTTGTACTGTATAAAATATAGAAAAGGTCTAACTTAGAAAACCTCCCCATGAGAGCACAGTTAGGCCCAATCTCATTTTTAATGAGCAAAATTCCAGCCTCCTACACAAAATAAAGTGCACTCTTGATTGGCGAGAAAAAATTTAGATTACCTCTGTCTATAAGCATTTCTCCATCACTAACCGAGGACCAAACAGACAACAGTTTTTTGTAATCAACTATTCAATAATTAAATACTCTTGATTAGAATAAAAATTAAAAGCTGCTGCAATCTAGGATATCTCCGTCACTAACCAAATACCGGGCAGATGCAACACTTTCTTCTCAGTAATTGACCCAAACCAGCACTAATTGCCAGTCACCACCAGTATTGACAACCATAGTCAGTGAATTCTGTTGTCATTGCCAGACGATGCCCAACAGTGATAACCAGATTATTTCAATTTGGTCACGGCCGCCGGTGCTTGCTATTTTCCAAGGCCAGCAATGGCCCCCACTAACAACTGTAGTTTACTTTGTTTTTGGGTGGTGGGGAGCGTATGGTGGCTTTACCGGATCTGATCTGGCTTTGTGTCATACTTCCATCAGGCAATGCTTGTACAAGGGTCCTGCTAGTATTAGTAGAAAAAATTATAAACAATATTAACCATGAAAAAATGTGGCTAATAGCCACATGTTACAGATCTAGAAAGCAAAGGAGAATAAGAAATAGAAAGAGGTGGGTGGAGTAAACAATGTTACAGCTTGGTAAAAATCTGTTTAGCAGAGAGAGCGGGGAAGATCAAATCACTGGCTTGTTAAATAGAAAATAAAAACAAGAAAAAGAAAAATATTTAAACGTTTATTAAATTTTCTAGCATCATAATTTTATATGGCTTGATATCAGACATATAAATAAAATATTGTGCATCGTTTTAAAAGACATGGTATCAGATGATATAAAAATATGGATGCTTTTGACAACCATAATGAATAAAGATTCATGGAATGTTGCTAGTCTCTCTCTCTCTGATGTTTATGGAAGTGATCTATGGATTTTAGTTTTACTGGTAGTTTAAAATCAATAAATATTAATTTATTATTACCAGCAGTAAAAGATTTTATTTTAAACTAAATCAAATAAAAAAAAAACAAAACATAGTTAATGGAATCGTTTTTGGCATTGGAAAATGGACACAAATTTTTCTAATTCTGATACCTCCAAAATTTCTGATTTCCCAATTCCAATTAATAGCCTCAACACTAATATAAAATAATATATACATGGGTTTGGCATATTCAAATCCTATCAGATATATTGTGGTTTTTATACTATGGGAAAAGTTATGAAACTAATTTTCTTCCAGTTAAAATAGCTAGTTCTATTGTTTACAATAATTATTGTTTCAGCATTAAATAATCCAAAAAGTGATAGTGCCTAATTTTTATTTTTCTGTTGATAGGTTGTGGGTGGGGTGGGGTGGGGTGGACTTTAAAATAAGACCATTGGATTTTTTTTCATTCATTTTACTTAGTATTTTTCTGAATATTGGATGAAATCAATTATTGTTGAAGTCATATGCTTTTTGTTCTGAAAATTCTATTTTACTTTTTACCATATATTGAACTTTATGGCACATTTTTATTATGACCATTTTCCTTTTGATAAACTTCTATTGCAAAATTGTCATACTTTATTTAAAAAGGAATTGATTTACTATAAAGCATGCAAAGTAAACATGTCTGCACATGCTAGAACTATCATCTAATTTATGACAACGCTGGAGTTCTCTCAAGAAAAAAATCTTTTGAAAATACTTTTTAGTTTTCTTTTCCCAACATGCCATCTCTCTGTGGATGTGTTGATTTTGAATCTTTGTTCAAGTGCATTTGATCTGAATAATCACTGTTTCTTTTATTCATTTTTTTTTGATTCACATTATTCTAGTGCCTATTGAGAAGACAGTCACTCAGTTGACTTCTTTTTATTGAGGCTAATGTAAAGAAAATGAATAAAACAAAGTTTTGTCATGTTTCACAACTGAAGCATAACTCCTAATGCACTTCATTAAATTGTATTAAATTACTTTAAAAACACAACTATAAAAGTTTCTGCTTATTTTTTGATTAACTGGAATCGCCAACTTGGGGCTAAAACAACATCAGAAAAAGAAGAAACCTTTAATTTGTTTTCTTGTTCAATGCAGTAGAAAAAAAATGCTTTGTCTGTTTTGTAAGTTTTATTGGTTTATTTAATGCCGAAAAATACCTGATTATAAGTAGTAGCGTTTATGTGTGTGCTTGTCTGTGTGTACAACTCCTCATGTTCAAAGGAATAAAGGCGATATGTGTGTACACCTCTCCTGGTCAAGAAATATTAATGCCCATGATAGGATACTTCTGTCAAAGGAGACATTTTATTATGCATAATTTCTATATGTAGCATTCTTCAAACCGCATCTACATTGAGTTCTGGTCATTAGCTATCACATTAAATTAAATCTATTTAAATAATTAGCTTGATGATATTACTTATTCAATATAATAGCCTCGTTTCAACTGTATTATTTAAAAATATAGTTTAAAATTTAATTACTTAGGTTATTTTCATTTCAGTTTATATTTGATTTAACTTATTTTATCTGAAATCTGAAACCGTTTAATTTTCAAACCAGAAACCCAAAGGGGAATAACTGTGATAGTTTAATTCTTTGCTAAAATTGTTTAAAGTGGAGCACGTTGTTAACTATTTTCTGTAATAGATTTGTTTTCATTTTAAAATATTCTTCTAAGCTGAATTTTTATTTTTAATTTGGATGTAATTTTTTTTTTTTGCTTATTCTTAATTTTTAAGTAACCTTTTTTATTTGTTATTGTTGGGTTATCCGGTTCTTTCACTGTATTTAGTAGTTTTGGTAAATATGAAGAATCACTCCACCCTCGAAAATTCCTTTAAAATTGCCACTTTTATAGGTTTTTGGAGGCGCTGAAAACGAAAATAACGTTTAAAATTATCGCAAACGAGTAAGGGTTTTTTTTTTTTTTTTTTTTTTTTTTACATGGGGGTCACCCAGGGGCCATTCGAGGATAAGAGTTAATGAGTGTACATTTGTCATTGTGATTTTAGTGTAGTAAACATTAGTGGGAATTTTATAACTTGGATTACTTAGGGAGACGGTTCATCAAGAACTTGTTCACGTTGGACTTGAAGACAACCAGATTGTAGTCAGCTGGAAAGCAGGCAAACGGAATACAGTTCCACAGGCGAGCAGTTCTAAGAAAGAAGCCCTGTTCATGGAATCTACGTTTACGTGTAGGAAGATAAAGAGTGTGGGAAATTGTTGATAGTGGTTTTGGCTAGACGAGTGTTTTTCGTGAAAGTTTGGCAAGGAGGGACCATAGATTGAAGTTCAGACGAGCACCTGCCATAAAAATGATGATAAAGCAAGGACAGGCTTGCAATGGCTCTTCTGTGGGAAAGAGGTTGCAAGGAAGAGAAAAGGACCCCCCCCCACAAAGCTACGAAGTCTATTTTGAACTTTGTCAAGACAGGATAAGCTGCTTCTAGCAGCTCCTGCCCAGATATGGCAACAGTACTCCATCGTTGGCTGAACTTGGTTTTTATATAGGTAGAGAATTGCATCAGGAGTGAGATATCTGGAGCGGTAGAAGGATTCCACCGTTTTCCAGTGACTTTGGCAATGGATTTGATATACGTGTTCCATTTCAGATCGGGAGTAAAGGTCAAGCCCAGAAGCTTGTCAAAACATGAAGCCTCCCCAAGACGACAGCCATTCATTTCAATTGATGGCAGCTGGACAGCAGAGCGTTGATGATGTAAGGATAGAAGCTTGGTTTTAGATGCATTAAAAGTAACCAGCCACTTTTTTCCCCATTGTACCACGTGCTCAAGATCAGAGGAGAGAGAGTCAGAGAGAACTTGGTTGTTTACGATCTTCAAATTGCTACCATAGATGGTAGTGTCGTCAGCATAAATGTCTACGAATGATCTAAGGATGTGGTTTGGAAGATCATTGATGTAGATCAGGAAGAGAGTTGGACCCAGGATGGACCCCTGAGGGACTCCAGCATTAATACTGAGAGCTTCTGATTTCTGCCCATCAACCACTACTCTTAAGAACCTATCAGAGAGAAATGATTTGATAGTTGAGAAGACATTTCCAGCTATACCATGATTGGAGATCTTATGAAGTAAATCTTTATGCCATATTTTATCAAAGATCTTTGATATGTCAAGAGCAATTGCCCTTGAGATGAAACCTCTGTCGAGGGATTTGCCAATCCTATGAGATATAACTGTAAGCACATCTGCTGTAGATCTAGCAGAACGGAAACCATATTGTATGTCACTAAGAAGGTTATTTTTGCTGACTACTTCTTTATTTAGCACAGGTTCCAGCAGCTTACTCATGATGTATAGGAGACTTATTGGTCTGTACTGAGAGGGAGATGAGCGATCACCTGAATTCTTAAATACAGTGCATACTGATGAGATTTTCCAAGGTGTTGGGAAGCATTTCTCCTTAAGAGAACGCTTAAATAACTTTGTAAATATGGGCGCTAGTTCCGGTTGAAGCCTTTTGAGCACTGTAATTGGAATGGCGTCAGGGCCAGTTGCCTTACTGGAATCAAGGTTTTTGATTAGCTTGGCAACATCACGTACAGAAATTTGTATGTCGCATAGCATGTTTTCTGATATGCAAGGAAATACTGGGGGTTGGTGACCTTGGTCGTAAAGGGTAGAATTAGCTGCAAAGTTCTTGGCGAAGAGATTGATTTTGACTGATGCTGATGAGATTATCTCGGGTCTATTGAGGATAGTTGCGATAGAGCCCACACTTCTGTTGAGGATTCTGTTTGCTATTTGCCAGAACTGATGAAAAAAAATGTTAGTTTCAAAAAGTGGGGTATCACTTTTCTATAATAATTTAACGTAAAATGAACACCCACTTTGTGGCCACCATTTTCGGGGGGGGGGGGGGCTTTCTTTCCACCCTCGGAAAATCTTTTAAAATTACCACTAACGTTAAAAATTCCAGGAAACAAGTAGTTTATAGGATATAAAGAAATGCACCCACTTTATGGCCACTGGCTGTACCCCCCCCCCCCCTCCATCGCCTCCCACCAAATGTAAACAGAATTTTTGTGAAATATTAAACGGTTCTTCTGTTCGGTTGATGCCGGTATGTTACTTACGTTAAAACGGTTAATTACACTGCAGAAGCACCTGTTGAAAAACTATACAAGTTCTATATCGAATATCCCCCTCCAAAAAAAAGAAAGAAAAACATGAACCGGCAGCCCCCCTCCCTTCCCCCAAATGGTAACACAAAGTGGGTGCTCATTTTACGTTAAATTATCATAGAAAAGCGATCCCCCACTTTTTTAAAACTAACATTTCTTCATATCTTGGAAACTACTCGTTTGCCGTAATTTTAAAAATTATACCATAACAAGTGTGTTTAATTGCCTGCAAAACAGATTTTCTTTATAATTTATTTAATATAAAATATAATTTTTTTACCATATATGATATCACATACATCGCTATGGTATAATTATTACCATAAATCTGTAATTTTTTAGTTTACCGACCCCTCGACATTCACCTGTGAATTATTGACTTTTATAGGTTTTTGGGTATGCTGAGAATGAATATGACACTTATTTCTTGCACAAATAAATAGTTATTTATATTTGAAGACATTCGGTATCCAACGGTATCACTACAATTTGGCAAGCAAGATGGCCGCCCGTGCATTTCGGAAAAAACACCAAAAAGAGCCAAAAAAATGACCCCACCCCCTCCTTTCACTTAATTTCATCAATTTGGATATATCACACACTTCTCATCATTGGACAAATAATTATTTTTATGATAAAAAAAACATTTATATTCGTTTTTTGACAAACTGACTTTTTTTTTTCTGACACAAATCTGATAATCAAACCCGTCGCAAATTTATCATTTGCATGGTATGAACTCCTGGACCTTGGGACTTTTTGAAGAAATGTTAGTTTCAATAAAGTGGGGGATCAATTTTCTATAATAATTTAATCTAAGCACCCACATGTTGACCCCCCCCCCCCAAAAAAAAAAAAAAATTGGGGGTTCGAGTGTGCAGCAAAGTCCTGTGCAAAGTGCAGGTATCTTTGCTAGTATATATATATATTAGTTTCGGCATGATTAATCAGAATTGGGAATCTTAAAGTTGGGACTTCTTTGAGTATCAGAAAAAATTGAGCCTTATTTTTAATTCCAAAAACTATTCTTTTAATTTTTATCTGGACAGTAAAAGATGAAACAAGCATTGTATTTATTAGAAGATTGCTTCTTTACAACATAAGAGTAAAAGTCAAAGGGGAAGCTTAGGAAGCTTAGGAATCCCATCCTTAGAATTAGTATTGGCTCTCTGAATCTAATTTTTTGTTCCCTTAGCAAACTTTTTGAAATGTTCACATTTCTTTTCATATCTATTTACTACACAATTAAGCATTCTGACAAGATTTTAAATTTTGATGGTACCTGTCTGACCCTGTCATTGTCTGGTCATCTCTGAAATATTTAATGTTTCGTTTTTATTTTATTTTTTCTGTTTTGGCAAAAGTGAAAATATAGATGAAAATCTGAGTTTTTTAGTCTTGAATACATACAGGGAAAAATGTTTGAAATTGGTGAAATTAAAAAAAGAAATTATATCTACGTTTTAAAGTATAATTTTATTTAATCTGCAAATGATGTTCTATTTTTATGGTATGTAACTGAATCTTTTACCATTAACCTTAAATTTGATTGGCAAAGTCACAAGACCATATGTAATTGCTTTATTTTTCATATTACTTTCCAGAGTTAGTAGTAGGAAGGAGGCATGTTTTTTATGACTTTGAACAATGACATATTTTATATTAAAGTTTGATGAGGAACATTAATATGGTCAGGATTTAAAGCCAACAGATTTGGTAACATGTTCTTAAAGTGCTATCTAGTTCAAAAGATGATATTTTTATGTTAAATTCATATAAAACCAATTTTTTTATTTTAATTTGTGCGAGCCTTATCTAGTCTCGTACAAAAACGCGTTCACATCTGAAGCCATATTTCTTGTCATATACATACGCGCACGCATACATACTCACATTCACGTGCATACACACACACATGCTAACGTACATACATGTACGCACACATACGTGCACACGTATGCATACATGGGCAACGTCACTTCCCCTTTGAAGGAAATCCACACATGCGCAAAAGACCACCGGAAACACCTATAAAAGAAAGAGAGCTGAGCTGTTCAGCCTTTTCCAACTCGCCTTCCGAGCTGAGCGGACCAGCCACCTCCCTTTCGGGATGTGCACGTCTGCGCGCTTCACGCCACCTGCTACTGCGTGGGGCAAGAGTCAACAGACAGTACGTACACCTTACACGCTTTCTATCTCCATGAACTGGATTGACTTTTTCTCTTTCTTTCTCTCTACAATAATAGACTTTCCCTTTCACCAGCTAACAGCGAGAGACACACGCCAAACTGGATTGACTTTCTCACTCTCTCTCTCTCTACAATAATAGACTTTCCTTCTCACCAGTTAACAGCGAGAGACGCATGCCAAACTAAACACGTGCTGTACTCTTTTCTTTCATTTGTTTCTTCACGAAATAAATTCCTGTTCGTTTAATTCAATAAAACGCGTCGTTCGTTCCTTCCTCAAAACAATTCATTTTTCCTATTTCCTAACAACTGGGGGATATGTATAATAATACCACCAGTCCACTACAAATTTCACCACTAAATTTTTCAAGCTATTTACTCGTACATATAATTTCTCTCTCATAGAGAATTGCATTATTCTTTTTGGATAAATTAACAAAGGGTACAGAGTTCTAATAATACCTTTTCTTTCACAACAAAAAGTTATTATTGCAAATTGGTGTACAAGAAAACAAGCAGTAATAATTTCATAAAAATTCACTATTTACAACTGGAAAATGTTAAAAAATAAGAAACATTTTTGTCACTCAAAAGAAAACAACTACCAGAGTAAGAATCTCAAACAGAAAAAAAAATCCATGAACAAACACTGAAAATTAAATTACGAGTTTCCAGACTTTCTGTTACAAGCGTTTAAAATTGTTGTAGATTCTTGGAAATTCAGTATGTTCTTGCTATACATCTTATGAGATGGATAAGCAATTTTTTTGATTTCAGGTTCAAATGAACAGCTACAGCAGGAATTGGAATACACCCTACTAAAGCTAGAGTGTCACAACAGGTGATTTAAAAAATTTAGAAGAACAATATGCAATAAAATTGTTTTAAACTTTGAAAAAAATTGCCACAGAAATGTGTGGAATGCTTCAGAATACTTTTAAATCATCTTGCATGAATCCAGCATCAGTTTTTGAGTGGCATAAGAGATTCAAGGAAGGCAAGGAGTCTTTGAGGGATGATGTGTGGGAGTTGTAAGGAAGTCAGAACACCAGAGTTGATTGGCCAAATAAAGAATTACAGGGATAAGGACTGTTGTGTGTCTATAGAGATAAGTGTACAGTATGATGTCAGTGTGAGAACTAACACACAATTATTCATGAGGAACTAAAGATGCGGAAGATTTGTGCAAAGTTTGTCCCAAAGGTGCAGTTCATAATTCCATCCTTGCCACAGACTATTTGACCAAGATAGGCATCAAAACAGTTCCTCACCCTCCATATAGTCCAGACCTTGCTCCCTGTGACTTTAGGTCATTCCCTAAGCTCAAGGAAAACTTTACAAGATTTAGTTATGAAACAATTGAGGAGAAAGAGGTTGTGACGAGAATCATTGACATGCTCACACAAAAAGACTTCTATGGACCTTCCAGAAGTTGTTGGAACTGTACAACAAGTGCATTGCAGCTGGAGGAGATTACTTCGAAGGGGACTATAGTTTCATATGTGTACTATTGATAAAAGTTCTCATATGAAAAAAGTCTGGAAACTTATTGAAGCCATTTTGTATATTGTTTTTTAATGGATTTCTCAATTCATTAGTTTGGGTTTTTCTATAAATTCATATAGAAACATTTTGCATATAATATTAAAAAAATCACTTTTAATATATAATTGAAAACAAAACAAAAAAAATCTTCACTAGAGAATTTCTTTTTTATTTTAATTGAAATTGATTAAAGTAATTCTAAAATGCTCAGCATTACTTGTGTTTGCATGTTTTTATATTTTTAAGATTCTTTTCAATATTATCATAGCCTTTAAATATGTTTCTACCCTTTTGTTTTCTCAGATATACCAATAAAATTTGTTGTTATTGGGGAAAGTTGTCGTCAAAATGGGGAGCTTAAAAAATCCCTGGAGGTAAGCAGTTATTCTTTATGGATTTGCAACTGTACAGAAAATAATTTATTTTTCATCCATGTGTTGTTGGAATCTGTGACCATCTTTTATTGTGGATTACATCATTATTATCATATTTGGTTTAACATCCGTTTTACATGCTAGTATATGTTAGGTTTAAGAAATTGACTTCCAAACTAATCCATCTATGGCCAGGTCTTTGTTTCTCTTTCTTTCACATCCCTCTTTATCACTTCTTTCTATATTTTCGATTGGGAGATGTGTGATGGATTGGAGACTTCCTTGATTTGGTCACATTGAAGGAAAGTGCATGGATTACTAGAGGAAGTTTAGTTGGCACCCTGCCATGCAAAGCAATTTTACGTAGGATCAAATTTGCCAATCTGTTTTTGAACACAAGACTGCTAAGCAGGAGCGATAGCAAACAGCTCTGACACACAGATTTGGAGACAGCAAAAAGTCTGAATGCTTTCTGTTTACCTTTATCAGTGCCATTGCCAAGCAATACAGAATGGAAATCTATTTGCAGAAGTCCAGTTTACAACTGACATTCTCTAAAACAGATTCTAAGAAACAAATGTTAGACTGTGTCAAAAGCTTATCAGCTGGGCCCTCAGCGTCATCTTCTCTACTCTCTAGGATTATATGAATTGGATGCAAATTGTTCTGAATCTATCTCTCCTTCACAGTGTAATTCTACTAGAATTCAACCAATTCTCCGCTAACATCCTACAACTGGTTTGGTAGGATCTCGGCCGAAATATTTTCCTCTGTTTAGCAAAGTTATGAGCCTATAATCATCTAGTTTCTCCCCAGCAAACTTGTCTTCGCTTCTCCAGCAATATAATCACTCCGTTGGTTATTTGACCTGGGATGGAGCTCTGGTCAAACGACTGGTTGAAAGCATTCTTCAGAATCGATACATGTGCAACAACCTCAAAAACAATTTGCAGTTCCGACCAAGTTCTGATGATTTATTGCATCAACACTGACAAGACCTCATGTTACATAACCCTGCCTTCACAACCAGTTGCTCTAACTGCAAAAGACTCGGAACTATAAAAAGTTTTCATGACTATACATTTTAAATGAATGTGTCTCTTTAATCTATTGTATCATCTTTTTAATGTGAGTTGATAGTGTAGTATTGGTTCTGTTATTTATAAGTGCTCTTCCAAGAATTACCGCTTCTTCTTTTAGGAGGTGGGGCTAATTCTCTCAAATATTGCATCTTATAAAGGAGGAGATAATGTATCTTTGCTGTTGTCATAAGAATATTTCCAGGGAATATGTTCTTTTTTGAGATATGTATTTATGTTGATATTTTCCTCCCAAGCATTAACTCCTTCTTTTTTAAATGGAGTGAGTGTAGTGTTCATTTGTTATATACCATCCTCTCAGTCATTACCTGCTCTTTTTGGGGTCAGTGTATGATATGTTTGCTAATCATTCATTTTCCCAGCCTAAATTATATTAAATATAATTGAAAAAAATGTTTGATTCCTTTTTACTTAACTATTGTAAACATTTTGACATTCTTATAATATGCAAGAAATACCGATCTGGCTTGCTTTCCAAAAAATTGTATGATAATTAAAAACCGAAACTCCAAATCTTTAAAAGTATTTTTTAACATCACATTTATAGTAATGTCTTAACTTCATTTTTTGTTTGTTTTAATTTAAATGCCTTTTCTTTCCCCTTTTTCAGCATTTCAATCATCCTATTATTTATTCTGATACTGGCCAGGAGATCCCAACCTCTTCACAATGTGAATATATTTTTATTACTGATAATTTTGATGACCATGTCTTTCGACAACTCTATGGCAGTGGTAGAAGAATTATGGGGCCACCAGTCATCATCAAATGTGCCCAAGAAAATCTTGTAAGTAGAATTTGATTATAATAGCAGTACACATGAAAAAATAGAAATAGCTTAAAATATTTCAATATTGGTATCTATAGAAAGAGCTTGATGAGCTAAGAAAGAATCTTTTTAAATGTTTTAAATCCAATTAAAATTAAGGACGTTAAGACTATTTTTGTGCCTCACACGTTTGGATATTTTTCCCTCTTTAAAACCATATGCGTTTTGTCACATTTTTTACACTACTTTTTTAGTAAAAATGTTACATCTTTGTTAAAACAGAAAATTAAGCAATGAAATTTACTATATAAGTGTATTTTTGTGCTAGGAATTAGAATATGCGACTGAAAATCTCCAAAAATTATTGGTTTCCAAATAATCTGCAGTAAATGCACATAAACATGCTGCAATTCCTTAAAAATGCCATGTATCCATTAAAAGAAAAGAAGTTAAAGAACTCAAAGCTGAATTGTAATGCATTTTATGTACAAATAACTGAAATCGAAATCTAGGATTGTTTAAAAATGAATATATTGCAATATTTCTTTGGTATTAGTGTAGATTAATAACTCCCGTTACCCCCCACCCCCACCCCATCTGCCCACCTCTCCAAAATATGCAATTTTACCTTTGTAGGCAATTATGTGTGAATACCTTAAAAAACTTTAATGAAAGATAAACAAGTATTATTTTAGAATTTAATGTAAAATGATTCCCTATTTTGAGCCATTCTAGCGTTTTAGGGCAGCTAACCATTTTTTTTTTCTATCAGAGATTAATCCTGTGCACCGTTTTTTTTTTTTTTTTTTTTTTTTTCTCTAAAGACGATTATGTGTGGTTTTAAGAGGGTCTTTGTGCAATTATGAGAGGGTGGGGAGGTTGTCACTCTGACTTTGGGTTAATGATAGAGCTAAGGAAATTTATGTTTGAACACCTTGAAGACTTGATAGAAACAAAAGAAAAACAATTTTAGAATTTAGAATGGGGGTTAGTTTCACATAAATTTCAAGACCATTCTAGCGTTTTAGGACAGTTGACTAATTTTTTTTATGGTGCACTTTTCTTTAAGGAAGGATTTTTTTTTTTTTTTTTTATAGACACTTATATGTAGCTTACCAAGGAACTTTGTTTGGTGAGGAGCTTGCCACTTAGACTTAGCATTATTGTTAGGGCTAAAGAAGGTTTTAAGAGGAGGAGGTTTTCCACTTGTACATAGGGTTAGAGGTAGGATTAAGAGAGTTTTTTTTTTTTTTTTTTTTTTTTTAAGAAGGCGTTTGACTTCAATATTTACCCATATTTACGCTTAGTGGGTCATGATTATTGGCTTTTGAAAATGTTATGCCTTAGATTTTGGACATCAAATTACTTTTAAATATGAAATTTATTTTTGTTTGTTGTAATTCTTAAGGGGTGTGAAACTTAACAAGAATTACGACAAATAGACAAAAATAAATTTCATTTAAAACAAGTGACGTCACTAATGGAAAACATGACGTTTGGAAAACTTAAGTATTTTTGCCCACTTATTTAAATATCAAAAAACATTACAAAATCTTACCGAAAACGCTGTTTTATGATATTAACTTTTTATCACTTTATTTGCTTAAAACTCTTAAAATATATAAAGTACATTATTATTAATTAATTTATTTGAAAGTATATTCATTTTCGAACAAAACGGTGGTATTTTGAGGACTTAAGATGCTTTGGTTTTTAAAATATGATGATTTTAGCAGAACATCCTTGAAATCCAAAGCGTTTTTATCGTCCGTGTGTATTGCTAATTATAAGTTTACTATTCTATCTATATTATGTATTGGACTGCAGTAAAGATTTTCAGTAATGTTAGGATATTATAGTTCAGAATTATTTCAATAAAGATCGATTATTTGAACTACTATTCTCATCTTAGTTGTTATATTCGTAACATTTTGGCTGATGTAACCTTTGCCCTTCATTTGTCCACAGGAAAATATGACTTGATGTTTACGATTGTTAATCTTTTTGTTTTTACTCTTATTCCTTCCAACAAAGCAAATTATAGCTGAAATGTAAGGGTTACTGTGCATTAAGGACAATTACTACAGACACACTCTAATTAGGGAGTTGGCAGTAAGTTGTCTGTTCACATTACATTTAAACTTATGCATGTTAGTACAATCAGAAGTAAAATATGGGGAGGGAATTCCAAAGTCTTTTGTTGGTTGAAGGTTCAATCCTTACTACAGGTGATACTAAGAGAATAACGTAAAATTAACGCTTTTTTTACCTAGTCATGTCTGACAGAAAACAATATACCCCTGTGGATTAAATGAGGGTAATTTTCGCAAGTTCAAAAAGATCTGATTGAAGAATGTTGGAGATTTGTTGGACGAAACTTTGAATATAGTAATCAAAATGAGAATAGTGGTCCAAATAATTCAAACGATACAAGCTTAGAATAGGCAATGACCAATATTGAACAAATTATAATTTGACAGTGTTTGATATACAAATTTATATTGAAACAATCAAAATAGTATTGAAAAAGGTAAGGTCTACACAGAAATTTATGTATATCATTATTACAAATATCACTGTAAGATAAATTTTGATTTGAAATTAATTTTTGAAAATGTGTTATGATCTTTAAAACTATATAAAAAAAATACCCAAATCTTTCATTAGAAAACTTGTTTGCTTGTAAGTTAATTAATTTCCTGTGTTAGTTTGCTACACGCTAGTCTTAATATTATTTTAGTGATCAATTGTTTCAGGGATTTAAAACCAAAACAGTATTTTATATCATGACACCTCAGCAGTATTGATTAAACACCACCTCCCTTAATAAATCAAGAACAAAAACATTCCAAATATAGGATCTATTTTTTTTTTTTAGTTTGCTTCAGATTATTTTGCTAACCTACTCATGTTAAAATGTTTTCCTTATCTGTGTCGTTTGTCTTTGCCGAAGAAAAAGAGTTTGTCTACAAAACTGTTGTATTTTTGTACAAACAAATCCATTACACTACGTATCACTATCCTTTTGGTTATTTATATTATGTATTTACACTATGATTTACTTTATATTTATTACAGTTTATTTAAAAATATATAAAAATTTGCATATATATGAAGGGTGTTACAAAAGTAATGCTTCCTATTTTTTATTCCACCTGAATGGATCAGAGAGGATTGCAAATTGCATTGTAATAACTGAACTTATGTGTTCATGGAAGTTGTTGGTTGTGTGTCAGAAGCAGAAATGTATCATTAAATTCCTGGCAAAAAAAGCATTTAGATTAGTGACTATGTATAAAAATAAATTCTGGAACACAAACGATCACTTGTTTTAATGGCACTATTCCTGTCTGTGTTGCTATTCAATTTTTGAGTCTTAAAAAGAAATAAAAAAAAAGGTTTATTTTTGGAACCACCCTTATATATAGTTTTTTAAAATTTATATATGTTATACAGTTTATACTGGATTTCTAGTCTAATTTTACTCTATCAGTGTACTTTGATTAATTTGATATGATTTAAAAGCATCATGATAGTGAGCAAATTATTCAATTTTTTAATCAATTTTCACCCCAAACAAGGCACAGTGCCACTTTGAAGTAGGGGGCTACTATCAGGGACATAATTTGCGGGGACATTATGAAGGGAGATGAGTAGAAAGATGTTTGTTCACATTACACTTGAATTTCTGCATATCAGTACAGTTGGGAAAGCAGAATCCTGGAAGGGAGCTCCAAAGACTTGCAGTTCTGAGGAAGAAACTATTGGAGTAAAAGGCTCTCTTGCACCTAGGGATCGCTACTGTAAAGGGGTGGAACTTAGTTGCTTGTCAGGGGTAGTTACGTCGAGGAGGTACAAGTGTTTGCAGTTTGCCAGAGCATTCACCATTAAAGTATTTGTAGAACAGGCAGAGGGATGCAACATCTCATCGATGGGACAGAGGCTGAAGCCTAGATGACAGTTCAGGACCTATCAGGTTGGCGACTCTCTTTTGAACCTTGTCCAGGAGTAAGAGACAAGCAGTAGATGCACCAGCTCAAATGTGACAACAGTATTCCATACATGGGCGAATGGTGACCTTATAGAGGTACAGGATACTTTCAGGTGAAAGTAATTTTCTAGCACGGTAGAGAGAGCCCACCTTCTTTGCAGCAACCTTGGCAATGTTCTCAACGTATCTATTCCAGTTCATATTCCCTGTAAACGTTAGGCCGAAGAGTTTAAAAGAAGTACTTTCAGGCAAGTGTTCTTGGCCATTGCTATTGGTGGTAGAGAAGGTTTCTTGTAATTATCGAAGGAAACAAGCTTAGTCTTGGCAGCATTGAATGTGACCATCCATTTTTATTCCCATTCCACTACAGATTGGAGGTCATCCTCTAGTGTTTTTGCCATTTCCTTAGATATGTGTTCATTTGTTTTCCCCTCATATCTGTTATAGAGAGTGGTGTCATTGGCAAATATACCAATCTCCGAAACAATTTTATCAGGGAGGTCATTTATGAATATTAGGAATAATAAAGGTCCAAGGATAGACCCCTGAGGTACTCCCGCATTTATATCATATCGTTTAGATGTACGACTGTCGAGGACAACTTGGATTTTTCTCTTGCTTAAGAAGGATTTAATTACATCATGTATTCTTCCAGTGATACCATATGATCTAATTTTCCTTAGAAGACCATCATGCCATACCCTGTCAAAAGCCTTAGATATATCAAGGACTACCGCTCTACCCTCCCCTGTTTTTCCCAGTCTAGATGGTCTCCAGTAGGTGCAGGATCCAATATCTCTCTCTCTCTCTCTCTCTCTATATATATATATATATATATATGAAAAAATGAAACTGCAGCACTAATCCTAATGCAGGTTTAACTGGCTTCGTCCAAAAGAGGAAGTTTCATGGGATTATGAAATTCACAAGCGGTCCTCAGTCGCTTGTATATCTCCGTTAGGGGAGATGACGTTTTTTTTTTTTGTTTTTTTTTTTACAACTCTTGCAGGAAGGTGTTGACAAACAGCACTTGCTATTCCCAAATTAGTTACTCATCGGGTACTGACCAGGCTAAAAGTTGCCTAACTTTGGTGATCTAGCGCAAACCAGTGTGTCAACGTGATTATGCTGTACATAATAACCCAAGTCTATATCAATCATTGACACTATTTTTGCTATATCAGCTTTTCAGAGTTGCTACACAACCAAGCATTCTAAACCAAAATCAAAACTTTTTTGCAGCACTTTTAACCACTCAGCTATTAATAACATGAAACTTTCATGTTTTCTATATAAAAACCATTATCACTGAAGAGTGCTCAATTTGTTTTTGTGGAGAGATTAGCATTATTACTAATAGTAGTTAATGATTTTACTTAACATTTTACTCTTTGCAAGACTAATCTGTTTGCTTGTATTGATGGCAACAATCTACATGTGGATGGTTATCTGCCTGTTGTCTGCTTAGACTGTGCCACACATTTGCCTGGTCTTGTTTGCTTCACGAGGATTTCTCTATATGTGTCCTCAGTCTTGAATCTCATTGATGTCCTTTTATCTGCCCGAGGTTGTGTTTGCTGCACTTGCTATCCTATTTGTTCTGTTTGTACCATTCCCAACTGCTCTGTTGTTGATACTATATCCAGCAGTATTGATTGATGTAAGGGAGAGGAGCATATATTTCATATCTATTTATACATATATAATTTAAAGACCTAAGTATTTTCTGATTTGTAATAAAGAATACCAATCACAATAATGATAGTTACTCATAATGATTTTGTGAAATTATGAAACCTGTAAAAAAGGTTTACATATACTCTTGATATAAATATATACATTGTTATTGTTTCTTTCAGCCCCTGCCAAAGTATACTCGTCCACTCTACTGTACAGCCATGTCTGGACTTGTTTTGTGTTTTACTGGAATTAAACGGAAAGAAAAGATGGTAAATTTTTAGTATTGGTCTTGACGTTTTTTTTCTGTTTAATAAAAATAACATTTGCTTATGCAAATTATCAGTTTTTATGGCTGTATTTAGAATATATTTTAAAAAATAAATATTGGGTAAATTCATCAAAGTAACTTTCCTGGCAGTTTTCAAAAAAAAAAAACTGTAATTTTCCATTCCACAACCAATATAATGCTTTTATTACCAAATGTCCACATCTAAAAATCCATGTTAGTGCAGATTTTACTAACATTAGATTTTCGTCAACATTTTATATCATTACTTCTGGGTAATGAGAACCCGTTGACAAAGTGGAGAGGATGGTTGTCACCAACTAGTACAGTAGTTGAGCAAAGATATTGCTACATTTACCTATTTCATGTATTTTCGTTGATACATATCTATTTAACTGTTATTGTGTTCTCTCTCATTAATTATTCAAATACTTGGTGAACAAGGATTCAAACTTACATGAGAAACCCAAAAACAACTACTTGGCAGCGAGATAATTTGATTTTACACCAAAATAACTTGTTGGCGACTATTTGAAATAGCTTACACTAGGATCCTGAAAGAAAAAAAAAAGAAACGATGCAAGTAAGCTCTGACTTAAATACGAGAAAAGTTTGGACTAAATAGAAAGTAAACCCTCTTTGTCTTTTCTCAAAAAAAAAATAAATGGGAGAACTGTAATGTTTGGTAATGTTTTTCTTATTTCTCAAGTCGTGCCAAAATTAATTTCTCTTTTTGCAAAAAAGAAATAAAAAAAAAACGTTATGCTATGCTTTGTGGGGACAAGGAAGAAAAAGAAATTGACCTAAATTCTAAATATAACTCTCCACTTTTTATGCAAATTAAGCTTTTCAGCTGGAATTGAAACATTTTGTCATTCCTAAGTTGATTATTACGGAAGCGAAATGCAAGATTTTATTGTGTGAATTTTGTGAAATCCTTTATTTCTGGTTGACTGTCACTTTCAAAGTAAACATTTTTTTTCCTCTTTTGGACAACTTGCAAATATTCTTTTTCCTTTTCTTTGTTAAAAGGCTTGGAAGCTATTTTTGTTGCAGTAAATTTTTGGACCCCTCCCCCCACACACACTTTAGTTTGCCTTTAAAGTTTTGTATACCGAAATAATAAATGAGACTTGACAGCCTACCCACATGCACACACACACAAAAGGACATTTTCTTTTTTTTTGTTTTTTATTGTTCCTTTGAGATTTTTCTTTTCCTAGTTTAAAAAAAATTTTTTTTTTTTTTTTTGTCGTTCGCCTGGGAAGGATATCGAATATGGAGAACGGGAGCATTTTAAGGCCATAATTACACTATTACTAAGGGCTCAAATGGATCACCAGCAGAAGTTAGAGGAAAGTTTTAAAGACTAATTGCAACAACAAGCACAGCGGGAACATATGTTGGAGGAGAAATTGTTTCTTCAACAGAAGGAAGAAGGCGATAAATTGTTACTTCAACAGAAGACACGAGGAATTGTTTTTAAGTGTTGAATAAGAAAGAACATATTGATGAAAGCACTGCATTTTTCCAAAACACCATATGGAATTCCATTGATACATCTAACTACCTATCCGAGCAAGATATGACGTTTGACGCTTTTTATAGCAGATACAAGAACTTATTCATTGTTGACCTCTAAGAGTGGAGCAATGCCAAAAAGGTCTGCCTACTTCTATGGAAGCTAGGGACTACAGAACAGTTAGTTCATTGACTGTATTTTACCCAGGAAGATGAGCGAGCTGAAATTCTTCAAAGTGGTCAAACTTTTATCTAAACTCTTCAGCCCAAATACGATGCTTTTTCATAAGAGATGGAAGTGCCTCAACCTTGCAAAATGTGACAGTGAAGACTATATCACCTTTGTATCTATTGTTAATAAACACTGTGACGATTTTAGTCTAGCTGAATTATTAGCAGATGATTTAAAATGTTTGATTTTTGCACAGGGTCTTATCTCAGCAAAAAATACAGAGATAAGACGAGGAGTCCTATCTAGACTTGAAAGAGAAAAAAGGCTCGCTCTCCAAAAGTTGATCGAGGATTGCCAATGTGTAGTTAGTTTAAAGCATGACTCCTGAAACATTGAGGAATACGCATGAAGGACTACTTTCAGACCAAAAGATTACTCTCCTGGAAAAAACAAACAAATGAGAAGAAAAACCAGGTACAACCAAGGAGAGGCCATCCAATCTTCAAACCTGATTCGTTGCGGAAGAAAGATGTTTTACCGAAAAATATGCGATAAATGTGGCAGGAAGGCCATGAAGCAACGCATTGCAAAAGGAACAAAAACAACAGGGTCCAACAAACAAGATCCGACAAGGAAGCAGACAAAAACAGGCAGAAATCTGCCACTGTCAACATCCTCAATAAAATAGAAGAGTTACAGTTGGACTCCCATTCAGATCTGTCCATTATCAACCTACAGACATGGAAAAGGTAGAAGAAAGCAATCATGCGTAAAACGAATAAGTCAGCTCGAACAGTGACAAACAAAGTAAAATTTGAGGGAAAGCTAACACTTTGTGATGTTAAATGGCGCTAACAAAAAAGTGAAAGTTTATGTACATAAGACATCTGAATGGATTGGATTTTGAATTGTGGGACCAACCTGTGAACAAATTCTGCCATAAGGGAGAAGACTCATCTATGAGAGCACAATGATTGAAGGATGGGTGAAGGGAAAAATTTCCAGAAGTTTTCTCATTGAGTCTCTGAAGATGTACCAAGGCTATAGCCGGATTTAAACTGAAGAAAAATGGTCTACCCGTTTTGAAAAAGAAATGAAAGTTTGCGGCAACTGAGAAAATCGATAAGGAACTGGATCAGCTACAAAAGGCAGAGATATTATCGAAAGTGAGCATCAGTGATTGGGCAGCCCCTACAATATATGTGACCAAAAAGACCAATCAGATTTGTGCATGTGCAGATTTCTCTACAGTCCTGAATGCAGCTCTAAAAGATTACCACTATCCCCTCCCCATGCCAGAGGAGGTAGTCAACAAACTAAACAGTGGTAAAATATTTTCTAAGGTGGATTTAAGCGATGCGTATTTACAGATTCCCATCAAGGAGGAATGTTCTAAACTCCTGCATCAATATGCATAGGGGAGTCTACAATTTTGAGAGGTTAGCTTTCGGGATCAAGGTAGCACCTGCAATCTTCCAGCAGGTCATGGGCACCATGCTGAGTGACCTCGACTTCACTGGCGTCTACTTGGATGACATTGTCGTTGCCAGTAAATCCACAGGCAAGCATTGCAAACACATACATAAGGTTTTTAAAAGAATTCCAAGCTATCATTTTAAAGTGAAAGAAGCTAAATGTGACTTCCTCATGAACGAGATGAAATACTTAGGTCACATAATTGATAAAAATGGATTGACACTCTGATCCTGAGAAGGCAGAAGCTATAAAAAACCTGCCTGCTCCAGATAATGTACAAGCACTCCAAAGTTTTCTGGGACTGGCTAACTACTTCCAAGTCTTCATAAAGAAATGCATGAATTGCATGCCCCATTGAATGAATTATTTAAGAACTAGCGAAGGGTACCCGGCGTTGCCCGGGTGTTTGGGGGTGTTAAAAAAAAAAAGTAAGTATGAGGATCGAACCCGAACCGTTGAGGCAAAGTTGTAAATTAAAGTGTGAAACCCCCCCCCCCCCAAAAAAAAAACGTGCGATGTTAACCATTGCCCCACCGCGAGATGCTAACGGAAACCTGTTTTAATTTATTTAATTACTTGGATTTAGCAGGTGCCCGTTTTAATGAGTTAATGAGGTCAAGTGTTTGACTGCGGGATTTCATTTACTACTGAACGCCCCCCCCCCCAAGATGTTATAGAAAAAAGACTAACCCACATGCGGCGAGCGACAAATCTTGAATATTTATCTTACCGAAATCAAGCAAATTAAATAGACAGGCGAGCTTCATTGTTAACTGTGAGATATTACGATTTGTATGTGATATAAAAAGTTTTAAAAAGTTGTGGAGCGAGCGACCGCTTCTCTGAAAGAAGCCTTTTGTAGACACACAGAAAAAGCGAACACACATACATGCATTTATATTTAAAGAAGAAAAAGCCTGGGATTGAACGCCTGAATGTCAAGTGGCGTTTGAGGAAACCAAGGATACTTTAACATTGGAGCTTTTTCTTACACACTATGATGCAAAGCTGAAAATAATAGTAGCGAGCGACGCAAGCTCATATAGTGTTGAAACATGTATACTTCATATAATGCCTAACGATACCAAAAAAACGATTGCCCATGCATCCAGAATGCTACTAACAGCTGAGAGAAAGTAGTTGCAGATCAAAAAGGAGGCACTAAGTATCATATTTGCCGTAACAAAATTTCTGGAAAAAAACGAATGAAGAGCTTGATGAGAAGCTACGTCTGCTGGTCTAACATGGAAAAAGACATTGTGGAGATGATAGACTCTTGCACAGGTTGCGCCCTCACTGCAAAAGCATTGATTACATTCAAACCCTGAGCAAGACTAACGAGCCATGGTCTAGAATTCATATTGACTTTGCAGATCCGCTCGATGACCACTATTACTTAATTGTAGTCAATAGCTACACCAAGTGGCCTGAGATATTAGGGTGCAAAAAACCGACAACTGAAACAACAATAAATTTCCTATATGAACTGTTTGCTCGTTTCGGTGTAATAGACAGCATTGTGAGCGACAATGGAACTCGGGTCATGTCTGTAGAGTACAAAAGTTTTTGCAACACGTTCCAAATAAAACACATCACCACATCCCAATATCACCCTTGATCGAATGGGCAAATGGAACGTTTTGTGGACACTCTCAAAAGAGCACTGAAAAAAGCTCAAACTATCCCAACGTGTATAGGATTACACCTAATCCTAACACCCCAATAGCGGCCTCATTGGTGGAAACTGTGTTTGCACGGAAGGTGAGATCTGTTTTTGACAAACTCTTATCAAAACAGTTAAGACCACAAGTGGCCACTTGTGTACCTAGTAAATGTTTCATGCCAGGAAAGAGTTTTCTTCCAAAGTTACAAAAATAACACCTCATTCGGAATGTGTGTATGATCAGTAAGTCTGTGGTATGGTATATATCGTGCAAGGACTGAAACATACCCATAAATGTTACCAAAACCAAGTAAGATGTCACAGATGATACCAGCGATCCACCACCATTGGAGGAGGAACCGATCCACACTATTTTTGAGACATTTGATTCCGAACCTCCCCAAACAACACCTGAACAATGATGGTTGGTTCAGTAAAGAAAGGTCACCAATCCACTAATGATCCATCCTAAATGAAAGAAGTATTAACAGCTTTATGTACATAAAGCTTGGGAGCGGGGGGGGGTGCACCCCTAGTGGCTGGAATATGTCTATTTCATAATGTCACTTCCAGGTAACGAGGACTGGTTGACAAAGTCAGTCAGAGACGGACACGCAGAGAGGATGGTCATTGGGAAAATTGTCACTTTCATATGTAAGAAAGATTGAAATAAATATTGATTTTATATGAAAGAGACAAAAATGAATTTTGATTCTGTAACTGTAAGAATTGTTTATTTTTACAAATTTCAGACCAAATTGACAGATATTGTACATCACATGTGTGGAATTGTGAAAAGAGAGATTTCACCCAAAGTCACACATCTTGTAGCCAACTGCTGTGGCAATGACAAATACAGGGTAAGCATACTAATCTTTTTACTTTGATTTCTAGTAATAAAATTGTGACAACTTTATGTGTCTGTGTGCTATTTCTTACTTCAATGTAGCTTTGACAATTATAGTAAATTTTGTCAGGCTATCAGCCATGACTGCATTGAAATCTAAAAATAATTCTTAATTATATTCTTACTGTCACATGAGTGAACATTCAACCTCGAGAAGATAATCGGTTAGAACTGATTATTAGCACTTTATCAGTTGCATGATGTAGATTGTCGAGTTTGCTAAGATACACCTGAAAAAGGTAGGTCGAAGGTTACAAAACATTGTAAGAATAACATCCAAAGGAAGAAGGGTAGTTTGTATACTCCAAATAAGACAATGCTTTCTTTTTAAATGTTTGTTTTCTGCATCTTGATTCTTACCACTTTCAAAATGTTTTGGTAATTCTATTTTTTTTTTTTTTTTTTTTTTTTAAATATAGTTGGCAATCTTTGGGTAATTTTGAATGGTATCTTTTAATCTACTGAGGTAGCTTGCACCTCCATGTTTTTCACATATTTTTAAAATTCCTTCAAGAATTGAACTCTTAACCTCTAGGTAGAATTAACTCTAGATACTCGTAACCAATGTGGTTATCTATAACAATATGTCATCTCAGAAACATTGTTAATTATAATTTGTGACAATGGGTGTGGTTATTTTCAAACCTATTGTTTTAATCCTGACTGCCTACTCATTTGAGCATTGCACTTTGTGTGTTAATGCCACATGAATGTCATATCTAGTTAATAGTTCTTGTTCTTTGCTATTATTGCACTGACCTTGGTTTTGCTTTAATCTGAATTTCATCAGATTTTTTACTTTTGAAATGGATAAATTGACAAGTTTCATTCTGCATGTACAATAAACGTAAGTTTTTTGTTTCATATGATTTTTATATATTACTTGGTTGTGAAAAACAACACTTTTTCATTTAGAAATTAAATGGCTAAAATATTATGCAAGAGTTTGTGCAAAGAATTACTCAGCATTGGTGGTCTCGTGTGCTTGCTATTAATGGGTGGTATAACAAGATTGCATACGTGAAATGAACAGCTCTTGTATAGTGCAGTCATTTTGGAACATGCCAACTAAAAAAAGGGATCATCCAAAAAACAATGGCCTCAAGTGGAAGATAAAATTTTTTAAAAATTATATATATTTACAAAAAAATTTTTTTATAAGTTGAGCAGCAGTATTCAACCAAAACATGTGAAGGTGTCTTCAAAGTTCTTCCAAAACATGAATACGAATTGAAATTCATACACCAATCAAACATTAAAACAATAAATATGCTCATGATAAAGTTACAAAATTTAGTTTTCAACATGAATACAAATAAAACATGAGTTATTTCCCCCTGCGATCAGGACTCCTTGATTCATATAAACGATTGTTGATCACAATGTTTGTTGGATTTTAGTAACAAAAAAGTGTACCTTTAGATATTTGCGGAAATGTAAACTTTTTAACAATTTATCAGGCGTTTCTCAGTTTTCCTCTGGAGTAAACCAGAATTTTCCTGTGGTCATCTTTTATCTAAAAAAAATATTGATCCTAACTTTTAATGGATATTGAGCAATAATGGAGATGTTAGAACTTACCAATATATTCCCATGTGTGTGTGTATATAAAATATATATATATATATATATATACTAGCAAAAGTACCTGTCGTTGACTGGGTTCAAAAACAGCCTACAGAAAATGGACTCTGATTTATGGAAGTATGATAACTTATGAAAAGGAAGGGTTGTAATGAGATAGCTTCGAATTAGAGGGCATCAAAACCAAAGCAAAATATGATGAAAGTAAAAATAAAATAGATAGACCTCATAATTTATTATACCATACCTGTTCAGACTGAAACACTTATTACAATATTCTGTGGATCTATATTAAAAAACCTTGTTAAACTTTGTGACAGATTTCCATTCTATGGAGGTCAGGCACGAACAAACACTCCATAATTTTATTATACCATATTTCTTCAAACTTAAACATAATTATCAAAGTATACTTACACAGATAGATATGAAAAGTCTTTATTAAAGTTTGTGCCTATTTCCATTCTATGGAGGCCAGGCGCGAACGCAGACCCCACAATTTTATTATACCATCCCTATTTAATTAAAACATACTTATCAAAGTATTCTTATGTACATCTATATCAAAAACACTTGTAAACGTTTTTTTTAATTTTTAAATTTTTTATTTGCATACTTTGTGGACCAGGCGCGAACGCAGACCCCACAATTTTAATGAACCACCGTTCTGCCAGATCAAACCTGCCCATTCCTGTGTCTCGATACATCTATCATCAGTAATCAGTTTTTTAAAATAGTCAACCATATAGGAGCCTATTCGTGACCAGACACATACACACACACACATTCAGCTTTATATTATAGATATATTAACTGATTAAGTTCAGGTATATTGTTACCATAAACTAAAACCAATATTTCTTCAAAAGTGTCAAACTTTTCTATAACTAAAATTATATAAACATTGTAAGGAATTTACGAAAAATTGATCATTTTCATGTTTTGTAAAACCCTCAAAATCTTTGAATCTTGAAAAAACATAAAAATGTTGAAACATGTTGATTGATCCACATAGACTCCTTACAACGGTTACATAATTTTAGTTATGTATACATGTAAAATTTCATGGTTCTTTTTAAAGAATCAATTTTGAGAAAATTAGAATTAATAAAAACATTTTCTCAAAAATGTCTTGGAGAACATTTTGTAAAGTCAACTGTGATGTTTCATTTAAAGTGATTATATTATAAAATGAAATGCACCCTAAGAGTTCGTGAAATTTCTGTTTACAGGCTTTAATTGAACAAAAGAAGAAATCGGGTAAATTTCAATCAACAGGATTATCTGGAAGTCTTGTTATCCTACCAAAAAGTAATAACAGGAAAGGAATACGCACTAAAGCCCAAATTCATTAAAATATCACGGGTCATGTGCAGCTCATTTTGTGCCACAAGAATAGTGTTCATACGCTTTTGTGAAGCAGTATCAATAAAAGTAAATAAACTGAATCCATTACATTTTTTTTTTAATTCTGAAATTTCTTTTGCTTCTAATATTCTTATTTTGATTTACTGTTTTAAAAGGGAATAAAGTTAACTCAAATGTTTTGTTTCGCTATTCTTGTTACCTTTTCTGGTAATAAAAGTAATAAAACTTTCAAATCACCTTGTAACAATTTAATCAGTCATCAGATTATAATGATGTCCGTTTGATTTTTGTTCAATACAAAAGTTTGCAAGAAAATGTCTAAAAATTTTTATAATTTTGAAAGCAGCTTTACAAGCTAATATCTATTTGAAACGGATGTATTTTTCACAAAACACTGCATTCAGCATACTCACTTATCCAATCGACTTTTAATGTGCAATTGAAGAAAAGTTTTGTTCTTCATTGATTAAAAATAATTTTATATTTTTCGTTTCCTGCATAAAATAAATTGCTGCAGCAAAATGCTTGATATAATTCGTACAAAGTATTTTAAAGTTGCATATGTTGTAAAAATATGCCCCCACCCCCTCCTATTTCATTTCAATTGTAGGTAAAATAGTAATCTGTTCAACGCATCATGTATAATGAATTGTTTTAAAAAAAAGACCACATCAAATGCATTGACTATTTGCTTTTATTTTTTTTTTTGCTTTGCAGTTTTCAGTCAATTATGGTATTCCCATTATGAGAGTTGATTGGATCATGGACGTGTGGGAATGTAGGAATGACATTTTGAGTCGAGCTGACGAAGAAAAATATGTGAGTCTCATGTTTATATATATAAAAAATTCTTTTGTTATCAGATTTTTTTTTTTTAACGGAAATAATTTTTTCCATTTTCAAATTAAATCTATTGTTTATCAATTTTGTGTATTATTTCAATACTTATTTACTAAATGAAACTAAATGATCCTAATAGGTTGCAAGAAATAACTTCCAAATGGTGAAGTTGTTACTTCTTGGTTTTCCCTCTTGATAGTTTGAATACAAACTATATTGAATGTTCAAATATTGTTTTAATTTTGAAAACAATTATCAATAACTGTGATTTGTTGCACTAAAAATTCCCAGGAAATTTCCATTACCCCTCCCCCCCCCAAAAAAAAAACCCGGTTGTCTTAACTGCAGATGATTTTAAATATGGCCCCTTTTCTAACATGTCATCTTGTTTGATAAACCAGAACTTTTGATACTTTTTTCCTTATCTAACTCTTTAGTGCAGTTGTTTATATTTGGGTATTTTTCACATTATTTCCAAGATGAATAATTACTTGATTAACATCTTCAGACTCTATATAAAATTGTTTTGTTTTTTTTTCATATATATCTTCTAGGAGAGTAAGAGAACAAAACAATAATCAAAGGATACATGAAAAATAATACTTATGCAAAAAATAGGAAAAAAAAACAACACCTCTAATCAAACAGATAAGTACAATGAACTTATAGGAAAACTTATACGTCTGGAACCAAATGAATAACCAAGCTTCAAAATAATTTTTTTTAAATACTTCACCTCCAAAAATTAGAGAAAACAAAACTAGAAACCAAAAAAAAAAAAATACCCCCAAAATATTACTCCCCCCTCTCCTCAAAAAACATGCTGAAGATCAAATCTTGCTAAAACCAAACAATAAATTAGCAAAATCTTCAATACTTATTCTAAAAAAAAAAAAAGAAAAAAAAAAGCAGTATCTCCTAAACAAAAATTGAAAATACTCAATAATAATTAAATTGAATTGACCAATGAAATGGATACAAGGAAACCAGAGAACACCAATTGATTATCAAAACAAAATAAAAAACAAGATCAAAACAAAAGATATCGATTTAACTCCAGAACCAGAACCTCAAACAACAAAGCTAAAACAAAAGATCAAACAGAAGACAACCCAAAAGCAGAAGAAATGGAAAAACCAAAAGCTAACCATGCAACCAACTTCTAGACCAAGAACAACAGTTAAAAACAGATTTGAGGAAATGGATACAGAAAAACAAAGATCAGATACTAACTACTAAGAAAAATTAACAAACTGAAAGTAAAAACAAACAATAATATAAAAAATGCATAAAAAATACAATGGAATTGCAGAGGCAAACATAAATAAACTTCTTATACTCCTAACAAATCTACATCCAGCTGCCATTTGTCTCCAAAAAACAAGATCAAATAAAAATGAATAACCACACCTAGTATAACTACATACACAAATCCATAAACAGAGCCTGTAGGTGTATCAATTCTAATCAGGAATGACATATGGCAAAACCCAATTCAACTACAAACCAACTTACAAGCAACAGCTGTTAAAATAACCCTTTATCAGACAATCAATCTCTGTTCTATCTATATTCCCCCAGGTGATCCAGTCTCAGAAACAGACTTGAATGCCCTCATGAACTAGCTCCCAAAACCCTACATTCTCATGGGAGATCTTAACAATTACAACACATTATGGAGTAGCCAAAATTCTAACAAAAAGGTTCAATCATAAAAAAATTTCATCAATGAAGAAAACTTGTATCTTTTCAACAATCAATTACACACTTATTTACATTCAGGGATTTTGCTATTGATATAACAATTGGCGATCCCTCATTATCCCTGAAATATAAATTGCAAGCTTATAATGACTTATGTGGAAGCGACCACTTCCCAATCATATTGGAAGGTTTTGGCACCAAACTCTAAATAAAAAAAAATACTCAGATGGAACCTATACAAAGACGACTGGGGAAAATTCCAAAAATGTTCACAAATTACAAATAAATTGACTCCAGACACAAATGCTACTCAAGAAAATTATACGGCCCATTTCATCAAGACTAATTGAAATCGCTAAAGATTATATACTAAGGCTTGCATCGTCAATAAAAATAAACAAACCTTCATATAATAAAGACTAAAGATGCAATTCGTTCTCATCACTTACCATTGAAAAGCTTCAATAAGAAACCTACAGTAGAAAGTTTAATCAAATATAAAACACTCGAAGCCATAACAAAAACAACTATGAAAGAGGCCCCCCCCCCCAACTGGGAAAAATTTTGTTTCTAAATAAAATACCAATACCCAATCGAAAACAGTATGGAAAATAATTCACAAAATAACTGGGAAAAACCCATTAAAACATCTTGTATAAAATAACTCAATAACAACCACTGAAGAAGAAATTGCAAATCTCTTTGCAGAAAACTTTGTAAATATCTCTTCCTACCAGAACTGATCTCTAATGTTCCAAAAGATAAGGAAAAAATATAAAAAAAACTTCAAATCCAAAAACGAAGAAAATTACAAGAAACCATTTTCCATTCATGAGCTATGAAAAGTCCTTAGAAAATTTCACCACACAGTTATCGAACCAAACAATATACATTATGAATTCTTAAACTAACTCCTGAAACCTTCCTTAAGTTACCTACTAGAAATCAGCAATATCTGGATTAGCTAAAATATCCTAATGCCATAGAAAACAGTTAATGTTGTTCCCATACCAAAAACTACTATAAACTAGAATAACATTTAACAAAACAACACAGCAAACCCAATCAACTTTAGACCAACAACTTTAACAAGTTGCATCTGTAAGACATTTGAAAGAATGATTGACTTATATGGTACCTGGAAACTAACAACCTCATCACCAAATTCCAATCAGGCTTTAGAAACAAAACACTCTAGCTCACCGAGTGTAACTGGAAACATTTATATGAGGTCTTTATCTGGAAGGAACATGTGTATGCAGCCTTCTTTGATTTGGAGAAGGCCTACAACACAACCTGGAATTAGGGAATTATGAAGGACTGGAAAGAACTAGGACTACAAGGCAGAGTACCTATACTCATAAACAACTTCATAAATAGGAATTTCCAGGTATGAGAAGGACAAACCTTATCTTATATTAAAGATCAAGAAATAGAAGTTCTGCAAGAAAGCATATTTTTAGTGATTCTTTTCAACATAAAGATCAACAATATTGTTAAAAATATCTCACTTTGAATGATCTGCTCACTAGATGTGGATGACTTTCTGATTTGTTACAGTTCTGAATATATAAACATAATAGAAAGACCTACAACTTTTTATCAACAAAATAAATGGTCTACTGAAAATGGTTTTAGAATCTTCAAAACGAAATGTATACATTTTTGCAAACACCAAAAATTACACTAAGACCTTGTTTTAACATTAGATAACTCTGAAATTCCCAGAGTCAGCCAACATAAATTCTTTGGTATAATATTCGATAATAAACCAACATTCATTCCCCATATCAAAAACTTAAAAACCAAATGTAACCAAAGAATCCAATTACTAAAAGTACTAGCTTATACAAATTGAGGTGTAGACAAAAAAAAAAGCAAAACAAAAAAAAACACCACTCAAACTCTGTAGATATCTAATCAGATCCAAACTTGACTACAAATCCTTTATTTATGATGCAGCACTCAAGTCCTACTTTAACTTGAATCTGTATATCGCCAAACCCTGAGAATAGTCCTCAGGACCATCACCACCTCACCAGTGGAAAGTATACGAAACTCCCTTGGCATTGAGATCCTAAAATCTTGCAATACAATATTACAACAAACTTGCTGCATACCCAACTGCTTTCAATCACATCATGTTTTCACAATACTAAGATCTCTTTGAAAAAAAAAAAAAAAACACACACACAAAAAAAACAAAAAAAACACAAAGGACCTTTTAGCTTACTTATTGAAAAACTTGATCATTGAAACCCAAATAAACCCTTCTCTAATCCAACACAATACTCCCTTGAAAATTCCCCCTTGGCTTCTAACACAGTCAACTGTATTACTTGAACTAGTGAACTGTTCCAAGATCAAAACAAAACCCTGTCACCTTTCAGGAAGCAGAGAAAGGAAAAAGTAATCCTAGCCAGACTACATATAGGTCACACCTTCATTATGCTCTCTCACCTCTTAAAAGGAGAAGATCCCCCCTTTATGTATAGCATGTCACAACCTTCCATCCATTAAATGCAAACTTATTGAATGTAAAGACTTTAAAATGATAAGATCTCAGTTCTTCCATATAAGCAACATAGAAAAACTTTTCAGCACTGTAAATAAAAATATATTAAATTTCCTAAAAGCAATTGGACTGCACTTGAAAATCTAAAAATAGAATAATAACCGTCCCTATTCTACTAAACAAAAAAATTTTACAAACCAGAAACGCATCTATAATCTTTTCATCTTGTGCTTGTTTCAGAATAAATATAACACCAGTGATCCTTTGCTCTGGCATAAAACCAAACTGCATTTCATACATGCTGATAAAAAAACAAAGCAAAACGAAAACAAACACTGTTTGACCTTAAAATAAGAGTCATTGATAAGGCTATTAAACACCAAACAAACACAATATTTGATAGCAGCATGTTATTCATAAGTTCATTGAATGAATTATCTGTGCATCTCTGATGTAATTTCAATATTTTTTTTTCTTTTTCATCAGATGAGCTTACGGCTTAAGCCTTTTGAATTTTGCTACTTGGGTTTCTATGGCTTCAGTGATGAAGACCAGAAGCAAATGGAAGAATTAACTTCTGAAAATGGTAAGTAATTTTCAATGTCAGTAGACATAAATCTAGGAATGATCCATAAAGTAAAATAGTAAATAATATATATATTTTTTAAATTTTTTATTTATTTATTTTATTTTTTGGGATAATTTAAAAATTTAGTTAATTGATAGTAAGCAATGGGAAGGGGAAAGTTGAGGGATGGGAATCAGATTTTTTTTTTTTTTCTAAAAGCTATAGTGAAAAGTAATATCCAAATTTCACTATAATTAATTCTTCATTTTTTGACTAACATAACAGTAGGTAAAAATTGCTTTTAAAACAACTTAAAAATTTTGGTTTACTGTAATAATTCAGCGGCAGAAACATTTGTAAATTTCTAAGCATAACTCAATGTAAGGGAGATAACTCCTACTTTAATTCGGAGTTTAAAAATTGAAATTCTTACATTTCTTTTTTCATATCTATTCATAACATGATACATGACATTAATATTATTAAAAAGTAATATAACATTACTGAATCCCAGATAATATACAATTAATTTTATTTTGCTTTTTAAAAAACGAAACCTTTTTAATATACTGAAAGAAGTAATGAAAATCTAATCTAATATGTTTTAGTAAAACTCAATTTTTGCTATGTTTTTCGAAAAGTATTTTCATTAATTTTCTACCTTATCGTTTTTTGTAATTTTCAGATATATTCATTACTGTGGCATGACCACATGACACCATTAGCTTTACTTGAAATTCAATATTTCAATTTTTGAATTTCGTTTTTAAGTTTAAGAAAGAAGCACTGTTTTCTTTTTTCTAAGGAAAAATAATGTACAGAATCATCTTTACTGGTTAAAATTTTTATTAACCAAATCCCTTGAAACTAAGTTATGCCTGTCATATGTACCAAGTTTGCTCTTGTATTAATGTGTCTGAACATTTAGAGAAAGATTGACTTTGTTTTTCATTATGGCCATCTTATTTACGTGTGTACACACCTCAAAAATGCATGTAAATTATTTGGCAAAATAAGAAGTCTCTTTATTTCTATTAGTAATGAGTTCTGAAATATTTAATTATTTCATTACACATTCTTTCTTTAAAAAAGTCTTTGGTGTTTCCTTTTCGTAAATGGAAAGGAAATTTTTCACATTTTCATTTTTCGCATAGATTATAGAGGAAAAAACTTCTAAAAAAGAAATGAAGGAAAAATTAAGTGCAAAATGAGAAAAAATCTTAATTTAATATTTTTCACATTATAGCACATTTGATTTGGCTGCCACAAAATATCCAATTCACACTCATATACCATGAAAATACTTTGATTTATCTATTTTGATAAAGCTACCAAAGAACTGCTTGTCCTTTGGGCAGAACTCAATCCAACTATAACCTTCTTTAAATAAAAATTTTAATTTCACATTTTAATAATTTTGAGAAAACAACAAAAAAATAACTGTCACAGTGTTACTTGATATAATCCAAAGTAATTTTTACTGTGCTTGAACATTGTCACGGAAAAAAAATTCTGAAGCATAATAGAAAAAAACGCTAAAAGTTGACTGTGTATGGTTTTTCTGATATTTAAAGTCAAACGATTTGAATAAAATTACACATGAATCATACAAAATATTGATTAGTAACTGTGGCGCTTCTATATTATACTAATGAAAAAATACTGAATTTAAAGTGAAACAAATAGTACCTATGTAATTGTCAGGGCTCAAATAGTAACATATCCAAAATTACAAAAAAACGATAAGGTAAAAAAATAATTATTAATGAAAAAAGAAATTTGTGAAAGGAAGGGAAATCACTAAATATGCTTACTACAAAAATAGATAAGTTGATAGGGGAGATGATTAAGTTGTGTTATACCACAATCAGCCGGCCACCGAGGTGTGACCGACCGACGTGTTATAGTAAATGTCTTAAAGCGGTCTCATGAAGACATGAAGATGGGCCAGTCATTAGGGTCTGAGTAACAAGAAGAAAATCATACCTGAGATGTTGGATCTGGGTGTGGCTGCTTTCTTTTCTCAAGATGATCTCTTCACCCTGGTGGCATTCTGGTGGGAATCTTCATCTCCCTGTCCTCAGGGCCGCCTTTCGACTTAAGACATTTATGAAGGAATTCATGGCAGACACAAGAAAAACGACACGCGACACAATTGTAATATACAAAGGTATAACTAACTATTTTATTTTACATTAGAGATACAATATATATTACAAAAAAAACAATTTACAATTAATTTTTACAATAGGCTTTTCGAAGCTAACTAACCTACCCTAACTAGTGTTGAGGGAGGGGGTGGCCCCCCCCCCTCATTTACGGAGAGACAGTCTATGCGTCCTCACATCATGGTGGTCGTGCAGGAAAGAGACAGAAAGATAGCAAGGGGATTATGGGAAGGGGTTTCTTTGTATCTCTACGCTCATGGACAATTTACCACCCGTCCATGCTGCAGAGTGTGTTAGAAACAGTGGCACAAGGAAATAGTGCCACATCCCTCCCTATGCTATCCGAAATTTATGAGCATTCATAAATTTCAGAAGTCCCTAATTTTCCGTGAATGGTGCGTCAACCGGCCGTCAGCAATCAATGTCCCCATGCTCTACGTTCCATCAGGAACTCAGTGAAGCAAGTTATTTTTTTCCACCAGGCTCCTGGTAGACTGGTATACTGCTTCAAATACCAGAGAGGGTAATCATCCTCGCCCTCCATCGAGGCAATGACCTCATGATTTAAATTACTGGATTTACACTTTCTTAAGCAACCAGTATAATATTTTTTTAACAAAGCCGGATTTTACGTGAGTTCATCACGCCGACCTATACGTATTTCACTAAGCCGGATTGTACGTGAGTTTATCACGCCGACCTATACGTATTTCACTAAGCCGGATTCTACGTGAGTTTATCACGCCGACCTATACGTATTTCACTAAGCCGGATTCTACGTGAGTCTATCACGCCGACCTATACGTATTTCACTAAGCCGTATTCTACGTGAGTTTATCACGCCGACCTATACGTATTTGACTAAGCCGGATTCTACGTGAGTTTATCACGCCGACCTATACGTATTTGACTAAGCCGGATTCTACGTGAGTTTATCACGCCGACCTATACGTATTTGACTAAGCCGGATTCTACGTGAGTTTATCACGCCGACCTATACGTATTTCACTAAGCCGGATTCTACGTGAGTTTATCACGCCGACCTATACGTATTTCACTAAGCCGGATTCTACGTGAGTTTATCACGCCGACCTATACGTTTTTTTAATTTAGTCTGCATAACATTATTTTCGTAACTGGATTTACGCTCCCTTCAGCAACCAGTATAATGTATTTTAACCAAGTCGGAGTTACGTGACCTCATCACGCCGACCTATATGTATTCCAAGTTATTACTTCAGTTACTGGACTTACGCTCTCTTCAGCAACCAGTATAATGTATTTTAGATAAGTCGGGGTTACGTGACCTCATCACGCCGACCTATATGGATTTAGTAAAACCTTGGTCTTCAGAGGTTCTAATCCAATTAATTCTGTTAGAGCAAGGAGTCTGCCGCCGAGCGACCAATAAAAACTATCCACCACGGAATATTTATTAATTATATAAAGAATTAACTAAGAAGGGCACTCAGCCTTCATGAGTTAGAATACTCAATTAGGGGGAAAAAATTTCCAAAAATAAACAATTCAGAAACCTGGTATACATTAAATCAATGAAATAGGGTGTTAACAATTTTTTTTCTTAAAAAGAAAACATTTTTAAAAAATCATTTCAGAGCACCTCGGTCACAATTAGAATTTGTTTACACAATGCAAACGCATTTCAGTTATTACATTCATAATTAACTTTTTCCCAAATTTCAGGGTACATTTAAAAAGTATGTGTATTTTTTTTCAAAACTTGATTTACAAAAGATCATTAAAATTTAATTCCAAAATTTAAAAATTATTTCAAGTATTTTGGTTCATCGGTAAAATCAATTTATGTTAGTTAACTTCTTTCCAAAGTAATTCATTTATTATTATAAAAACCAATCTTCTCAAAAGGTCATAAACTTCGAATAGACCCATTTTTCGTAATACAATTCAAAAATTATTCCAAACATTTGGTTCATTATTAAAATTAATCTTCCGAAAAGATCATAGACAATTCATTTTGAATCAATTCACCCTTCACAATGAGATTCAGAAACATCCCAAATTTTTTCATTTCGTAATTATTATTTTTAAAATTCAGTGTACATTTAAAGTTATTTAATTGATTCTTAAAAATCATTTCTTCTTATAGGTCATTATCAAGGTCATTTCGAATTCAGAAACATTTCACGTTAATTAACTTTATTTTCCAAAGTAATTATTTTATCATTTAAAAGCAATTCTTTTCCTAAACTCACTCACAAGGATTATTTCGAATTAATAAACTCCCGCCACACCTGGGAGTTACATTAGTTAACGACCAGTTCTGTATAGTTAAAAGCTCGAAAAAATTAAAATTTCAATTAAAGAGAGATCTTTCTAGACTGAGGAAATCTTTTTTTTTTCTTAAGAATTAATTCAATTTTATGTATATACTCCTCAGTCAATATTTCAGGGACCCCTATCATACGGTCCAATTTCAAATAAACCTTCAAATAAAGAGTTCGCTCGAATAATTCTTCCTTAAAATCATCTAGAGTTTAGGAAAATCTCTTTCGTTAGTCAAACAATATTTCCCTAGAAATTATTAAAAATTCAGAGAATATTCGAAATGTAATAGCGTAATTTTTCTTTAAGAAAAACTATGAACATTTCGGAGAACTCTTAAAAAATTAACGTAATCATGTAACAGTTGGCTCTTCCAAACACTCGAAGACTTCAAAAAAGTACTTTAAGTGCTGTTTGAATAATCGTCTCAGTTTTTATTTTTAATAAAAACCAATTGAAGACATCATTTAATGTAATTTAACGAAGCATAAATAATTTTGTTATTTAAACCTGGTAGAAAAATTTAAAAAACTCCAAGTTAATTCGTTATTATATGCCCTCCTGCAATCAGCCATGGGGGTTTAGCTATACAATCATTAAAACGCAAGAGTAGAGAAAGAGAATGAGGGGAAAAAGAAGGGGATAGAGACAGAGCGATGCCATTACACACCCCACCACCCTCATGATATCATTACGTAATAACAAAAAAACTCTTCGATTTTAAAAGTCACTCTCTCGTCCCCAAAAAAGCTTGCAGAGGGTGAAAGAATGGTAGACAACACGAGAGGTGGTGAAAGAGAGGAAGAGAAACAGAGGCAGGTCGCATTGTTCCACCACCCATCCCTTAACAACCTCACAAACACCATGACGAGGTCATCTTAGCTTATCTTTCCCATGTGCGGCCATTGTTTTAAAAAATGAGTGACAGGTAGACATTAAACACTTCTACGAGTTCAAAAAAAAAATAAAATAGAAAAAATCTTGTTTTTATCAATTTTGTAAGGCGCTCACACAAAGAAAACTTCGTATTATGTAATCTAAATTTTTAGCGATAATATTTTTTCTTTCCCTTCTTTTCTTTTTTTAACAGACAAAAAAAATAAATAAAAAACATTATCAAATCAAAAAGTCCCCTTATGTTTCAGCGTAAATTGGTACCTAACATCAACTGTTCATGGAATAAAATGTAATGTAAAAGTTCTATTTTTTCAAATCTGAATCTAACACTTGCAAAGTCAAAAGAATTTTTTTAAAAAGTCCTATATTTTTATAAACCTGAAATAAAGATCAGATAAAAAATGTTAGGTATCCTTTATTTTCTTTCCTTTTTTTTTTCTTTTTTAAATTTATTTTTCGAGCTTCGTATTTGAAGGATTTTTTTTCTTTTTTTTTTTTTATGTAATAACAAGATGCATAGATATACACACATATCGATATATATCCGGAGAGAGACAGAAAGAGAGAAAGCGTGAGAGAGAAAGAGACATTGCATATTCTAGAGACACTTTTTTCTCGTCTCTGTTTTTTTTTTTTTTTTTTTTTTTGTGTGTGGGACACATTTCTTACTTTTTTTTTCGAAGGGTTACTTTCAATACTCTTTTTTTTTTAAATCGATCCTTTGTAAACTGTTTTTTTTTTTGTAGGTGCAAGACAATTTTTTGTTCAGGTTCTGAATTTTCCTTTTTTTTTTTTGAGTGCGTTTTTTTTTTTTTTTTGTGCGCGTGTGTACTGGTCTGCCATTTTTTAAAAATTTTGCCAGAAATAATAGTTTTTTCCGTTTTTAAAGACCGTGGACCATTTTTTTTTTATTCGATTCGTCTAGTGGTCGTTATTTTTGGTTGTGCCGTGGGTTTAAGGGTCGAAATTATTTCCATGCTGGGAAACAATATGTTCTGGTCATAGTGCATCATTTATACTGCGACACAGATGCGACGAGATCCGTCTGGTAATTAACCAGGGTCAATCCTGCGTCTTAAGGCAACCATTTATACCACAATCAGCCGGCCACCGAGGTGTGACCGACCGACGTGTTATAGTAAATGTCTTAAAGCGGTCTCATGAAGACATGAAGATGGGCCAGTCATTAGGGTCTGAGTAACAAGAAGAAAATCATACCTGAGATGTTGGATCTGGGTGTGGCTGCTTTCTTTTCTCAAGATGATCTCTTCACCCTGGTGGCATTCTGGTGGGAATCTTCATCTCCCTGTCCTCAGGGCCGCCTTTCGACTTAAGACATTTATGAAGGAATTCATGGCAGACACAAGAAAAACGACACGCGACACAATTGTAATATACAAAGGTATAACTAACTATTTTATTTTACATTAGAGATACAATATATATTACAAAAAAAACAATTTACAATTAATTTTTACAATAGGCTTTTCGAAGCTAACTAACCTACCCTAACTAGTGTTGAGGGAGGGGGTGCCCCCCCCCCCCCCCCCTCATTTACGGAGAGACAGTCTATGCGTCCTCACATCATGGTGGTCGTGCAGGAAAGAGACAGAAAGATAGCAAGGGGATTATGGGAAGGGGTTTCTTTGTATCTCTACGCTCATGGACAATTTACCACCCGTCCATGCTGCAGAGTGTGTTAGAAACAGTGGCACAAGGAAATAGTGCCACAGTGTTGCTTACGTCACATGACAAACAAAATTCAAAATGTTGGACAAAATTATTCTCATAAACTTTATTGAAAACAGTTTTTCATTAATTATTTTTCTACCTTGTTTTTTGTAATTTTTGGCTATGTTACTATTTGTGACATGTCAATTATGTAGATTACATTTGTTTTACTTGAAAGTCGATATTTTTTCGTTTGTATAATATAGAAGCACCAAAACTGTTTATAAAATAAGTATGAAAATGAAGCATATTTATATGATTTGCGTGTTTCTGTGTATGAAATATTTTATTGTATTATTGAATTAAATAAGTCTGAGGTGTTTTTATATTAATGTAGTTTGGATGAGTGGAAAAATATTTACATTTATTCATTTAAATTATGAAACAAGTTTACATGTGTGTGTTTGTGTTTCTTACATTAACGCAACTTTGATAAACCAGTTATAAAATTTTTTTAAATATCTTTTTTACAAAATTAATTTAAATCAAAATTAAATCAACCCAAATGGTTTTTGATTTCTTCATAAACAAGTTAGCCATTTTAATGTTTCATTAATAATTGAAAAAGAGAACAAATTACATAGTGACTTTTTGAAATTTAAAAAGAATTTTGAAGTCTTTAAACTATTAAATATGCAATCATTTCAGACTTAAAATTTTTTAGAAATCCTTACATACAATAATTTTATAAATGGAGATTGAAATATTATCTCAACAAAATTTTGTTATAGTTTTATAACAACTCAGTTCCATTAATAAACAAAAATGAAGATAAAGAGACACCTCAGTAATGCCAGGTAGGTGCTGTAGTATATTACATTTCCAGCAAAAAGTTTTTCTTTTTTCTTTTTGGCCATATCAGTTGACTTGATGGTTTAAAAACCATGTATTTTAACATTTTCTCCAAAGAAAGTTAAAATTTAATGGAAAGATGAAAATAAATGTATTTAAATATAAAAAGAAAATTTTCATCATAAATACATGTCTTATTTTTATTTTAAAAAATACTAGATTATACTGCCATATTTTTTTCTGAAGTTTAAGTATATCACAAAACCGTTTTTGGTACTAGTTCATCTTTTACACCAGTCATAACTCGGCGTTTGCTCGGCTTTCCCCAGAGCATACTGTCGAGAACATCGCCAATGAAATTATAGCAAAGCTACATAAAAAAAGATACCAAAATGTTAAGTGTAGAAACATAAAAAAAAGCAAAAAAAGACTAATGTAATTTTTATTAACTGTGAAGAAAGGTATTAGTGTTTTTTTGTTTTTTTTGTGTCAAATAAATAATTTTAAGCAAATGTTTTTAAGAAAAGGCTCAAAAGAACAAGTTTTTTTTTTTTTTTTTTAAACAAACTTGTTTAAAAATGTGATGATTGATTTTTTTTTTCTTTTTTTTTAAGGAAAATTGGAAAAGAACTTTCTCTTGTTTTCAAGTATATTTAAAAAAAATTTTAAAGTCCCACTTGCCACAGGGATGTTAGGGATGTTTTTTTTTTTTTTTTTTTTCACATATTTTTTTTCAAGTATTTTTTTGGTAAAAAAATTAAAAACAAAAGTGGGTGGGTTAGTGTCCCCCCCCCCCGAGATTTAGCGAAAAAGGTCCCAATTTGGATTGCTGTCCACCGTCGACACTTCACATTCACATATCTCCAGCTATAGCCATCGGTAATCCTCCCTCTTTTTGCTAGGCTGCACTTGTGATCGCATGTTGCACATTGTATTTTTTTTTGCTAGTAGTATCCCCTGTTAACAAATGTCAATTACGGCGTTTGGTGACTGTAGCTGTCGTTGGTGAAGACAATCAAATCCATGTTTTGTTTTTCTCATCCTGACTGACTTGCATGTAAGAAATGGTGGCTTTTTTTTTCATTTGTTTTTTTTTTTCCTCTTCCAATATTTATCCAATTACTTGTCTGCTGCTTGAGAGTAGCACGCTCGTGCATGCACGTTGAGTTGAAACTAAGCGCGCAACATTGTGATTGATCGCCATGTTACGTCAGACAGTAGCTAAACCCGAACTGTTGACTGGGAAAACTGAGCGAATGTTGAGTCACGTCTGGTTTAAAGGATGCACTGGTACTTCGTTTTTTATTATTTCAATAGCGAGGGGTACCCGGCGTTGCCTGGGTGTTTGTAGGTGTGTGTGAAAAAAAACAGGTGCCCGTGAAAAAAAAAGCCTTGACGACGTGCAGTTGGAAAATAGTAAAGTGTGAAAAAAAAAACAGGTGCGCGTTTTTGATTGACGTGACGGCGATAGGTATTCAGCAGTTAGCATTTTGTGCGGGACAGTTTTTAATGAGGTCAATAAATCGGGTTGTTTGTTTTTAAAAACCCGCTCCCTCGTCTCGAAATGAAAGCTACCGTCTGATATGACGAAGTCGACATTGACCAAACGTTACTTAGCTCTCTAGAGACCACTGGCTCTGGGCCTGTGATTAGTCGAGTTTCGCTTTTTGTTTATACCGAAAAGCGAATGTAACGCGTGCCGATGCGGGAAATGTGGAATAATTAACGTTTGAAAGTCAATAAATAGACAGGTGAGCTCCATGGTTAAGTGTGAGATATTACAATTTATAGATGATATAAAAAGTTTTAAGAAGTTGTGAACCGAGCAAGCACTTCTCTGAAAGAAGCCTTTTGTGGACATCGAGGAAAAGCGTACATACATACATACATTTTCGCTTTTATATATATAGATTACAAAATTCTTTTCACTGATGCTAGCAGATCAGACTTTCTGAAAATATTGACTTCCTGACTTAAATACACCAAACATGGACATTATTTTTTTTCTTTTCCATTCTTCCTGGAAGTATAAAACTGAAAAGTTTTATTGTTCAAGCTGAAGTAAATTTCTCTTTTTCACTGCAAAGCTAAAAACAAAAGTTTTCCTCTATAAACCGACCAAGCCAAATGCCATAAATAAATATTTGAAGATATAAAGAACTTGAAGCATAAAAATGTTTACGGAAATAATCAGATTCAGTATTAAATGACCCGAAAGAGTTGATGTGCAAGTTTTTAAAACTAGACAAAATCTTTTAAAAAGAAATCATGTAAAACACTTAACATGAATTTTGTTGAAATTTTTAGTCGTAATCCATTTATTTTGTATTTAACAGGAGGAACATATTTACCAGTTGATGATGACCGATGTACTCATATTGTTGTTGATGATCATTCAGTAACCATTCTCCCTGAAAGTATAAAACCAAAAGGTTTTGTCGTTCGAGCTGAAGTAAGTTTCTCCCTTGCACTAGAAAGTAGAAACTGCTTCTACTTTAATAAAGAAGAATTATGGCTGCATCTTTACACTTGTCATGTAAAGTCACATATTTGTGCACTTTGGTAACAAATATTTTAATACTCTATTCAATGCACTCATATTTTTTTTGAAAAATACTTTACCAGTATTTGCACTAGTATTAATATAAAATCAGAATTACTTTCGTAATTTAATTTTTCAGTATTTTTGCAGTTACTTACCCAGATATCGTAAATGTTGCCTTGGGCTCGCCTGCCAGTTGAGTAAACCACCAGAATATGCTGAGCACTGATCAATAAACCAATGAAAAATCGATAAGAAATGTGCTTAGCCAATGAAAATCTAGGCAGACGATTTTTAATAAACTGGAAGAAAAAATTACTTTTAATTATGCACTAATTTAATCAGTTAAAAATGGAAGACATAAACCTGAATTTCTCAACTTCAGATAAAATTATTAAAATAATATACTTGTATACATGACATGGCAATGACAAATCTGCAGAGAGAATGTGGTACATGGTTGGAACACATAGTTACCAACTGAAGAAATTTTTAGACATTTGCCAGGATTATTTCCTTAGGAATCCCTGGCAGATCGGAGGCCCAGGGCACACTGTGGAAGTTAACAAATTTTTGTTTAATAGAAAAAAACATAATGTTGGAGGCCTCCTTGAATCGCTCTAGGTCTTCTGAGGATATGAGCCCACTGAGAAGGCGGGGCTTTTGGAGACTGTACCAAACTGTAATGCCGAAACCCTCCTTCCAATAATAAAAAAATACTGCTGTCGGTGACCACGGTCATATCTGACTTGGAAAGCCTACTGCAAAGTTGGAAGAGAAAGGTTCCATCATTTAATGTTGAACCTCAGCCTGAGTTTTGTAGACTCTATGACAATCGCTTCACCAAAAGTATTCCTAAGAAAGTATCCTGTACTCTAACGATTTCCTCCCCCGCAAAAAACAGTAACATAAGATAAAACATTTTTATGAAAAAAAAAAATTCCCCCAAAATACAAAAAAAATCTTGTCTTAAAAAATATTCAAAATTTATAAAAAAAAATAATTCAAGTCTTTCTAACTATTCTTACATGAAAAAAAAAAAAAAAAAAAAAAATATATATATATATATATATATAATACAATAAATGTTTTTTAAAATTTGATCAGTGCTCGGCATATTCTGATAGTTTACATTACCTACCAGATGAGCCCGAGCCAATATTATGGAAATCCAGATCGGTAACTGCAGAAGCACCAATTTTTCATATATAAGTTATCATTTCTGATGATCTAAAAAGAAAAATTAAGTTCAATTATGTTGTATTTCTCTATATTAGATTATAACAATCAATATTTTTGGATGCTTTTAGAAATTTGTTTTCTTTAAAGCAGTTGCACTATCCTCTTTCGAAATTGAACTATTTAAATAAAAATAAATAAATTGAACAGTATTTTTTTCTTCTTCTAAAATTCACATAGTTAATAAAACATTATCTGTTTAAAAAATATATCACATTTTGTGCTGGCAGTCTGATGGTAAATAGGCAACAAATTCATAACTTCATACAACCTTGTTTTGACTTAATTTGCAGCTATCACATCTGTATTTGTCTGCTGAAAGGAATTAAACATGAAATTATTTAAAGTTTTAACATTTTTATTGTGCTTCTAGTACCAAATGAAAACTTTTTGTAGATTTGTGTACAATTAAATATTTGTTCGAACATAATGGAATTATAGAACTTAAACTTAATGTATGTTTATTTTTATATGATATTTATCAGATTTGTTTTATTCGAAAAATAAAAGTAAAAAAAATTAGAAAGAAATTGTTGTACCAAATGCTCCCTTTCTTCAGTGGTGACGGCTGCTTTTGTCTGGCAAAGTGTTTACTCCTCTGTGTTGTGTCTGAAATGAAAAGAGGAATAAGTCAGACTCTTACAAACGCAGGAATTCTTGGTTGCAAACAAATAGAATGATTGATTAACCAATGTTGCCTGCAATGGATATGTGTCGTTTCACCAACAACATTCTCATGTAATCATTATATAAGCAGTTGAAATTAGTTATTCACTAATCTTGTTTTATTTTTACTGTGTCATCCTGGCGATTCTCTTTTGTGATCCGTTCCTACTTCCAAAGTGATCTTTCTTTTATTCTTCACATTTATTTGTTTTTCATTTTCTAGAAAATCTGAAGGTTCCTGCGTCGTTCTGTTTTATGTAACAGGTCACCCCAATTAAATTTACTATTCAAATGTTTGTAATTTTAGATTCTTTCTGGACAATGTCTCCTTTTGGTTTAATCTATTTATAACAAACTAGAAGGATACATTTCCATATAAGAAGTTCAAAGTTTTTGATTTTCTCTGAAAATATCAAGGTCGATGACCTTAAGAGCATTGATACGGATATTGACTTCAAGTGAGAACAACTTGGTCAGTCTTGTGCTTTAGGTTGGTTGGTTATTTTTGTTTTATGGCATATCAACCCTTTTCAGGTATTTAATGCCGAATCAAGTAATTTTGAAGAAAAAATTTTTAATAGAATATATATATATTTTTTTTTTTTTTTTTTCAAATCAGTTTCTATTTAACTCATAGTTGGGACCCTAACAGGTACTACCATTCCAGGTCAGAGTAGACCTGGGAGCAATGGCAATTAAAGGGTGGTGCCACACTTGCCAAACCCGGCAAGTTGGGGCCTCACCATCGGATAGAGTTTAAGGTCATATCCAGGACCATGTGCTTTAGGAGTCTTGAGCTCTGTCTATCTCTGGTCTTAATTGTTTGGTAGTGCATTTCCCATTAGACAAGAACTGCAATGCATCTTGGTTGCATTGTAGTTGATGGGTCATTCCTAATTTTTCAGAGTAGACTCTGTCTTCATGCAAAAAGAATTGACTAGAATCTCCACAATGGCCATTATTTGCTGTGTTTTATTAAGAAAAAAAGTGAATGCTAAAAATATTCACTAATTTCACTGGCAATATGAAAATTGTAATATTTACTCATTTGACTTTTATATGAAGAATGTATTTTTTTCACTTGAAAATTTTTTTTTTCAATTTCATGCAAAACTATATAATTTCTATTTTGTAGTGGTTTTGGGGTAGCATACAAATGGATGCATGCGCCTGGGAAGAAATTTATTTGTTTGAAAAGGTTAGACAATTTTTATCTTGTTTTATTTTATTTTCTATTTTTTATTGGTGGACTATTTTTGTAATGTATTGTCTATAACTAAAAACAAGCTGAAACAAAATATTTTGAAATATATATTTAAAAAAAAAATCTTTTTAAATTGAATTTTATATATTTTTGATAAAATTTTCTTTTGTAAATACAGTAAATATAGACGTCATTTTGACTTATTTGATTACCAAAACAAAAACGTTTTGTAATTAACCAAATTAATTTAGAAAATAGCTTCATATTTTTTAAAGGTGAATGTAACTGTTTATTTATGTCTGTAACAGAAATTTTATTTACTAGCTTTTATCTCGAAATTAAATGTATATTTACCTATATAAATAATAAGATTTCAGAAGTTATAATCTGTAATTTTGAGATATTTGACTTTAGATTTGTCAAGTCATAACTTATTAATAAGTAAACATTTCTTTAGAAACTATTTCTTTAATTTATTCATAATGTTTAACTCCGTTTTTATTAGTAATTTTCTTAATTAAGTATATGTTAAAACAAGTATATATTTTTTGTTGGTTTAATATCTGACGACTATGTATATACTAACTCTACATATTCATTGAATATTTTAAAGAGTCAAATCTATTCTTGTTCAATTTCCTTTTTTATCATTTTTGTCTGCTTTTAGAAGGAAACTCCAGAAAAAAAAATTCCACCATGTTTAAATTATTCCTCTTCAAAGAACAGAAAGCGGAGATTACTTCAGGATATCAATCAGCGGCATATGGATGATCCCCAGTCTCCCAATTGGGGTCCGAAAAGACTTTCTAGTGATCATAATGAAACTGTAATCAATACTAGTTGCAAATTTCATGACGAAACTAATACATCTATTACAGAAGGTAAATTGGTTTTGAGATTCCTTTGAAAAAAAAAAAGTGAAATAATCAACATGAGCATTCTTAAGATGTGTATGAATATTTCTGCTTGATCAAGGCTAACAAGCATCATGGTTTATTCTGATTATTCTTGCTATTCTTTTTATTATGCACCTCTATAATAATATTTGAATCTGGAATATGGAAATAAAAAAAAAGAAAACTAATTGCACTGAATTAAATAAAAAAAAATTTAGTGCAAGGTTTGTTGGAAATATTGCTATTCATTAAGAGTTATAATCCAAGAAGTAAACTTTTTGTTATATCAAGTTTTTAATCAAAATTTAAAATAAAAAGTGTAAAAAAAATGTTAATCATAGATTTGTAGATTTTAAGACTGGTCTTCATTGAATTTTAGGGAATAGGTGCTATAAATTTATCGAAATGTATTTAAATTTATTTGTATCCTCTCACCCAATCAATACTGAATACATCCATCAGCCTCACTTCTAAAGTTGAAGATATAAACTGTAAAAAATTTGAATAAAAAAAGGTAATATTTATTATGGGCTGCTGCAAAATGACATAAGGGTTCCTCATTCAATCATAGGAAATGCTAGGTGTTCCTGTTAATGTGTGTGTGTTATATCTGTGATATTATTTATCTCTATCTATCTATCTAACTATCTATCTCTCTCTATATATATATATATATATATATATATATGAGAGAGAGAAGTAGTAACGTTTGTGTGTGTGTGTGTCTCCTACAGCTCATACCACTGGACCAATCATGACCAAACCTGGCATGATGATGGTTCCCCCGCCTAGAGATGGTGCACACCATTTTTCAAGCTAATGGTCAAAGGTTAAGGTCATATTTATTGCGGCTCTTCATAAACTCTCCTACCTAGAGATGGTGCACACCAAGTTGGGATTCGTCACCATCCAAGGGGATAGCCATCATGGTGTTGGCCAACTCCTTTGTGAATTTAAATCAGATCACCCTTCACCCTCCCCCTTCTAGTACAGTAATAAAGTAATTATCAATCTGAAACCATTGCTTTCAAGTCTGGTAATTCTGATTTAGTGATGAGATTATATGTTACTGTCTGTTCATCAGTCAACTGGTTAATAGTTATAAAAGGAGTTTAGGGTAAATTTGATTGTTCTTTCATATTCTTTTATATCGAAATCATTTAAAGTATTTAATGCTAGTAAAATATAATAAATAGATGCTTCTATGTACTATTGGTGGATTTGGTTTTACAATATTATGGAAAAGTGGAAATTGACTGAATATTCAAAAAGATTGATCTACATCATGATTTGTGCTAGATTAAAATATTTTGAAATCCTAGCTGTTAATCAGTGCTTTTTAAGGCTATTGTGGAGGCCCAGGATGACTTCTTTGGGTGAGTTGTTGTAAGACCATGTGTCCCCCACTCAATAACTTGATGACCCCGTTGTGTTCTGTGGATTTCTCCTTTCATCTTCTCTTGATTTTATTTTTATGGCCATGTCCTCATTCTTACACTGGTGGCTGTTGATAGGAGTGCACATGTCTACAAGTAGAAAAATGAAACAGAAACAAACGAAAACACAAACTCCAACACTACATGTACATTGGTTAGATTCTAGGTATGTGTGTGTCGTCGATCCTCTACATGCTAAGCCCCACATCTACATTTACTGTTAAGGTCATTTCTGCCAATTGATTAATTCATCTCATCTGCTCTGAGCCACAGTCTGTCTTCAGCTGCATCATAACTCCAACTGATGGCAAAGTCCAACTGAACTCCCAACCGTCAACTGTACTTTCGTAAACTGGACGTCGTCATTTGTAAATCATATTGTCGTTAAAATCTCATTGACTGTTTTAAACTCATATATCCATTCCCCAGAGTGATAAACCGATTGTTAATCCTTAAGTACCTGCAAACCAAATCTAAATATATCCAAAGTCATTTGTGCAAATCTTTTTATTCTTTTGTGAACAGCTTTTTCTCTATTGTTCAATGATAAACTCTTTTCTTACTCCAAACTTTTTCTGTTTCTTTTATCTTTTTTTCTTTGATTTTCAAACCCCTGAAGTGAGGGTTCCTATACTATTCACATTATATTCAGCAAAAGATCCTCTAAGAGATGCACTTTGAGAATACATCAATCATTGGCTAACATATGCTTTTTCAATTTCCTTTCAAAAAAAGTCAGATTTGTCTCAAACAATCATGTACTTTATATCATGGATGTGGGATCTTTGCTTTTTAGTGGAATTCACATTTTTTGTAATTTAAAAAAAGCTAACTTTTATTACACACACACATGCAAAAAAAAAAAAATTCTTTTTACACAAAAAACTACTTTTAACAGAATTTAATGAGTTGTAAAGCAAAAAATTAAGTTAAAACATCAATCGGTTGATACTTTCAGTATGGATAAAAGAAGATTCTACTTTATTAGGCAATGAGGTGTGAATAACCTGAAAACCTTGAAACAAAAAGCAATTATTTTAGAGTGAAGGATCAGTTCTGCATATAAAATTAAATGTAAAATTATTCTCCATCTCCAGGCAATTCTAGTGTTTTAAGACAATGATTTTTTGGGATGTGTGTTTACTCAGATGATTGCATTTGGTTTTACAATACTTTTTGAGAGTGAACTTGCAACTCAGACTCACGGTCTGTGCTAGGGTTAAGAAAGCTTTTTTTATAGAGGGGGTTTGCCACTCAAACCTGTGGTCATTGGTAGGGTTAGTAATTTTTCTTTTTACAGACTTTTCAAATGAAATCGCATTAAAAAATATTTTTAACTATCCTAAAAAGCTAGAATCGCTTCTCATACAGTTTAGTAATTGAGGGACCATTTTTTACTTTTTTTTGCTGCCAGATGTTCATTTTGTAGATAAAATATTTGTATTCAAAAAAGTCCGTTTTTAAAAATTCTTTTTTTTTTTTTTTTTATCCAAATATCAATCATGAATTCAAATGCAAATCTTTTGGTATTTTATTTATTTTTTCTAGAAAAAACTGCAAATGATAAAAAGTTGGGCAAACAGTCACGGAGATGTTTAGTAGTCATGGAATTGCTGCAGACTGAACATAACTATGTGCGAATTTTGGAAACAATTTTGAATGTAAGTTTAACAAATTTAGTTGAAATTGACTATGAAATTTTTTTTTTTTTTATTGACTATCTACCTGATGTTGCTTGGAATGCATTAAATGAAATCATTTAAAGTTTTTGTTTTTTTGTATGTTTTTACATTTGTATAGAAAAATAAAAATTTTAGTTTTAAAGGCAACATTTCTTTGCATATTCTTTTATTAAAAAATATGTCTTAATCCCCTTTGCTGATTTATATTTTTCAGTCGTAATTGAATATTTTCATTTTATTAGTTCTCCACACGTGACTGCATAATTTTTTTCAATAAATTTTAGCAAAGCATGTATAATGCCAATATGTTAGTTATCTATGGAAAAAATTTAATAAGTAAATAGTAAGTTATTTCCTTTGGACTGGATAAGGGAGAGTTGATTAGAACATGGTCGGCTTTGATGGTTAAACAAGAAGGCATCCCGCAACATGAATTTTAATTATGCATTCAGCGGTTTCTACATTACCATTTAATCTATAAGTTGTTAAATAAATGTTAAGTTATACTTCATCCCTTGATTATTGTTGAGTGATTGTTAAACTGATAACACATGATCAGATGTAGCACAATAGCATGCTATCACAATAACTGAAATTTATAGTAAGAATCAAAGTTTGATATGACAGCTTAAATGCTATTTAGATCCAACTGGCATAATATAACAAGATAACTTTGTTAGATAACCAGCAAGAAAAGTTGCTATATTTTCATTTAGATATATTCAAAAAATGTTTTGATTATATCCCCTCTCTTCCCTTTTTAAATTTATGATTTTTCTTTTTCATTATAGACTTTCAAGAAAAATATAGAAAGTCCTGACCAGTACAATGGACCAATATTGGCTCCTTTGCAGGTGAAAACAATATTTGGCAAGATTCCCGCCATTTACGATGTGCATTGTCAAATTAGGGATGAATTGGAGGAAATTGTCAAAAACTGGAGAGAAGATGTTCTTGTTGGAAATGTGATTCTGAAACATGTTAGTTGATTCTTTATTTTTGTTACTTTTTTTTTATTCAATCCTACATCAAATATATTGGGAAATTAAATTCTAAAACAGTTGTATCAATTATATTTACTCAACAGGAGTTATTACATGTGTTATGACCAGTGATTGCTCACTGGTAAAAACAGTTGGATTTGAGTGACAACAAATCTTGCCTGATTTTTAGTATGCTCAGCTTCTTTCGATTATTTTAACTTGCTTGTTCTTGCATCAGCTGTTAATCATGAAAATCTTGCTAATAACAGGCAAAACTTCTCAGAATTTCTGTACTCTGTGTGCACATCCAGGTGAGATCTTCGTGGTGCTTCTGCCACTTCAGTTTTTCCATCATTTCAGATTTTTTTGTACTTTTTTCCTTTCCTTTTTCTATTTTATGGAACAGCAGAATATGCCATATCATAAGATTTTGGATGAAGTAGGGAATATGGACTTCAACCGACTTCAATGCGAAAAAACAAACAAAAGGACACATTTCAATCAACACCAGTTTAACTTTGACCTTCGCACACACATCTCCTCTAAACAAAAGTGCATTTTTTTTAATATATTTAAACAACTTTAAAATTTGGATTGATATTTTTTATTAAAAATAATAATAAAGATGAGTTATTATCTATTCGTGACCACGATCGATTTTTATGTAGAATGCGTTTGTATATTTACAAATCTTTTTAATTTTGGAGTGGATGTTCGCAAATGGATATTTTTATTAAAATGGTAAAAATGATTTATATTTACGACCCAAGATTGATATATATTTACAAAACTTTGATAAACAGATGTTGTGCAGTGATAATATTACGCAATTTGAAAAAAAGTAAAAACAATAAAAAAAAAACAAAAAAAAACTTGCTCCTCAAAATGAGGCACTCTTGATTGATAATTTCATCTAAAAAAATAAATAAAAATAAGTTATATTGTTTACAAATTATTTTTACATTAAAAATCAACATAATAATTGAGAATTCAGGACACTGATCACTGTTGACACTCAGTGAAGGAGAAATCCTTCTAAATTGAGGCAATTATTATGCATAATAAAATTAGAAATATAAGCAACAAATATAAACAAGCGAGATTTGAAAAATACGTAATTTAAAAACTGTTTAATAAAAGTATTAAAACTAAAACTAAACTTTTTAATTGCAGAAATAAATATAAAAAATTGACCTGTTTGGATGTTTGCAAATCTTTTACAGATTTTTTTTGCAACCAAGATTCATTTTTTTTTTTGTCTGTGCATTTTTAATACTATTCAATATTTATTTAATTATTCATTAAAATATTAACTTTAGCAACAATTAGTATTTAAAAAGTATATTTTAATTTAATCTCATATTACCCATCACATGGTCAATTTATTAAATAACGAAAAATCCAGAAAAAAAAAAAATGCATAATATCTTAGTTGCAAAAATCCACAAAACATTTGTGAACGTCCGAACAAGTCGGTTATTATATATTTGTTTCTACCATTAAAAAGTTTGGTTCAAATACTTTTATTATTATTTTTTTTAATAAATATATCTATCAAGAGAGTCTCATTTTGGAAAGCTTGGGTCGTGAGTAAATAATATAATTTTTTTTTATTGTTTTTACTTTATTCAATTTGCATGATACCATCTTTGCACAGCATCCATTTATTAAAGTTTTGTAAATATATATCAATCATTTTCTTCTATATAAATAAAACAGTAGACGTATGTGTGTGTGTAAATATCTAACAGGTAAACTCTTAAACTACTGGTCACATAGCATTGAAATTCTCAGGAAATAATATTCATGCACCAAGGGTGGTTTATAGCAAATAATATCTTTGCTTACATGCATGTATATCGCATACAGACATCGGCAAATTTACATGTAAAATGTTCATTAAATACTAGCAGACATTTTCGTTTTTTTTTTTTTTTATGCACATGCGCACATTTTGTTTTAACTTAATACAGAAAAAATTGTGCTGGAACACTTGGTTTTTTATTTCAATTCTAACTGATGACACCAACTCATTTTTTATGCCTTTGAATTAAAAAAAACAAAATCATGCATAAATTTTACTTGCGATTTGGAATTTGTATATGAAAACAAACCTATATATCTGTTTTACGATCTCATATTTACTTTATTTCATATATATTTTTAAGATGGGAGGGGAGAATGACACACGGAATACGAACCGTGATGAAATGGTAACATTATTTAAAAAGCCATTCTTAATATGGGGAGGGGAAGGTATTCTTTAAACTATTCTGTACTTTCACCTAACAATTTATTAAATAAGAAATTGACATGTATCATCTTTATTTTTGTTTAGTATTAATTAACATTAACTATACGTTTCTCAATTCAATTTCTTGATTAGTCTATTGTTTTTTTTTTTGTTTTTTTTAAGGAAGTATTGCCTAATAACTAACAGCACTTTGAAATCTTTATTTTTGCAGTAGCATGAATTTTAAATAAGGTATTTCTACCCATATAAAAAAATACAATGTATAATGAAACTATGTATTTTGAAAAATTGCCAAGTCATTTTCTGGAAGTAACATCATTTGTCTAAAAAACCATGATGATGATGGTGGGGAGAACAAGCACGATTATGTTGCTTTTAAAAGTACTCTGGAGGCCGCCAGGTGATTACCAAACTTTTTTTTTAGGTGAGGTTGGGGTGTGGTGAATTAGTGCCTGTTCATTCTCCCAAGCATTAATACCACTTTTTCTGTTTATGGAGAAGGGGCCAGTAGTGAGGTCACTGAAATGCTGCTTCAGAATAGATACTACACTTTGATCTTAGCCAAAAGACCAAGTAAACGTAATAGTTTTCTACCAGGCATTATCTCCTCCTTAAAAAATAACCAACACCGTATATATTTTAAGAGAGGAGGAGGGGAATATAGAGTAAGTCCCGGAAATGGCTGAAGCAGTTTATGATCTCAAAAATACTTTATTTCACATGTATTTTTAACAGTGAGGAGGGTGGGGATATAGTGTCAATCTGGGAAATTGCTGAAACCATTTATGATCTTAAAATCACTTTATTTTATATATATTTAAAAGAGACGGGGGATATGAAGTCAGTCCCAAAAACGGCTGAGGCAGTTTATGATCTCAAATTTCCTTTATTTTATATCTATTTTTAAGAGAGGGTCGTAATATAGTCAGTCCAAAAAATGACTGAAGGAGTTTACGATTTCAAAGTTTCTTTATTTTTCATCTATTTTTAAGAAAGATGGGGGTGATCTGAAATCAGTCCCGGAAATGGTTGTAGAACTTTACGATCTCATATTTACTTTATTTCATACATGTATTTTTAAGATGGGGGTGGGGGGAAACTGACATACAGAATACGGACGATGCTGAAATAATGATGTGATTATTTAGAAAGCCATTCTCAATATAGGGAGGGTATCTTTTGAACTATTCTGTACTTAACAATTTAATGAATAAAAAACTGATGTATTGAATTCGGACTGCATGGAAATAATGTTATAATTTAGAAAGCCATTCTTGATGTAGGGAGAGGACGGTATTTTATTAAACTATTCTGTACTTTCACTTAACAATTTAATAAATAAAAAACTGACATGCGAAATACAGACCGTACTGAAATATTGACATTATTTAGCAAACCATTTTTAATATGGGGAAGGGAGATATTTTTTTTTTTTTAACTATTCTGTAATTTCACCAAACAATTTATTAAATAAGAAACTGACATACAGAATACAGATTGTGCTGAGATTTAATATGGGGAGGGTATTTTTTTTATTTATTTATTTTTTTAATTAATCTGTACTTTCACCTAACAATTTAATAAATAAAAAACTGCGATATAGAATTTGGACCGTACTGAAATAACGTTAATGTTTAGAAAATCATTTTTAATATTCACCTAACAATTTATTAAATAAGAAACTGATATACAGAATACGGACCATGCTAAAATATTTACATATTTATTTTGAAAATCTACTGAGTCCTATTCTAGAAATTATATTATTTCACTTAAAATTATATTGTTGGTGTTAGGTGTGGTGGGAAAAGAAACACAGTAATGACGAATTTTCTGTCGAAGCAAGAGTTACCTAATCACTAACCAAGACAATGTATTTATGTATTTATTTGGAAATTCTAATGATTCATCTTCTAATAGTGAATTCATTTTTTTTAAATTATGATAGCCTTGGTGGGAAGAGAAATTAGTCCATATATGTTGTACAATACATGTCGAAAGTATGTTAAATTGTTTCATATATATACTTACATTACTTGTCAGAGGGTAAAAAATCATTTAATATATGTGTTGTACATTATCCGTCCTGGGAATAATAAAATTATTTAATATATGTGTTGTACATTATCCGTCCTAGGAATTGTAAAATTATTTAATATTCGTGCTGCTAATCACATGTCCTAGGGAAGTTAAAATTATTTCATACGTAATTTGTGTAATTCATGTCCTTGGTTGGGTAAAATATTATTTTGCTCAAGATAGCAAAGATATCTAGCCATAAAAATTCCTCTCTCCTAAGAATAACAGATATGTTCGAAGTCAACTTCATTTTTTCTCATTGTTTTATATAGTCCTGAGCAACGCCAGGTGGGCCTGCTAATCGCAAATAAAGAAGTCATTTTATTATTTTCAATAAAAATATCAATCCAAACTTGAAAGTTGTATAAATATATAAAAAAACACACTTGTTATTTATAGAGGCGATGTGTGTGTGTGTGTGTGTGATGGTCTAGTTTAAACCAATGTCAACTGAAATGTGTCCTTTTGTTTGTTTTTTTCACATTGAAGTCAGTTGTGGTATGTATTTCCTACTTCACCCAAGATTTTTCTTATACATCTACCCAGACAATCTCAAATTTCTGTGGTGGAGGAAAAATGTATTTTGAAAAATATCTGCTTTGCTTCTGTCACATACCATCCTACATACTTCCTGTTTGCTATATCACTTCTTTGCCACATTTGGTAACACACTTTTCTCACATCAGTCATTATCATCATCTAAATTAAGTTGTCATTATTCTTACTTTCTCTACTTGTTCAGAGAGTAATTCACACAATCTTATTACACCTGTATTCTATCATTCTCATATAATTTTTTCATGCAACACATATCCTCAACCCTCACGAACCCGATTTCACTTCCATATATCATACTGCTTATACACCAACCTGATAGACTCTTCCCATGGTGGATAATAGTAATGCTCTGTTTACTCTACCCCTTTCTTACTCTGGCAGTCACATTAGCACCTAATAATAAGTAGAAAATGTTTTTAAATTTTCTCCCTCCCCCACCCAAGTAATTTTTTTTATTTTTGTTCTCCTGCTTTCTTTATAGGCTGACACTCTTGTGAAAACTTATCCACCTTTTGTTAATTATTTTGAAAAGTCAAAAGAATGCATTCTCGAATGTGAGAAAAGAAATCCTAGATTTCATGCCTTCCTCAAGGTAAGTCAGTTTTCTTTTTCTTTTTTATGATTATTCAAATTGATTTTCTTTCTCGAATCTATTGAAAACCTTGGTTTGCAGAGTAAGAAGAATAATTTATTAATAAAATTATGAAAAAACTTCAAGTATCTGTATTGTTTGGATTCTTCGGACTACTGTTCTCATCTTGAGTGTTATTTTCACAATGTTTTGATCAATGTAACCTCCGATCTTCTTCAGGTGTATCTGTGGAACTCGCAAATTTGGATGGAATTTCGAATGAAACTCTTTATTTACTTCACGAGAGTAGCATACTCTTGTTTTGTTAACCATGACTGGATAGAAGTCCGAAGTAATTCTCAAGAACTCGTGGTGCAGTGGTTAAAGTACTTTAAAAAATCAATTGTAAAAGTGACCTTCTGAAGGTTGAATGTTCAAGTCTCAGTGAGAGCAATCAAAAAATACTATTGAGAATTAGGACCTCTATTCAGTCATGACTAACGGAATGAGAGCATGCTGTCCCCTTAAAGTAAATAAAGGGTTCCGTTTGAAATTCTGTCCAAATTCCAGAGTTCAACAAGATACACCTGGAGAAAGTTGGAGGATACATCGACTGAAACGTTGTGAAAATGACACTTAAGATGACAACAGTAGTCCGATGAATCCAATAATACAAATAATCAATCCTCATCTCAAAAGTTCAGAAACATAACTTGAAGCATGTTTTTTTATGTTGATGTAAATTTAATGATTGCTTAAAATATTTGTTATTTGCTATTCAATTTATTGAAATTAAAAAATGCAACAAAATAAATTTTTTAAAATCTTATTAAAAATGTTAGGAAATTAAATCTACTAGAATTCATATTATTGAAATTGGGCATTTTAAGGTTTTGTTAATAGTTGAGCCAAAAAAGAATGCATTATTTTCTAACCTTTCAATATTTGAAACGAATTTGGAAGCATTTAAGCTGTTGAATTTAAGCTGTTGTTGTTTATTTCTGACTTGAAAATTGTTACCAGATCCTCATATAAGTGTAAATTTGGGAAGCTATTTACATTCAATGAATTTTAAATAATTATTAAAACAAACTTATGACAAAATAATAGTTTTATAACAGTTTGGAGTCAATAATTTAATAAACAAATGATACCATAAAAATTAAATTTAACATCCTGTTAAAAATATATATATACAAAAGACAAATACGGCGCGCGCATTTTTGTATGTCCAAGAAAGGCACCAGCCTTCTCGCGTGTAGGGGGGGTTACCATGTCTTAGAAGTGTTTATATACTGTCTAGATAATAATATCTACGATTTGCGAATGCACGTCGTGTCTAGATTTATTTTGATCGACTTTTATAAAATTTGCACTATTCTGTTGTGTCGCGTGTTTGTTGGGCTTTTTAATATAAATAAAGTGAAACTAATGACTGAAGGTGATTCCCCGGTCTTTCCGCCGGGGACGTCCAGAAAGCAAATCAGCTTTGATCAATGCGGTGAAAACAGTCATATCAGGCAATTGCTATTCATTTGGACTCGTTTTCCCCCACCATCTTGGGGAAATAAAACAAAAAAAAACTGCCTCACAGCCAAATTTAAGTGTGGGATTTCATTCCACGATCGTGTGATGTTTGACCTCATTAAATTTACACACCTGTTAGTTAACTTCTTAATGATTTAATTTCAAACATTATCATTGCCGCTGCCCTCGTAGTGTCGAGGTAAGTCATGCTTTTTTTCCGCCTTCGCCTCAAGGATTTGGGTTCAAACCTACTAAAACTATTTTTTTATTTTTACACTTCCAAATACCTGGGCAACGCCGGGCATCCCTGCTAAGAAATTTTAACATTGTTTTTTTTTTTTGTTTCCCCCCCCCCCATCACATTTGCTGTTTTTCTGATTTAATTATTTTTTTTGTTTTGTTTATAATATTTGAACACGGTTATTACTTTGCTTTGTTTTGATTACCCCCCCCCCTCCCACCTCTAAACACCCGAGCAACGCCAGGTATCCCCGCTAGTTATTTATAAAAGAAAGTTAAAAAAATGCAATTTTAGTTATTCATTTAAATATTAAAAACTGAAATAATTTAGCTAGACAACTTTAAGCCTTATTAAGTGTTGGAGTAAATAAAACCATGGATAAAAAATAAAAACAATACCCCCCTCCTTCCTTTTGTAATTAATAGCAATTTTTTTTTACTATGAGCTACATGAAAAAGCCTCTTTTATTAATCATCATAGCAAGTATTGGTTTGTGTTGTAAAAATCAAAAATTTTATTTTCAATCGATTTTATCTATTTTAATGTTAAATCCTGATCAATATTTTCTTTTCATTAGTCATAAATAAATGAACAGAAATAGTTTTTACCCATTCACTTCCATCTTCACTACTTGATGTCATGGATACCAGAAATAAAGATGCAATCTTTCTATATTCACATTTTCCTTGCCTTTTGATAAGTGACCAACCTACAATTGATTCTAGACAGAAGTGTAATAGGAAAGAAAGACATAATTGTTTGATGGTGTCATCATTTTATACTTGCCCTCCTGGTGTGTCAATTGGTTGGAATGCTGTAATTAAAGAGGTCCTGGATATAACCTTAAACTATATCTGATGGTGAGGCCCCAGCTTGTGGGCTTTGGGGAGTGTAAAGCCACCCTTTAATTGCCATTGCTCCCAGGTCCACTCTGACCCGGAGTGGTGGTATCTGTTAGGGTCCCAACTATGGGTTAAATAGAGACGGACTTAAAAAAACAAATATACTCTATTAAAAAATTGTTCTTCACAATCACTGGATTCAGCATTAAATAACCTGAAAAGGGTTGATATGCCGTAAACAAAACAACCAGCTTGTAATTAAAGAAGTTGTGAGTTTGAACTTCTCTCGAAGCATGATTATTTTGGAGCTTGTTTACCCTCTCCCCCTCCAACAATGAAAATCAAAACAAAAATAAAAAATCTGTATAATGTATCTACCCATGATGGAAACAATATCGTACACAAAGAATCACACTAATTTATTTTTGGGCCCCCCCCCCCCCAAACAAAGGAGAGATTGAACCTCCTTTCGTTTGTCTGCACTTTTCTCAATAACCACGCCTTGGATTTTAAAAAAATTTTGCACAAACATTAGTCATGGTGAAAGTAAATTTTTGCCTGAACAGATTGTCTGAGATAACTCTGGTTACCCCCGTAGGGGGCATTTTAGGGGTAAAATGGCCCCCAAATTATATATCGGTTCATTTGTTTGCACTTTTCTCAATAACCACACTTTGTAATTGTAAAAAAATTTGCATAAATATTAGTCATTGTGAAAGTAAATTTTTCCCTCATAGAGGGGAACCCTGTATGCTTGGTCTGTTAAATAAAATCATTTTTAAGGAAATTTTAGCTCTTCCAATTCCCCTGCTCCACGATGTTAAAATGTTTTTCTAAAATCTCGATTTGAGGTTATCTACTTGTTTCCTTCAAGATGGCATCACAAGATTGTTGCTCATAGTTTAGATTTTCTTATTTAAAAATAAAACTACTTAATCAATTTACATGCATTTTGGTGCATAATATTTTCTTTCTACTATGAATATATACATCACACAGATTTTCTTTTTATTTTGTTTAATATAGGAGAAATTTTGAACAACCACCTTTCATTTTATTATCTTTCAAATTATGAAATTAAGCAGGTTATCATACTTTTATTTTTTCTATAATCTACGTAATTAAAAAAAAATTAAAAGCTCAGGTGATGTTGAGTAACTCTGTTAGTTTAAAGTTAATTTTATTCTGATCATCAATACAAATTTGTGTGATCTATTTTTTTATTTCTTGTTATTAAAGCCTAGAATTAAAACTGATCTATTTTTTATTGATTTAGGTCTCTTTAAATAAACCTGAATGTGGTCGACAAAGTTTGGCTGAACTGATGATACGACCTGTTCAACGTCTTGGTAGTGTGATTTTACTTTTAAATGGTAAGTTAAAATATGTTAATTTTAATGTTTTTTTTTTTTTTAATTTTTGTCTTTTAAAGTTAGAATCTAAAGCATTTACATGATAACATTTGTTATTGTATCTGTAATGAAGTGCACATTTTCTTTTTAATCATAAATTTTATATTTAATCTGTAGAAATCTTGAAGAAGACGCCAAAAACCAACCCTGACTCCCTAAAACTTGAAGAGGCTGTGAAAGCATTAAAAGAAGTTCTTACGTAAGTTCTTTCAAGATAATTTTTAAATTGAAAGATATGAAAGCATTTTCTGTTTTTTCTGTCACTTTGAAGATTAAATGTATTCTATTCACTTAAATTTAGTCAATAATTTGGTTTCGTTTATCTGCTTGGATCTAGCTGTTTTAGTTTAAATCAACTTGATTTCTGAAAAGTGGTCATGATACTGTTATATACTAGCAGGACGACCCAATGTTGCCTGGAATTGAATAAGAAACTTTGTCCTCCTGCACTTGGCCATAGCACCATATTATTGTTTTGAAATAGTTTTGTTGTTTTGTATAACATTGTCTATTTCATATCTTTTCAGGTACATTAATGAGGACAAGAAGAAGACAGAAAACAGAGTTGAAATGTTTAATTTATTTAACGACATTGATTGTTGTCCAGTGAGTAAAAAAAAACACTTTCTATTTATAAAAAAAAAACATTTTCAACTATAACAGATTTTTTTTTTACTGTTACTGAGTAACTATATTCACTTTGGAACATTTGTTGCTTGAACGTAAAAACAGAAAACCAATACTAAATGTTGTTTAGTAATTTACCATATTTAGTTTAATGTCTGTTTTGAACTGCTTTTAGAAATATACTTTCAAACTTTCATTTATCTTTTTTCTATTAGTTCCATCTTTTGTGTTGGATTATTTTGAATACTGTTCTTATCTTGAGCATTATTCTCACAATGTAACGTGTATTTTATCAAACTCGGAAATCTTTCTGTTAAACTCAGGTAGAAGTCCATTGATCAACAACAAATTTGTGGTCTGAGTTTTTTTTTTTAGTTAGGATGAATCTGATGTGCTAAATCAAAAAATCACATTGTTTTTGTTCAGTCAGGTCAAGTTTTTGAGCTATGGCCGTATGTTGTTTTTCAGGTTTTTATTTATGCATGTGTGGAGCATTTTAGAAGTTTGTGGGGCTAAAATGCCATGTCAAACAATTGTTTTGATTGGAAATGATTATTTTAATGACCAGAAGTATTCAGATCTGATAGTTCTAGATGAGTGTATTGAAAAGGGATCAGTTTGAAGTCATAAAACGTTGAAATCTTTCAAAAATTGGTACGGCTCAGCATTACATGAAGAAGTATTGGCCTATGTGAGAGGAATTGGTGCCTTGCAAAGAAACGAGCTTCATCAACGCTCTTTTGATGGACAGACAAAATACTCTTCCCACCATTGCACATCAAGCTCGGCTTAAGCAGTTCACTAAGGCCCTGAACAAGGATGATAACTTGATTCACTTACTTGTGCCAGACTTTTCCAGGATTGACCATGGAGAAGTTAAAAGCTGCCATCCTTGATGGTCCTCACATTCGGCAGCTCATCAGAGAACCAGTATTCAAAAACTCAATGAATAAAGTGAAACTGAGTGGAAGGCATTTGTTCTGATAATGAAGAATTTTCTTGGCAAGAAACTGTGCAGAACTTGTCAACAACATGCTGACTACTTTCAGAAACCTGGACTGCAATATGAGCATCAAGACGTGCTACCTATTTTCACATATAGACTGGTTTCCTGACAACCTGGGTTCAATGAGTGACAAGTAGGGGGAGAGATTCCATCAGAACCTGAAAGAAATGGAGACAAGGTATCTCTGGGACACAGTCATGATAACTGACTATTGTTGGAATCTGAAGAATGACCTCCTTGCTGGTGAGCATCTCAAGAGTTTGAAGAAACAGAAGTTCAAGCCCTGAAGCTTGAACAATAGTGAAACAACATGCAATTTACATGTATTTACTTTTATCAATGCCCACCATTCAGTTTACAATAATTGATGTTTCTATTGGGTAATCAATATATGTTATCGGCAAACGTTTTTTTCTCTTAAAAACATTATATATGTTGACAAAAATGTAATCGATTTTGTCACAAGATCTGATTTTTTTTTTTTTTTTTCAAATCAATTTAGCACAAAAACCTGACCTGATGGAGAGAAATGGATCCCATCAGCAGTGCAAAAATACCCTAAATCAGTTTTGTTTCCAAGTGGAAATTTGAAGTTTATTCACAATTGTATTCTTACTATCACCCACGCTGAGGATTGAACCTTCAACCTACAGAAGAGTGTCACTTAGCAGTGAATTTTACTTAGTCTCTTAAATGTGTGTTCTTGCGTGCAAATTTCCAAATTCAACGATACACGTGAAGAAGATTTGAGGTTACATCAACCGAAACATTCAAATAACATTGAAGATGAGAACAGTAATCCAAATAATACAAAAAGTTCAGAAACAGAAGTTTATCCTTATTACTTATATTTTCTTTGCCTTTCTCCTATTAACGGTCACTTCTACTACAATTGTTCTACATCTACTAACCCAATATGACCATACCAACAAAGTCTCCTGTTCTGCGCACATTTGTATACTGTCCAGATTCAATTTTCTTCTGAGGTTCTAAGCCTCTTCGTATGACTCTCAATACACCTCCATCATATCATTTCTCACCATGCAACATATGTCCTCAATTATCACTGGCCAGATTTCACTTTCATACATCATCACAGTGTGTACGCATTCCTGATAGGTACTTACAATTGAGTATTTAAAAATGGGATGCTGCATTTATGAAAGTCTAATTATTTAGTATACAATAAATATAATTATGTATTGCTTTTTTTTTTTTTTTTTTTGCTTTACTATTTAGTTTAGATTCTTATATGAAAATAGATGGATAAATATATTAATGAATGTTTCTGAATTTTTGAGATGTGGATTGGTAATTTGTATTTTAATTATCAGCTACTACTCTTATCATCTTACCCTTGCAAAACCCATACAGAATTTCGAAATGAATTTTGTTATTTTTAATTATTATTTGTAGTCAGGATTGAACCATCAACCCCCAAAAGTCTGTTACTTTGAACTAATGGCTAATCAACGTCTTCAACCATTATGCGAAGATTCTCAAGTTCTAAAAGATTTACTTGGAGAAAGTTGAAGATTACATCAGGCAAAATTTTGTGAACAACCAAAATGTGTATAGTAGTCCAAATAAAATAGTTTACCAATAAATGTATATGACAATTCTAATAATACACGTGTTCAAAAAGTCTAGACATTAAGGAATAGTTCCAATTGGAGTGTGATGTATATTTTGTATAAAGCAAAGGTTGTGAATATAGAATAAAACTTAAAATAGATAATTTATTTAAACCTTTATATCTATACCATGTTAGAAAAGTACTTTCATCTGAGAGTATCCTATACCTCTACAAAGCCACCATTTATTTATGCATGGAGTATTGTTGTTAAATCTGGGTTGGTGCAGCTAACGTTAGTCTTTCATTCTTAGACAGAGCTTGAAAAAGAGTCTCAAATCTAATAAGTTCTGCACTATCGGCCAAGCTGCAACCTCTGTCCCATCACTGCAATGTTCTATCCTTGTGCATGTTTTACAAGTATTTTAATGGACTGTGCTCTAATGAACTCATAATACTTGTGCCCTCTCAACATCAACATGGCAAGCAGCAAAATCTTACCTCTTCACCACTGTTGAGGTCATTACATGCTGAAAAGCCTTCTACTCTAATAATTTCTCCCCTCACACTGGTAGACTCTAGAATTTCCTCTTTCCTACTTCCCCAACTGTACTAATATGTCGAAATTTAAATGTGATGTGAACAGACATCTTGCTACTTCTCACAATCCTCTCCATGATTCCAAATAGAAGCCCCTTATAACCAAGTCATAATACACCTTGTTTGGGGTAATAAAAAAAACAAAAAACAAAAAAACTTTGCCCCTCCCAAACCGGGAAGAGTTCTCAATTTCAATCTTAGATATTTGCCAGAATGAAGTTCCTTCTAGGACAAAACATCTTTCTTTTCATCTCACCAGAAAATGAAAACTACTCAATCATATTTGGATCTGATTTTCACACACCGTTGTCTTTCATATTTTTTTTTTTTCAGGCCAACTTGTTGTCTTCACATCGTACATTCCTCAAAAGAGTTGATGTGATTGAACTTATCAACTCTGTTAGTTTAAAAGGAGATCTTCTTTCTCTATTTCTGTTCAGTGATAACTTAGAGGTGAGTTTTCGGTTCTTGTCCTGAATTTCCCATGTTACAACAAAAAGCAAAGATAAAAAACTCTGTATAATGTACATACTAGGGATAAAACAAGAAAATCATATTCCAAAAAATCACATAAATTGATCAAGTAGATTTATTTTTAAATCAGAAAATCAAATTTTATGAATATAAGAGGAGAAACTGCAATGTCGGCCATTTTGAAAAAAATTTTTAAAATAAAAAGGCAGATAACTCATCAATAATTCATACTATATTGATGTTGTAACGCCTACGAATTCCCAATTTATTTGTAAAAATAAAACTACTTGATCAGTTTCTGTGAAATTTTTGAATATGATATTTTCATTTTGTCATAAATAGTTTCATTTTGTCATCATAAAGATTTTTCTTATCCTTTTGTTTTTTAATAGATGGGTAACTCTGGACAATAACAATTTTCTAATAATTTCCAATCTACTCAATATAGAATTCTTCGTATATTGCAAACTTTCGGTATCTTCCTTACATTTCCTGGGAATCTAATTCTTTCTTCCTTTATTTTATTTTTATTTTTTTGCCAAATTATTAAAGAATTATTACAATATTCTTTTGCCAAATTATTAAAGTTAAATATAATTATTACAATATTTTTTTTTTGCCAAATTATTAAAGTTAAATATAATTATTACAGTATTTTTTTGCCAAATTATTAAAGTTAAATATAATTATTACAATATTATTTTATCATTAAATTATTAAAGTTAAATATAATTATTACAATATTTTTTTTATCATTAAATTATTAATTGCACCAATTTTGTTAATATAATGTGTTTATCTTTATTTTTTAAAGCCTTCAATCTTTTTAATGCATAAATATTTACCAAGAATTTAAAAATTAGTTTTAATAACTTTCTATTTTACAATTTAAATGCAACCAAGATGTGATTCTTATGCATTTTGCAACTTTTCAATTGTAATTGATTTTAGATCTGTAAAAGAAGAACCAAGACTTTGAGTAGTTCCAGCAAGAGTCCTTCCAGCCACAAGACTCCTCAGAAGCCGTTCAAACACTTGGCTCTGTTACCACTGAACAGCATCAAAGCAGTTTTAGACTTGAATGAGACTCATGGTGAGGAATTCTTTTTTTGGTTTGGTTTTATTTTAGTTACAAATATCCACTTTATGAATTCTATCTACATAAAGATCTACACTCATTTATCTGTGATTTTCTGTTTTGAAAATAGAAAACGGTGATTCTTCTGTAGAATTTCCCCTATATTAAAAAACAAGAATAAAAAAATATAGATATTTCACACATATATGTGACTGAACAGAAATGTCATATTCCAAAAATAATGTAAATTTATCAAGTAGTTTTATACTTACTCATAAAATTTGATTTTTCATAGGTAAGCAAAAAGGGATAGTTTCACATCACGATCTTGAAGAAATAGTGGGAGATAACTCCACAATAATTAAAACTTCCAGATCAGCATTGTAATGCCTACAATTTCCTATTAATCACTTAAAATCGTTTAAAAGATGATTTTTTTTAATGAAAATAAAAGTACTTGATCAATTTATATGATTTTTGGAATATCATCTTTTCGTTCTGTCATTGGTACATACATCAAAAATATTTCTATATTTTTGGTTTTTGATATAGGGGAATTTTGGACATCCAATAAAACAATATATATTATTAAGGTGATAGGGTTGCACGAGTGAGATATTAACTTATAGTTGATCAAACATGATAGTTGAAGGGTTTTTAAATAATCATTTAGTGCAATTGGGAAGAGACACTATGCAAACGGCTGGAGTAGGTAGAGATTCTATTCTCGGTCACTTGGAATAAAGCTGATGAACAATGAAGTCTGAGGAATTTATCATGCAACCAAACTGACTGATGATGGTGAAAAGGTCATTATTTTGTTGGCTCTCTTGTTCTCGTTAACTGAATAGTAAATTAATGAGAATTGAGCCGTTTCTTTCATCTATTGCTTTGTTAATAACTTTGGAATGTTTCAGCACTTGAAGTTTGCTTTTCTGCAATCTTGGGTGGTTATTTCAATTAATGCACAGCTGAAAATAAAATAACAGGAAAACTATTTGATATGCTTATCTATCAATCAAAACTATTAATGTACACCAAAAAATGATGGAAAATTGAGTACAATTTTAGTAATAAACAAAATTTATTTCTTACTCATATTTTCACTGTGTCTTTAAGTCAGTCCATCATAGATTATCTCCCTTTTAATATGAAAATTCAATATTCTCCATCAGTATTCGTTAACTACGGATAATTAAATAATTTTATCTATTAAAATTCTATTTGATAATTTTCGAAATTTTTGGTGTAATAGTTTTACTTGATAAGTAAGTATATCAAATAGTTTTCTTATTTTGAATTGCCACATTTTACTTGTGTATTAATTGAAACAACCATCAAATACTGTTCTTGGTTATATTTAGTATACAATATTTAAAGGATTAGGATCTCATTTATTTTCTAATTTAGTGTTGACACTATTTTTAGACTTCAAACCATTTTGCTAATAAGAGGTATATAAAAAGAAGAAAAAAAAATAAATGAAAATCTATATCTATGTACCTGTGACAACAAAAAGAAAATATTGCATTCCAACAATCACATAAATTAAGTAGTCTCATTTTTAAAATAAGAAAATTAAATTTTATGAGTAGCTGAGAAGCATCTGTCTCATGGCGCCATTGTAAAATTCTAAGGAAATAAGGCAGGTGACCCAACATAATTCAAACTTGAGAGATTTTTTGTTGTAATACCTATGAATTTTTTATTAATTGCTTAAAAATTCTTTTCTTCATAAAAATAAAATAGTTTCATCAATTTACATGGTTTTTGGAAGACAAAATTTTCTTTCCATCATGTGTATGTACATCAGTTTTCTTTATTTTTGTTTTTTAATACGAGCACAGGAGAAAAAAAAATCTAAAGTATTTATGAGATTTATATTTTAACAATACGTAACAGATTGTATTTGTTTTTAATAAATTCCTTTATTGAATTACCTTTCCAAAATTGTAAATATTTTCTTAACAGAGAAAAGGTAAAAAGAGGGAAGGTGTAAAATAAGCTAAAAACAGTGAAATTAAAGACTTCTTGGCAACTCCAGGTAGATGAGATGACTCGTGAATTTATAAATTGAGAATGACTAATGCAAGAGCAATGAGTAATGAATCATATGAAAATTGTTTAATGATTGCATATTTTGAGATGAAAATAACCATAGCAGAATGTGTACTTTAAACTATTCTAAGTCTATTATGGATACCAGTAACTTTTATTTTTAACTTTGATGTTTTTGGTATAATTAGTTAATAAAATATAGTACAAAATCTCTAGAAATCTTTTAAATGACAAATTGGCGTTACAAATATTTTCGCATTTAAAATGTCTTTGTTACATGTACATTTTGCACTCATGTTTCTCTCTTGTGCCATCCACTTCTACTATTACAAAAGCTTTCCAAATCTTGTATTATAGATTCATGTTTTCATGAATTTTATATTTTATCCTGGTCGTATCTTGCAAGGTCTTAATAATTACTTTAAAAATGTCTTCCTATTTAAACTCTTTCTTCTGATATTTCAGTCTGTCAAAATGCATTTGGTCTAAGCTGCAACAATGGTGACAAGAATGCTTGGTATGCTTTCAAAATTGATGGTGATGCATCCAAGAAAGAGTTCCAAACATTATTGTGTCGAACAATAGCAGACACTTTGTGTCGCACAGATTATGTAAGTTTTGAGTTTCAAATTTTGTCTTTTATGTCGGAAAAGTAAAATGATTCATGGTCATGTTTAGTTCTACAAATGAGGAAGAAGTTATTGTCTGATATTTTTATTTATTTTGCATTAATTTCAATATTTACGAATATTCTTCAAGATATTCTGACTGATGCTTTCATCTATGTACTAGACCAAGTGTCAACCTTTTGACTTTCATAGATCAGTAAATGTATAATTTTAAGTTTGGCAAACCACTAATATGAATTGAGAAAAAAGAAATGGGAAAAACGTTTATTAATAATCAAGTACAGCAATTACTAATCGGAAATATGAATTTCTGGCACTTGTACAGTTTAGTCAAGACATTAAAAAATGAAAATATCAAAAAAAAGTTATATTGTACGTATCTGTTTTGGACTGAAGATCTCCGAAAAAAAATTTCATTTAATTTGATCAAGTAGGGTTTTTTTTTTTTATTTTTTTACAGCGGAAAAACACGTTCTTATGAGAGCGTGCTGAAGTCAGCCATTGTGAAATTTGCTGAATAACATGCCACGGAGAGATAACTCCATGTAAAGTGTTGACACTCCCTCCCCATCTTTAATTCTAGCTTTTCTTCCTAAAAATCGAACCTTTTGTTCGGTATCATAACAGATTGTTTTTTCGCTGTAAAAAATAAACTACTTGATGAAATTAAGTGAAATTTTTTTTTGGAGAATTTCGTTTCATAATGGATACGTGCAATATAACCTTTTTTTTCAATATTTTCATTTTTTAATGTCTTGACTAAACTGTACAAGTACCGAATTTCTAAATTAAAGTAATTATTTATCGTACTTGACATTTGAATTATATAGATCTTAAGCACCGCTAAGTAAACACAGATCAAAAGGACAATTTCTTTTTCAGTAACATTGGGTTTTTGATGCACTTTTGTAATTTTTAGATTCAGATTTTTATTAAAAAAAAAAAGGTTTACTATTGATAAAAAGGGCTTTATTTACCAAGTTATAATGTGCTAATAACAAAACCTGCTTCTAAATAAAACTATGTATTGAATATGCATATTTTTAACTTTGCCATTGAACTTGTCAGTAGATGGAGACAGATAATACACAAAACTTTTTTATTTTTAAATTTTGGGGAGCTACATTAAAATCTGACCCTAGAAATTTATTTAAAAAATACCTTTTTAATTAAAAATTGGTCATGTTTTTAATAGTGAAAATCCAGCTTCCTAAAAAGGGTCCCTCTAGATAGGAATGAAAATTAAAATTATCTAGATCTAAAAGGATTTCTCCTTCGCTGACCGAGAAGAGGAAAGATAAAGTTTAGTATCAGAACTGATATTACACATTGCTCCTAGTCAAAATATCAAGGAGAGCTGTGAAAAGGATATTTTATGTGTGCCTTTTTAATACAATTGAATATTTAGGATTTTGTAAAATTTTAACTTTAGCAATGATAAATTAATATTTAAAATTTTTTACAAATGTTTTCTAAATAAAATTATTTTTAAGATTCCATTTTTTTTATGCTTATAAATAAGTATCTAATATACTTTTTTTTTTCTTGAAATAAATTTTTCCCTACATTAAAAACCTTGTGTCTAATTTTATCCTTATGAGGAGGAAAATAAAGAGCAAAAGTTAAAAAATTTTTTTTTAATCAAATCAAGGCGAACAAGACTAGATTATCTCGATCAAGCTGAAAATTTGTTTTGGATTAATTTGTATTTCTCTGAAAAGTTTTTTTTTTTTTTTTTAAATCTAAATTTTTGCCTGATATTGTTATGAAATATTATTTGATTATCATCTTTGCAAATACAAATATTTGCTGTGTTATTTATAGATGAAAGCTTATATATATATATATATATATATATATATATATATATATATATATATATTCCTGTTAACTTGCAAACCTGCAGTTCCCATTGCAACATCAAAGTTTGCCATTTGGTATCAATAATGATAATAAATATACTTAGCTTAACACTTTACTACAGTTTCAATTTATGTCAGTTGGAAATGCTCCTGATGATTTGTGATACCATAAAACTGCAGTAAAGTGTTAGGTTAAATACATTGCCATTTATTATGCATATAGTTCTATTTAATGATATTGAGCCTTTTACTTGTCCACAATTTGCTCTCAGTTTCTGTTCTGAATTTAAAAAGAAAATAATCTACCTTTCAAATTTTATATTTCAGGGTTCTTATTTACTTAACCTCCACACAAGGGGAGGGTTATTTGGGTTGGGACAAAAGTAAAAATTGTCTCAGTCTAGAAGAATTTCTCCTTCACTAACAAAGGATAGAAATATAGTATTAGAACAGATACTACATTTTGCTCCTTGCCAAAAAGTCAAAGGAAAATAAGATATATCTTTGCTTTCAATATAAATATTCTAAATAATACAAGTTCTGCCTCCAAATCGTTTCCATTGAACGCTGTATATTATTAGCCTGAAAAACAATCCAACTTATTTGAGTATAAAAATGTTTGATTTTGTTTTAACAGGAAAAGTTTCTTGTAACTGAGGATGGTGAAACGTTGAATGCTGACACCCGAGACTTGACTTTAAGTAGAGCACATCGGTAAGTATGTATCACGTTCTTGCACTGCCAAGGGAGATAATTATTTTTTTAAAGTTATCTCCCTTGCTAAAATGCTTAAGAAACTGCTAGTTTTTGTGATATTTTTCTCTTAAATGTTTAATTATATTATCAGTTCATATAGATTAATGGAATAATTTTTCTGAATAGTTATATTGACTGTTTCATATCAATTGAATTAATGTTAAAAATGATTTCATTTTAAAAGCATTTTAAGATTGTTTTTTTTCCACTTGCTTAAAAAACTTATTAAATATCAAAGAATGGCTTTAATATTATTTACCCTTAGAGAGAATATTCATTGTTAATTTGAAAAGCTGACAAAATGATCAAATTAAAAATAATTTCCAGTAGAAATATTGATAAGGAATTCTTTTTTTCTAAATTTAAGTTTTTTTCAGTAGCCTTCTCATATTAGTGTGTGCACATAGGTAAATACATTTTAAGTGAATAAGTGGTAGTAGGCCGGCTCAAACCCATAACGTGAAGGAGCAAAAGAAGATAAAAAAAACCTAACGTCTTAGCTGATGTGTCCATCACGAAACCAGAATTATGAGCATTAGAATTAATCAAAAAGAGACAATGACGTGAAAATGTTGATGAAAAAGCGACTCTTCCTTGTAGAAAGCTGTCCAGTTGAGAGTGAAGGAATTAATGATTTTGGACAATTTTTCGATATTTATCATCAGAGAGACCACGGTTTAAGACTATACCGGTTTTGTCACCGTCCAACGCGTCTGTTGAAAGTTTTTAGCAGGCATACAAATGCGCGTGTGCAAAAACACACACACACACATTTTGCCTTTTATATAATGGATTTCAGATAATTTCATAGTTAAAAAAAAAAATCAAATTTTAGAATTTTTTTTTCTTTTGTAAACAAAAAGGTAACATTATTTGATTAATTTCTACATGAATAAAATTGTTGCTGTTTGTGTTTCTTGTCTCTATGTGACTTGTTCTTTTTATTTACTATTAATTGAATAAAAAGTACAATAGCATAAAATGAAACAAACCTTTAAAAGTTCTATTTAAAAAATAGTTACATACAAAAATTATATCTAACATAATGTATTTCAGTTTTTTTGTAAACAAGTCAGCCATTTTTATCTTTAATAGTTCAAACAAAGGGAATTAGTTTATAACTCATGGGAAAAAAAATTCATAACATTTAAAAACTGTTGATTAAAAAGTCATCTGAACCAATATTGACAAAAATGTTAGCGAATCTTCATGTATTGAAAGTTTTAGAAGGTATTTACATCTAATAGTTTTAGAAATAAAAATTAAAACATTACATTAACACAATTAGTTATGGTTTTATAATAATTTGATTCATTTACTAATTTGATTAATTTGATATTGCATTAATATATAATAATCATATAAAATATTTAATTTAATATTGTAACTTTTAAAATATTAAAAAAACAAAACAAAATGTAATACTTTGGTAACAAAATTAAAAAAAAGCATAACTAAAAAAGAAAAAGTTAAACAAAAATGAAAGCAAAGTCTCCAAAACACATTGGGTAAGTACACTAAGTTAAAACTCTAACATTTTAATTTCAGTTAAAAAAAAAAAAAAAATCAAAAACATGAATTCTGTCCAGCATAAATTTTGTCTATTTTCCTATGAATTGACATGGTACAACTTTTCACTGGGTTGATTCTGGTTTTGGCATTACTTTCCTAATTCTTTCTAGAATTACACACTTATAGGTGAGACCACATGAAAGTTGCTAACATCTATACTGAAAGTGGTGCTATGTAATGGACTGGATTTGAACTTTGCATACTGAAATTGTCAGTGCATGTTGGTAACCACTTCACCATGACCACCTCCCTCTTTGATATTTCGTTGTCTTCTAGTCTACGTTCACATCTTGTTAGTTTTTCCATGTGCTAATAGTTTTTGTAGATGCACAAGATTATCAATTAGATTTATCTACAAATTGCTGAATTTTATAAAAACTATTAACAGCAAGGAACTACAACTTCAATGATTAATACAAATTTCTTATGTTTTTCTTTTCTTTGAACAGAATTCGCAAAAAAGTTGGACGAGCTTTCTCATTTAACAAGACGCCCCAACTAAAGCGAGCTGTATCTAGTGTGACTAACAATTTGAGTCCATTCCACAAAGCATATCATCAATCGACCACATCGATTTTTGAACATCCTTTTACAGGACGAAGATTGGCCAGTGCTTTGGATCTTAGCGTAAGTTGACCAAATTTTTGGTGCCATTTCTTTTCCAATCTGATTAATAATTGCCATTTTTCCATGTTTAATGTTCACTTAAAGATGATTTCATTATAGAATAAACAAAAAGTAGAATGGAGAATATTATTAGGTTGTTACAATTTCGATTCTATAGGATGCCCCCTTCATGCAAAGAAAATGTCACCCATAGAATCTTTTTTGTAACAGTAGAAATAAACTTCAAACTATTCTTAACTTGCCCACCAGATTTCATAAATTCATGGCTGACATTTTTATTGAAGTCACATTGTATTTTATAGTAAACATTTAATCTATTTTGAATATATAAAAAAAGTCTGTTTTGCTAAATTTATTAAGTAATTATCAGACATTATTTGTTGACTGTTTTCATTTTATGCAACAATGTTTTTGGTGGATTTGATATTTAAAAAAGTTATTCACTTAATAGAATAATTTGGAAAGGAGAAGATGATGTTAATTCTCATCAAGTATTTTGTTTTATTAATCTTATTAAATATTTATTAGTTTGTAAAAATATTATTAGTCTCTAAAAATAACATTCCAGGGAGACAACTTGTGCCAATAACTAATTAAAATGGTTCACACTGTATTTCTTAAAATGATAAATCAATGCGCATGTAGTTGCTGCATTCTGAATATGTCAGCTTTAGTTTTATGTCATGATGATTTGCTCATATGAATTTCATGTATCATTTGTATGATTATAAATTGTATGCCAGTTAAAATTTCATATTCCAAAAATGCATGTGGAATGCAGAATTCGCAATCTATATACAACTAAAACTGGATGACCCGTGTCCCACGTATTGAGTTTAAATATATTTGGTCCACTTAAAAGTAGTCTGGTCTCTTCATCACAATATTGTGTGTCATATGCTAAATATGTTGTATTTTGTTCAGTTTTTCTTTTTTGGTTGTTGTTTGTCTTGCAAGTTTATCATGCAAGACCTACCACTGCGTTATTCTTATATTCTTCTAATTGATTTGGAATTTTAACTACTCATAAGTGGCCACTCTGTAAAGAAAAATATTCTTTTTAGAATATATTCTTTCAGAATTAAGAGAAAGCTGTTAAAATATTCAAATCTTTTTACTAAAACTCAGTGGATTGTGCTATCATGTAATTTTGTTTATCTTATTTGCTTCTACCTTTCACAATGGCTGACATCATCCATCAAAACTGAAGGGAATAACTATGCATAGTGGATGATGTCATTGATCAAATCAGAGAGGTTGGGAGAGATCCTTTATTATTGTTTGATCTAGATGATGTGTGACAAAGTATAAACTAAACTCATGATTCTTTAACTTTCCAATAACATGTTCCTATTTCAATTTAGACATGTTCTAATTTTCAATTTGGATGTTTTACAAAAATATTTATAATGAAAGAAATGAATAAAAAAATAGAAAAAGAAAACTTGTAAATCTTTGAACTCGATTCAAGTCTATACATTAATTCATGGCCATGATAAAAAATATGAGTAATGAGTTATAAATTATACAATGGTAGCTTTTTGTTGTCCAAATTGTGAAGGTCATTTTGGAAATAAACTGATTTGAATACTGATTTTAACCACTCTGAACTTTTTTAAATATTTTAAAAATAATTTAAAAAAAAAATATTTTTAAAAATATCTAATCACAAGTCACCCACAACAGTTGTCTTTAATCACTTTCTGCTTAACTGTCAAAGATAATAGAAGAGAAATTATTAGAAAACTATTTTGTCATTTATTCTATAATTGTCAAATAACCATACAAAATAAGTTTGTTTTATATTTTTTCAAATTTTAATCAGTTCAATGAGTTTGGGATTAAAAGATGTCTGACTTTCTCTTAATGTAAGAATCCATTTGATTTTGCAAATTGTAGACAAAATTTGAATTAAAGAATATATACTTTTTCTGATCTTTCAGTTATTTTTTTTCTTAGTTTACCTATTCATCTTATAATCCATGTTGGTATAGTTTGTATTGGCAGTAAAGACGTTGAAGGAGGTTGCTTCTACAAGTGTAACGCTGATTTTATTGTATCCTTGATTTGAGGGTCTTGCCAGATTCTGTTTTTATGGGATCATTTCATGAACGTACCCATAATCCACTAATATATGCTTACCATGTCTTTAAGCCATCAGGGATTGCTGAAACTTAAACATCAAATATAATTGAATAAATCAAATGAATTAATAAATGGCTGCCATTTGAATTTATCTGAAGCCATAACTAGACCTAACATGAACTAAAATAGATGTGTAATCTACAGGTGCAGTCATCTGTTGGTTGATTATTATATTAATCTGGCGGCAGCAAGGTTATCAAGTTTCCTCTTGTGATTTCGTCCAAAGTAAAGGAGGTGCTAAATTGATGTGCGTTTTTTGTTTTTAAAATGAAAAATGTAACTAAATAGTTGATTTTTTTTTAGTTTATTAGAAAAAAGATTAATAGTGCAAAGGAGTTAAGTCAGATATGGTTCAGTGAAACCAACATATAATCACCTCTTTCATAAAGTCTATTCACTGAATATTTACAATTAACCATAGACAATATGAAATCTTTGAATTTTAGTCAGACTGACATTTTCTTTTCTGCTTAACATTAACATTGCATGTGATTGTTTCTTTGTTTTTTTCTTTTTCAGTTTGCGCATGAATCTGTGTTTTCAATTCCTTGAATTTTCTTTCTTCTTAAACTTCTCTGTCTCCTCTTTATAGAAAATAGTTTTTAAAATATATAAATGTTTGCATCTCTCCCTAGTTAAAAAACTTAAATGTAAAAAGTTATTTAAATTCTGTTCGTTTATATCAAATTGAAAGAAAATGCCAATCTAAAAAATATTTTTGTTAATTATGTCACTTATTTATTTTTTTAAACAAGCTCTTGTTCCAAAAGCATAAAAAATAAAATGAAACATTTTTATGAATTCTATATTTAAATTCTCATTTTATGTCTTCTAAAACTAAACATAACATTAAAATGATTTAATAAATTTGATTGTAATTTGATTTATGTTTGGGAAAAAGTTTGTAAATTTGTTTTACACAAGCCGTTACTTTTTATTGTAAAATAAGTTTAAATATCATGCTGTACAATCACAGCAATCTAATTGATGCAGACTTTCTAAAATAAAATTTAAAAAAAAAAAAAACTCACACAAACTTAAATTTTACTTACAGGTGGTAAGTAGAACTGGATAATGTATAGTACATTATTTTTAATTGTGATATGAACGATGGTTGTGGTGGTAAATTGAATATTTACTGAACTATTAAGTTTGACTCCAGTCAGTTCTATCAGTTTCACTTTTAGCAATTTGGCAATTTCTTGTAAGTACTTGATCATAGAAAGAATCATCAAAACTAATGCTGACAGCAATTAAACTGATCAAGAAATTATGTATGATGTGGATTCATGCAAATTTATTATTTTTTTTTTTTACTGTGAATAAAAGAATCTAATTGGATGAAAATATTTATTCAGAATTTAGATTAAAAATGAACATTTTTTTTTTTTTTTTTTTAGTATTCATACTGAAACTTAAAAATCCATTGATTTAAATTGTTGTAGACTAAAAAATGTTTTCTTTCAAAGTGATTAAAATTTTCTAATTCACAACATTATCTATCAAAACATCTTGCAATGCTTTCGAATAACTTGCTTTACAAAAGATTCAAGAATGCCACCATAGTAAAAAAAAAAAGAAAACTATTCTTTTGAGTTAGTTTCTTGGAATTACATTGAACAATTTATTATACAAATAAAAATCTGTTATGAAGGCTTATCTGCACTAAGCTGGTCAATATCAAAAGAAATGTTTTTAAATGCCTTGATGGCCAGAAAGATCATTTGCCTTTAAAAGCTCGGAACATTTTTGAAAAACTTTTTTGTTCTGCATACTCTTTTATGGACGATGAGGGGGCTTGTTGAATTGAGTCACCTTTTTGCAATTGTTGATTATTCGTTGAAATATTTTACTTGCTTCTTCACAAACAATTCACCTGCTCCAATCACATCATTTCACATCAGTTAATTGCGAAAATCACTTGCACACATATTTGATGTGCCTCTTTTTTGTTTGTTTTTAATTTTGATACAACACCGTTGATTGCTTTTAAATTTTATTTTATAAGTTTTTATTGCTAGATATTTTTCTACATCTCATGTGGTGAAATGTAATTGAGGACACTTTACAGATACATGTCATTTTTTTTTTTTAAGATTATGGGAACATGCAGTAGATGCAAAACGTCAAGAAGTCACAAAAGTAAACACAAGTTAGGATACAGAAATTAAGATTTATTTACAGGAAGAATATATACATAGAAATAACAGATAAAATATACTCAAATATGGGAAGGGTAAATAATAGCCATCAGAAAATACACAAAACATGTAATCAGAATAAAAACAAGATGAAACTCAAAATAGTTGAAAAGAAAAAGGTGCAAACAATGTTTTCAATAATTCTTTAAGAAAAACAAAACAAGAAAACTAATTTCAATAATTCTTAATTATAATAAGACTATAAAACAAACTTTTCAATGATTATTAAATAAAAAAATGAATAAGAAAAACGTAATAAAAAAGAATACATATACACGGGAGATATAGGCGTGAGAGAAAAAGTGAAGGAACTGATTTGCCTTGTACTGTTTCCAGTAACAAAGACACCAGAAGTCGGAAAGTACATTAGCTGACTATTTCCCATTTTTAATAGATTTTCTGTTCCTTTGTTTATTCAAGATGCAGCTTTTTGGGAAACAGTCAGTTTGTGCCACATTGTAAATATGCAAATGATTAGCAGACACCAAATAAATTAAAGTTGAATTAACTGAAATAAAATTGTAATTTTTAAAACTTAGAAAATCTAATCAGAATAATTAATCACTAGCATAAGGATTTTGAAAATTCGTTAGTTTTATTTAATTTTTTTTTTTAATTCAATAAATATTTGATAATAAATAATTCAAAGTTATATCTAAACATGATGCAAGATTTTGTCTAGCTATTTTAATACAGAGATATGTAAAAAAAAGAAAAACAAACCTATGGCTAATATAAGCAGTAAAAGTTGCAGTGAAAAAGTGCATAGACAAATTGGTGATTGCTGAAGGATTTGTGTTTTTCTCTCCCTCGTTCCCTGCTATATATATATATATATATATATATATATATATGTATATGTATATATATAAATAAAATGTTGCAGGAAATCTGAACTGTTTTCGTTTCAGTTTTCTGTTTTTAAATCACTAAACAAAAACCCCAAGCATTTCTGAACAGTTCTCCCTCTTCAAATACAATGCCGTGCTGCACATCACATAAACATTAAAAACTAAATGGCCTGATAAGAAATCAAAAACAAATTACATACGACATGGATGCTCAACATGGAAAAATTAAAATGGATTCCGGCAACTCCAACTCTTATATTTAAAGCCTCTGTGCAGATGTTTGATTTGTCTAACAATGCGATTAAACACATTTCATGGTATTCCCTCATTCGATGATTCAACTCTTAAGAACCAAATTGATATAAAAGCTTTTTCTATTGCATCTTAATTTCCTTTATTTTCGTTAAAAGTTCTGCATAAAGACTGATTTGTAAATCCTCTCCAACCGATTTTGATTGGGTTGTAAATTACATTCAGAAACTAAATTTGATGCCAGTCTATTGTACAATGATATAAATGTTTAGTTTTATGCTAATTATTTACACGTTGTACAGAATACATTTCTGGTGTTAATGTTGACAGAAGTTTCAAATAATATTTTACATTTTATTATTTTTGATGGAGATAACTTTCACTGATGTGTATGATCTTGAAATGCAACATTTCATTTTGTTTCTTTGTGAAAAATTTATTCTGCATGAGTTTATATATTTTTGTATGGTTGTATTTTATCTGCGCTGCGTTTGATGTTATAGCAAGAATATACAGTGGCCAACTGTATGTCCCCCCCCCCTCCAAAAAAATAAAAAACAAAAAGAAAACAAGGATCGTTGTATTTGCAAGTGTTCTTGATTTATTTTTTACTTAAGGATATCAACTCACCTCTGAGCAACATCACGGAGCAGACTCATTCTCTGGGTAATGATAGTGACACTATAAGCCTGGATGATTATACCACGACGGTGAGTCTCTATTGCCTCCAGCTCTTGTTTTTCAATGGAGTCTCTTATGGTGATGATGTTTTTTTTTTTAACACCCTTTTCTATTATTTGTCTATTTCACTAATACGGACTGATTTCTTTCATTTTCTTCTTTGCTCACTTCTTTCTAACTCAGCTTGTGGGATTTTTTATCGTCTGCTGATTTCTAACAATACTATAAAATTGAGTTAGTGCAGAGAAATTTTAATTTTTTTTTTTTTTTTTTACGCATGAAGGCATAGGTTTGGAGTCAACAACAACAACAAAAATTTCTGATGATAATGTATCATGAAACAACATCTGATTAAATATCATGTATGTGATACACATAAGCATGATTTGTAAAATAAAAATTATAAAAATGAATAATTCATTTTAATAATTTTGTGTGAGTTTGCTGGATAACGTTGTTCTAGTGAGTATAAAATCCTACTTGTGAGACATCGGCTTGGGTTCTTAGTTGGATTACATCCTTTGTTGTGAAGGAATATATATTCCACAGTTGGATTTTGCCAAGGTTGGCTTGATATGTGTTTGTCAGACTTTTTTTTATGTGGCTCAGATGGCTGGATACTCACCTCATATGCAAGTGACTCTGGTTTCAAATCCTGAGCTCAGATATGTTCTACTGATTGGTCAAAAAGAGGGAAAAATTCAACTCTAAAACTTTCAGTCTCTTGTGTTTGATTGTGGAAATAATTAAATAAAAATAAAATCTTATCAAAAGGTAATGTAATGAATAAATTTAAGTTTCATAGGATGAGAAAAATATTATTTTATAGTAAAAAAAAATAGGATGAGAATGATATTATTCTATAGTAAAAACAATAAACTCTGGGGTAAAAAAAAAGTACAGTTAATAATTTTAATAAAAAAAATGCAGTACATGTTAAAATATTTCAAAAAAATCTTTAACCCTTGAATATTTTGTTGAAAATACTACCAACTAGTACCTTGTAATATCACTGTTAGTTGAGAACATTCAGGAAATATTTTTCTTGAGCTGCATTCAAATTATCTCCCTTGAATTATTACTTGACAACCTGAGAGTGCACTCTTCTATTCGAACATACAAAAGAAACACACTCCATACACTAGATTAAATGTCAGATTCCATAATTTTGTAGGTTACTGCTAATTTCACTAGAATCTGTTATTTCTGTTATGTTCATCTGTTATTTTCTTCATGTTTACAATGACCATAAGAAATGAAGGACTAAAATTTAATGTCTTCATTTGAGTATTATGTAATTAGATAGTTCAAGCAGCAATTTTGATTTTGAAATTTGTTTGCTTTTTCAAAATATTTCTTAAAAATGTAACAAAGTTGCAATTAAGAAATTGAAGCAATTAACACGAAAAAGAATAAACTTGATTATCATTATGGGAACTCTTCATAATTGATTGAATTGGTCAATATTATGCATTGGCAGTTATGAACTTGTATGTTTATTGAATTTCTTAATGTTTTAATATTAGTGCGACAATGTGGAAATTACATGGTTGCTTTCTTCGTCTACTCAGTAATTTATTATCTTGACTAAATATATTTTAAATAAAACACGTTTCTTCATTTACTGGTCGAACCTGCCTTGGTGTTGCCCGGGAAAATTGAATTCACCAACAAACTCTTGTTTTTAGTTTTTGGGAGTTTTCACTTAATTGTTTGCTTGATCATGATGTGTGTTTATAACTGGATTGTAATTTGTTGAAAATTAAGTAAATCCATCCGGAATTAAATTAACCATAAAGGACTTGAAAGGTGGTTTCACCAAAAATACTCAGTCTTTATTTATAATAAAAATATTTGTGAATAGAAATAGGTATTATATTAAATGAAAAAAAATTATTGAAATTGAAAACAATGGAAATGAATATTAAATGTGATATCCTGTTGAAAAGCCATATGCAAATTAGTTAACCTTATGACTTTGATCGCATACACATGGTTAGTATATTAGAAAATTATTGCACGTCTGCTTAGTGAAGATGAAATAAGCATTTTGGTTTCACTGATAGAGCAAGAAATGATGTAATTTGATAAGTCTACACATTAAAAACTGAAACAATTTAATTTTTTTAAAATAATAAATATCCCTTATTCCCTGGTAAAATAAGTGCCAAATAAAATTTTGTAAATAAATTAAATGTTTTAATTTATTTTAACAATTTAAACATTTTTTTTTAAATAGTCTCCTCTTTTCAACTAAAAAAATTGTCAGTGAATAGTCCTTACATGAACGAAAATGAATTTTACATTTTTAATTTATTTAAAAATTGAAAGAATTAAACATGCATAAAAATTATATTAAAATAATAATGCAACAAGTAGATTTTAAAATTGGTCAAGTCGACAGGATGAGGATTTATTTTAAAATGAGTGAAGTTAGATTTTCTTTTATCTTAGCAGCACCAGTTAATTTTCAATTATTGTTGACAGTCGGATGATCTCAATTTTAAAAGTTGGTGTGGAAACTGATAACTTACATACTTATGTTTTATAGAGATAAGATTAACAATGTTTACTGATTATTAATTACTAATTTTATTTCTCTTTTTCTTTTTCTTTCATTTATTTTTACATGCGTTAAGTTTACTAATTTATTTAACGCATGGAATGTTTATTTTTAAGGTTTCTTTAGTTTGTGTGCCATCTTGCATTCAGAGACATATTGAAATGAAGGATTATTTTTTTTTTTAATTATTGAATTCTGATTGTTTATGAGTAAAGTAGAAATTTATCTACCATGTATTGTTTGCTAATAGATTTCGCATTTTGGCATTAAATAATAGAAAAAAGATTTTTAATAATAAAACAGGCGAACAAAACAAATTATTCTTATTTAGTTTTGAGGTTTACAAAAAATATCAAATGCTATAATTGTAAGTAATATATTTTCAAATTTAAGCGTTGAAAATAATTTTCTGATGCAATTGTCAGCTAAATCAATCAGGTTCAGAATTCTTCTTATAAACTCCTGATTTGTTCCTTTCAAGTTTGATCAGGAGATTCCTGTGTTCAAAGATACACCCAAAACAGTTGGAGGTTCCATCAACTTAAATGGGAATATAATATTCATATTATTTTGACTATTTGGACCATGGCTCTCATCTTGAGTGTTATTTGCACTACATCTTGGCTGATGTAATCTCTGACCTTCAGGTGTATTTTGTCAAACTCTGGAATATTTCTGTAGAACTTGAGAAATCTGTATGGAATTTTGAACGAAACTCTTTATTTAATCCATAGGGTTAGCATATTCTCATTTTGTCCTCTATGACCGGGTAGAAATCTTAAGTAATTTGTGATTGTATCACTAACACTGAAGAGTGAAGCTATTTGCATCCAATAATTTGATACATTAAGACAACATTAACAAAATTAGTTTTATAACAATTTTGTTTGATTATTCATTTAATGACAAAACACTGATATTTAACTTTGAAAGTCCTATAAAAATGCTAAAAACAAAATATTATGATTAAAAAAGAAAATGCACAAAAAAAAAAATTGACATAAAAAGATCCCCAATCAAATCTGGTAGTGTACAGTTAGTGTTACGTTGTGTAAGGACCCCAGGTTGGGAACGGTCGTAGTTAGTAAGTTCCCCGCTGCAACAAAACCTAGCAGCCGACTTTTACTGATCGTCTAGTTTGTTTAGGACTTTGGTTGTCATGGCAACTGCTAAGACAGCAGTTATTTCCCCCTTGATCGTGCATTTGTTTCTCTTACTCGTTGTCAGCTGTCAACCGCTTGTCATAATGCTGAAACAAAATTAACATGCACACAAAAATCAGACGTAACTCAGCACATCAATCAAGACGTAAGACACGATGGCTTTTTGTATAAAAATATATTTTGTTATAGAAATATTTTTCTCATTCTGTACATAAATGATTTTCAACAATTCACAGTTCAACGGTGCGGCTTGCTTCTCTGTCATTCAGTGATGGAGAGGGGGGGGAAAAGACGTTACACACTCGACAAACGCTTCTTCTGTGGTCCTCAGACTAGCTTCTTCTGCTGGACTCCAAAAATCACGTCATTATATTACCATAATTTTTGTTCGGTATTTTTCCAATCCACTGGTCGGTCAACTCTGTTATCGATAATGGATCACACATTTCCCGGTCACGTTTTAAGTTTTGTTGACAATGCATTGGCTGCATCTGACCCAGAGACTCGGTAACCCATTTCTCTTCAGCTGACCGACTATTGAATTTGTTTATACACGTGCGTCGCCACCTCGTGCCAGCTTTACATGACATTCCGATCCTCCATTGCAGTGCAAAGAATGTCACGTTTCAGCCAAAAATGCGTCTCCCCAGAAACGTTCACTTTTGTAAACAAAAAAATCGTTGTCCGATTTCTCTGTTTACAATGTAATTATTTTTGCTGCTTCGACTGGTGGACAATCGATATTCGATGCCCACCTTTCAAATCTTTTATTATTTTTTTTAAGTAAGTTTTTATTTTCACAGTTATGTATCGGATGGTCCCAGCCATCCATTACATAACATTAGTATAAATATGTTTCGTCAGAAATAAAAACGTTGGCTTGCTAAATGGAAAAAAGGTTAGATGTTGATGCTTTATAGTTTGGTACAATGTGATATGTTTGATAATATTTTAAACCAGTTCCTCTCATCTTCCTGTTATGAGTGGATTACCAAATTTATATATGGTTCAGCTATTTTATTGTCTTATGGCATGTATGAAGGTGGTTTAGTAATGAGAATTTTTTTTTTTTTTTTTATGTCCAACTGATAACATTTGCATTTTAAATATACACTTTTATACTGTCCTAGAAAATTATACCAGAGAGTATCCTATCTTTACAAGGCCACAATTCACTCATCAATCGAGCATTCTTACCACATCTGGGCTGGTGTATCTCTCGCTAATCTTGCACTCCTATATACAGTCAAAAAAGAGTATAATCTAATAGGTCCTGCACTATAAACCAAGTTTTAACTTCTGTTGCATCTCTCTGCCTGTTTTACAAGTTCGTTAGTGGAATGTGCTTTGATGAACTAATAACACTTGTGCCCCTTTGATGTATATACTCCCGACTAGCAGCCAAATCCCACCTCTTCACTGAGGTTCTTAGATGCTGGAAAGCCTTCTACTCCGATAGTTTCTTTCCTTAGACTGCTGGGTGTTATAATTTGTTTCCCCGCTTCCCTGACTGCATTAACCTGCAGAAGTTAAAATGTACTGTGAACAGACATGTCACTGCTCAACTCCCCACAGTCTCTTTCTAAACATGATCCCAAATAGTAGCCTCTGTATGCTTGTTTGGGGTAAAAAAAAAAAAAATTCATGAGCTGTACTGACTCATCATTGGCCAGCATCAGTTAGGTTAAAATTTGTCTTGTAAAAATTTCTGTTCTAGAACTATGCCTCTTTTATTAAGTTTACAATCTAAGCTGAAAAGGCAAATAAGGAACACTAACTTTTGCGACTAGGATAAGTTATTTTATTATAGCTGCTTTAGATGTTTATTTAAAAATATCTCCATATTAAACAAGTTGCTGAATCAGATTAAGCATAAAAAAGAATTATGGTGAAGTACATTAGTTTATTGCAGTACAACACTAACAAATAAAAATTGGCTAGTCAGGATCAACGTTTGATTCCTCAGCTTAAATGATATTTAGGTTCAACTTTTCAAATCCATCCAACATAATTTGGCTACAACAGATTAATTGCTTGGATGTTCTTTTGCTTATATTTTGAATGTCTTTTGCTGCTTTGCTTTTTATTGCTGAAAATTCCATTGAATCAGTTATGCACGCTTCACGCACTTTCGCACAAATGCTATGACTTTAAAGACAATGTGTTTTCAATTTACACAGGATTCATTTTTACAAAGGTTATCATGGTCATTAGTTTTTTTTAAAGCATGTAGAAAAAAAAAATACAGCTTTGATGTTGTACTGGAATTTTTTTTTTTTTTACACCCTTGTTATATTTGGTTGACATTGTTTTTATTGTGATGGGAAGAGGGAGATTGTAATTAAAATGCTTTCCAGTTTTCAATAAGGAGGAATGGCAAAATTTTGTGAGTGACAATTACACAATATTACACAAACATATTTAAAGAGTTGGATGAAGAATATTTTCCATAGGAATAGTAGCAAAAACTCGTTATGAATCAAATTAACAAATTGTTGTTTGACCCCCCCCCCCCCAAAAAAAAAAACAGTTTACCTTGTAGATGTGTATATAATTGTGTTTATCAGCTATTTTCACTTGTGGGATATTTCATTCTGGTCTCGAAATAATGTCTGATCACCAGGAAAGAATATGCAGAGAATAACATATTTAAAAAAGAGTTGGATGAAATATATAGAAAGGAAATTACAAAAAATTATGAAATACTTATTCCAAAAAGGATTATGTGGGCGAAATTTAATGTAGATGCTAATCACAATTGAGTAAGAGACAAAGCTTTGTCAAGGATGTGATGTAAAAAACAAACATGAATCTGTTTAATTGCATTAATAAGTAATGTAACAATATTTTGGGGTTGATGGGATTGAAGTGGAAATCTGGATTTAGGAAAACATGTAAAATTAACAAAAAAAGGTATAAAAGATGCTAAAATCCATTTAATTCCAAATGATTTCTTTGACTGAAATAGGAATGTACCATAAATGTTTACCTTGTACATAAAAGAACTATTATTTGTAATGTAAGTAAAAAATGTTTCAATATAAACGATATAAATGTAAAAGTTTTCATTTATCACTTCTATATTGCAATCATTAATAATCATTAACTGTTATTTAAGTAAAAAATACAATGAAACTTTCAAATGCAGTATATATAGTTTTGACAAGACATAAACATTCCTGTATCTAATTTGCACAACTGTCATCTTTACTAAATTATTAATTAAAAACTCTTAATAAAAACTGAACATATTATTAATAAAATTAATTATTTTTTGTTTTGGTTTATCTTTTATGTAAAATTTGTAATGAGAAAATGAACATAGTAATCCTATTTCTATCTTATTTTTGTGAACAAATAAATACAATGTTTTTCTATTATAATGGAAAAGTCTCTCAAGAAAACTAAATCATTGAAATATATATTGTGATCAAAGAGGTTTACAGTTTAAGAAAACTTTGGTAAGCCCCCCCCCTCCTACCTATATACTGCCATGTAGAAATTTTCTTTTTATAAAGGTCATAAACAGCTAGCACTTTTTAACGCATAAACATAAAATGTTTCCAATCTAACAATGTTCTTAATTGGAATATTTCTTTTAAAAATAAATTGTAGTAAAGTGCATTATTATATTGTCAATAACATGATACAGTAATAATAAATGAAAATTTGCTAATCAGATTCAAAGTTTGATGAGTTAGCTTAAATGTTATTCAGATTCAACTTTTGAAATTTGGATGACTTAATTTTATTTATTAGGTATATAAAATTATATATTGACTATTAGCTTTTAACATTTTAACAATGTCATTGGGAATACAAATGCCACTTCTGATCAATGCAGTTTTGAGCGTTAAATTAGAATAGCATACGCATCAGTTGACGTGAATAATGACTTAGTTTTGTCAAGTACTCTTAATGCAAAGGAGAAAAAAAACTTAAATGATTCAAATCATGATGAAACTGCTTGATGTGCATTCATTGATATGTTGGAAAGATAATTCAATGTACATTTTGATGGCAAAACTTTAAACCTCTTAATTATATGCAGACAGGCAGTATTTTTGATATTCATTATGTAAGTAAACATCTCGTAGGAAATGTTTGCTTTATTAGAATAATATTTGTTTGATGTGGCCAGGCCAGTTATCTACTTGTAGCAGTTTACATTGTGTTCGGTGTTCTGTTCTAATATGAATCGTCCATTGCTTACATGAAATGCTGTTAGAATAATATCATTTACACATCTATATAATTGCCAACTCAGAGTTATATTATATCATGTCAATTTTTGAGCAAATTAAATGTTACATGTTTTTGGAGAAAAATTCAGAGTACATTTGAACAAGGTCAAAGTACCATATGAACATCCTCAGAGACAGTTTCCAGATGAAAACCCCACAACATCTATTCCTATTTTTGAAATAACTCTTGAAGACTTGAATATTTAGCTTTTATTTATTGTGGGAATTTATTCTCATGAGAATTTATGATTTATATAAAAGAATTATTTTTTTTGTATCATAACATATATGTGAGGTGCTTTGATTAAGTTTCCAGAACAAGGGTCGCAATGTCTTTGAAGACTCGATAATCACTTCAAAATAAGAAATAAAACAAATTGGTGGTAGAAACCAACCTAATAAATGTTACCATGACATTTATTGGGTGTGTTTTTTTATTTCTTATTTTGAAGTGATTATCGAGTCTCAAAAGACATCATAGCCATCTTTTCTTGTTCTCCAGCAGTGTTAAACATTACTCATTTTCAAACCGAATAAACATTTTACATTAAATAAAAACACTAAAAACTTATCCAGTTTGGTAGAAAAGTAACTTATCTTGCCTTTGATAATATTTGTTATATATTTGTTTCTTGACGACTTTTTCGAATCTGTGTGTACAGTAATACAAACCCACTGTTTTTATATTGAATAAACATAGAGCTTTTCATTTAAAAAGGGATTGGTATATACAGGGAAAAATAAATACAGGATATGCACATACACACACACTATATATATATATATACATACATACACACACACACAAACGAATGCTTGTTCGAAATGGACATTTGTTGAGGTTATTTACAGGTGCTGCTCCCGTGGGTTGATGGGTAGAACTGCCAGCTATCAACGTGGTGGTTCTAGGTTCAATCCTCGGCTTGGGAAGGTGCTAGTCTAGCTGCATAGATGAAATTAAAATTAGAAGATAATCCAATAATCGATAAAATCAGGCTTTTTATTTTAATTTGTTAAATGTTGAGCTGTAAAATCTATTTTTATGGTTCCTTGCCCTGACTGAAATCAAAATGTAGCCGTTTTCAGCATTTAAGTGACATGAGGCATTTTACTATTAATAAAATTGTGTATAATATGAGAAACTATGTGCATACAAAATAAAAATGTATATTACAGAATATTAATTTATTAGAAGCTGTTTATGAAGTAAATCAAAAAATACCCAAATCAGATTGTGTGTGTTCTTGCATATTACTATATAGATGGTATTTAAAATTATTATGTTGTCTCTTATGCCTTATCATACATGTTATCGGTTTAATAACCATTCAAATAATCAACAAAGTATAGCTTTTAACATTTATTTAACAACTTACAGATTAAATGGTAATGTAGAAACCACTGGATGTGAAACGATTTAAAATCTGTAATGAGACGCATTTTTGTTTACTTTTCAAATTTTAATGGCTGACTTTCCTTTACTTAAGGGTGAACATGCTGCCTTCTTTTGTTCAATGGAAATAGCTATTTATTTTAGGTTGATACCTAACAATATCTTATAACTGGATAAGCAAAAACTGTGTTTTGATGCTAACATTTAGAATAGGCCCCCCCCCCCCCAATCTTTGCACTTTAATTACAATTTAGGCATGTGCATATATATTTTCATGCACAGGATTCACTCTTAGACTAATTAACCAATCCTTATGACTTTTAAAACCCAACTGCTAAATGTAAAGGTGTATAAAGTGAGCTACATTTATTTTAATTTAGTTTTATGTAAATAGAACAAAGAGTGGTGCAAATTAAGATATCTCCATTTATATGTAATTTTAAAATTGGGTATTCAACATCAATTAATATTTCTAAAATTTTAGTTTCTTAAAAGATTTTTAATATTATTTTTAACGGGGTATAATATTGACATAATCTCGCATTTGAAAATTCGGTACAAGTCTGCAGTTTAACCTAAATAAATAAAACAAAAATGACTTAAATTGGTTAAGTATTTTTTTTTTTTTTTAACTGAGAAAATGAAATTTTATGAGTAAGCAAAAAGGGACTATCTAATGTTGCCATCTTTAAAAAAACAAAGGCAGATGACTCAATAATTGAAATGTGATATCAGTCGTAACGATAATGATTTCACATTAATCACTCAATATCGTTAAAAAAAAAAATAATTGATCAATTTACATGATTTCTTTAAATGCCATTTTCGTTCTGTGGCAATTACGTACATCAAAGATTTTTCTGTATTTTTGTTTGGAAAGAAAATAACTTGAGCATTGTATGTATGTATGTATGTCAAGTTACAGAGGAATGGACGGCGGTGGAGATAGAAGTTTTAATGGAAATAGATTACACTTTTACCCTGGGCAATGCCGAGTAATCCTCCTATTCTCTCTATAAAAAAGGAAGATCTGGTTTTTCCCAGGATTTAAAGAGGAACCCAATGTTTTTATTTTGCCATTTTATTAAATTCAATTTTGATGAAGTAGAATCAAAGGACTTTCATCCACTTGATTTTCTTTTGTTTGAGCGGAGGATGTTAAGAGACGGTGGGCTCAACAAAAGTCACAGATCCATGCACTTGATTCAACAAATATGTCATGCGGATTTATTGCATGAAGATAATGAAAGTTTTGCAATATGCATTCAATCATCACATTGTAAATGGTGGAAATCATATTGAAGATGTTATTTAAATAAAACCTTTATGGATATTCTGTACAAATATGACACTGCCATAATTAACAAAAAAAAAATAAAGAAAAAATTATATGAAATTTAGTTTTTAGGTTTTAGCTTTATTCTCACATTTTGTGATTTCTTTTGTTGAGAATAAAATCTGTCACTTGTATGTTTTTTATTTTCTCCTGTTTAATTTGGAGATTACCAATGCTTGCAATCATTCAATGTCATATCATTTGATTTGTAAGAAGTGGACAAATCTGATTGTTATTAAAATTGCTTCTGATAAATCTTATGTTTCAGGAAGAGGACGACCAACAGAAATATTCTACACTTCCTGTGATGAGCACCACAAAATTGGACTATTCCAAATTCCCACAGAACAACACAATCAGCAAATTTATAACCCATTCCATGTCTAGAGGTATGCAAAACACAAAATGTCTATCAAATCACCCTTTGTCTACTTTTATAATCATTTTCGATTTATACATGTATCATTCTCATCTAAAAAATTCCAAAACAAATTTTTTTTTTCTTTACTCTATTGGTATAACTTTCAATAAGTTTAGATTCTTTTGAAAATCTCATCTGAAAGCACTCAATAATGTCAATGCAATATCTTATTTATACCATAATTGTGAAATATGGACATGATGTGGTACATATGCAGATACATATTGGCATACCAGGTTCAAATTTTGTCTGATCAATGATCCTGAATGGGGTTCACTCCAATTTTCATGCGTAGAGTTATCTCAAACATAATGCCTATTGAAAAAATCTAATCCGAAGACTATTCCAGAACTGAAGAGGACCAACACGAGCAATGCTCACAATACTTTTAAATTTTGCTATAATAAAATGATAATCATAAAATATAAACTGATTGAAAACTTTTACTTTTAAATTATCAAAATTCATCCATAACTTTCTGAAATCTAAGCATTTGTTGCTGAAAAATAAAACCATCTATTTTCCTGAAAATACTAAGTTAACAAATTTGTGTTTTCATGAAAAAAATTTGTGTGAAAGTGATTTCACTACTCAAATTCTAAATTATTTGTTTCTTTAGATGTTTACGCATAATTTGTCTATAAAATGTGTACTAGAAAAAAGTAAAGTATTTGTTAGAGACAGCACTGCCAACCCCAACATTGTGTGCCGTGGTTTTCTTCTCCCTCTTCTCTTTATATGGACTTGCCATCGTCTCTCACACTAGCGTCTGTTAAGGGGGAATGCACAGGTTCACAAATAAAAATGAAATCACAAGAAACAAAAGTAAACACAAACTTCGACACATTCTGTATTTGTTGTGCTCTGTGTGCATGTGTGACACGATTGTGGGGAAACTACCTTCTAAGTGCCAAGGTCCACATATATGTTCTATGAAGGCTGTGTCTGTTAGTGGATGCCAGCTCATATCGGTCTCTTCAAGTTTTCTCAATCTGGTTTAAGCCATGATCTGCCTTTGACTCGACTCTGTCATCAACTATACACCTATAACCCATTTCTGATCCTAAATATATCTCATTGCTCAATCCTTTGTCAGTTTAATAACTGCCCCACCCTGTTAGTTTAATAACTTCTACACTTTGCTTAACAATCCTTTGTCTACCTCGATACGCCTATTTCCTCTTCTGGTGCAACTAGGTCAGGCTGTTGGAAGATGGCTTCTTGACTCAAATGACTACATTAACTAAATTAGTTTCTGCAAAGTCCAAAACAAAAACGACCCCCCCCCTTTTTTTCAACCCCCTTTTCACTACTAGCTTCCTGATTTGGAACACACCAACCAAGAATATAAACCCTTTTCCTTCACGTTCTGCAGGGGCGGGAAAAGAACAAAACTCAAAGGTACTTCATCTTTTTTTCCTCGCTACCAAAAAATAAGCAAACCAAGTAAGTGCTAGAAGACAGTGGCAAAAGTCAATCAATTGGAAAGATCAGAACTCAACACTCCATCTGAACATGCATACTTTTAAGGACATAATGAACATGAAATAGAAAGTGCTTGAGAACTCAAAAGAATATATCCTTCACGTAACACTGACACATGGTCAACGTGAATAAGTTTCCCTCTTATTATTCTAATGACTCTGACCTTTCTAGCTCAGATGATGAAAAAAAGATCTAAAACTAGGAAAACTGTACCATATGCGAAGGAAACTTCCCAAGATTCCTAGTTATGGAGAAAAGAAAAAGATTATAGACTTATCAGCTTTTCTAATAGAAAACATATTTTCAACAAAAAACAAGCCAAAAACAATTTAAAAAATAAGATGGAAATTTGCTAGTTGAAATAACTAATCATAAAGATACCCAATCATTACTTAAAATGGAGAATTTTCATGAGTATAAGTGTAAAACAATCCTTACATCATACTTTCACATCTCAAAAGAATCAGTCTTTATCGAAAAATTTAAAAAGAACTCACTCCTACAACTAGAGCAGGGGGCAAAGGTTTCCTGAACCCATAGACACTTGGCATAAAATAACCCAAAGGCTTGATATGCCATAAAATCCAACAAAATAAACTATTTCATCTTCTTTTGTTGTATCTTTTCCTTTTTTCTCCCCCACTTCATAACGCTTAAGAGAGGAGTGTCTATAGTATTTTAACTATTCTTGAATGAGTCACTATTTTATGATAGAACCATACTATCTTTAGATAGTCAATTTAATTGAAGAAGGATATTCAAATAGTTTGAAAAAGGTCATTTTTTTTTCCAACATAGTGTAAATGTAGTTTGTTTAATTTTAATTATATATATATATATATATATATATATATATATATATATATATATAAAGGACTTTGTTTCTCAAGTTTTATACCTCAATTTGATTAAATTTCCATTACAGTGTTCTTTGGAATTGAGTTATGCAGTTGTCCTTTTTACACACTCAAACAAAATCAAAAAAGAAAATATTGTTTTACAATATTTTGTTTTTATCTCACTGATAAAACATTACAAAAACAAAATACATACATAAATAACATTGATAAACTTATAGATATATCAACTTCTTTTCATTTGGTATGTATTTTGAAGAGATCTTATGTGCATATAGCAATTTTATAAGTGTCTTTGCCTATAATGCTATTTTAGTGACATTCTACAAACAGCAAGAATTATAACCAGCAGAGTCAAAATCAAGGCAGTACCAAGAAAAGAAAATAGCATGACAGTTTTGAATGCATCCATGAATGCAACGGCAACAAAAACTGACATTCATGACTAAAATTTGAACAATTCGGATGTTTATTTGTACTAAATATGGTTGAATTTCAAAAAGAATTTTGAATTAACAATTCCATGAGGAGGCATTTTTAGAGGTTTATCCTGTACCTGATAGTAAAATATTAGAAGTAAAATATTAAATTAAAGGATCAATAGACAAAAGTTGTCGTTTATTTAACCAAACTTGTTTAAATACAAAGTTGCTATGCAAAAATATATGCATGTTTTACACCAAATTTTATTAAAGTTTAATGTAACTTTGACTAACCTTGTTTTTCCATTTTTTTCTTGAGTTTAAACAAAAGTAAAAGAAAATATGTCATTGAGAGATCACTAATATTTATTTAATACCGACATATATTTCTCTATGTTGTGGGGGCATTTCTGGAATGGCTACTATGTCCTGGGCACGACAACCAGCTCCCCGGGTGTGAAACGTGATAAAGTTATAGGCATACTTTTAGATTAAGGGATTGATATGATGTCTGGTTTTATGTAGAGTTCTTGGTGTCATTAATTCTTTCTGGAGAATTAATTATCTGGGCAGGGATGTTTTAGTGTTGCATTGGATGCTTGTATATGATAAGTAAACAACACTTTTTTTTTTTTTTTCTAAATAAGAATATAAATTTATTTCAGTTTGTAGAAGGAGCATTTTTTTTTACTCTTGAGTGGCTGGGCACACAACTCGTTTGTTCTTGACTTTGCCAAGAGTTCAACTTTTTGTGACCCACCTCGTCTTGTACAGCACTCAGCTTCCAACAGATAATCTCTTTTTCTTGTGATGACGGAAACAAGAGAGACGGGAAAAAGATAGATATTAAAAAAAAAAAGACACTCATATAGTGTCATTATTAACAACTCTTGGAATTAGCCAAATAAATTTGACTATTTTCACCTGTTAATCTTAATGGCTTTGACACAGCTGAGATTTTATAAATATTGGAGCTAAGTAAACGTGACAAGCTCAAACTCCCTAAAAAGGTTTTTTTTTTATCATTGTGTCATATTTGCATTATTTGAGATTAAAAGGATTATGTGAGATTATCCTTTATCATTATTTTTAATCTATTTTGCGTTTTTGTTTAATTTATATATATATATTTTTTTTCAGGTTGCTCTGATGCAGAACAAAAAGTATACCATGTATAATTGAAGTTACAGCTACTGGACAGACCAGCCTCTTGTCATAGAAATATATACCTATCAGATTGAAGTGTGTCATATCTACATGGGATAGTTACAGTAATGTCTTTAATATCTCCACCAATTAAAGACCTGTTCAGCAAATTGACTGAATCCAAATGGATAACCAATTATAAAACTTATTGCAGCATTTACTTAAATATGCACATAATATAAGAATATACTTATGGCAAGTGAGCTGCATAGAAGCATTTGCATAAGATTCCAGAAAAAAAAAATTATCCAGATAAATAACCTGACAATTTCCTTCAGAAATGATACAAAGTTTTATGTGTAGCTCACTTGCTATGAGTATATTTTTACATTACCAATTTCTATGAGCTCTATTAAAGTAAATATTTGAAGAAAAAATATGTAATATATTATAATAAGCATATATAATAAACAATATAACTTTATTAAGAAAACCTGACAAATGTTAAAAAGTCACACAGTAACCCCCTCTGCCTGCCCCTCTAAATATATCAGGCTGTAAACAATGTTTTTTTTTTATTTTCAAAATTACAGCCTCACTATTTATCATGTCTATCAGATTTATCACTTTTATTGTTTTTTATTTCACTAAATCGTATACCTTTTTATTTTTGTGAAAACGAAATTGTATGAAGTCAATTTGCACATGTGGATATTTTATCTAAATAACCTGTTGAGTTTTATGATTACTTTCACTCTCTATTTTCCATATTTAAATTTTCAATCTTTTTCGTGTAAGTCATGTGCATTTGGATATACTTCTGCCATCATGCGGTTTAGTATTTTAGTTTGTGTAGAATTTTTTTTTTAAACTGTTTTTTTTTTGTTTTGTTTTTAAAATTTATTTTATTTTTCATTTCGCCAAAAAATAAAATCTTTTGCAACATTCAAATCAAAAACATGTAAACATTTTCAATATGCTTTTATGAAAGATTTGCTGGTCACTTTGGTCATTTCAAGTCTCTTCAAGTAAAATATTGACTTATTTTTTCTTACTCCATATTCTTTTCTCATAAAAAGCAAAGTTTTTTCTCCTGTACATTTCAAATCTATCACATTCTCCTTATTAAATGTTTGATATTAAAACCATATTTAAAACAGTAATCTCTTCTTGTTCTCTGTTTTTTTTCTCTCTCTCCTTTTTTCTCTCTCTCTCTCTCTCCTTTTTTCTCTCTCTCTCTCTCCCCTTTTTTCTCTCTCTCCCCTTTTTTCTCTCTCTCCCCTTTTTTCTCTCTCTCCCCTTTTTTCTCTCTCTCCCCTTTTTTCTCTCTCTCCCCTTTTTTCTCTCTCTCCCCTTTTTTCTCTCTCTCCCCTTTTTTCTCTCTCTCCCCTTTTTCTCTCTCCCCTTTTTTCTCTCTCCCCTTTTTTCTCTCTCCCCTTTTTTCTCTCTCCCCTTTTTTCTCTCTCTCTCCTTTTTTCTCTCTCTCTCCTTTTTTCTCTCTCTCTCCTTTTTTCTCTCTCTCTCTGTTTTTCTCTCTCTCTCTGTTTTTCTCTCTCTCTCCGTTTTTCTCTCTCTCTCCGTTTTTCTCTCTCTCTCCGTTTTTCTCTCTCTCCGTTTTTCTCTCTCTCTCCGTTTTTTTCTCTCTCTCCTTTTTTCTCTCTCTCTCCGTTTTTTTCTCTCTCTCTCCGTTTTTTTCTCTCTCTCTCCTTTTTTCTCTCTCTCTCCTTTTTTCTCTCTCTCTCCTTTTTTCTCTCTCTCTCCTTTTTTCTCTCTCTCTCCTTTTCTCTCTCTCTCTCCTTTTCTCTCTCTCTCCTTTTCTCTCTCTCTCCTTTTCTCTCTCTCTCCTTTTCTCTCTCTCTCCTTTTCTCTCTCTCTCCTTTTCTCTCTCTCTCCTTTTCTCTCTCTCTCCTTTTCTCTCTCTCTCCTTTTCTCTCTCTCTCCTTTTCTCTCTCTCTCATTTTCTCTCTCTCTCATTTTCTCTCTCTCTCCTTTTCTCTCTCGCTCCTTTTCTCTCTCTCTCACTCCTTTTCTCTCCCTCTCACTCCTTTTCTCTCCCTCTCACTCCTTCTCTCTCCCTCTCTCTCTCTCTCTCTCTCTCTCCTATTTTCTCTCTCTCTCTCTCCTTTTTTTTCTCTCTCTCTCTCTCCTTTTTTCTCTCTCTCTCTCCTTTTTTCTCTCTCTCTCTCCTTTTTTCTCTCTCGCTCTCCTTTTTTCTCTCTCGCTCTCCTGTTTTCTCTCTCTCTCCTTTTTTCTCTCTCTCTCTCCTTTTCTCTCTCTCTCTCTCCTTTTCTCTCTCTCTCTCCTTTTCTCTCTCTCTCTCCTTTTTTCTCTCTCTCTCCTTTTTTCTCTCTCTCTCCTTTTTTCTCTCTCTCTCCTTTTTTCTCTCTCTCTCCTTTTTTCTCTCTCTCTCCTTTTTTCTCTCTCTCTCCTTTTTTCTCTCTCTCTCCTTTTTTCTCTCTCTCTCTCCTTTTTTCTCTCTCTCTCTCCTTTTTTCTCTCTCTCTCTCCTTTTTTCTCTCTCTCTGTGTCCTTTTTTCTCTCTCTCTGTGTCCTTTTTTCTCTCTCTCTGTGTCCTTTTTTCTCTCTCTCTGTGTCCTTTTTTCTCTCTCTCTGTGTCCTTTTTTCTCTCTCTCTGTGTCCTTTTTTCTCTCTCTCTGTGTCCTTTTTTCTCTCTCTCTGTGTCCTTTTTTCTCTCTCTCTGTGTCCTTTTTTCTCTCTCTCTGTCCTTTTTTCTCTCTCTCTCTCCTTTTCTCTCTCTCTCTCTCTCTCCTTTTCTCTCTCTCTCTCCTTTTCTCTCTCTCTCTCCTTTTCTCTCTCTCTCTCTCTCTCCCCTGTTCTCTCTCTCTCTCCTTTTCTCTCTCTCTCCTTTTCTCTCTCTCTCCTTTTCTCTCTCTCTCTCTCCTTTTCTCTCTCTCTCTCTCCTTTTCTCTCTCTCTCCTTTTCTCTCTCTCTCTTCTTTTCTCTCTCTCTCTCTCTCCTTTTCTCTCTCTCTCTCTCTCCTTTTCTCTCTCTCTCTCTCCTTTTCTCTCTCTCTCTCTCCCCTTTTCTCTCTCTCTCTCTCTCTCTCTCTCTCTCTCTCTCCTTTTCTCTCTCTCTCCTTTTCTCTCTCTCTCCTTTTCTCTCTCTCTCCTTTTCTCTCTCTCTCCTTTTCTCTCTCTCTCCTTTTCTCTCTCTCTCTCCTTTTTTCTCTCTCCTTTTCTCTCTCTCTCTCCTTTTCTCTCTCTCTCTCCTTTTCTCTCTCTCTCTCCTTTTCTCTCTCTCTCTCCTTTTCTCTCTCTCTCTCTCCTTTTCTCTCTCTCTCTCTCCTTTTCTCTCTCTCTCTCTCGCTCCTTTTCTCTCTCTCTCTCTCGCTCCTTTTCTCTCTCTCTCTCTCGCTCCTTTTCTCTCTCTCTCTCTCGCTCCTTTTCTCTCTCTCTCTCTCGCTCCTTTTCTCTCTCTCTCTCTCGCTCCTTTTCTCTCTCTCTCTCTCGCTCCTTTTCTCTCTCTCTCTCTCGCTCCTTTTCTCTCTCTCTCTCTCGCTCCTTTTCTCTCTCTCTCTCTCGCTCCTTTTCTCTCTCTCTCTCTCGCTCCTTTTCTCTCTCTCTCTCTCGCTCCTTTTCTCTCTCTCTCTCTCGCTCCTTTTCTCTCTCTCTCTCTCGCTCCTTTTCTCTCTCTCTCTCGCTCCTTGTCTCTCTCTCTCTCGCTCCTTTTCTCTCTCTCTCGCTCCTTTTCTCTCTCGCTCCTTTTCTCTCTCGCTCCTTTTCTCTCTCTCTCCTTTTCTCTCTCTCTCTCCTTTTCTCTCTCTCTCTCTCCTTTTCTCTCTCTCTCTCTCCTTTTCTCTCTCTCTCTCTCCTTTTCTCTCTCTCTCTCTCCTTTTTTCTCTCTCTCTCTCCTTTTTTCTCTTTCTCTCTCCTTTTTTCTCTTTCTCTCTCCTTTTTTCTCTTTCTCTCTCCTTTTTTCTCTTTCTCTCTCCTTTTTTCTCTTTCTCTCTCCTTTTTTCTCTTTCCCTCTCCTTTTTTCTCTTTCCCTCTCCTTTTTTCTCTTTCCCTCTCCTTTTTTCTCTTTCCCTCTCCTTTTTTCTCTTTACCTCTCCTTTTTTATCGTTCCCTCTCCTTTTTTCTCTTTCCCTCTCCTTTTTTTCTCTTTCCCTCTCCTTTTTTTCTCTTTCCCTCTCCTTCTCTCTCTCTCTCTCTCTCTCCTTTTTCTCTCTCTCTCTCTCTCTCCTTTTTTTTCTCTCTCTCTCTCCTTTTTTTTTTCTCTCTCTCTCTCCTTTTTTTTTCTCTCTCCCCTTTTTTTCTCAAGCGCTTTTTGTCCCTCTCTCTGTTCTTTTTAATGGTAGACAATTCTTATCTATCCATTTATGTCTCTATTTTTACTCTCTAAATCAGCTGTGATATTAACTTTGTGATGTTTTCTTCTAGTTTTTTTAATAAAAGCTTTTGTTTTTGTCTTTAAAATGAAATTTAATGATGGCTTAATAAACTTCAGCTTTTATGATCCTGGTTGTAATCACTAATTCTATATGCAACGTTTACACTTTTTTTTTTTTTTTGCTTTGACCTTTCCTCACAATATGATTTTCTTAACTAAAATGGCTTTTGCAAATCTGTTGCACAAATGAATAAAAGATTTTTTTTTTTATTACATATTTATATTTCATGGCAGAAAATAAATGGAATCACTCAAACATTTTTTTTTCACTCAGTTTCATCTTTTTAATAATTATTTTGGAACACTAAAAACATGACAAAACTCATTTGGAATTATATTAACAATGGTTTTTTATGGAGTTTTACAGAAGACTTAAGCAATATATTTCCTAAGCAGCAATTCATATCCAAGACAACTAAATACGAATTTAATGAAAAAACACTTTAGAAATTTTGCATCTTTGTGTTTGCAAAATTTATTTTCGAAACAATATTTGAACATTAAATATTTCGCTTTCTTTTTGTTGTTAGAGAAAGCAAAGTTATTGAAATTCAATCGGCTTTTGTTTATATACTTATTGTATGTGATTGATTCTCTCTCAAAGCTCAAAACTTTATTTGAACAATACTGTCCCTGGGCATAGTTTAGAAAATAGATTCTAGTGATTGCTGTTTAGTTTTCATGAATTCATTGTTATTATAATAATGTTGGTGATGGCATAATATGATTGAGAGAAAAAGACATTTTATACACACTACCTTTTATTTGCATACTAATAGTCTGTTCTTATTGTTTCTGTAAGAATCAATTTTAAACACTTTTTAAGATATTATAGGGTGACTCCAACCTCCCTACTTTAAAATATGCCACTCATAGATTTGTTAATAAAATTCAATCTTTTCTGCAATCCAAACATATTTGGTATAAATAAGCATCAATTTATACCTGACTTACTCAGTCATGAATATCCAAGTCTTTGTTGTGTTGCCATTCAGTAATAAGCAATTTGGATATTACCTGCAAAATTGTTAAATCTTATATCCTCTTACTGCCCTTGTTTCGATGGTGATGATCTTCAATTCAGAAATAGTTTGGCGATTGTTTTAATAGACATTGTCTTTTATAACTCATGGATAAAAATTTGGGGGTTATGGTCTGGTGAACATGAATCCCATTCAGCATCACACCTCCTACTGATGAATAATCACCGAACTGGCCTCTCCATATCATTGAACAGTGGTAAAACAGACTTTTGAGCATTCCTAACTGAAACTTAATTGTACCAAATATGGTTGGATTACTAAAAGGATTGTGTATTTAATGAACAATTTAATGAGTGCTATTCTTGGGAGGCACTCTGCTAAATACTCAAAAGTAGAAAAAGAAAACATTCAGTGAATTGTTTTCAGTAATAATTAAAAAATAGACATTTTTCTGACTTTTCTTTCATTTTATACTAACTTGAACATTAATTATCCATCTTTAGTTTAGCCAACTTTTCTTTCAGTCTAATTTGTACTAAGAATATATTAAATTTCTTTTCATTTGTTTATTATTACTGTAAAACTTTGTTTAAAATGGCTTCTATTTTGTAAGGATGAATGCATTTTTTCATTTCTTAAAAAAATCTATAAAATAAGTCAATGATTATTAGAAACCTATTGTCTTTTTTACGCTTAACATTAAGCAAACTTACTGAAGATGATTTTCCGTCATTTGAATGCATTAAGAAAAATAATTGCCAGAAGTTGTCTCAATTGTCTTTAGTTGCCATACTCAGACTTGAATTGGATTTTGTTTTAAAAAGATATACTTGACTAAATGAATAATCTATTTGAACATTTTAATTTTGTTTTTTAAATATTGTGTAATTTTCAACCTGAACACATTAATCTTTGAATAGTTTATTATTTTATAAATATCAAACAAAAAATATTTTTTCCTTTAAATACAAATCGTTTGTCTCACATTGTTTTTTCACTTGTCATAAAATTCCTGTATGATAATAATTATGTTCAGTTAATATTTTTTAAAGTTTTTTGTTAAACATAAAAACTGAAAACTTGAAATAAATTGCTCTTAAAATTTTATAAATTGATTTAATAATCTAGATAAATTACTCTTAATATTTGAACAAAAACTTTAAAAGAAAACAGATTTCATTTAATTCTTAGAATTAAATTTAAATGGAAGTATTTATTAAAGTTAGCTATAAGGTTCTCATACTTAGGAAGTTTATTGTATTTTGCATTGTGTTTGTGTGGATATATTTTGTGAATGTCTTTGGACACCATTCATTTATATAAAAGAAAATGGTTTTCAATTTTTTCATAGCTTTTTAATTATTGATAGTTTAAATGTCACTCTGTCAAACATATTAAAAACAAAAAAAACATTTGACCCTGGCAAGAACCATTGCTTTTTTTTTTTTTTTTTTTTTTTTTTTGTGCTGATTTATATTTTTACTTGGGAGACAAATTATCTGTAGGTGATTATTTAGTAATCAATTATAAATATTTATATACTTAAACATTTTTTAAAACTTATTAAAGATTTTAAGCTAATTTTTCCAAAAATGCAATCTTCATTTTTGTTTGTTTTAAATAAATGATGGCTATTACAAAAAAGTATGCACATAAAATTGCATTTGCAAGTATTAACCTACACTTATTTTCATTTGTTTTAGCATATAATTTCCATGTACAAGTCATGCAGTTTGTTAAACATCTCTCAGTTTTGCTTCTTTGTAAAACATCTGCTTTTGAAGGAATTATTTTGTTTGAGACTTTAAAAAATATATTTGCTGTCTATATTCAAAACTTAATTTCTAGTTAGTTTCACATTTTATAGTATTTATCAATTTAAAAGAATAAATATATCATTTGCAAGTGTTTGTAAAAAAGAAAAAAAAAAGTAAATTTAAGTTTTTATCTGTAAATAACAGTACAACTTTTATGTGTTATGTCAAATGCATTTGAATTCTTATATTGTATTTTATCTACATTTTATATAAATTATGAATCGATATTGGTATGTCAGAATGTAGGTGTAAAATATTCATCTTTTATAATTTATTGCAAGTGATTATTTTCAAAATGGCACATTTGGCTCTTTATTTTCTGAGAAATTTGTTTTCTTTAATTTATCTCAAAAATAAATTCTTTCTTCACTTAAAAAAACAGTTTGTCTTCAAACTTGAAGTTAGTTCAGTAGGGTCAGACATTTTTTGATATTTCACAAGCTCACTTTCCAGTCCTCAACTGTCTCCAAATTCCACTCTGTATGATGTTGCCTAATCATTTGTTTCAAAGTTTTCATTGGCCAGCCAACTTCCCTACGATCCAAGACATTTATGCTTCTCCAATTGTTTATCACATAGGATAAAGGCTCTACCAATGTAACTGATCTGTCCTTAGGACAACCTCCATGCTGGGCCAATGTAGTGCTCTCAGCAAATTCTCTGACCTAATGTGTTGCGTTTGGTTGGATTTCACATTGCAGATACATCTGATCATAGTCTGCAACACAATGACATATCTAAATGAGAGTCCAGCATTTGCTGCTATATAAGATGACACTGCTGATAATATAGCTGCTATACTAAATCTAAAAGTGAAATGCCACGGTATTAAAGACTACAACAAAATTTTACTCATGCTACCTTCACGTTAGTGAGTGTACCAAGTTCACATGCACCATCTGCATTCAGTATATCATTTAGATAGCAGAAAAATCCTCCTACCTTCAGGATGTTAGCATCTAGTACCATTTCTTGGTGTTGAAGACTATCAATTGATACTATATAAAATGGATTATAATTTTTCCAAAGCTGCATTTAAAAAAAACAATACATTGTCTCAAAGGGAATATGACAATGTTCATGCTGTGAAGGAGAATAGTTGATTGACTGTCATCGTCAACACAAAATCTTTTACTAGATTTTTAATTACTGCCTTCAGTGTTGAATATTTTATTATTCATTGTATAATTCTTAAAAAAAAAAATACATATATACAAACTGCTAATAATATCTTCCACTCCTCTGATGTTCATTAGTTATTTGTTTTATTTTTTCTTATTTTAGTTCCCCCAAATGTTTTTAAGTAAAGCATTTTGCTAAAACCTAATTTAAAATTATTACAATGTAAAATATTCATGGGACTGAAGAAAAACAATTGTGATGTAAACTTTTTTACTCAAGTAAGATGAAAATATTTATAATAAAATCTTGTATATTTGACGTTCGGGGGGAAGAACTATGTAAATGATACTTTTCATAAAAAAAGAGGTTGAATGTTTGGATCATAATGATATATCTTTGAGCCTTTAAATGGGGTTTAATAATTGTGTAATGGAAGAAATTTACTAACTATTTAAATACAAAGACAATCTTACAGTAATATTCTCATATAAAGTACAAATTTAACTAGATATAGTTATAAACCAGTGCAGTGAATAATATAGAATAGAAAAACACTTTATATTTAAGATATTGATATTAGCAATACACATGAATGATAAAACGCTTTGGATAATCACAGATTTCAAAAGTGTTCTGCTAAAATAGTTGTATTTAAAAAACCAAAGCACTATAAGTTCTCAAAATACCACCATTTTTTTTTTTTTGGGGGGGGGGGAATGAATATACTGTCAAATGAATAAATAAATAATAATGTACATCATATATTTTAAGTTTTAATCAAATAAATTGATAAAAATGTTAACATCATAAAACAGCATTTTCGGTAAGATTTTGTAATACCCCCCCCCCCCATCCTATTTGTAAATGCTCGTACCACGTTTGTATTAAGAGTTTTGTCATGAAATTTGGAAACTAATCAGAAGAGATGTTACTTTTAATAGTTTGGGGTGTCCAAAATATTTTTGACCACTTTTTTTTTAGTGTTAAAAATAAAGGACTTCAACATAACAGGTATTGAAATTGGTTTTAAAAAATTTGTTTGGGCACCCATTAATAAATAAAACATTTTTTAAAACTTTTTTTATCCATTAAAAATATAATTGTATGTTTTCTCTTGTGGTAGCTTGCAATTTAAAATGATGATACTCGGAAAAAAAATTTTTTTTTTCTATTGACTTTCGATGGAAAACTGTTTTGTAGTATTAGTGGCATCAACAGCAGCAATAACACATCTGTAAACAAGATGTTTTCTTTTTTCTTTTTTTTTTGTTTATTTTTTTAAAATAATTGAAAATATGAATATAAAAAAGTGTTCTGACACGGTTAGTTAGAGCTATTTTGTTATCAGGATATTAATTAGTGTTTTGCTTTGAACAACCGAAGATGTGAAATTATTTTTTTTGTTCACGTGTGAGGAGTACATCCTCTTTTTCATTTTCGTCTTTACAATTTTTTTAATGGATTATTATAGAATGGACACTAATCTCTCAGATAAATATTTAATTATTTGTAGGGGATGTTCAATTTCTAGAGAACTTAATAAATAAACCTTTTAAACTGGAAAGTTTAACAATAAAGTAATGTGATGCGTCCGAAAAAAGAATTTGGAATGTAATTGAAAATAAAAATTAAATTCATTCAAAATTTGTGAACGATTTTTCAGATGTAGCAATTTTTTTTTTCTTTTTTTATATTTAAATAGGTGAGCAAAAAATACCTGATACTTTTCCAAAACGTCACATTTCCTGTTAGTGATGTCACTTGTTTTAAATGAACTTTATTTTTGTCTGCTTGTCTTAATTCTTGTAAAGTTTCATGCCCCTCATTTACATAAATTTTCATATTTAAAAGTAATTTGATGTTCAAAATCTAAGCCAATAATTATGAATCACTAACTGTAAATAGGAGTGTCAAATGCCCTTTTTTAAAAAAAAAAAAAGACAAAAACCTCCCTTAATCCTACCTCTAACCCTAAGTATGACTGGCAAGTCTCCTCCTACAATCTTTTTTAGCTCTAACAATAGCGCTAAGTCCGAGTAGCAAGCTCCCCATCAAACAAAATTCCTCTGTATGCTACATATAAGCGTCTAAAAAAACAAAAAAACAAAAAAAAATTATTCTTTAAAAATGCATGATTTTTAATGATTAACTGTCCTAAAACACTTAAATGATCTTGACATGGTGAATTATTTTGCATTAAATTCATGTGAAACTAACCCCCATTCTAAATTCTAAAATTGGTTTTGTTTTGTTTCTGTCAAGTTTTCAATATGTTCACACATAATTTTCGTTAGCCCTAACCGAAAGTCAGTGGCAAGCCTCCCCATCCTCCCATAATTGCACAAAGACCCTCTTAAAACTACACATAATCGTCTTAAAAAATTAAAAAAAACAAAAACAAAAAAAAAACCCGGGATTTATCTCCCATAGAAAAAATTAACTGCCCTAAAATGCTTGAATGACTCAAAATTAATAATTTTACATTAAATTCTAAAATAATTTTTGTTTATCTTTCATTAAAGTTTTTCAGGATGTTCACACGTAATTGCCTAAAAAGGTAGAATCATATTTTGGAGAGATGGTTAGATAGGGGTGGGGTAACAGACGGTGTTAATCTACAATAATACCAAAGAAATATTGCAGTATATTCATTTTTAAAGTCCTAGACTTCAATTTCAGTTTCTTGTACATAAAATGCATTACAATTCAACTTTTGAGTTCTCTAACTTTTCTTTTTAATGGATATATTGCATTTTAAGTAATGGCAGCATATTTATGTGCATTTACTGTAGATTATTTGGAAACTATTAATTTCTTGAAATTTTTAGTAGCATATTCTAATTCCTAACACAAAAATACACTTACATGGTAAATGTCATTGCTTAATCTTTTGTTTTAATAAAGATGTAACATTTTTACTGAAAACATATGGTCTTAAAAAGATGGAAAAATATCCAAATGTGCAAGGCACAAAAATAGTCATAACTTCCTGAATTTTAATTAGATTTTTAAAAATTTTTAAAGATTTTTTCTTAGCTCATCATGTTATTATTGAGATATTTTAAGCCATTTAAATTTTTTCATGTGCATTGCTATTGACATATCTATGCTAAATTAAATTACATAAATATACAAAAATATTTGCTGCAATAATATCTGATGTATTTATGTTAGGTAGTCTAAAATGTCATCTTCGTCAGTCTTTATTATTTTGATTGGCACTTTGATTTTGTTCTTCTTTTTCAAGCATATTTTTGTAATAATCACTGTGAATGTTTGCCATTAGTTCAGTCCAAAGTTTGAGGTTTCTAATTTTCTCTGGTAATGATAGACTTTGTGAATACTTTAGTCGCAAGGGGATGTTAGGTTAAACACAGTTGAGTCATAAGATTTTCTCTTTTGCAATCTGATATGGTGCCCAGTCCAAAAACTTTTTTGTATGTAGTATGAATAATAAAACCTTCCTTGTACTGGTGATCAAACGTTAATATTCTGGAGTTTATGAAATTTGCAGAAGGTGATTTTTGCTTTACAATGCTCTTTTGCAATACTTCAAAATCCAAAAAGTTAGATTGTTACATTTCCACTACTAAAAAATGCTGTGACACTGATGTTGCAATTGCTTTGGTAGTCATGCTTTGTCTAAATTGTACTGTTGAAACGTATCTTTGTATTTTGTTCAGTTTGTCCAAATTGACAATCACAAAGCATAGTAGAATGTGCAACCATCAAATGAACGTGTTGTACAATTCAATACACCATTGTGAATCTGTGTGATGTACATAAATACAAGGTTAAGGTTTTTATTTTGCCCAGAACAATTATTGGAAAAAACTACAGCTGTTTTCCTTGCTCGATTTGAATATTCTCTTTTATTCAATCGTTTTAAACAGATTGCTATCTTGATGCTGCCTCACTTTGTTGTCAGTTCAGCCCACACCTACATGGTAGGTCGATTCATTTTTAAATTTGAAATACTCAAATTGTAGGTCCACATTTTACGTTTGTAATACGCGACTTCTGAGGTAAGTCTCAGACTTGGAAGAGTTTGTTGCAGGTCTACACAAATTACTAATACATTTTGATCATCGTTATTCTTGAAAGAATTTGAGGTGTCTTGCCTTGTTAGCTATACTTTTTATGCAATTTTAAAGATTCACTAATCATGGTTGTTTACAAATCGTTTGAGTTCTGATGGTTCACATTCAGTCTGTCACAGTGTGTACAAATGTCTAACTTGATGTTGTACGATGCAAAATGCTTATCTGTAATAGTAAAGGGTCACAAGTGCTTCTTCCGGATGATTCTCAAACATCCAAACATTATAAGATTGAAATACACTTTTCACACAAGTCATACTACCTGTACGTAAATATACTTTAAAGAATGAGCTCTTGAATAACGACTTGTAAAAGTTGGAAGCTTTTCAATGTGTTCTTTAACTCTGGCTCTTCATCCTTCATCAACTTTATTTTTAGGCATGTTCTTTTCTCTGACATCTTCCTGAACACCTTGCTTATTCTTTTTCCTCAAAGCACTTAAAACACGTTTATCAGAAGTTGCATGAATGTTTAGGAAAGCTTTTTGTAAACTTTGAACGTTTCCCCTTCAGACTTTACATAGTATACAATTGTTGCATGCCTTCTGCTCTGTTCTCTTGTACGACTTCTTGTGACCTCTTGCTTCTTAACAAATTTCTGTACATAGATATTTTGCTCGTTGTAATTTCCTATTTTCCAGAATAATTTGAATATTAACGCAGATGGGTCACCTATTTTTATGAGATATTTTTTTTTTGCAAGAACATACTTCTCCAAGCTTACGCTTTCCTAGTATGCATTTTTAAAAACTACTAACCTGTTCTTCTCCACTATTTCGTTTCCATTATACTGTTTCTCTTTCCCACTGGTCAACCTTTCTTGTTCTCCTTCTTCCAGTCATATTTGAAGCAACTTACAAAATTATCATTTTTAGATGTTCAACCTAAATGAACAACGATGATGTTAGTGCTAGTTGGTTTGCAAGTTTGGAAAAATTAAAACAAATAGATCATAATTAGGTAGAGAATTTAAAGAAAATCTATGGTTTTAAGTATCCACATTTAAACAGACGTATATCATATTCAAACACTTATTTTCACATAAATATGTTAAATTCAGCAATGATTTTTTGTGATTAGATTCTCCTTGATATTTTATGCATTTGGCAATAAAAATCTCAAAATTTCAATTTTTAGCACTTATGTCATTCTTCCACTGAACACGTCATATATAATGAAATATGTATATTACGGAGAATGGGATCAACCTGAAATTCTAAAAACGTCTTCAATTAATTTTTTTTTCTCATTTCTATGATACCATCATTATATTATACACTGTGTGTATCTTTATATATTTATAGGGTGTCTGTGACAAGATCGATTAAATTAAAATATCTGGGGAAATTGGGACTATTTTCACCGCCCTAGAAAGCATTTACACTCATTCTGTTTTATTAATGGGTTGTTACTAAAACAACTCAGCCACATGCAAATATTGACAAATCTTTTAAATCTAACTTAAGCTATAATTGGTGATCAAATTTAAAAAAATTTACATTATCAAATATTTTTTTAATCTTAAATCAAATTTTTTGGCAAATATATTAAAACAATATAAAACTCTTTATTTTATTTAAAGTTTTTCAACACAAGTTTAATCTAAAGGAAATAGATCTAAATCTGAATAAAGATAGATTTTATTGGAAAGAATCTTTTTGTGTATGCATATTTATTTGCTTGCAATCTGTGAATGAATGGTTTCCACTTTGTGTAAAGCATTACTCTTTGTAATTAGAATTGAGTTTTTAGGAACCAGTAATGTAAACAAATATAAAAACAACTTTGCTTACTTTTGTGGTGAGGAAAGATGACTGATTAGTAAGATTGCTGACTACTGCAGAAACAGTCAAGCTTTGAACTTTAGCTTGAAATACTTCACTGTCTAGCCACACTGAGGTGCTGTGACATAGATAAATAGCTATCTGTGGATGACTATTTCTTCTACATGCACATGCATATATACACTTGTGCCCGATATTATTCATACCCCTCGGATCTTTGAGATTTCTATAAGAATATTGCTCAAACCAGAAGGTAGACAATATTAAAGGGATTTCAAACAATAAATCAAGCATAAGCATTTAATTTAAACTCAACAAATAAATAAATTATGCAAGTTTGAAACATTATACAAAGAAAAACAATAATGGCACTAGTTCAAAATTATTCATACCTCTCTTACTAATAGTCAATAGCATGCCCTTTATTCTTAATAACTGCCTGTAACCGTTTGGAATATTTATCAACAAGGTTTTTACAAGCATCAACACTGATTTTTGACTATTCTTCAATGCAGTAGTTCTCCAAATCCCTCAAATTTCTAGGTTTCCGCTTTTTAACCTCAGTTTTCAATATGTGCCAGAGGTTTTCGATAGGGTTCAGGTCGGGACTCTGGCTAGGCCATTTCAAAACATTAATTTGATTATCCTCAAACCATTTCTTGACTATTTTGGCAGTATGTTTTGGATCATTATCCTGTTGAAGGACCCAGTTTGGTCCTAAATCGAGCTTCTCCGCATCCTGTCTAATGTTTTTCTTGAGTATCTCCAAATATTGCTCCTTCTTCATGGTTCCATTTATCTTGACCAAACTACCTGGACCACTAGCCGAAAAGGAGTCCCAAAACATTAGGCTACCACCACCATGTTTCACCGTGGGTATGGTGTTCTTTGGGTTGTAAGCTTCTCCTTTCTTCCTTCAAACGTAAGAAGCATCCATATGGCCAAACAAATCAATTTTTGTTTCGTCAGTCCACAAAATACTTGAGAAAACGGACTCTGGAGAATTCACATGGGTCCTAGCAAACTTTAGACGTGCTGCAAGGTGTTTTCCGGTGTGCAATGGAGTCCTTCTTGGTCTTCTTCCTTTCAGACCATTTTCATGCAGAGTCCTTTGCAATGTTTGCCTTGATATTTTTATGCCAGAAGACTCCAGATTTTCTAAAATGTCCTTATTAGTGGTGGTTGGATTTGCATTAACACTTCTTACAATATTCCTGGTGGCTCTAGCAGACAGTTTCCTTTTTCTTCCTCTACCAATCAAGTTGTTTGTTGTGTGGTGGCTCTGGAATTTTTTGATGATGCTCTGTACTGTTGCTGTAGGGACCTCAAATTTCTTGAAAATTGACTTGTAACCTAAACCATCATTATGTGAATTCACAATTTTAGTCCTAAGATCATTACTAAGCTCTTTTTTCTTCCCCATTCTAATAATTTTTATTCTTTTATTGGTTTTCAGTTGATATCATTTTAATTTCTGAAAAATGCAAAAAACGAAATGAAATTAATCAAAGGTTGTATAAAAGCATTCAAAATAAGAATCAAACAGAAAACAAACAGTCAGAAACTCGATTAATACTGAAAAAATAAGGGGGTATGATTATTTTTGAACATTGCAGATTTTATAAATAGCTGTATATTTCTTTTATTACAAGTATCCCGAGATTTTAAAATGACGAAAATGATCAGAAGAGGTTTATTAAGAATATGTATCAATATGGACGTAAACAATAAATTCTTACAAAAGTTACACCTAATAAACTCAATTTTCAAGGGGGGTATGAATAATATCGGGCACAACTGTATATTCGAATAACAATGAATCTGATTGGGTAGCTAGTTAGACTAAACATCGTACACATAAAAACATCCGGTAACACAAATTTTGGCCTATCGGATGAAACATGTAAGTGTAGCTTAATTGCCATAAATATATTTTCATAGTTGAAGTCAATACTGAAAATTGAGAATACTTTATCTGCTTATTCCATTTTATGTAGGTGCATGAAATATATATATATATATATATATATATATATATATATATACAAACATGCACACATATATACATATGTATATATATATATATATACACACACACACATATGCATACACACACATATACATATGTATATATATATATATATATATATACACACACACACACACACATATATACACACACACATATATATATATATATACATACACACACACACCTACATATATATATAGATATACGCACACACACATTGTCACAAAAACAATCCATGCATCACTTTTAATGATGTGTAATTCCATGAAACTATTAAAGAACTAAGTGCATTTTATTACACACATGAAAATTATGCAAATAATATTCCGTGATTTTATCTCTGCACACACACATATATATATCACGAATGATAAGAACTTTAACAACACATTAATATGCACATGTGATGTAAAAAAACAAACTATTTTGTTTGACTTAAAAGAAATGGAGACATCTTCTCAAAAAGCACATCTAAAACTTAATAATTTGAATTGCATTTAATTATTAGGATTAACAGAGGCTGTAATTCTATTTAATTTGATTTTGATTTCTAATTCGTGGAATTAAAATTGTTTTGTATCACTTGATATCTTTCAAAGTTTTAATAGAAACAATCTTGACCATTTTTTCCTACAGAACATAAATGACACAATTTTTTGTCTAGTGGATTCAAATCATTTATCATTGACAAATATATTAAAACAATTTTGGTAAAAAAATACTTTATTTCAAAGTTTATCAACTTCATATAATGGCATTATTTCTTTCAATGTAATCATATTTACTTAGATTTATTTGTACATAGCTTTTACTGTCATAGCTTTAATAACCGCTGTTAGTGCAATATCTATGCATTCTATAAATAGAAAATGCTTTTTAGTTTTTTTGTTTTTTTTAGCTGTACCAACAGGATGCATTGTAGTCATTTTATTTTTTATTTTTAATTTGTCAGAACATTTTAACTTATACAGAAAAAAACAAATAACATCTTATTTGTAAGGTAGACAACTTTTTCATAATCTTTAGTAGAAAATGAGTTATTCCTCTTGCTGATTTGTTTTCTGTTCCCGTATTAACAGTCATTCGGCAGGACTCCATAAATTGTTTACATAAACTGTATTGAAGTATTTTATTATAGTGCCATTGAGATGGTACAATGATAGGAAATGAAAATTGGCTAGTCGGTGTGATATGTTAGTTTAAATACTATTTAGATTCAGCATTTTAAAATTTCACAAAATAATTTTATATATATTCAACATATAGATTTTTTTTCACATTTTTTTTGTTTGTGTGTCAATATTTTTGCTGTAAAAATTGTTTCAGCATGAAGTATTATCTTTATTTTTCATGTACGACTGGATCTATTTAGCATTATAGATTATTTTTATCAACTAGTTTTTACTATGAAAAATCACTTTGTCACTAAAACTTCTTTTCAGATCTAATAAAATATGAAAATATCACTTTATTATAATCATGCGAAAATATATTGAAGAACTATTAATTAGTCAGACAACAGTTGAGTATTTTAAATAAATTCATTATCATTTATTAAAAATGTTATTTACATTTGTTTTTTCCATTGGTCTAATCTACTTTGACATTTTAGTAAAGGTCAAAGAACACATTGATCAAAATGCAGTTTATGTCAATATTGATTTGGACAATAGACCAGAGAAAAACAAGAAAACATTGTAAATAATGCAATCTCATCCAACAAATTCAGAGGAAACTGAAAACTTGTTTTAGTTTGGGTTAAATAAAGTAACTTAATGTCATCAAGTGTTTATAAAAAAATGACAATCCCCAAACCGCTTCCATGTTATTTCTGTACCGCTCTTCTTGTTTTTATATTAATTACTGTCATTATTTACTCACTTGGAATTTTGGCATAAGTTATTATCGATGATTGCTCACTGGCAATAACAAGTGGTGTCCCTGGAGTTTGAATAACAAGTCTCCTTTATTTCCAGCATTCTATGCCTCTTTCAATAACTGCTGCAAATCATTTTGTTATCAGAATAGCCGTTTACCCCTGATTTCTTATTAGCAATGACCATTAGTTTTCTGAGTTTGAGCAGCAAAAGCCTCAATGGGATCCCAATGCTGTTTGCCCCCTTCAAGTGGAGTTGAGGCTGGTGCTCTCTCTCTGTCTTTCCAACCTCCATTACAATTTTATATTGTACTAGCTGAGGTTTATCAATGCTATTTTTATTATTATTTTTTTTTTTTTTTCGATAGGGAGGGTGGATGATGTCATTTTATAGGATTTCTGGCTGCATTATTATTATTTGTAACCCTAACTACACTATTTTTCTTCAATCCTGATTCCCAATTCTGTGTCAGGAAATAAGGTATTATGTACATATATGTAAGATACTCTATTTTCTCTCCACCCACCTTTATATATAATGTAAGATAGGATTGTCTATTTGTATGTATTGTTTGTTGGTAAGCAAAATTTCACTTTTGTTTTGTAAATAAATTTACTCTCGCTTCTGAAAACTTGTTTTACTTTATTTTATTGACTTCATTCATTTTCCAAAAAACTTTTATGATGAATGCATGTATTGAACAAACTTTGACTTTTTTCTTTCTTGTTAGATTCTTAGAATGAACTACCTAATAACATTTGAATATTTTCCTTTTTTTTTTTCCTATACATTTTTAAACAATTACTATGCTTATTTGTAAAATAACCATTTTACATGATATTACATGAATACTTCATCTTTTTAATTTATTTTAGTTCAATTAGCTCCCAGAGGCTAAAGCCCCCTCCCCCTTTCAGGTTAATACTAATAAAGTAATAAGTTACATTTATATCTGCGTACTTTTTGAAGATCTCTACTTCTCAAACTTTGAGTAAAACAGTGAATGCTAATTTTTTTTTTGTTACTTTTATTCCCCACAAACAAGACATATTGCCAATGAGATGTAAGGGGCTACTGTGATTGGAGCCAGATTTCTTATAGTTTCTTTTTCTTGTGCTCGTTTCTTGGTTTTGGTGGATATCAGAACTAGAATCTGGTTCATCTGATCCAGCTTTCATGGCAGCATCATAAGGCAGTGTACTTTCTATTGTCAAGCTAGGGATACATTATTTGCCTTCAGAATAATATGCAATTTTTATTTGAATATTTGATCAGAGTTTATTTCTAAGGGAAGTGTCCTAATTCAATTTTATCATTTCTTCCAAAGTAGAGTATTACTAAATAGAAAATTTTGCAGACCTATATTGTTAACAAAATAGAAATGCTATTTTTTCTTTTTTCTTAGTCAAATGCAGAAAATCTTGTAAATGTGCACTACGTGGCATGTTTAGTGGCTTATATAGTTGCAATGCAAGCAAATAACACTTGCTGTGACTGGGAAGAATTCAAGTGACACAAGAGGTCACAGAAAAATATGGGAAATATCTCTAATTTAGGGCTTGGCTAACCAGAATTTGATTTTTCCACTTGAGAAACTGATGTCCCTCTGGATACAAGATTTGCTAAAAATAATAGCTGGGATCTCCTAGGCATTAGGTTTTTGATATCCATAGATTGGCGGCAGATTAGTCTTTTCAAGTGGATATCTGGGTTGTCTTTCTGGTAGTTCCAGAATTGCTTTCTTGTATATTAGGTACGGACAAAAATTATATTTATTTGCAGAACGTTATCCTCATCTGCATAGTTGTTGTTCCACCACGTTTCAGTCAACTATTCCTCTGTTAGTAGAAACATGAAACAACTATGAAGATGAGGATAACAGTCCACAAATAAATAAATATACACAAATTACTCATCTCAAAGTATTCCAATAACAAATAATATATAATACCATTTGCGACCAAGGCCGCCAACCCCCAATATTTCCGCCTGTATCAGAAAACATGCTATGTGATATACGTATATCTGTACGTGATGTTGCCAAGCTAATCAAAAACCTTGATTCCAGTAAAGCAACTGGCCCTGACGGTATTCAAATTATAGTACTCAAAAAACTTCAACCTGAACTAGTGCCCATACTTACAAAACTGTTTAAACGTTGTCTTAAGGAGAATAGCTTCCCATCACCCTGGAAAATTTAATCAGTATGTTCTGTATTTAAGAATTCAGGTGATCGCTCATCCCCCTCTCAGTACAGGCCAATAAGTCTCCTGTGCGTCATGAGTAAGTTGCTGGAATCTGTGTTAAATACAGAAGTAATCAACCATCTCAACAAAAATAACCTTCTTAGTGACACTCAATATGGTTTCCGTTCTGCTAGATCTACAGCAGATGTGCTTACAGTTATATCTCATAGAATTAGCAAATCTCTTGACGGAGGCAACCTTTCAAGGGCAATTGCTCTTGACATATCTAAGGCCTTTGATAGAGTATGGCATAAAGGTTTACTTCACAAGATCTCTAGCTATGGTATAGCTGGAAATGTCTTCTCAATTATTAAATCATTTCTTTCTGATAGGTTCATAAGAGTAGTAGTTGATGGGCAAAAATCAGAAGTATTAATGCTGGTGTCCCTCAGGGGTCCATCCTGGGCCCAACTCTTTTCCTGATCTACATTAATGATCTTCCAAATCATATCCTTACATCATTTGTAGACATTTATGCTGACGACACTACCATTTATGGTAGCACATCTAAGACAGTAAACGACCAAGTTCTCTCCGATTCTCTCTCCTCTGATCTTGAGCACGTAGTACAATGGGAAAGGAGTGGCTGGTTACTTTTAATGCATCTAAAACCAAGCTTCTCTCTTTACATCATCAACATTCTGATCCACATCTGGCATCAATTGAAATAAATGGCTCTCGTCTTCAGGAGGCCTCAAGTTTTGACAAGCTTCTGGGCTTGACCATTACTCCTGATCTTAAATGGAACACGTACATCAAATCTATTGCCAAGGCCGTGGGAAAAATTGTTGGATCTTTCTATCGATCCAGTTGCTGATGCAATTCTCTATCTATATAAGAGCCAGGTACGTCCAAGGATGGAATACTGTTGCCACATCTGGGCAGGAGCTCCTAGAAAGGACTTGTCCTGTCTTGATAGAGTTCAAAATAGACTTCGTAGCCTCGTAGGAGGTCCTTTTCTCTTCCCTGCAACCTCTATCTCACAGAAGAGATGTTGCGAGTTTGTCTCTGATGTATCGTTATTTTCATGGAAAGTGTTCGACATAGCTTCAGTTATGGTCCCCCCTCGCCAAACTTTCACAAGAAACACTCATCTAGCTGTAAACACTATCAATAATTTCCCCCACTCTTTATCTGTGCCTAAACCTAAACGTAGATTCCATGAACAAAGCTTCTTTCTTAGAACTGCACGCCTGTGGAATTGTCTTCCGTTTTCCTGCTTTCTGACTACAATATGGTTGTGTTCAAGTCTAACGTAAATAATTTCTTGATGAGCCGTTCCATATAAGTATCAAATTTATCGAATTTTCATTACTAATGATTACTATATTGTCCAATTTCTACTCTACACTCTTTAATCCTTATCCTTGAGTGGCCTCTTGGCCTTGATAACGTGTGTAAAAAAAAAAAAAAAAAAAAAAAAAAAAAAAAAAAAAAAATTGGTATAGACCTGATAATGAAAGACAAGATAAGAATGAAAAAACTTGAATTTATAAGACCAAAAAGTCCAACCGTGATTGCCTTTCGGGGCCTGTAGCGCAGTGGATAAAGGTGTTGAATCTCTACAGTTCCTGGTGAGCATTGTAGTGAACATTGTCTGAAGATAGTGGTTTCAATCCTACCCAAAGCAGGCCAGAGGATTAGTTGGTCAAAACGTGGTGAGACAACAACAATGGAAGGTGGTAATTACTGAGGATACAGTTAAGAGACAGCATTCTTATCCCGTCACAGTTAACCACCTGATGAAAGCTGGAGGAATAGTTGGCCGAAAAGTGGTGAAACAACAGCAACTATGAGGATAACCGTGTGCAATTAAATAAATATACAAATTACTTATCTCGAAGGATTACCCCCCCTCCCAAAAAAAAACTTATATAGAAGAACAAAAATTAGATGAAGAAAACCTTAACTCCAATGTTTCTTAAAAGCGGCTTATCATAATTATTTTTTTAGTTTACATCTAAATTTTGACTGTGTTCGAAAAATAATAGATCTAAATTAATCTCTAAAAGGAAAAAAAAATAGTATATTTATGTGTTAAAAAAGAATTACACCGAAAAATGTTGAAATTACAATCTGAATAAATCAACTTTTAAAGTACCTGGAAAAATAATTACCAGTTCTCTGAAACTATTTCAAAGGTAATTAAAGAAAATGTACACACTTTTTATAACAAATATGGTATAAAGAAAACGTCTCACTGAAAATATAAGCATATAATATACTAGCATTTCAGCTCGGCATTACCTGGGTGTTTGGAGATGTATGTTGATCAAAAAAAAAAAAAAAAAAAAAAAAAAAAAAAAAAAAAAAAGCGGTCAATTTTTTAAAACTTTTACCCCTATTATGACCCCTTAACATTTATTCTTTTGAACTCAAATCAAGTTATTAAGTTAGATCCATGTCCAAGGAACCTTTATCAAAAATTTCAAGTGTTTAGACCCAAAATTGTCGGAGTAGTTAGGTAGAGTTCTCAAAGATCAAATCGTTGAACTTTGACCCCTTAACAGCCAAATTTCTGTCTGAAAACCGATCACAAAGATTTTCCCAAATCTCAGTACCCTGTATATCAAATTTTGAGTCTATAGACTGAAAATTGACGGATATATTGTGTAGAGAAATGTACTCAGACACATTCACTTTTATAGATATATAGATAGATAAGCATAATAATTTCATTAATTTAATTATAATTAAACAGGGAAAGCTTATTTAATTAGAATATTTATGAATGTACATAAGTAAGAATTTATTTATTTTTCTCTAAAACAGTTTCATATTTAACTTGATTTTATTATTAATAATTTTTTTATTCAATAATACTCTAAAATTATTGATGATGTTTGTTTACCAATGTTTTTCCTTAGACTTTGAAATATAACATTTGTAAATTGTTGTTCAAAAAGTCAAATTTAGCAATTGCATTACTCGATTTATTCTTAAATTTTATCATTCATTAAAAAATAAGCTGGTGCTAATGCAGAGAGAGATCCGCGCTATTTTTTAAATCGTATTTCCACGTTTAATGAAAGTTTTTTTAAATTTTTTTTTTTTTTTATTCAATTGTAAGGTACAGAATAGGTACAAAACACCCTCCCCATGTTAAGAATGGCCTTTTAAATAATAACGTTATTATTGCAGCATTGATCACTCTCTGCATGAGTACCAATAAGCTAAAACAATTCTTTATTAATGATTTAATAAAATTCAAATTTAAAAGAAAAATATTTACTAATGAAAGTTATGAACTTTTTTTGTCGTTCTGTCCACCCATACTTTTCCAAAGTAATCATCAGTAGAAGTAATACCATTTTTTCAGCTGATTTTTTTTCTTAGTGACTCGCAATCTCAATGTTTGATCAATTTATTTTATTTTCAAGATTAGAAAAAACAAATTCTTACGCTGATGTTTACACATAAGGTAAATATAAAATTATATTTAAAATTTTTTAAGAAATTGTTATTAAAATCACAAAGTATTTTTTTGCAATTACGTAATTTTCTTTTTTTTTTTTTTTAAATAGAAATATTGGATAAACAATGCTCAATCCAATGATAATATTGTTAGTTTAAGAAATTTTTTTTTTTTTTTCAAATTATGTTGACATTAACACAGACTTTAAGGTTTTTTCATAAATGTTCCTGAACCTCTAAGATGCTTTATTTTCATAAAAAATGCAAAAATAAATTCATGCGATTTTTATTTTTATTTTTTTTTATAGTACTTAAAAACTATTAAGTTTAATAAAGGTATTTTTTGTTCACATAAAATAATACATTTTCACATAGATTTTTAAACAAATAATGTGTTCATTAAATTCTGTGATCGTTAATTAATACTGAAAATTTCATTAAAATTGGTTAATTTCCTGAATTTTGGTGAATTTATAAGTGAATGGAGTTCAAATGTTTATACATTTTGGGGATCAATCATTCATTTTGCACGTACCTAATATATATATTCCAGCAAATGGGCAGAGGCAGGTGTTAGTCAGAATTAGTCTTCTGAGTGTCACACAGTCAGTTAGGTGTGTGTGTGCCCCCTCAGAAAGTGAGATGAGCTTTAGGTTATTGAACTTGTGTTTTGATTAAGTCAGATTAAGAATTCTCATTTGCAAGTCTATTGTTCAATGGAAGACAACAAATAGTTTAACATCCAAAAAAACTAAACCTTCGTTACTTATGTTAAAACTGAAGTTATGATTTTATTTGGACAGATAGTTATTCTGTTATAGTACTGACCGTAACCACTGTCAAAATTGAGCCACGATTTTGAACCAGCAGAACAAACAAATGATCAGAGCGAATGCACATTTATAATTTGATTTTAAATGTTTGTCATTTCGGTTTGTATCTGTAAAAGCTAATGTTGTCATGTAAGCCATACATTTGGTCACATCTCCAAGAAACCAACCAATCTTGATTCTAACCTCTCATCTCATGTCTGTCGTACCATTTCAAACAGTTCAATTATATGGCTTTAACTTTGGTTACACTGCTCATCAATTTCAAAGTCTTGGGTTTGCTCACTTGCTTTACCCGCATATCTTTTATTCATTTTGTAAACCAACTTCTTTCCCTAATCAGAAAGACTTTGTGATGATCCAATTTTTACATCCTTAGTTTTTTACAAGTCATTGTTGCAGCAATATTTACTTTTCCTATGAATAATTTTAGTGGTTAAATTTGAAGCCAAAACTCTACTTTGAAACTTTCGTTCAGTGTAATATGGGTGAATGCACCATCTTCTTTATGGATCAAAACGTTTTTCGGTGATGATTGTGTTCATGTAGGATATGGTCTCGGCTCCAATTTGAAGGAGTGTGAGCTTTGCCAATGCAGATATGACCTACTACAGGTCAGTCTTCATGTCTATGACCTAAGTGCATTTAACGGTAATTGTTAAGTGTGTTCTGGAGGGGGGGGGCTGCATTTCCTTTAAAAAAAGACATGAATGACCTTATCAATTTTACCTTTTTTTTTTTTTTATCGAACTGAAAAACAGATTTTTCGAAATGCCAGTTGTGATACACTCTCTGGAATGGTTTCTCAGAGTGCTGAAGTCAAAGTACATTGCATTAGAAGACATATTTTCCAATTAGTTTCAGTTGAAATTTCAGGAGTTCTATGTCAGAGAACAGTTGTATTTCTGCATGACGGTGATCAGAAAAGGATTGCTATTTTGAAGTGGAAAGATAGGGAACTAGAATGACACTTCTGTCTCAGAAGTTATGTTTGATAATCAGGATGAGCATCATCTTTTATGAATTAGTTTATTGATAATTGCCTGAGGTGCCCATGCCAATTTTTGTTCAGCCAGTATGCTTCTCCTTTAAGGTGCTGTTTTTTTAAAACTACTTTTTTGAGCTTGTGTTTAATGTTATCATCATGGCAGGAAGATTAAAAGCTTCAGCATCATCCTTGCTGCTGAGTTGCAGGAAAAAAGAAACATTCAAGCAAAAAAGTCAATGGTGAAAAGAAGAATTGATCCTTTTTTCTAAACCAAAAACTTTTTTCTTTAACGTTTTCATAAATCTGAAAAGAATTTGTCTGTTCAGGTAACAAATATGCTTTCATTCATAAACAATTCTAAATTTTAAGTTGAAAAAAATCAATTTGTATAATTTTTTTTGTATTGATTCTCCTCAAAGGAAAATTATGTTTATTTTCTCTTCAGTTTTCTGCATTTGAAAAAACAAATTGGACAATTTATAAATGGCATGGAATTTCATTTGTATTACTAGGATTATTAGGATTATTTTCTTTGCTTTTCAGTTGATGTAACCTCTGATCTCTTAACTTTTAACACATTTTCACTTAGAACTGATTGTACTCACTGCCTTTGGCTGTTGCATCATCAGTTCATAGTAAGAATAATATAAAAAGAATTACTTAACACTTCTACTTGGTCATGGTTGATGGAATGAGAACAGTCTGCTCAGTGGATTTAATAAAGATTCAGTTTGGAATTCCTTAAAGATTTCCAAGTTAAAAAATAGGCACCTAGAGAAGGTTATATTAGGAGAAACATAAAAATAACAGCTAAAATCAGAGTTGTTGTCCAAATAATACAAATTATAAATCCTTATCTATAAAATATACTTATTTGCAATATGGTTGTCTTCAGGTCTAACGTAAACAAGTTTATGAGTTAGCAATGGAAATTCGGCAAATTTGTTAACGATTACTATATTGTCCAATTTCTACTGTACACTCTTTAACCCTTATCCTCGAATGGCCTCTTGGTCTTGATAAGTGGTAATGCCTATGTAAAAAAAAAAAAATCCTCAAATATATTGAAATAGAATTGTGCAATCTTTTTCTTCTCGTATGACAACATTTCCATGGCGGCATCAATGCATTGATAAAGAAGTGTTACCAAAATATCAATAAGAAAACACAATAATAAGTCTCAGTTTGATGAAGAACTCAAATATGCCATCAACTGAGGCAGAGCATCTTTCAAGAAATGAAAAAAAAAAAAAAAAAATTCTGCCTCCTAAATTTCCACCAATCTACCAAGACGGACAATTAAAGAATCCAAATGGAAAAACTTTGACTAAATTTCACACAAAGACCAAAATAAAAATAGTCTGGAGAATGATAAAATATATTGAAAAATGTAACAATATCTCATGGAACCATCTTTCCCAAAATAATATTGGTTTACAGAATAATTAATGAGCATGTCTGAACCTTGCCCGTTGAGGGAATATGATTCAATGCAGTTTATTGATTACAATCGATCTGTTCCACCAATTCTCTGGTCGTTTGACGTGGATTTTCATAAAGCAGATCCAACAGTTGTTTATCAAACTTGTAGCAAGAGGTTGATATGCCATTAAACAAAACTCAAATGTAAACTGAAATATTTGAAGTCGTAAAGACAAAAAAGAATATTTCATTATTCTAAAAATGACCTTTCGTTTGGCACCAATTTCCCATTCCTTTTAGAGACTATCTTCTTTTGCCCTGTCATCAAATGAAACCAAGCAGTAGTAACCTGACAACAGGAAGAAACTTGATTTTCGTTTCACAAAAGGAGTCATAGAGTGACAAAGCGAAATAATTTCTCAAAATTCAATTAATATTAATAACACATTTTACAAATAAAGCATTCAATTAATATTTAATAACACATTTTACAATTAAAGCATTCAATTAATATTAATAACACATTTTACAAATAAAGCATTCAATTAATATTAATAACACATTTTACAAATAAAGCATTCAATTAATATTAATAACACATTTTACAAATAAAGCATTCAATTAATATTAATAATACATTTTACAAATAAAGCATTCAATTAATATTAATAACACATTTTACAAATAAAGCATTCAATTAATATTAATAACACATTTTACAAATAAAGCATTCAATTAATATTAATAATACATTTTACAAATAAAGCATTCAATTAATATTAATAACACATTTTACAAATAAAGCATTCAATTAATATTAATAATACATTTTACAAATAAAGCATTCAATTAATATTAATAACACATTTTACAAATAAAGCATTCAATTAATATTAATAACACATTTTACAAATAAAGCATTCAATTAATATTAATAATACATTTTACAAATAAAGCATTCAATTAATATTAATAACACATTTTACAAATAAAGCATTCAATTAATATTAATAACACATTTTACAAATAAAGCATTCAATTAATATTAATAATACATTTTACAAATAAAGCATTCAATTAATATTAATAACACATTTTACAAATAAAGCATTCAATTAATATTAATAACACATTTTACAAATAAAGCATTCAATTAATATTAATAACACATTTTACAAATAAAGCATTCAATTAATATACACACATTTTACAAATAAAGCATTCAATTAATATACACACATTTTACAAATAAAGCATTCAATTAATATACACACATTTTACAAATAAAGCATTAACCCCCCCCCCAAAAAAAAAAGAAACAGCAAGTACACATTTTTTAAAATTTCAATACATTGGCAACTCTGATTAATTAGAAAAATTACAAGATGTCGAAAATGATCAGTTTTGACCATTGAACAATCCATTTGAATCATCTGAAGAAAAAAAAATTGAGGTAGTCCCCCCCCCCCCACACACACACATTTAATCTCTGGAGGATGGTATCATGACTACAAAACGAATACTGCATTACCATCAAGAAAATCAGGAGATAATGCCTGGAAGAATGATATTATGAAAACAAAACAGATACTACACTACCTGCTGAATTGTGTATTAAAAATAGAACAATTAATAGAAGTAATAGTTATAACTTCAAACAGCTTTAAATTTTATATCACAGAGCAAAATATCTTTCAAATAACATAAACGTAAACATATTAACTTTTTATAGTATATATATATATATATATATATATATATATACATACACACACACATATAGAGATAAACTAGCAAGCCACCTGGTCGTAAAATACACATAAATATTATATTTAAATTCATGCAGATTTCTTATTCATTATTATAGAGCCAATTCTCCATTGATTATTGTCTAATATATAGACATGATTTCAAAAGTTATAACAAAAATATGAATTGGGTATCATCTGATAAAATCAAAACCTATAGTTTAGCATTTCAGCCCTAGTCATTACTAGCATGGGTGCGCGGCGTTTCCCGGAGGTGTGTGTTGAGAAAAAAAAAAGTGGTAGGAGGAAGAGAATGTGAAAAAAAACGTGACGTCTTTGCTGTTACGACACCTACCAAACCGGAAGTGACGTAGGTTTAAATTAAGGCTAGACAATCGAAAAGAGGGGATAACTTTTAAAACTATCGGCGAAAAAAGCGACCCCTCCCTGTATAAAAGTGCTCAGTTGAGGGTGAAGATATTAATGTTTTTAGCCAATTTTTCAGTATATGTCGTCTGAAGGGTCAAGCTTCAAAACGATGATGATCTTGTGAAAATCCTTCGCCTCTGTAGAAAGTTTTAGGCAGGCATGCAAACATACATACATACATTTATACATTGGTAGCTCAAATTTCCACCCAAACCGATTTTTTTATATTTGTCCTCTGAAAGGTCAGACTTACAAACATACTGACCTTGTGAAAATCTGTCACCTCTGTCGAAAGTTTTAGGCAGACATGTAAACATACATACATACATACATTTATATATTAGTAACTAAACATTTTCAACCCAAACCAATTAAAAAGCTTGCCCTATCTCTGAATACCCTTTATGTAAAATTTCAAATGTTTAGACCAAAAATTGTCTGAGTAATTTCGTAGAGATTGCAGAGGTCAATTTTTTTTTAACTTTGACCCCTATTATGACCCCTTAAGATTTATTGTTTTGGGGTCAAATCAAGTTATTAAGTTAGATCCATGTCCAAGGAACCTATATCTAAAATTTCAAGTGTTTAGACCCAAAATTGGTGGTGGAGTTTGGTAGAGTTCTCAAGGGTCAAATTGTTGAACTTTGACCCCTTAACAGCCAAATCTTTGGCCGAAAACGGATTACAAAGATTTTCCCAAATCCCAGTACCCTGTATATCAAATTTTGAGTCTGTAGACTGAAAATTGACAGAGTTATTGTGTAAGGAAATGTACACAGACACACAGACACGTTCACTTTTATTGATATATAGATAGATTTATGTCTCCAGTATCGTTACCATCTGAGCCAATTACAGATGAATATGAAAAGTTAAAAATTAAGTGACTTTGAGCTCTGAATGTTTAATTTTTGTGCATATACAAAAGTAAGGGGTAATGCTTTAATCAATTTCCCCCGCCAAAGTCAACTTTTTTTTTTGTTCCCCGATTTATTGGCTAGGGACCTATATTTTCAGTGGCATCTGTGCGTCTGTTAGTCCAGATGATTGCCAGATAACCGTCCATTAGTTTTTTCTGAAATTTTACCGCAAATTGTATTTCATTAAATGGATGTGCACAGTAAAATATGTTTTTTGCAAAAATTCCCGTTGCATCCCCAAGGGGCTACAAAGAGGTCAAAAATTCTCCCAAATAGCTAAAAATTACATGTTTTGCCCCATAACTTTTGATCCATGGATTAGATTTTTCTGAAACTTAGCCAAAAGGGGGAGCCCATTGTTCTAAATATAAATCCAGTATGGGTTACCCTGGCAAACTTATGGTTTGTGTCCCTGGGGACTTTTAGTGCTGAAAACGCCCCTTTATGTGGCTTTTTTTCATATTTCTCAACAAAAACTTAATATGTCTGACTATATAGTGGTTTTTCACAGTGTACAACTCAAATATACATGTGTTAAGACCTGAAACTGCACTGTTATTCATTTACACTGGGATTCGGCGTCCCTAGGGGCTCAAAAGAGGTCAGAGATGTCCCAAAATGATCAAAAAATGACACCTTTTGCCTCATAACATTTGATCCATTCATTAGATTTTCCTGAAACTTAGCCAAAATGTGGAGGCTATTGTTCTTAATATAAATTCAGTATGTGTGACCCTGGCAAAATTCTGGTTCACATCCCTTTGGAACTTTTAGGGCTAAAAAAAAACATGCCTTCTTGGAGCTCTTTTTTCATATTACTCAAAAACTTGATATGTATGTAGTTTTTCATGGTGCTGAATTTAAATATACATATCTTAAGGCATGAAACTGCACCATTTGTCCATTTTCACTGGGATTCGGCATTCTCAGGAGCTCAAAAGGGGTCACAAATGCCTCAAAATTGCAAAAAATGACTCTTTTTACCCCATAACTTTTGCCCCATCCATTAGATTTTTTTTTATGCCTCGTTCATTATGTACTCATGGGGGACCAGGCATGCTTCACTTGTTTTTGTAAGTTTTGCCAGCTAAAAACTTAATTGAAAATGTGTTATAGGTGCATATACTCTATGTATTAAATTTCAACTCTGTAGAGCAAATATTCAGAGAGGAGTTTGGTAGAGATAGATTTTTCATACACACACACACTAACAAGGTCACTTTTATATTAGTGGCCTGGCAAGGCCACAGGGGAAACAACTAAAACAGCAAAACTGAAGCTGGCTTGAATGGCACTATATTTACAAATATAGGCAAATTTGGGCATATTTTATTGGTCTGAAAATGTAAGTTCTTTTTTGTCAAGTGTCATAATTTTAACCATAGAATAGTATTATAATCTTTAAAAAGCCTGCAAATTTTCATATAGTTTCGTCCCATAGAACCAAAGATATGAGCATTTTAATATTCAATTTGGCTACGAGTATACACACACACACACATATATATATATATATACAGTGCCGGTAAAAAGAAAGTCTGCACTTTTTTTCAAAAACTACAAATTTAAGCTAAATTTAATGTAACTGTTTAAACAACCTATACCTCATTTGATTTGCCTTTTATTTCTCTATAATTTTACCTGTTCACATTTGACTTTTAATTGAAATATTCTAGTGTCCACGTCAATTTAAAAAAAATATCTTCAAATTGAGGAGGCAAAAAGAAAGTCCGCAGCAACAAAGTGGCTTAAAACCAGCTTAAATTATCGCCCCTAAATCAGTTTAAAATATCCACCAACAGGCAACAAAGCATCTCTAACCATAATTGTTAGCTCCAGGTTAAACGTCCATATACCACGATTTTCTCTTAGTGATCGTCAGGAGCTCATTAATCTCTACCTTTCTGGTTTATCCAATCGAGAAATCAGCCGCAAATCGAAATGTGGTGAGAAAACGGCATGAAAGACTGTACAAAAGCACCAAAACACCGGCAGTGGTCATGATGCCTCTAAATCTGGTCGTACTACAGTAACTTCTAACAGGAAAGACAATGCTGTCAAGATCCGTTGCCTAAGAAACAGATTTAAAACGGTTCCCCAAATCCAACAACAATCTTGTTAAAAGTGCTCTCTTTCTACCATCAAGAACATATTTAAGGAATTTAATTTACGAGGATATGTTGCAAGATGCAAGCCAATGATTTCTGTAAAGAACAGAAAGTGCTGTCTGGACTTTGTCGGATGCAATGAAGATCATGACTCTTCATATTGGTCAAAAATGCTTTTTAGCGATGAAATAAGTTCAATAGGCTAGACAGTAATGGTAGGCAGTACGTGCGTCGGAGGAAAGACAAAGAATCCTAGGTGCTCAGTTTCAACGCTGCAAGGTGGTGGAGGTTCAGTTTTGGTGTGGGGCATTATTAGTACCAATGATCCAGGGCCTATAGTTAACTTGCAAAGTCGAATTAATTTGAAAAAGTACATTAATATGTTAACTGAGTATTTTCTACTCTATTTTGGTCAGAATTTGGATGATAAATCCCATCTTCATGCAGGATAATGCTTCTATTCACACAGCTGGCAATGTCAAGAGGTTTCTGGAAGAGCATGATATTCCGTGTTTAGATCGACCTGCACGATCTCCAGACTTTAATCCTATCGAAAACGTATGGCATTACATCAAGCAACAGCTACGCAATGATAAAATTTCAAATTTGGAAGAACTTTGGACAAAAATTAAAGAAAATGTTGGATGCCCTTCCCTGGCGTATTGCTGCAGTCTAATTCAAGGAATTCCCAAAAGTTTAAAGGCTGTCAAATTGCAGAAGGGCTATGCTACTAAATATTAACTAGTTCATTGTGTTCCTGTTGTATTTGAGTTGAATTAATGTCCTAAAGTTACATTTAAATAACAATTTTCCATTCTGCAAATTTTCTTTTTACCTCCTCAATTTGAAGCTGTTTTTTAAATTGACCTGAACACTAGAATATTTCAATTAAAAGTCAAATATGAACAGGTAAAATTATAGAAGAATAAAAGGCCAATCAAATAAGGTATAGTTTGTTTAAACAGTTACATTAAATTTAGCTTAAATTTGCAGTTTATGAAAAAATTACAAGTGCAGATTTATTTTTGTCGTCTGTGTGTGTATGTATGTATATATGTATGTGTGTGTGTGTATGTATATATATATATATATATATATATATATATATATATATAAAGGTTGCCTTCACCACGGCTTACAGGAGTCCTCTCCACCCCAACACACACACAAACACACACGGTGCTAGTTGGCCATTGATCCCGAAAAAGGGTTCATTCGCCCTTTGGAAGGTCTTGTTTTTAATCCTTCAGGGAGACTAGCCACCATCCTCACCAAACAAGTCTGGTGGGGGTACCAGTTTAGTCGCCGGTGACCCGACCATGAGGCAGGTAGTACTGGGTTACATGGTACCAGTAGCATATGACATGACCTGATTAAAAAAACCATGAAGTGGGAGACCAGTACCTGCAATAAGCTGGTCTGCAGTTTAACTTGTTGCTGGCTATCTTGCTCTTGCTTGTTGCTGGATCTCAACATTTTGAACCGAGAGAGAGACTTAGCTTTCGTACAAAGCTAAGACTCTGTAACATCATCTGTGTATAGATACTCCCTCAGGCATTTGTCTATAAAATGGGTCCTGTGGCGATTGAAAAATTGTGATGCGTGGAGACTTGAAATGCTGAAAGCATGTAATAATTGATCTAAATGACCGTCTTCAGTGTTATGCCTGCTTGAGCGTGTGAATTCACCGGTAGGACTAAAAAAAAAGTCATTTTTGGGCTCATGGGAAGTGTCTGAGGGAGTGACACTCGTCTGACATGACGTTGCAATCATATATATATATATATATATATATATATATATATGATGATGATTGCTACATCTTTCCAGATGATCACTGTCACATTGAGTTCTCCCAATCTCGTTGTCCATGCCATCTCAGATGACTCTGCACTCTCGCTGCAGATTTGCACACTTGAAGCAGATGTGACATACAAATTTAGCAATTTGGTTCAGACTAATAGATACAAAGTTGACCTGAACAGGAGTTTTGTGTGAATTAAGGTGGTTGACGTAGCCAGCTTTTGACAAAAGCACTCGTTCACAAGTGTCACATTTCCAGCTCTGTGTGCCATGGTTAAGATCATCAATTAAACCTTTATGAAGCTCTCACTTCAGATTGTTGTGGACCTGCTTTCTTTTCTCTAGAGCATCACAGCTTTCAAGTACAAGCTTTCACCACTTCGGCCTTTGCAGAGTAAGTTCTTCCCATGTGTTGATGTCGATTTGTAAGACTTTCAAATTATTCTTTGTAGAGTCCCTGAACCTTTTCCTAGGATTGTGTTGAGGGCACTTGCCATTTTCCAGCTCCTCGTAAAAAATTTGTTTTGGCAGCCTACAATCTTTCATTTGAACCAAGTGACCCACCCAATGCATGTGAGATCTGATTACAAGGGTCTCAACACAAGAGCAACATGCTCTCACAAAGACTTCAGTATCGAGCACTTGTGCTTGCCACTTGATGTTTAAGATACGTCTCAAGCATTTTTGGTGAAATCGTTCAAGTCATTTAATATGCATTTGATGCAATGTCCATGTCTCCGATGAATACAACAGTGCGGTTAGCACACAGGTCTTGTAAACGCAGATCCTTGTCCTGTCTATGATGCCATGATCAGACCACACTCTATTCTCTAACCTTCTAAAAGCTACAGATGCCTTCTGAATTCGTCTACGAATTTCAGTGTTGAGAGAGCCATCCCTCGACAGAGAACTACCAAGGTAGACAAACGAATCAAGTACTCCTAGTCTAGCACCACAACACCATATACAGTGATGATCATATTTATTGGCACGGTAAAATAAAAGTTAAATTTTGTCTAATAAATTCTAAAAAAGGGATTAAATTAAAGAAAATAACAAAGTATATTATGTATTTTTAACTGGCCTTTCCGATGCAGCAATCGGATTTTAGAAAAAATAAATAACAAAGGAACAACCAACATAATTGCAAAAAAACCTTGTTCAAAATTATAGGCACGATTTATTTAATAATCAATTGTATAGCCTTTGGCCTTGATTACCTTCCTCAGTCGCTTTTCATAGTTTACAACCAAGTTGTTGCACTCTTCAGTAGTAATTTTAGCCCACTCTTCCTGACAATAATCCTCCAATTGAATAAGATTCTTAGGCTTCCTTTGCATTACCCTCAATTTTAATGTTCTCCATAAATTTTCAATTGGATTAAGGTCTGGGCTTTGTGATGGCCACTCCAAAACATTAATATGATTGTCCTCAAGCCATTTCTTAGTCAGTTTAGCCGAATGCTTTGGGTCATTATCTTGCATGAACCACCAACGACGACCAAGTGAGAGCTCTTTAGCAGAGTCTTTCAGGTTTTCATCCAATATTTTAACATAATCTTCCTTTTTTATGCTACCTGTGACCTTAACAAGTCGCCCTGGTCCAGAGGCAGCAAAGGATCTCCAAAACATCAAACTGCCTCCACCGTGCTTCACTGTGGGTATGGTGTTCTTAGGCAGGAAAGCTTCGCCAGATTTTCTGTAAATATAAGACACTTTATTATGGCCAAATAACTCTATTTTCGTTTTGTCAGTCCATAGAACACGTTTCCAGAATGCAACATCTTTATCAATATGACGTTTTGCAAAGGCTAGCCTTGCTTTCAGGTGCATAGGCTTCAATAAGGGAGTCTTTCTCGGACGACATGCTTTTAAACCAGCTCTCTTCAAAACTCTACCAACTGTATGTCGAGATACATTCACTCCAGAGGTGCTCTGTTCATCAACAATCTCCCCAACAGAGATCCTTGGGTTTTGTTTTACTTGTCGAACAATTTTCCGTTCATCTCTTGGGGAAAGAATCCTTTTTCTCCCTCTACCCTCTAAACTCATAACGTGGCCTTGCAATTTGAACTTGTTTATTATGGCTCTAACAGTGGATTTGGGAAGGTTTAGCTTCTTTGAAATCTTATCATAGCCCTCCCCATTGGTATGGCATGCTACAACAAGCTTCCTGACGTCTTCGCTGTGTTCCTTAGTTTTAACCATGGCGATTGAAAATTATAATTTAGTCACTTATAATAGTTTAAATAAATCGCTATCTAAAAATTATCTGAAAAAAATTATTCACTGAATTAGCGTTAAACAAGCATAATATGGCTATAAAAAAGTTCAGAAAGCACGTAAACCGGAAATTGATTGATATTATACTGATACTAAAAGAAAAACAAAGCTGTGCCAATAATTTTGAACAAGGGTTTTTTGCAATTATGTTTGTTGTTCCTTTGTTATTTATTTTTTCTAAAATCCGATTGCTGCATCGGAAAGGCCAGTTAAAAATACATAATATACTTTGTTATTTTCTTTAATTTAATCCCTTTTTTAGAATTTATTAGACAAAATTTAACTTTTATTTTACCGTGCCAATAAATATGATCATCACTGTATATATATATATATATATATATATATATATATATATATATATATAACTACTTAATTTACTCACATAAAATTAATATACGAAAGTATAGATTTATGCGTAAACTTAAAGTATTTACTTCAAAAGTGCTCAATGCGTAGGTAGAGCTAGTTAGTAAGTTATAAAAAGTATATGGCGATTAAGCTACACTGAATATTCCACATTTTCTCCACTCTAGGATTCTTCAGGCTTATGCACGAATTCTGTGGTTGTTTGTCGTTTTTATATGCGCATCTTCTATTGAGATTTTAGTTAGCGAATCAGCTTTCTAGTATCCACCGCGCCCTTCCTATAAGCCAATGAGCATGCATTTATCGGACAAAGGCGTATTTGACCTCTGGTTGACCTGTACCCTTGTGTGTGCTCTATTTAGTCTGAATATTTAGTTTCTTGATCTGTTTTAACTCTAGGTTACTATTTGTTTTTTTTATTATTAATGTTAGTTTATATATAAATATATATATGTGTACACACATATATGCACATATATATACATACATATATACATACATATATGTGTGAGCGTTTATGTATATTCATGTTTGTTTAATTTATTTATTTGTTTATTTTCTATTGTTTTTGTTAGTTTTAAAACTATACTGTATCGCTATCCTAGAGTAAATTTTATCTTGTGAACACAGTTGTTTCTACAGTTTATTAGATGTTGGGGTTCTTTAGAGTACAGGATAGCAAATTTTTCATGAAGGCATAATCTACATGGGTCGTTTAGGTCCTTACACTTTGTAGCTTGTCTTATTATTTTCCATTCGACTACCGGCGAATGTCTGCTTTCCTTGAGTTCCCAGTATTTATTCGCTAGTGTTGTTTTCATACAGTGTTTTTTATTGTTGAATGTACTTTTGTGGTCATATTATCGAGTTTTGAAATCTAAGGAAGTCATACCTACGTAATATTTCTTGTTATTCGGGTTTTCTTTCGCAAATATTGTGGCCTGGTAAACTACGCTTTTGGTTAGACATTTATTTTGAAGTGGGCAAAGTGTGCAGTGTCTACAGTTGCATTTATCTTGTTCGTTATTAGTATTTTTATTTATAGTATGGTTGTTCTTGTCCGGGGTTAGTTTATTATTATTATTATTATTATTATTTCTGCTAATGTTAGTTTTATTTTTGTCATGGTGTCTACTTTTTTTTATTGTTTATTTTGTTGTTGTTTACATTGTTTTTATTTAATATTTTGTTATTATGTGCTTTAATTATCATCTCTAAATTTTCGCAACAACTGTAGGATAACTTTAAGGTATTTTTATTGAAAATTTTGTGTAAGGGGTTGGTTGCGGGAAAGTGTTTTTCAATAAGATCTAGAAATTTCTTGCCAAGTTTTGTTTTTAACATTTTATTGTATGGGGCCGTATACCAAATTATAGTTCTTTTTCTTCTATTTTAATTTTATTATAGTTATTGGTGTTTTGTTGCTTATATTTGATATCGATATTTTTGTATCCACTATTTTTTAGGGCTGTTTCATAGATATTGGTTGACCTGTTAAATGCATTTTCATCGCTTGAGTTATTACTGAGCCTACTTATGATCGCGTTAGGAATCTGTTTTATAATTGATGGTGGGTGATTGGACTTAGGGTTTACGTATATTGGAGTAGTGTTATCTTTTAAGTAGGGTTCATAAGTGTTTTTATCTAAATGTAACGTGACGTCCAGGAAGTTTGTTATTTTTATGTTAGCTGATACGTCTGCTTTTAGGCCTAATTTTTTCATTTCCTTGTGTATGATTTTCTTAAAGATATCTCCCTTGACTTTGTTGGAGTTTTTTATTATAGCTAGTCCGTCATCTCTATATAGGCCGATATCCGTAGTATCAAATATGCTTGTGAGGGTATATAGAATGAATAATCCCACAAGATTTGATGCCTCTGCAGAATCCCTGGCACCCATCGCCAAATCAAACGAATTTTTCATTTTAGTTTTTATCCATTGGTTATTGTTATTTATTAGAACTGATTTTCTACATTTTTTAATGATGTTGATTTCTTCCGAGGATATATCAGTGTATGCTTCGGCAAATTCTAGGGCAATGTTAAAAAGTTCTTCAGATATCGAGGGATAAAAGACTATGATGTCAAACTGTATAATACTGCCGAAGCAATCACCTGGTTTAAAAATATAGAAAACAAAGATAAATGTACGTTTATACAGTTTGACATCATAGACTTTTATATCTGATATTTCCCTAAAAACCTCTGGTTTTGATAGAGGGGGAGACTACAACTTGCTGCTATGCTTTCAAATGATCTGAAATAACAGCAAGGGGAAACTTGATTCCAAATATTTCTCATATGTTATATCTTCCCTCTTTGATTTTTATACATAAATTCAATTTCACAGTGTATACAGATTATTTGATACTGGAGATATTCATAATCGTACTCAATAGAGTATGATTATGAATATCTCCAGTATCAATAATAAAAAAGGGGAGACATAAATGAGAAATATTTGAAATCAAGTCTCCACTTGCTGTTATTTCAGATAATTTGAAGCCATAGCAGCAAGTTTTAGTCTCTCTTTCATCAAGGCCAGAGGTTTTCGGGAAATCTATATATTTATGTACAAGAAGGTTTTCATTTCAAGTTCTACACAATTATGCACAATGTATGAATAGCACAATGTATTTAAGCACAATGCTTAAATAGAATTCAGCATAAGAGTGAAATAATAATAAGAAACCATAAAAAAAACTAATAAGTAATTAATGCGCGTTTTTCAAAAAAAATATGCAAATTAGTTAACCTTCATGTAGTTGCTTCCATATCGATGACTGAGTATATTAAAAACTTTATTTTAATGATTTTTTTAATAGAAAAAGTAAGCTTTTAATGTTACTGTTAGAGCAAAAAAAACCCCCCCAAAAAACCCCTCAACTTTATAGATATATAGATTAGCTTTATTCATAAGATGTAAAAAAAAATTGAATTATTTACAGCATTTAAAAAATTGAAACTCTTAAAATTACACCCTTAGATTAAAATGAAGCAAAAAAAAAAAAAAAAAAAAATAAGAGTATTACATCGCATGGAGAGAAATGATGAGAATGATAAATGGATGTGTAATGTGAGTTTTAAAGACTTAGATCTGATGATCTCAGAGGAAGAATAAGTCCGAACAAGGAGATTTGTGTGGATTAGATTTTGATGGTATAGCCATGCTGAAAGAATGAATGAGAGTTTTTGTGTTATTGAATGTAAAACTTTTGAGGTAGTAGATTTAGTTCGCAGTACAAGGTCAAGAAAAACATGCAAAAAAGTTATAAGAAGTATCTTCAGGGGAAGAGAGATAAATATAAACCTAGCCAGAGATAGGTTAGTTTGGAAATCAATTTTTAAAAGACGTCTAGCCTAGACCAGCACATAAAACATATTAAACCAAATGCAAAATACCCCAATTCATCCCTTAAATGAGAAGGGTGCAGCTGTCCAAAAGTATGACTGCTTTCTATTTCTATTTCTTGCAGTTCAGAAGAAAAGGCAAAGATTTTTGCAACTTATTATCAACATATATTTGGTGACTTCCTGTCTATGCTACTATATCCTAACATGTAGCCCTAATTCTAATTGTTAAACTTCTACTTGGAATTTTAATATTGCTGAATATGCTTGTAAACGCAATGCTGAAACAATATGTATATGAAATAAATAAATAATTCATAAAGGACAGGGATTTAAATGATACAAAACCAAAGTCAAATTTCAGAAGTGCACAATGATGGTCATGATTTCAAACTAAAAAATATAGAAATATGTTTAACACAATTTTCCAGCTAAAGTATCAATAATAGAGAACCAACGTTCATATTGTCAAATATTGAATTGCTTTTTGCCAGATAAGACTTGCTCAAGTGACAGATGTTTTAAATGAAGTGTCTGTCTAGGCTATATCTGCCTCGAGCAGCAGGAGGTATGGGTCTCTTGGGAATCAATATTGTTCCACTATTGTGAGCATCAAGCAATATCTGATGAGCTCCTAGAATCCAAACCTCATGATGGTACATCAACATCAGGAAACAAGAGCCTGCAGAATAATCTCCATTGCGAAACAAGTCAAACATTTTGAACAAGACTTTCTTACAAATGAAAGAGAAACTCAAAAGCCTGCTACGAAAATAGTTTAAAAAAATGTCGCCAAAATGCACTAAAACCTTTCAATGTAAAATAGGCCAACCAACTGTGTGCCAAGTATTTTCTGGATGAATTGACCCAGGAACTTGTAGATAAATGAAGCTTTGTAAACTGGCTAAAAAGAGTGATGGCTGGTCAATGTCAAGGCTTGATGACTAATACTTTTAAGAAGATGAGTGGTCTTAGCAATGACAATGCAGATTCTACCACACAGAAGTGGAGAGTGTGAGCCAACTAACACCGAGCTGTAAGATTCTGTTGGGGGACGGCTACTATACAACGCAAGACAATGAAGTATGTAAATATCTCCACTAAACGATCTGTAAAAAGTTGAATATGAGATGCAGAACATATACCAGAAAAAACAGTTGGAAGTCATACACCGTCCATTATGACTATGACTGCAATTCCTACAGCTATGTACATTGACATTACACCTGACATAATGATATGGAACAAGGAGAAAAAAGCAACCTTAGTAGAAGTTAGTATCCCCAATGATGATTGGTTAAACAGAACTGTGAAGGAATAGATCTTAGATATGAAATGAAAAGAAATTGGAATCTCAGGAAGATCTCCATCATTCCAGTAACTATAGCAGCAACCAGTCTTATGAAAATGAAAACTACCTGGAAAATATACCCGGTAATTAAATACAAGAGAGATAAGAACAATTGCACTTCATGGGATTGTTAGAATCTTAAGAAGATCTCTCGGTTGGAATGTAGGAGATAGTGAGTGAATATATCTGGCATCCAGTAGGATGCCCTTCCCCATCTAGAAAAAACTAATAAGAAAATTGAAAAAAAGAAGGTATATCTCTCTAGATAAAACTTTGTGTAATTTGTGGGACTATTGGATTTTATTTTAATACTAATTCATCAATGCACTTCCAAGCCAGTAATTATACGTTTACAAAATGAATGGCTAATCCCCCAAATGCATAAACATTTTGACCATTCCATTCACTTAAAACATCATCAAAATTCAGGAAATAAACCAATTTTGATGATATTTTCAGTATTTATTAATTAACGATCACAAAATATAATAAACACATTATTTTTTTTCAATCTTAGTAAAATTGTATTTTTTTTTTTTTTTACTAAAATTGTAGTTTTAAATACTAAAAAAAAAAACCCCCACATGAATTTACTTTTTTTGTTTATTTTTATGAAATTGAATTGTGCGCGAAATATTGTATGGCTTCTTTGTTTTTCTATAAGTTCGATAGTTACGAGGGGCGTGCAATAAGTAATGCCCCTGACTCACTTCCAGTTGTCTGATCTAGCTGAAATTTTGCATGTGCAATGATTTATATTTCTACGGGTAATGTGGCAAATTACAGCTCTGAACTAATTGTGGTTTCTGTTTTACAGGTGTTTGAACTGAGTCAGGTGTGAAATGGAGCCTGTTGAATGTCGAGCAATGATCCGGTTTTTGTATTTGAAAGGACGCACACCACAGAAGACTTTTGATGAAATGAAAGAAACTTATGGTGATAATGCCCCATCATATGACCTTGTAAAATGTTGGCATTATGAATTCAAACATGGCCGGAAGTCTGTGGAAACAGCTTCCAGATTTGGTTGCGCCCACCTTCTGCCATTGATGAGGCATCTGTCCGTCAAGTTGAGGCTGCCATTTTGGAAGATCGGCGCATTACTATTCGCCAAATAGCCTAAGATGTCAAGATTAGTACAGGGTTTGTGGAAACTATCATTCATGACCATTTGCATATGCATAAGGTGTCTGCCAGATGGATTCCCAGGTTGCTCACACTATTCCAGAAGCAAGAATGCATTGAGTGCTCAAGGATGAATTTGGAGATGTGCCAAGAAGATGAGTCAAAGTTTTTCAAAAGACTGATTGCACAGGATGAAACCTGAATCATTCATTATGATCCAGAGACCAAAGCCCAGTCAATGCAGTGGAAGCACTTGGACTCACCACCTCCAAAGAAGGCAAGGGTGCAGCCCTCTGCTGGCAAGGTCATGCTCACAGTCTTCTGAGACCAGGACGAAGTAGTGATGACAGATTCCCTGGCAAAGGGTACTACAATTACAGGAGCCTATTATGCTTCACTTTTGAGGAAATTAAGAGAAGCTATCAAAATCAAGAGGCGGGGCAAGATCAGCAAAGGTACCCTCCTCCTGCAGGACAACGCTCCGGTCCACAACTCGCATGTCACTAGATCAAAAGTACGGGCATGTGGTTGTGAAATCCTTCCCCATCCTCCCTACTCTTCTGACCTTGCACCCTCTGACTTTCACCTTTTTCCAGCCATGAAGTTGTTTTTGAAAGAAAAGCGTTTCCCAGATGATGCAGTCTTGATTTTTGAAGTCACGTCGTGGTTGGAGGACCAAACTTGGGTGTTCTACAAAAACGGTCTCCAGAGCTGCATCAAACAATGGGAGAAATGCATAACTCTGGGTGGTTCCTATGTAGAGAAAGACTAATAACTGTGGCAAGTTTCGTTGCTCTATTGCTATGGGAAGTGGGTCAGGGGCATTACTTATTGCATGCCACTTGTAGAGGGGAAATGTCATAATTTTATTATTTATAGAGATGAGATGGCGTATGATTTGTTTCATGTTGTGCGTATTGAAATTGAATAGCAGAAAAACAGTTTTGAGTTGTTTTTGTTGACGGCAGCACATAGTTCACATAATTGCTAAATTGCACTATTTAGATTCAAATACTTCAACGGAAAATTAATGTAAACAGAGTTTGATTTCTTCAAAAGATTTTTCAGTGAATTTTCCCTTGTATTTTAAGTATTTAAGTACAAAATAAAAGCAAAAAAAAAAAAATCCAAATTCTTTGCCGCCTAATTTGATTTTTAGATGGAATTTTTAAAAAAGTTGGAAAACCATGTTAAAATGTAGGTATTTATGCAGAATATGGATCGTGCTGAAATAATAACCTTATTATTTCGAAACTCATTTATGAAATGGGGAGGAGAGCTTTTTTAAAAACTATTATGTACTTTCACATAACAATTTAATAAACGAAAGATACCGTAAAAATTGAATTTAACTTGAAAATCCTATTTAAAAAATAACATAGTCCCCAATCTGCACAGGTACCAAAATCTATAACTACAATTATTCGACCTTTATGTTGGACAGAAAAGAACTTGGCGATGATTGCTAAACATATGCGCACGTAAAAAAATTTAATTACAATTTGCAGACTGTTATCCTCATCTTAATTATTGTTGTCACAGCATTTCGACCGTTTTACCTTCTTCAGGTGCCATCACAGAATTTTTGACAACGATTTCTTGGAAAAATATTAAAAGCTTAAATAAGAAAGTTCTTGGACAGTGACTAAAAAGAAACAAAAATTACAATCACATTACAGAGTTAGATTATATAACACTACTCCTCATAGAACTTTGATCAGATACATGCCAAGTTAGTTTTGAAGTATTCATCAGTCAAAACATTGTTGCAAATATTTTTTCATATATATACTTAACAGATAACGTTATGTGTGTGAGGGGCCTTCTACGATCACCATGGATTGTTCATTGTCATATTTGTCGACAGAAACAGAAGTTCGTCTCTCTCATTGCATGTAGTAGTTGGTTCATTGGATAGCGACGTCCTCATAAATGGTGACAATAACAGATGCCGGGATGTTGATATTTTCGCCCTTTTTTTCTAGATGACAAAGTGATAGAAGCAAATCAAATAATTCCATTAATTACGTTGAGATTTTACTTTATATAGTAATTTGAAACAAGCAGGATTCAAAATGAACGCCACTTTTCTCTTCCGACTTCCACAGGAGAGTTCGAAAACCATATCTGAGCAATTTTACTGCTGTACACGTCTTTCTACGTATATCGTCATATTATGACAGATGGCCATAATTCTAAACTTTCAACTTCGAAATGGAATTGTCCACTCTTCTTAATGTTAACCTTATGTGGAAAATACCGTTTTAAAAATTATTTTCAAACATTCGTATCTAAATAATGTTATAAATACAGTCATGCCATAAGCTTTTATTTTTGATTGGCTTGCTTGGTGTAAGTAACAAACTAATCGCAGATTTGGAATATGCATTTTAGATCCAATTTTAGATCCACGTCAGAAAATTTTGAAACATTTTAAACATTTTAAATACTCTTATTCCAAACTAAAAGCAAAAATTAAAAATAACATTGGGAACAAATGCTCTGACATTTTAGTGTTCTTTTTCTAGTTTAATACTTTATATTATTAGTGGACTGAAAACTATTTATAAAGTTGTTCATACTTTTTGTCTTAAATCATAATGTATTGTTTAATTTAAAGAGAAAACATCTTTTTTTAAAATAAAATGCATAAAAAATGTGCATTACTATTTTCGTATTTATGTTTATTTAATTGAGAAAGTTGAACTAGTTTAGATTTATGTGGAGAGGTAAAACAGGTTTTACTTTTGTATCCTAATGCCAAACTCATTAATGTAGATTACAAAAATATTTTCTATATTATAATAACGAAAAAAAAATACTGAATTCCAAGTAAAACAAATGGTGCCTACATAATTGTCGCAAATAGTAATATATCTAAAAATTATGGAAAACAATACGGTAGAAAAATAATTATCCAGGAAAAAAGACATTTGTAAAATCTAACGATTTAGTTTCAAAATCTCTCGATTTGAATTGGAGAATTAACAGGGGAGGTAATTTCAAGTTTCCAAATTTAAAGTTTCCAATTTCTCATAAATTTAATCAGTAACTTTTTTTAACTGTTTGAACTTTTCTTTTTATAAAAAAATAAAAAAATGAAAAGTTCAAACAGTTAAAAAAAAGTTATTTAAGAAAAAATTCACAAATTATGTATGTATGTTATGTTTTTTTTGTTTTCTGAATAAATTCTGTCTGCTTTCAACTGAGTTACTGCCCCTTTTTTCTTACGTCAGGTAACCCAATATGTCCGACCCAGCATGTAATCTCATCAGAACTGTTTTTACCTTTATCGGAACTGTTTTTCATTAAACATCATTTTTTCTACCATATCGTTTTCCATAATTTTTAGATATATTACTATTTGCCACACAACAATTACATTGTTACCATTTCTTTTACTTGAAATTCAATACTTTTTCATTATTATAATATAGAAGCACCTATTTTTGTTTAATCGCTGATCGTGTGGATAAAACGTTTGCCTTCTGTGTCAATATTTTATGTCGTCATGGGTTCGAATCTTATATTAGAGAATTTTTTTTACCACAACGTTTCAGTTATTTTCGCCAAAATGACAAGCCTGAATAATTCTTTTTTTTTTGTTAAATAAAATGAAAAATATTTTATAAATATCCTTGGCAATTTAAGGTGAAGGTGTGAAGTATCCAGCCAATGAAAATCTTTCCAAGCCCTCAAAATTAACACATATAGGTGAATGTAGTAAGCCTACGCAAAGTAAGAAACTCCTGTATAGCACACAATCAAAATCCAGAGAAATAGAAGCAGATTTAACCAGCCGCACTTGGATGACATCAGAATATCTGCTCAACACCCTCTACCTCTGTGCATGGCATGGAGGAGGCGAAAAGGGACTCAATGACTCATGTATCCAGCTTTCATCCATTTGCACACATTTATACACACACTAAAAAGAACAAGGTAAACGAACACACACACACTGCATAAACACATAAATTGCTTACTCATATTCACGCAACTTTTTTACACAAATACGTGTTTGAACTATGAATATTTACTAACATGAATGAAACTTTTATATTCTTATTTCTTGTATAAAAATGTTTTCTTTCAAAACTTTCGTATTTTTCCAGTTTTTATTCATAAAACTTTGCTTATGTTTGAAGTTGCAGTTGCTATCTGATGATCCTTTTATTATTTCAGTTTATTTTCACTTTATTATGCATACATATTCCTTTAATTTCTTCCTTGCCTGAAGCAACTTTTATACCCAATGTATATTAAATCGCAATGTGGTTCTTGGCTATATGTTAGACGCTATATTGATCAAGATGGCTTCTACCAAGGCCATAGGCAACATCACAGGCTCTTCGATAGTCATGTACTCTAAGAATTTCGGCTTATTTTATAATAACAAATATATTTATTTTTCTTTGCTTTAAAATCTTATACGATGAGAATGCCATGCATGGTTGTGTTTGACTGCAGCAACACGGAGCTCTTACTATTCTTACGATTGGTTGCTTACAAATATTTCAATTTTTAAATAGTTCCTGCAATACATAATCAATGCATACTACAAGATAACATAAAAAAATGCCAAGCTAGGAATCGTTAATAAAATTCACAATTCTTTTTACAGTCCAGTTATATTTCGTTCAAATAAACTTCGATCTCAGTCAGATTTGTACAAATTCCAGTTGTTAATGTTCAACAATTTATTATCACCGTTCAATGATACAACATGCAACAATAACTGGCGTAGTTCTCTCTTGGTGCCGTCTAAATGTGACACCTTCTTCAGTTCATGAATTGTCTGGAGATTGCTTCCATAGACATTTTTTTTTCATATAATCTCACGGATTAAAATATGGGGGAGATTACGGTGTTATGAGTGCGAAATTTGTTCAGGATCGCACCTCCTTCTGATGAAAGTGTTCCCGCATATCATTAAACGGCGATAAAACAAAAACTGTTGGAAATGAGTGACGTGAAAGGATAAACAAGTCAAAGCATAGAGTGAAGCATGAAATTGCGACTTTGGAACGTAGAGTTACTGATATTTATCAAGAAATTTTACGAGGCCACAGTAGATGTAAAATCTGATAATTTTTCTTTGACAATAGTAATAACCAATCTTGTATAAAAATGAATCTAATGTCGTAAACACACAATAAATGCGAGTCATTTTGCCAAAGCATAACAAACTTATTGATCAACTATTGATTTTCTAACAAGTGTGTTTTTCACGTTTGCCATCATCCATTCTGTATCCAGACACATGGATGAGCGTTGTTGATTTCGTTCCGCTCTTCTTTTTAGATAGACCTTTTTTTTATATAGATTTATAGATGTTGCAATGTGTCTCTGTTGAAAGCTGAATCATTTTTTTCTTTCTCAATTTTCTTTTGGTCCATCCATTCAACAACGGAAAATGGCAGACACCAGTAACGTTTCCAAGGTCGGTTGTCTGTCATTGGCAAATAAATTGCCCTCGTCCCTGCCTCAATCGGTTGCAGGAAGAGAGACGTTACAATTCCAGATTGATTAATCACCATTTGTCTTGTATTTGATCACAGATGACTTTTCCTTTAACCTAACTACGATAGTCAGAGAAACGTCAAAATATCACTCAAATGCAAAATCAAATAATAATAAAACAAATAAATAGAACGTAAATGTCACACACAAGGGAGATAACTATGAAAAATTGGATTTTAGATCCATTCATCTTCAACTAGCTTTAGCCATCGTTTTATGCTGAAAATATTAAATTAATCCTAATATTTATGTTTTTTTTTTAACCAGCTTTATCATTTGAAATTTCTTAAATCGCATTCCTGTTAGTTTTACGGCTTTTTCTAATCTCTTTTAGTTTTTATATTTTCTTCGCATATTATTTCGTTTTCTTAACCTTTCTAGATTTTTATCATTTTATTGGGAATGTTTCTATCAGCCAACCATTTGGCATGCTTATCAATTCGTCACCCGATTATCTGGACGACATCTCATCACATTAAGTTTTGTGGTTTTGATGACATGTCGCAGTAGTTCATTATTCTTCCTATTCTTTTCTAGCATTGTTCTGTCGTGATGCATGTAAATTAATTAGAAAACAGTACAAAATCATTTTGGGTTTAACAATGTTTTGGATTTCTTTTTCTTTACGGTATACATGCATACACGTAATACCCCTAACTCATTCCTTACAGCGAGGGGGGTGGGGAAAGAGCTATCCCAAAATTTGACCGATTTAGTTTATTCACTACTTGTCACGAACGACTTCTTGTCTGTAACGTAATATTCTGACACGTATTCCTAACGTCTAAATATTGCTTGAAATATATCAGTCGTGTAAACAAGGTAAACACCATTTTTGTTTTTGAAATCTTATACGCGTTTATTTTATCTTTCTTTTTAGTAACGTGTCATCAAAACTACCATTATAGAATATTTAAACTTCAACACCATGTAATCAGTTTCCTATTTTTACCTATTCCGTTCTTATTATATCATATTAGCTGCATATGTCCTGGTTTGTCCCGGAACAGCAGATTAACCTAAGAAAGTCCATGCCCATCCTGAACCATTCCTTATGAACGTAGATCCCACAATATTAAACTCCCGGGGGAGGGGGAGGGTTTAGCTAATTATCATTTTTATATATTTATGTTATCAAATTTTATCCTAAGTTCGACTCGTAAGATCATAAAGCAACACGTGATCACCTAAAAAGTACTCATTATTTGGCGACGAGATATCCAAGAGTTGTAAAAAAATACACAAACTTTTAATATTTCTATTTACATCTTAAAAACAATGCATTTAATTAGCTAAATTTAAAGAAGTTATTGAATTTTCACGGAAATGTAAAAACAAAGAAACATCCGTTGTTTATTATTTATAAAGGGACGTAAAGTTAAAAAATAAAAATTAACTCCCTCGGCATCCACATTTTTCCTTTTTTTTTTTTTTTTTTTACTTATTAACAAACTTGGAAACGGAAAGAAGGAAGAAAAAAGAACTGTTTTCAAATGTAGAGTAATGAATCCGTTTTATGCACGAATCGAAGGTAAAATAATCAAACTAATGATTAAAAAAGAAAGGAATAATTTCTTTCAAGTTTAACAACAAAACAGTATTCCTTGTTATTAATGTTTTACTGACGTAAATTGACTTAATATAAACTAATTAGTTGTTTTATTTATAGATTGAAGAAAGAGATAGAGAGACAGATAAAGAAAAAGAAAGACTAATAACATATTATTTTAGTGACTGAAATAGGAGTTAATCAATTGCTTTATTTACAAAAGCGAGAGAGAAGAGGAGAAGGAGAGAGAACGAGAGCGAGCGAGTGTGTGTGTGTGTGTATAACAAATATAATGATTGTCATATTGCTGAGTGTGGACGTGGGGGGCAAGGTTCCTCTATCCCATAAAATACTTTCCAAATCTCAAATCTATAGCCTCTGGCAATCTAATTATATAATTTATTTCATGGAAGAAAATACAATTTCAAAGTTTTAATAAAAAAATATCAAACAATTAAAAAAGTAAAATCCAAAATAAAACAATTTTAGGCACAAGAAATTGGGAAGGGGGAGGGTACAGGGTCTTCATGACTATAGTAAATTTATCGGATTATGTAGTACTTGACTGGTGACATTTACCACAATACCTCATTCACTCTGTGGAGTTAAACCTAATTAATAAACCCTCAGCGTTTTGCAGAGACATATATACAATTTTAGAATATCTGTGTGTGTGTGTGTGTGCTTGTGTACCTTTTTTTGTGTATGTGTGAAAAAAGTTCATTTCATTGGAAAGATTACAAAAAAATCTTGAATTTGTTGAGACAAGTTCATTGTGGGGAGTGGGGAAGCTAAAAAGAAAATGGGGTGTGCGCGAGCCTTTCCTAGTCTCACACAAAAACACACATTCACATTTCAAGCTATATTGTCATATACATACGCGCACACAAACATACGCGTCCACGTCCACACACGTACATATATTCACGTTCGCGTACATACACTCACATTCACGTGTATATACACACACGCTAACGTACATACATGTACTCACACACGTGCACACGTACGCACACAAGGACAACGTCACTTCCCCTTTCAAAGGAAATCCACACATGCGCAAAAGACCACCGGAAACAAGTATAAAAGGAAGAGACAAGCTGTTTCTAACCCTTTTAGGCCCAGCTTTCGAGCTGGTCGGTCTACGGACCGACCGCGCGTACCTCACGCCATTTACTACTATGTGGGACAAAAAGCTAACAAACCGTATGTACACCTTTACACTCTTTCTCTCTTTATCTACTACTGGTCCCTGAGAACACCTTCGCGTAGCTGACTGCTAACTAACGTCAACCCTCTATCCTTTTCTTTGTCTACACGATGGACTGCAATTTCTCGTTCTATTACATTACTCACTTCTTTTCCCACACGCGAACAAACGATAGTGACCCGAACTTGAGATGAACACACATTTCCTTTTCTTTCTACAACACCAGTCCCGCAACGAACGATGGTTACACCCGCGCGGACATGAACACATGTTATATCTAAAACATTCATTCTTTCAACAGTAAATAAACGACGTTTATCTTATCCATCAATTGAGTTTTTGTTTCCTTCAATTCCATTCGTTTCATTATTCTTTTGTAACGGGATTAGGATTTATATATAGCCTAGTCCCCTACAGGTGTTAGTATGGTCCCTCCCTGAACTAGTCTAGTTGGTTTGATCACCTACTGTTTTTCGGGGAACCGAAAACAAGCGGGGAGATCCCTAATGGGGATTAGGGAGAAATCTTATAAGGTGTGGGGAGAAAATAAAGCAGCAAGGGGTGGGTGGATTGTAAGGCGACCTCCGAATAAGACGTGGCCGGTGGTAGACGAAAACAAAACAACGGAGCGAGGGTTGACTCGGAGGTTCTCTAATGTCCCCCCCCCCAAAAAAAAAAACGGGAACAGGATCTCATTTGTATCACCAGTCAAAAGTCTTTTTAAAATTTTAACCTTTTAAACTTTGTCTAGCGGGATGGGTTCCATAGGACCCAGTATCGCGTGTGCTATGCTTTACGGTGATAACACGAATTCAAACTTGGCTCTTCGACGGATGCATAAACTAGAGTCATGCACCCACCTCTTGTTAAAGTTCACTCGGGGCAACCTCCTCCAATCACATCTGATCTTTACTTTAAGCAAGTCTTTAAAGTAAGCGACCAGATCCCGATCCGAAACAGATGTCCCCTCGTAGACTCGCTTGAGGCGTGTGGTAGCCTCAGTCAATTTAGTCCTACTCCTGACTTTCTGTTGCAACTAAGCCTGACGATGTGCATCAGACGAGTAATTGGCGCCTTAAAACCATTAGCTTCGGGTAGATGGTGCTTGACAGTCCGGCAAGACCGATCATCTAGGAGAAGGGAAACTTCGATTTCAAATAACCGGTATCTCACGGTACACCCCATCGAAAGTGAGACTTTGGGTGTCAACCACAAGGTTAGCATATATATATATATATATATATATATATATATATATATATATATATATATATATATATATAGGCCTGCTTCAGTTTTGACAGACTATAGATACACACTTGTTTCGCAATCTTCAACCACATTTGTGCTGAGTCGACATTGTTGAATACCAGTGGCAAGTGAAAGTTCAGGATGACTGGAAACAATGCCGAGATAAACGGATATATATATATATATATATATATATATATATATATATATATATATATATATATATATATGTGCGCTGGAACGTAGAATTCCGAAGTTGGTATTTGGGTGTGCGCTTAATCACCCAGAGTGATAGGCCATTGACTTATTTTTATACCATCCATCTAGGAGAGGTTACCGCTGAAATAAATTTACCAGTCATCTTGCTTCTGCTTGTCATTCGGCATAATTGTGGAGATTCAGCGAATTGTTCCACTTGAATCCATCGTAGTACAGATATCTTAATGTTTCTGGATTATTCTTATCTGTTACCATTCTGTTCCAAAGACCAATGGCGATGAAGGCTATGAGACATGCGCAGACTTAATCGATTGGAAACATGCAGTCATAATATCACACAAAAATCTTATGTTAACGTCATTATGAATTTGAATGGCACATTTTTCGATGGAGGTTTCTGTGATTTAACAGCCATATTTATTGACTGCTCACCCAGCGTATGGGAAAGTCATAGAAAAGCTGAACTAACATTGGTGATTCATAATGGAATAACAGACCACAGCAAGAATAACAAAAACCAAATATTTACAGGAAGTAGGATAAAATTTAACATATGAACATCACAACTCTTCTAGATCTTAAAAGTGACAAACCGCGTTAGTTATGAGAGAGTTACAGAAATTAAACATCGATATTGCAGTTCTGTCTGAAACACGTCTATCGGGAGAAGCCCAAGTTACTGAAGTCAAGTCACGTTATACACTTTTTTAGAAAGGTAAACCAGAGGGCGTGAAGCGAGATTATGACGTTGGTTTGCGATCAAATTCAACCTCGCCGACAAGATTGAACATCGAACCGAAATTACTGATTATCTCATGAAGTTCAGAGTCTAGCATGAGGTCGACGCTTGCCTTTTCTGTCGGTGTATTCACCAATTATGCAATCTACAGAACAAAGCATCATGCCATTCTATGAGACTCTTCGAAGTACCATTGCAGCTGTACCAATAGAAGAAAAGCCGTTTTTTCTCGGTGATTTCAACGAATGAGTTGTTCAAGAGCATGACACAGTCAATCGTTACGGTATCGGCAAGTAATGGTTTACTTCAGTTGCATCTCTGTTCAGAATTTAATCTTCTTGTACCCAATACCTTCTTCCGTCAAAAGTGTAAGCATGAAGTCACATTAAGCACATGATCGAGTTTATACTAACACATAAAAGTGACATGAGAGACACGCGCAATGTACGTGTCTTACATAATGCTGATTGTGATACTAATCATAATTTGGTACATGGAAAAAACCAAACTGTGCATTCACAGGAAAGTTTGAATGGCAGAAGTTAAGGTTCTGAAACGTATCAATATAGCAAACTGAAGAATCTTGCAATTTGTATGGCTTTCAATGAAAAATTAAGCACAGTTGGGTTTAATGATACACGGGAAAATTTTAAAGATCATCTATATACTTTTGGAGTAGAGATCCTCGATCATAATAAGTCTGCATGCAGGAACTGGTTCCATAACAATTATTAAAAAGTAGAGGCTTTCTTAGAAACTAAAAATGCCACGAAATTCCATTTGAATGAAACACTTTTGAATGCCACGAAACACTTTTGAACGAAACACTTTTGAATGAAACACATTTGAATGAAACACTCTTGAATGAAACACATTTGAATGAAACACAATTGAATTAAACACTTTTGAATGAAACACAATTGGATGAAACACTTTTGAATGAAACACATTTGAATGAAACACAATTGAATTAAACACTTTTGAATGAAACACAATTGAATTAAACACATTTGAATGAAACACAATTGAATGAAACACTTTTGAATGAAACACAATTGAATTAAACACTTTTGAATGAAACACATTTGAACGAAACACTTTTGAATGAAATACAATTGAATGAAACACATTTGAATGAAACACTTTTGAATGCCACGAAACACTTTTGAATGAAACACTTTTGAATGAAACCCATTTGAATGAAACACTTTTGAATGAAACACTTTTGAATGAAAATCTTTTAAAAAAAAAGAAAGAAACAGAACAGTCGTCGAAAGAAACTATACAGAAGGAGCTTAGGCGAATAAAGCATGAGTGGTGATCTAATACATCTGCAGATGTTCAATCTGCTTATAACTAGAAAAACACAAAAAATCTCTCTCTATATATATATATTAAGCAGGTTTTTGGCCCAAAGTCGGCTCTCATAAAAATCTGATCTAGCAGAGAGCGCTACAGGGAGAACTTTTAAAATTTTTTTCAACCCATCAGTTGTTGATGAAAATGTCATCAGTAGTCTACCTCAACTCGATATTCTTCATCAAATGGACAAGTTATCCTTGGCTGATGGGGTGATCAGTCATTAAAAAGATAAAGGCAGGGAAGGCACCAATCTGTATCCTCATTAAGTTGCTCCAAACACGGAGGTAGACATGTAGTCAATGCATTACACGTGTTGATAAAAAGTTCTAGTTGAGATAACCAGTACAACAGAATTGGATGAATGGCCTATTATTTTCCCTTTTCAAAGATAAAGGGACAAAGTCTGATTGTAATAACCGCCATGTAATAACGCTTCTTGAATCAGCGAGAAAGGTGCCGGCGCGAATCTTGTTAAGATCATTGTTAGTTGTTCCTAAGGCGCAATGTAGTTTCATTGTAAGTAGGGACATTGTGGATATGATATTCATCTCAAGCCAGTTGCAAGAAAAGTGCATTGAACAACAGATACGATTTTATCAGGTATTTGTGGTCCTTACAAAAGCGTTTGACACTGTGAACAGAGAGGTCTTATGAGTAATTCTTTGGGAGGATTGGATGTGTTCCCACTTTTGTCAAGATGTTCTAAGAACTCCACAGAAACGTGAAAACTCGTGTTGCATTCAGCGGGCAATTATCTATTGATAACGGTACGAAACAGGGGATATTCTGGCTGCAACTTTATTTTCCATTTATTATATAATGCTTCTTGCATGCGCATTTAAAGATTTCGATAAAAGTGTTTTCCTTCTCATTAGGACCACTGGTAAAGTATTAAACCTAAGAAGGTTTAACATCAAGTCGCAAACGTTTGGAAGTTTTGTTAGGAAACTACTTTATGTTGATGATGCTGATTTTGTGTTCCATTCAGAACAAAATAAACAAGATAGAATGAATTGTTTTTCAGCGGTATATGCCGCTTTTGACTAAATATCAGGAATTAAGAAGACAAAAGTGATGTTTACCTTTGCACCTGGCACTCCATACCTCAAACCAAATATTAATATGAAGGAAAAAAAGCTAGATATTGTAGACACATACGTGGATTTGCGTAGTAAAGTCTCTAGAGATGGTTCTCTGGATGCAAAGATACGTCTTCGCATTCAAAAAGCTAGCACAGTATTTGGAACACGAGTGTGATGTAGTCGTGATATTTCTGTCGAAAGCAAGATTAGTGTTTACTTGAACTGTGCACTTTCTGTTTTAGTTTACTCATCATAGTGCTGACAACACCGCGCCACACTTAAGATTCCATCAGAAATGATTCAGGCGAATTCTGAATGTAAAGTGGCAGTCACTGACACCTGATATTGATTACATAATAAAATAAGCTGAATATTTAAGCATTGAAACCACAATCATAAAAAAAACAGTTACGCTGGGCAAGTCATGTTGTTCGGATGGAGGATGTAAGGCTACCTAAACAGTATTTTTAAGGCCGAGCTTAAGATTGGAAAACGTTCTCAGCACGGTCCAAAGAGGCATTTCAAAGATTGCATAAAAGACAGTCTTAAAGCCTTCAAGATAACTGTTCAGAACTAGGAAACACTAGCGAAATGTCGACCCTTGCGGTTAAATTTAGTTAGAAACAGAAATAAAATTTTTGAAAAAGGAAAGAATCAAACATGTTAAGTTCAGGATAAATCTTAGGAAATGTAATATGTCCACAAACATATCTAGTGAACCCTGTTTCAACACTATATATGTAACTAGCAGCTAGCAGTTCCGCCCGGCCTTGCTCGGGCCCTATGTACTTTTCATAAGGTTATGTGCATATGTATAATGCCTTTCTGTATAAGTCTTCCTTAAGTACCATAGAGAAAATACAGACAGACAGACAGACATTTCACTTTTATATATATACTAGCAGAAGTACCCGTCGTTGACTGGGTTCAAAAAGAGCCTACAAAAAATGGACTGTGATTGATGAAAGTATGATAGGTTATGAAAAGGATGGGGTTGTAAAGAGATAGGTTTTGATACTCAAAAAATTTACACTAATCAAAATATGATGAAAGTAAAGATAATTTTCGGGAAAATATATTTTTTCATATTAACTTTGTTTCCATTCGTAGCCAAGAGTGACCAACAAAATGATGTTTCCCTACAAAGAGAAAATGTTATATATATATATATATATATATATATATATATATATATATATATAATAATAATATAAATATACAAGAAATAAATGCTACCATATTCAAAAAAAGTTACTTTTATGGTAGAAAAGTTCATTGGTTTGTATTTTTAAGCAGTTTGTAAAAAAAAAAGCTTTTTTTTAAATTCACGAACTGGTTAAAAAAATCAAAATGGCAGCGACTTTGAAATGGAGAGCCCTGTTTTCAATTTGAAGGAGGGGCACCTGAGCATTCTGTTTTAACAATTTAAGAGAGTTCCGTCAACGTAAGGAATATTTATAAACATATTTTAATGTTTTCCGTTATTTTGTGCATGAGGAATATTCGATTATGGCATGTGTAGTTTATATAAAAATTCATTTAAGTAGTTATCGCCTCAAATTTCGTTTTAATTTCGGTTCGCTGAAATTATTTCAAGTAAAGAGCATTAAAACTATTTCAAAACAAAAAAAAAACATGAACTGAACTATTATTGACTATGGTAACATTTATTTCTTGTATATTTATTTTTTCGGGTAGTCGTTTGTTGGCTTTTCTGCTAAACACTCTTACTAAATAATATCGGCGAAATATTGAAAAACAAAGAAACAAAAACAGTTTTAACAAATAATGAAGCTTTACTTACTTTAGTAAAATAATTCGAAACAGCAAAATGGAATATTAAAAAAGTAAACACGTAATTACTTTATTTTTTAAAGTAAAGAATCGATATAAATATGAATAAGAAGAAAATGACGCCCTTTTCAAGCAGAACAGCTTCGTTTCAGTTTTACAGTATTGAACGGTGTAGTACTGCGCCGCCGTCGGATTCAGAGTTGTATTATTGTAATGTAAAGAACACACAGAAAGGATTGTAATCAACTGAATTCCTTCTAGTACACTGACAAAAAAGCTTAAACAGATATATAATAAAAATAAAAAAGTCATGTAAATGTTTTTAAAAAGACACGTAATCACGTGAGCAGGATTTTTGCCTTCTTTTGACACCATAACAAGTAACGTTCTTATTTTTTTATTATTTATCTGTTTATCTATTTTCGAAAGAGTGCCACGTGCAAGTGGAGAAGGAAGAGTTATGCAAAATTTGTGTCGAGAATTGTCTAAAGTTCCGACTTTTTTTTGGCTTTCACTTTAATAAGAACGTGAATTTATTCGCCACAATATGATTCAACTAAACAGAATAAATAAAAGCTAACGTGAATAAAGATTAAAGTTAAGGTGTTATTGTGGAGCCTCACTTCTTTTAAAAACCTTGTTAAACTTTGTGACATATTTACATTCTATGGAGGTCAAGCGCGAACGAATACCCAATTATTTTATCATACCATATTTCTTCAAACTGAAACATAATCATCAAAGTATACTTACGCAACTAGATATGAAAAGTCTTTGTTAAAGTTTGTGCAATATTTCCATGTAGTACAGGCGCGAACGCAGACCCCAAACTTTTATTATACCATCCCTATTTAAGTTGAAACATACTTATCAAAGTATTATTAGGTACATCTATATCAAAAACCCTTGTAAACGTTTTTTTTTTTCATTTTTTATTTCCATACTTTGGGGACCAGGCGGGAACGCAGACCCCACAATTTTTATGAACCACTGTTCTGCCAGATCAAACATACCCATTCCTGATCCTCAATACATCTTCTATCATTATATGTAATCAGTTTTTAAAAATAGCCAACCATATATGAGCCTATTTGTGACTAGACACACACACAGACGTTCAGCTTTATATATATATATATATATATATATATAGAGAGAGAGAGAGAGAGAGAGAAAGAGAGAGATAGAGATAGATAGATAGATAGATAGATTGGATGCAATATATAGTAATGATTTAAAAAGTATAAAAAAAATCTCATGCGCCACCACCGAGACTCGAAACCAAAACGTTCAGCTCACGATTTATTTTTCCTCTGCCGTCAATGACTGGGAAACATGTTTACTGCAAGGCTAAAAATTAAAACATGAACCAATAGCTACTACGTTATGCATTTCGCCGTTCGACCTCCACCTGGCAAATTAAATTTGTTTTAATTTTGACACTTTTGCACAAATTTTCCGGGCTAAAAGCCATATATAAAGTTTTACATGGATTCAAATACATTATATATGAAGTTACATGTCTGTAGACCAAAAACTCTAGGAGGAGTTTGGTAGGCAAAATTTGTTAAACAAAAATATATACGCATACATAAATATATATGGAAACAATTTTGTGTTTATTATAAACGTTTTACGCAAATAATATGCTTGTATAAATCATGTAGAATATCTGTATGAATATGTAATTACACATAATAGTTGACTAAAAGATGATCATCCCATTAGAAAACCGAACCAACTAATAGGGAATTAATTAAAATGAATGTTTAAAAGAATATGCAAATTAGCTAGATCTTTTGCTAGTGAATGCAATTTCACAACCCATATATAAGAAACTTATTTTTCTTTTTAAATAAATAGAAAATAGGGTTTTTAATATGAATATCAATGCACACAAAAGAAAACCGAATTTATAGGAGTATAGAAGATAGATAGATCAGCTGTTGGTCTGAAAAGCTATCTTCGGGTCCACAGACGTATTTTGAGTATTATTGACAATTCAAACAGCAACTACAGTGAGAATAGTGATGAACACAGAAATGACTAGCGTCTCCCAAGACGAAGCAATTGCCATAATAACTGGTTAAATTTTACTGGGACATATTTTCTGTAATTTCTTCTAAAGAAAAAAAAAATGAAATCATGAAATCTAGTTTGCGTAATGTGACTATTTTACTGTGTTAAAGCAGTTTTTGAGATATGAATACAATGAAATAAATGTCCCTGTGAAATTTGGGAGAATATTAGTAATTCTTTATGACTGAAATGCACTCCTAGCTCCTCTAATTATCACTTTTCTGTGATAATCTGTTTCGTTGGAATTAATGTAAAAAAATAAAGAATTCGACAAAAACGAAAGTTATTTTTCGTAAACAATTATCATGTACTGACATGAAGCGTGATTATATTGGAATTATGTCTGGCGCCTATGTTTATAATGTTATGATGTCTGACTGAAGAGGGGAAAGCAACTCGATTTTATTAATATAATAGATAATATAGTTCCAACAGAATGCAACCAACATTTTATTTTTACCGAATAAAATTACATCTAAAACACATCTTCACTTACATACTTAATGGCAAGAAAAGAGACGATTATTTTTATATAATGAAGCGTCGCATGAAATTCTTCAATCTGCTAGAGTTTCAGTGAGTGATTCTTGTCGATATTTCTTGAAAGTCCAGTTTCGCCGACGGAACACAACGAGATTAGTATTTGTTAGTTGGTTGACTTCTTCTCCATGATAGTCAATGTGGGGATCTCTTTCTCATAAGTGTTCCGCCGTCACCTCAATCTGCTTATTTTATAAAAAAATCTTTGGCTTACTTATACCTTGCAATTTTTTTTTTACTCTTGTTTGAAAGACGTGTAACATTGTAGAACCTACAACAGTACGAACAAATAAAACGAAAAACTATTGTAGGATATTGCTGATAGGAATAAATATGAGTGGGGTTCTGTGCTGAAAAACATTGATCTTAGTCTACAAAGTGGAATGCCTTGAGTCTATCTTTCTTTTTTCTTTTTTTCGATATTATATTGCAATGCATTTTTCTTTCTAAGCAAATAATTTTTATTTTTCTGAAGAGTATATGTACGAAAAGTGTCAGTATTGACATAATAATAACCGATTGGTTCTACATAATGAAACGGAGCTGTAAAATTGTAGCATGCTAGAGGAGTTGTTTTGCATAAAAAATACATATTTGGATCTTGGAATGAAAACATATTGTTATTCTATTCTTTTCTATTCTATTCACACACACACACACACACACACACACACACACACACACACACACACACACACACACACACACACACACACACACACATATATATATATATATATAGCAAAAATGGTAATTAGTAAAAACCTATAGAAAGTGCTCAATACTATTCCAGAGCAAATATATATTTTTTATTACCGTTTTATCTGCTTAGTTACACATGTTTCGGTTGCCGAATCATATCGACTCAGTAACTTAATCAGACGTTAACAGAAATAGTAATTTCCATTCAACTTTAACAGAAATGGTAAATAATCATTTCGGTTAAAGTCTGATGAAGTTAGTGGGTCGTTGATACGATTCGGTAACCGAAACATGTGTAACTAAGTAGATAAAACGGTAATATATATATATATTAATGTTTATTTTTGAAATATCGTTAATTTCAATGTATACCGTTTTCGTTTAACGGGTCTAGACTGTTATGTTAAAAACTCAATCACCGTTAATTTCGAGTTAAGCTCAATGTGTCTATTCAATAGGTGCAGAACATATATAGTGCAAAACTTAACGAAACAGCCGTACTGAAAAATATCTAGAAAAAAAACAAACAAAAGTTATAAAAATGAAGAAGTAAATCTTTGAATTTCAATCAAGTTTTGCACTATATATATATATATATATATATATATATATATATATATATATATATATATATATATGTATGAATGAATGAATGTGTGTGTGCGCGCGTTTGAGAGAGAAAAGGGAAGTTAGTTGGAAAGAATTCCAACAGAGTGCTTGATTAAAAAAAATAATCGCGTAATATTTATTTATACACCTACTACAGAAGATCAGTATTGTCGATTTCAAATCCAAACGATAGGGAATTTGAAACCGATCATTTGGTTCTCTGCAATATAAACAATATAAGGAGAAATATTTTAAAATTCTTATCAGCATAAGCATATATCTAATCTATTTCCGGAATTATCCAAGGGGAGGATGGCTGTTCTTCCGGTCACACAAAACCTTCAGACTAAAGATAACGTTTTAACTTTTATCTGAACACCTACACCATGCGACCAACACAGCAAAATCTCTAAATATATCTAAATTCTATTTATTTTTAGCTATTCATTCTACAAAAAAAAAAAAAAATAATGAAAATATTTATTGGCGGTAACTTTAATATTGTTGGAAATTCTGTTTTAATGCATTTGTGATCTATTTGTGCTTCTATTGTATAACTTAACCATCAGCAAAATATTGAAAAATTATCCTTCTTATTGGTGCTAATTAAGAAGCGTAATGAATTTGTCTCTGAAATATATATGCATTAAAACTTTGCTGATGTAGAATTTTCTGAGCATCTATACTCAGTGATGGAAATCTCATAATTTTATATCGTTAAACATTGTTATATATAAGCTCTGGTTGATCTATAGAGATGAGATAGTACCTGCAGTATTCAATTGTATCTGACTGGCTATATTTGCTTTATTTTTTGTTTATTTGTTGAGGTGTGGTTTTCTTTGTCTCAGTAGGATGCGGTAAAACTACATAACTTTTGACTTTACTTCTCTTGCACACACATATACACCCGTGCATGCATGCATGCATATATATATATATATATATATATATATATATATATATATATATATATATATATATATATACATACGTGTGTTTGATTAAGTAACAGTGAAAGTTTCTGCTTATTCTGTAATTTTTTTTATAATGGATTATTTCAATTTTTAATTTTATAGCGTAAAAAGTTGACATTTACTCCGTTGCCCTTGTCTTCTTTACACTATCAGGTTAGATTATTTCATTCTGTTAATCATAGTATAGACATTATGACATCTTGGATATAACTTGAATAAATCAATATCAAAATATCTAGTTTAATAAGCAGAAAGAATATCACTCCAAATCTATCGAGTTAAATCCTAATATTATAGTTTAAAATTAGCCACAGACATGCAGACGATTTACACGATAAACTAAATGTATACTATATCTAGAATGTGTCTGTCTGTTTGTTTTTATGTATAGGGATTTAATTGGAAACACACCCAATATCAAATTCAAATAGAACTTTTCTCAAGTAAAATCATGCGAAGAATCTAATGCTAGTATCAATATTGTATACTAGCGGAACTCGTATCCTGGCACTTCCCGGTAAAACTTATGAAATCAGAATCGCAATCCCCAGAAAAAAATGACTGGGAAAATTGGAAGACTCTTTTCGCGCTAAAAATGCTAGATCTTTATTCAAGATATGAAATATTCGTAAATAGAACTATGTGTTAAAACAATAACTGAACAATAAAAACGGATAATGACTTTTTGAGATAGAGTGTTTTACAATAATATAGTGGAGCCTTCCTTCGCGCAAGAGACCAATTAACAACAAAGATGATGTTTAACTTTGTAACTTGAAAATTATAGAAATTAAATAAGAAAAATGGTTATAATGGGTTCAGATATGGAAGCAGGGGTACACAGGACTCTAATGGATTCCCGAACAACGTCGCTGGATCTTGATTGAAAAATAAAAAAGTTTACATCAAAGGTGTAATAACAGCCGCACCATGGTGAGTGTAACTGAGGCATCCTGAGTTCGAAAATACTTAAATAGTTGTATTTTTTTTTGGAAATTTGATTAACGTCTACTTTTCAGTGTGTCACCAGTGAAGATGTTCTCCCAAATAAGCTGCTAGCATCGATTTCAACTTTAAATAAATTGTATTCATCCTCCATTTCTTTCACTATGAGTTGCTGCTGATCCACTTTCAGAGGCAACGGGAGGGAGGGGGGCATGGCGATCTATCGAAGAGGGGACACGTACTGTCTAAGTGCTCTTTCCCGAATCGTCAAACATACAAAAATTTAAATTCAGTGTAAACAAACATCTGGCTTCCTAAATTAACCACGCAGATTGTCTCTCTATAAATATGACCCATATCACAGTGCACCACATATGACCCTAAGGTCATCACCCATCATGAATACGTTAGAACCTGCTACATATGACAATTCTTATATACACTTTAAAAGTTTATTAAAAAGTCTATCACTGTCAAGTAATATTTAACATTGACTATTTATCTTTAATCAATACTCCAAACGAAATCGCTAATCGCATAAGATTACGTTAATTAGAAATGTACCGATTCTCTCCCGCCCTTTTCAGACTTCAATCATTTGTTTTCCTCGACATTTTGTTCGATTTGGTCACCCACCATCTTTCTTTCACATGCGATCGATTTCGCGAAATATCAGCGGAATTAGGGAATCAAATGATTCAGACCGGGTTTCCGTTCTTCTAGTCAGATGCAAAGGTTAATCTTCCTTGATCTATCTTAATCACATATTTAAGCGGAAATGGCTGAGTAGGTTAACTAATGTGCAAACAATCCAACAAGATGGAAGCGAAATTGTGGAAATTAGAACAAATGCGCATGCGTTAAAACGGGGGTGGGCGTTTCTCGCTCCAACATAAATAGCATTAAATTCAAATTTTGTTTAGAGGGAAATGCACAATCCTAAGCTTTAAAAGCCAAATTATATTATTAACTAATAAAAATAATTTATAGACATATAGGTAAATATTTACTTTGTTATTAAAACCCAGATAAAACGTAAATGATTTAAGATTCATGATTTTTTACAAGGGAGTTACCGCTTATCAAAGGTCGAGGATAAGGGTAAATGAGAGAACACCGTGATTAATCGATAATGGTATAAATTGGGTAGGAATTGATTATTTACGAGGACGGCTCAACAAGAATTGTTTACGTTGAGCTTGAAAACGACCATGTTGTAGGCAGCTTAAAATTTTCTTTCCAAACCAGCAGTAGCCATGTTATATATGTGTTTTTTGTGTACACATGGTTAAGAAGTAATTGGTTTTACCTACATATATATATTTATTTTCTTTATCAGAGGAGGTTTATCACATAAAAACGTAATAGTGTCACGAGAAACTTAACATGCATAAAGGCGTGGGGATTAGTTACGAAAAGTTATGTTAATTATCCAATTAACACAATTGAAAAACACGTATTGTCTGAGTAAACAAATAACGTGATATATATATATATATATATATATATATATATATATATATATATATATATATATATATATAATTTTAACTGCTTGTCTGTCTTCTTCCCTCTTATTTCTTATCCCTCTCTCTCTCTCTCCCTCTACTTCTGCCTTTAAAGTTTTACCCATCTTACGCTCTTCTTTTCCATCCTTTCTCTCTCTCGCCCCCTCGTTCTATTCCTATCTGTGTCTGGTTTAATATTTTAAATTCCCCTCACCTCTTATCACCTCCCAATGTTTTTAAAAACTTAACTGCTGCCTGATTGGAGTTATTTTTCCTATTTTTGTGCTCTTTCTAATATCTTTTTTTACTAATCATAATAATTATTTCTGTTATGTCTGATGAAATTATCGGATCGTTGATATGATTCGGTAATCGGAATATGTGTAACTAAGCAGTTAATATATATATATATATATATATATATATATATATATATATATATACATCTGTCTTTCTCTCACTCTCTCTCTCTCTCTCTCTCTCTCTCTCTCTCTATATATATATATATATATATATATATAGAGAGAGAGAGAGAGAGAGACGTTATGTAAAAATTCTTTCCTAAATGTACTTATTTATTTATTTGAGGACTTATCCTCATCTTCATAGTTGTTGTTTCACCATATTTCGGCCAACTCACCCGATGGCCTTCTTCAGGTGATTAACTGTGACGAGATAGGAATTCTGAATTTTATAACCGTATCCCCAGTAATTATTCCCTTCCATAGTTGTTATGTCACTACGTTTTGGTCAACTAATCCTTTGGTCTGCTTTGGGTCGGATTGAAACCGCTATTTTCAGACAATGCTCATCTGGAACCGTATTAATTTTCTGAAAACCTATAACTGCCACTAGTAAACCATAATAAGGTGCCTGGTGGGATGCGTTTGATGTTACCATAATAAGGTGCCTGGTGGGATGCGTTGTCAAGGGGGATTAAAGCAACAATAAAGTAGGAAATCTCTGCTAAGATAGAGAGGCTGTCAGACTTCGTTCAACTGGTTTAAAAAAGCAGACTGAATCCGGTTTCTAACTAGAGCATGCAGTTTCTTGTTGGCTAGTATGCTTTAAGGTATTTAACTTTGATGTGATTAAATCGAGTATCCTCTGAACATTCCGAGCCAAGAGTGGAATAAAATGATTTCCATTTCAAGTAATTTTTCCACAAATAACGAATTATAAACTATACAGAATACAAAAAAATAAATAATTTATTTTTGTAATAGTCACTTGTAATTCTCTACCGAAATCTTGGATTCACCGAAAAACGATAACATGATAAAATGAGGCAAAAATCTGATCAATGAGAAGAGTTTTAAATCAAGTAAGAAATAAAAAATAAATCTCATTTTATTATTAAACTAACAAAGAATATCGTTGTAAAATTTTCTCGACTTAAAAAAAAACAAAAAAAAAAACAAAAGAAAAAATAAAACAAAACAAACAAACAAAAAACAACAACAAGAAAAACTATCACTTGGAACAAGTTTCATGAAAACAGGAATTTGAAAAACTGAAAAGTCTCTCTTGTTAGACATTACTTGAATGCTCAAGATTTTTTCCTAAAGGTTGGAATGATACGTATGGCATTCAGCCAACCACCGTTCTTGGCAGCATTTGGTACTATGCGCGCCTGTCAGTGGAAGTAACAGAGGCGTCTGACTATAATTATAGCGCGTACGAGGTTCCATATCGATTGGTAAGACAGGATTGCTTGTAAAGTTAGACTTTACTGCCAGTGAACTCACATGCAGAAAGAAGTCTATGAGTTGAAGAGGCATGCGATAAACAGCGAAAGATTTACGACAACAAAAACAACGAGATATTATATAGAAGATACGTTCACTCAGTCTGCGCGATTAGCGATGAAAATGTTATTTAAAGTTAAATCGTGACAGATGGACATACAGACCGATCGATCAACGAGCAGGCATAGTTTCTAATAAAGATACAAAGGGAAATAATGAAAATCATGACTCATCAGAGAAAATGACATTGGTCCAAAACGTCATAGGGCTCTCCACCATCTCACGAGTCCAATCTTTTCTTTACTTAATATTGGCAGGACGAAGAAGAGGTTTCTTTCACGCAGCTCTACCATAGTAGCCCAACTTGTGAAGATACTTGATAGCTGTTTTGGGACTGACATTAGCGTGTGTTGCAGTGTCAGAGGCTTTGCACCGAGGATCCTCTTCAACATTTATTTTCACAAGACACAAGGTTCTTCCAGAGGGCCCGCAGCGACCTGAATAAGGTTTTGTGCACTCTTTGTCCTCTCTTGTGAATTATATACGATCATTCCATTAACAGTAAAAATGGCAGTGAAAGATTTACTGCTATTTTGCGCTTACAAAACCACCTTCGTGTTGCCTTACGATTCGTCCTCGCAGAAATTTCGATAGGTCTAATGCATAATAAGTTATTTCAGTACTATTCTTAAATAAAAATAAGCATATACTTTTTTTAAGATCAATTTTCGCCTCAAACAAGGCACAGTTCCACTTTGAAGTAGGGGGCTACTATCACGGACATAAGTTGCATTGGCATTATGAAGGGAGATAAATAGCAAGATGTTTGTTTGCATTACACTTGAACTTCTGCATGTCAGTACAGTTGGGAAAGCAGAATCCCAGAAGGGAGTTCCAAAGTGTAGCAGTTCTGGGGAAGAAACTATTGGACTAAAAGGCTTTCTTACACCTAGGGATATCTACTGTAAAAGGGTGATACTTAGCTGCTTGTCGGTTTTTTCGCGGGTAGTCACGTCGCGGAGGTATAAGTGCTTGTAGTTCGTCAGAGCATCCACACTTAAAGTACTTGTAGAACAGGCAGAGGGATGCAACATTTCGTCGGTGGGACAGAGGCTGAAGCCTAGTTGACAGTTCAGGACCTATCAGGTTGGCGATTCTCTTTTGAACCCTCCAGGAGTGAGAGACAAGTAGCAGATGCACCATCCCAAATGTGACAAAAGTACTCCATACATGGACGAATTGTGGCCTTATAGAGGTACAGGATATTTTCAGGCGTAAATAGTTTTCTAGTACGTTAGAGAGAGCCCACCTTCTTTGCAGCAGCCTTAGCAATGCTCTCAATGTATCTGTTTCAGTTCACGTTCCCTGTAAAGGCTATGCCGAAGAGTTTAAAGGAAGTACTTTCAGGCAATGTGTTCTTGGCCATTGCTATTGGCGGTAGAGAAGGTTTCTTGTAATTATTGAAGGAGACAAGCTTAGTTTTGACAGCATTGAATGTGACTATCCATTTTTATCCCCATTCCACTACAGATTGGAGGCCATCCTCTAGTGTTTCTGCCATTTCCTTAGATATGTATTCATTTGTTTTCCCCTCGTGCCTGCTATAGAGAGTTGTGTCATCAGCAAATTTACCCATCTCCGAAACAATTTTATCAGGGAGGTAATTTATGAATATCAGGAATAATAAAGGTCCAAGGATAGACCCCTGAGGTACTCCCGCATTTATATCATATTGTTTAGATGTACAACCATCGAGGACAACTTGGATTTTTCTCTTATTTAAGAAGCATTTAATTATATTATGTATTCTTCCTGTGATACCATATGATCTAATTTTCCTTAGAAGACCATCGTGCCAGACCCTATCAAAAGCCTTACATATATCGAGGGTCACCGCTCTACCCTCTCGTGTTTTGTCCAGTGAACGGTATATACGTTCAGAGATTACAGGTAAGATATCTGCTGTGGAACGGGCTTGCCTAAATCCATATTGTTTGTCGATCAAGAGTTTAGCAGCTGTAAGGTGTTGGACTAGCGCTAAATTAATTAAGGACTCAAATATTTTGGCGAAAAGCGGGAGGAGGCTAATAGGACGATAATTTAATGGGTCAGTTCTTTCACCAGTATTCTTGACGTCTGGTACCACAGAAGCGGTTTTCCAGCAGGCGGGAAAGCAAGATTCATTAAGGCGTTTATTGTAAAGTTTGGAGAGAACTGGAGCAACCTCAGCGGAGAAACTTTTAATAGCAAAGTCGAGATGAGATCGGGTCTACTTACTTTTGAGGTGTCTAGGTTTTTCATGATACTATGTACCTGAGAAGGGGTGATTTTCAAATCGTCTAGTTTGGCGTCTGTCCGCAAAGAAAGTCGGGGAATGAGTGATGTGCCGGGTCCAGTGTGAAGTTTGAGGCAAACCGACTGGTAAGCAGGTTAGCCTTGTCGGTTGCCATGCAAGCAACCTCATGACTGTTTGATAGTGGAGGAATCGTTGACTGCCCATTATTTACTACACTGTTGTAGATTTTCCCAAAATCACGGGTTCCTAGTTTCTGTGCTTCGATGCGTTTGCTGGTGGTTTACTTCTGTCTGTTGGAGCTGAACTTTTGTCGGTTGAATTTGCCGCACGTATTCTGCCTTTGAGCAATGGCAACTGCACAAGCAGAAGTAAATCAATGGGGAGGGTGGGGCTTGCTATAGAATTTCCGTGCGCGAACATGTGCTTCAATTGCAGTTTTGAACCATTCAGTGGTCTCATTTGCGCACTGTTCCGCTATGAGGCATCTCTGATGAGTTCCCTGATGGCTTCCCAGTCAGCCTTTTTGTAATACCTCGTTGTTTTGAGCAGTGGGTCTTCGGTTTTAGGGCGAGAATTAAGGCTGATTTCTACCATTATCACAGCCTAATCAGCATCCCCGTGGGCATTTGTTGTACAGTCATCGAGAACTGTGGTCAGAAATAGATCTAAAAGTGAGGCATGTTGATCGTGCTGGCCTGGGAAACGTCGGAAATGTAACCGTCTGTGATAAGGAATGGGATATGGAGAAGCTATGCGTTGTGCTACCAGTTACGTCTGTGTAAGTAGAGGATCCAAGCCAGTTACTGTGGTGGACATTAAAGTCACCAAGTACATGTACTTGTGCGCTAGTATCGAGGGAAAGTGCTATATCTATGCTGTCAGAGACTTTGTTTATTAGATACAGTCCTGGGTTAAGGGAGAGTGGTAAAAAAATACAAATAGCTAATATTATGTTGCATATTACACCTGAAGCACATAAAGGTCTGGTCGTCTGATTCTAGTTTTGTTTCTCTAGCCAGGGAGAGGGTGTTACGAATGTAGACTCCGAGCCCATACATATGTCTGTCCAGATCCTTAAGGCAGAGTGGGAGATAACCAACCTTAGGAAAATATTTATCTTAGTGTCTATTTTTGTATTGTTTATGTCTATTTTTTTTGTATTTGTCTGTGTATATATATAATTAACCTGACAAAGTAAATTTTCAAATCAGACAAACTTACTCCGATAGAAAAAGTTCTACCCAATTATTGGAAGCAAAATCCAGATTAAGCATGTATTCGTAACATAAATTTCCAGAGAATTTCGACCGAGCTTATATAATAGTGCTCAAGAATAAATAGAGCTATTAATATTAATATTTAGTCATACACATATGTACACTGGCATGACAATGTTTCAATCTGTAGTTATTAATAACTAGGATCGCCTCAGGCGAAAAGTTTGCCTTTTCATTTAAGTATTCATATTGAATATCGAAATGAAATTGATTATGAATACGTAAATGAAAAGATAGACTTTACGCCCGAGGAAATCTTAGTTAATAATAAGTAAAGATCGAGACATTGCCAGTTTAGCGAACCTCTAATATATATATATATATATATATATATATATATATATATATATATATATATATATATATATATATATATATATACTAGAAGATGTATCCGGCGTTGTCAGGTATTAAACGTAGCGTTAAATTCCTTAAAAATTGAAAATAAATGAATAAATAAAAAATTGAGACCTGTGCAGTCAAGTATTATCTTTTTCTAAACTGTTCACTTCTTGCAAGAAAAAAAAATACTCGAGCTGAGATCGAAACCAAAACCTAAAGACAGTGAGTCAAGTACGATAACCATTAGACCAACTTGACATGATCTTTAAAAAGTGTTTTCAAAACCCATGAATCAGTTGACAGATAAAAATCCGATGACTCCCAAGTACTAAATTTTCAATATTGGTCCCTTAGCAACACTTTTCCCGGATAAAAACTGATAAAAAAGCTCTCCAGATGTCTGAATCCTGTATATACCAAATTTAAACCTGTAGATCAAAAAATCGTTTAGTATGTAGGTTGAGAAGTGTCCTCACACGCATTCTCTCTACCTCTCTCTCTCTCTCTCTCTCTCTCTCACACACACACACACACACACACACACACACACACATAAACATATATATGTTAATTACAAGAATACCCGTCCGAGGAGGGTAAAAATAATTCGCAATATAACAGATTTGAGCAAATTTTACGCCCCTTACAAAGATAAAACAAAAGTTATAACGATACTAAACGCTATGTTTAGAATCCTTATTTAAATTTTGTTCTATATGCATTACATGAATTTCATTCTAGAAAATGTTTACCATTTAAGACAAACTTAAATATTTAAGAACAAATTATAATTCAGGAAATTTTGTGTAATTGGTGTCCAGTGACGATTTGGTAAATTCAATACAAATCTGAAAAAATAATGTTTTAGATGGAACATTGCCCCTTAAAAACTCTTTAAATACCCCCCCCCAAATGAAATGTGGAAATATGTAATATATATATATATATATATATATATATATATATATATATATATAGTATCTATTATTATAATATGTATGTAGATATAGAATATGTAGATATATATCTAGTATCTATCATTAAAATTTCATGAACACTGTGTCATTTTAATTTTTCTAAAGGGTTCCCGCCCCCTTTTGTTTACACATAAAAAACCCAAAAAGCAAACAAACTAAATTTAACTGAATATAGAAAACCTCATGAGCTTCCAAATCGAACAGGTGTCTTCTAAAATTCTTGCTTATAATAATAAATATAAATTATAAATGATAAAAATCGGTGAATTAGTTGAGCAGTAAATAATCGCGTTATATATATATATATATATATATATATATATATATATATATATATATATATATATATATATATATTAGCATGGGTGCCCGGCGTTGCCCGGTTGTTTGGAGGTGTATGCTGAGCAAAAAAAAAAAAACAAAAAAACCAAAAACCAAAAAAAAAAACGGATAATTTTTTAAAACTTTGACCCCGATTATGACCCCTTAACATTTATTGTTTTGGGTTCAAATCAATTTATTAAGTTAGATCCATGTCCAAGAAACCTATATCTGCAGTTTCAAGTGTTTAGACCCAAAATTGTCGGAGGAGTTTGGTAGAGTTCTCAAAGGTCAAATCGTTGAACTTTGACCCCTTAGTAGCCAAATTTCTGTCCGAAAACCAACCACATAGATTTTCTCAAATCTCAGTACCCTATATATCAGTATATAGTGAGTCTGTAGACTAAAAGTGACAGAGTTATTGCATAGGGAAATGTACACTCACACAGACAGATACACAGACACGTTCACTTATATATATATATATATATATATATATATATATATATATATATATATATATATATATATATATATATTCTCGGCACACACATAGAAAAAAAAACAAAAAAACAATGACAATCCTTTTCCTCTTCCCGTTTCGACGTTCGTAGAAAATTCGTCTTTCTTTCTTACTGACACACGAATTATCGTACGTTAAACCGACTCCGAGTCAACAAACAATCTCCTCGCCGATGGAAGAAATACCAGTTTTTTTTTTTCATAGGAATCACCACTTATCAAGGCTCAGAGACTACGTGAGGATAAGGGTTAAATTGTACAGTAGTCAATTGGACAATACAGTAATCGTTAGTAATGGAAATTCGGTAAATTTGTTAACTTAAGTGGAACGGCTCATTAAGAACTTGTTTATGTTGGGCTTGAAGACAATCATATTGTAGTCTGCTGGAAAGCAGGAAAACGGAAGACAGTTCCACAGGCGTGCACTTCTAAGAAAGAAGCTTTGTTCATGGAATCTACGTTTAGGTTTATGCATAGATAAAGAGTGGGGGAAACTATTGATGGTGTGTTCAGCTAGACGAGTGTTTCTTGTGAAAGTTTGGCGAGGGGGGACCATAGATTGAAGCTCAGTCGAGCACTTGCCATGAAAAATGTGAGATAGAGGTTGCAGGAAAGAGAAAAGGACACCACTTACGAGGCTACGAAGTCTATTTTGAACTCTATCAAGGCAGGACAAGTCCTTTCTAGCAGCTCCTGTCCAGTTTTTTAAATACTCAAATTCGACCACGTCTTAATTTGCATGTTTCCTTTTTGTTTCCTACCGGTCGGGTTTCATTTTGAGTGTCGGCGACTTTTTACAATGGAGACAAGATGTTCTTTTAATACTACATTGTAGTGAGATAACAATTCGACAAGCTTCAACAAGTTACCTTTGTTTAATCATGACACATTCTCATGATGTCCCCTAAATGACAGGTTCTGTCGCGTAAGGAAAATCTAAAACTGTGCAGAATGTCCCTGAACTTCTTTTTTTTCTCCATCAAGGAAATGTGTACTACATCGATGATTCTTTGCATTTAGAGTTCTGAAGCCAGTGTTTTCCACTTCTCCAAGCACGACAGATGATATTTTGGTTGTTCGTGTTCACCAATTTTCGAATTTAACTTCTACCAAGCTTTAAAACCAGTAACGAAAGTACACATTCCAGTAGCTTTGTCATCTTTGATAAACGATCGACGATAAGTAATACAATAAAGTACGCCACCTACGAGCGCAGCACCTATCGACAATTGTTTGACAATGAATAATATAACCAAGCTGCGGAGAGTTGCCACAATTCACCTTTAACCTTTGCACCTGGCCTTTTGATGGACTTAAAATGTCCCTGTTTATTCTGGAATGGCTCGTTAACCTTTTTCATGATATCTGTTCGTATAGTATACTGCTCAGGAATTTGCCACGATGATACGTCGTTGAATATTGACAAATTACTGATGGTGCTGTCGTCATAGTTTTAAATGCTTCTTCAGATGAGCTGCAATTGCTGTGTCGTATTGTTCTTCAATGCCAGTTTGCTTGCTGTGGCTGTCTCTTGGTTGCTCGCTATCATTTGAACTTGAAAAATGGTTTTTGAATTGTTGTTCGTGCGATGTTCTTTTAGCGTCAATAAAACCAGAAATTTTGATAGTTTCTAGTTTCTGTATCAACTTTAGCAAAAACTCTGTCGTGGCATTTAGTGCTTCATTTTTTTTTTTTTTTACTTTTTGGCTTGTCGTTGCTGATAGCCGCTTGGACGTTCTTGGCGTTTCATTGTTATCGAGCTTCCAATTATTAAAAGAAATTAAAAGTCAGCTGCAATTGCAAAACTCTTAATTCAAAATGATAATGCGACAGAACAAAGAAATGATATACATTCAAACAGAATTAACAAATCGGTAATTTAATCATCATTTAAATCAAAATAGAAAAATACATTCGAATTTTTCATTTAATTTTCATTAATTTTAAAAGATTAATGATGAGGCTTATTTTCAATCATAAAAAAATATCTTTCGTTACAACCCTACCTCAGTCTTTAGAAAACTAGATTTTTCTTCCAGATAAATTCCTAGCTTGGCACCATGTAATAACATAATATATGACGAATAAATTCTGCCTCCACACAAACAAAATAATATCGCTTGTATTTAACCTTTGTTAGTTAAACGATGAGAACAATGTGCCCTGATTAAACTACACGTCAAATTCTTAAATCAATATAGAACAAGTTTACACAGCATTTGTATTGATTAATTTAGACGAGGAACCTTTGAACGGGAGCCGAAATTTGTGCAAAATACAAAGACAGTAAAAGGCTTCATTCTTTGCTGCACTTCAAGAGCATTTAAAAGTAAAAAAGCTGACTCAATATATCTCAGCGAATTGATACAAAAGCAAAACTGAAATTGTTGCACTTTATAGTTTGCTTTAAAACAACATCTGATAAAATATTACAATGTCTGTTGTTACAGGTCACAACTCTCTAATTGAATATTGAAAAAGTTTAAAAGAATCGGAATCGGAGTCGGTACTTGTATCGGAATCGGGAATTATAACAGATTCGGTAATTGTATCGTAATCGGGAAAAATTTTTGCAATTGGCCTATCACTAATATATATATATATATATATTGTATAACTTTGTGACATATTTCCATTCTATGGAGGTCAGGCGCGAACGAACACTCCATAATGTTATTATACCATATTTCTTCAAACTGAAACATAATTATCAAAGTATACTTACGCAGATAGATATGATAAGTCTTTATTAAAGTTAGCGCCTATTTCCATTCTATGGAGGCCATGCGCGAACGCAGACCCCACAATTTTATTATACCATCCCTATTTAAGTTAAAACATACTTATCAAAGTATTATCATGTACATCTATATCAAAAACACTTGTAAACGTTTTTTTTTTTTATTTTTTATTTCCATACTTTGTAGACAAGGTGCGTACGCAGACCCCACAATTTTAATGAATCGTCATTATACCAGATCAAACATATCCATTCCTGTGTCTCGATACATCTTCTATCATTATATGTGATCAGTTTTCTATAATAGTCAACTATATAGGAACTTATTCGTGACTAGACAGACACACAGACGTTCAGCTTTATATTATAGATATATATATAATTATTAATATAATACTTTTTTAATACCTACGGACACTAGGGATTCATCCTCTCGGGAATCATCAGTGCATGCTGTCACAATTATCGTCGATACATATGATACTATACCCCTTCACCGGGATAAGAAACTTATTTTTATGCTCATCAAAAGAAAAGTTAAGCTTACGTGGGGCGTGCAATAAGTAATTTCCCTGACCTACTTCTCATAGGAGTAGAGCAACGAAACTTGGCACAGTTATTAGTCTTTCTCTACATAGGAACCACCCAGAGTTATGCATTTCTCCCATCGTTTGATGCAGCTCTTGAAACCGTTTTTGTAGAACACCCCAGGTTGGTCCTCCAACCACGACGAGACTTCAGAAATCAAGGCTGCATCATCTCGGAAACGCTTTCCTTTCAAAAACAACTTCATGGTTGGGAAGAGGTGAAAGTCAGAGGGTGCAAGGTCAGGAAAGTAGGGAGGATGGGGAAGGATTTCACAACCACAAGGCACAGTGCGACTTGATGTAGGGGCTACTATCGGGGACATAAGTTGCAGGGATACTATGTAGGAAGTCGAGCAACAAGATGTCTATTGATATTAAATTATTAATAATTGAGATTAACTTCTGCATGCCAGCACAGTTGGGAAAACATGAACCCGAAAGGCAGTTCCAGAGTCTAGCAGTTCTGAGGAAGAAACTATTAGAGTAGAATGCCTTCTTACATCTAGGGATCTCTACTGTGTGAGGGTGAGATTTTGCTGCTTGACGAATTTGCCGGGCGTATTTACATCGAGGTGGTACAAGAGCTTGTAGTTCGTCAGAGCATCCACCATTAAAATACTTGTAAAATAGGCGGAGGGATGCAATGTTTCGTCGATGGGACGATGGTTGAAGCTTGGATGACAGTACAGGCCTTATTAGCTTGGCGACTCTCTTTTGAACCTTGTCCGGGAGCGAGAGACTAGTAGCCGGTGCACCAGTCCAAATGTGACAACAAAACATGGGCGGCCTTATAGAGGTGCAGGATACTTTCAAACGTAAGTAATTTTCTCGCACGTAGAGAGAGACCACCTTCCTCGCAGCGGTCCTGGCAATGCTCTTAATGTATCTGTTCCAACTCATGTTCCGCATGAACATCAAGCCGAGATGTTTGAAAGAAATACATTCAGGTAATGTATCTTTAACCATAGCCATTGGTGGTTGAGAAGGTTTCTTGTAATTATTGAAAAAGACAAGCTTAGTCGTTGCAGCATTGGATGTGACCATTTATTTTTGTCACCATTCAACTAAAGATTGAAGGTCTTTCACTAGTGTTTCTGCCATTTTCTTAGATATGTGCTCATTTTTTTCCCCTTGTGCCTGTTATATAGTGTTGCGTCATCAGTAAATATACCCATCTCACAGACAATTTTATCAGGGAGGTCATTTTTTTTTAATTTTTTTTATTACATTTTCACCCCAAACAAGGCACATTGCCACTTTGGTGTAGGGGGCTACTATCAGGGGAAACATCTACTGGGGTACTATGTAGGGATTAGGGCAGCGAGATGTTGGTTCACGTTGCACTCGAACTTATGCATGTCAGTACAGTTGGGGAAGTAGTGACCCGGAATGGAATTCCAAAGTCTAGCAGTTCTGGGGAAGAAACTACTGGAGTAGAAGGATCTTTTACATCTAGGGATCTCTACAATGTGGGGGTGGGATTTTGCAGCTTGTCGGGTCTGTCGAGGGTGTTCACGTCGTGGGGGCACAAGTGCTTGCAGTTCTTCAGAGCATTCACCATTATAGTACTTGTAGAACAGGCAGAGGGATGCAACGTTTCGACGATGGGACAGAGGCTGAAGTTTTGATGCCAGTTTAGGGCCTATCAGATTTGCGACTCTCTTTTGAACCCTGTCAAGGAGCAAGAGACTAGTAGCCGATGCACCGGCCCAAATATGACAGCAATACTCCATACATGGGCGAACAGTGGCCTTATAGAGGTACAGGATACTTTCGGGTGTTAAAAGTTTTCTAGCACGGTAGAGAGAGCCCACCTTCCTTGCAGCGGCCCTGGCAATGCCCTCGATGTAACTGTTCCAACTCATGTTTCCAGTGAACGTTAGGCCAAGGAGCTTGAGAGACGTACTCTCAGATAAAGAGTCGTTGGCCATTGCTATAGGTGGTAGAGAAGGTTTCTTGTAATTATTGAATGAAACCAGTTTTGTCTTGGTGGCATTGAACGTTACCATCCATTTATGTCCCCATTCCACTACTGATTGGAGGTCATCCTCTAGTGTTTCTGCCATTACTTTAGATATATGTTCGTTTGTTTTCCTGTCGTGCCTGCTATAGAGTGTGGTGTCATCAGCATATATCCTCATCTCAGAGGCAATCTTGTCGGGGAGGTCATTTATGAATATCAGGAACAGCAGAGGTCCCAGGATAGATCCTTGGGGCACTCCCGCATTTATATCATATTGTTTAGATGTACGACCGTCGAGGACAACCTGGATTTTTCTCTTATCTAAGAAGGATTTAATTACGTTAAGTATTCTACCAGTGATACCGTAAGATCTAATCTTCCTGAGGAGACCCTCATGCCATACCCTGTCAAAAGCCTTAGATATATCTAGAGCTACCGCTCTTCCCTCTCCCGCTTTGTCCAGTGAATGGTATATGCGTTCAGAGATTACAGTGAGGATGTCTGCCGTGGAACGGGCTTGTCTAAATCCATATTGACGGTCGGTCAGAAGTTTA
>NC_136496.1:42967018-43009518 GCF_053919585.1 Euprymna scolopes | reverse complement strand
AACGTTAAAGTTTGAAGCCCACATCTCATATTGATGTGACGATAAAAATGTATCTCTGTGCATCATTGAATGATGTGTGCTTGTTTGTTTTACGGCATATAAACTGTTTTTGGATTATTTCATGCCGAATATAGTAATTTAAGAAGAAATTTTTATCTTTCAAATTGTTTATATCTTAAAATATTTATTCATGACATGTTGGTTGTTCCTCACGGTACGACAGACTGAGATTTTAGGAGTCAATTTCAGAGTGGTCCGTGTTACTTTCATGATGAATTTTCCAAAGGGATAACAGTTTCTTTCTCGAGAAAGATGTGAATTCGGCACTTTCAATCGTAAAAAATATGTGTGCATAAGAAAAGGTGCGTTGCTTTAATTGAATGTGCGTGTAAGTCTTCGGGGTGGGGAGAGGATATTTTTCAATGCACAACAAAATCAATTTTACACAAAGTTAAAAAAATCATCGTAATGTCCTCAAATACAACAAAAATCAACAACAACTCGCATAAAATCGTAGTAAAATAAATACAACAGTTCAAGTCACTAGGTGTTCAGAAATACGAAATAATTTTTTTCAGTTCTTTCCAGCCCAAAACAACGAATTTATAGCTCACTTGAATTTAAAAAAATAGTTCCCGGGTAATACCAGTTTATAACAATAAAAAATCATTTGATTCGCCCTTTTATTTTATTATCTTTTTATAAACGCACATGTGCGCAAAAACGATCCAATAACTGTTATAACTTAACTTTCCTACTGGCTAGCTTGTTGTCACACGTTCGCCTCCTACAAATTATTTAAGTATTTAGCTCTGTGCTTTCGATTAATTTACTTCTTCTAAAAAAATTATTCGCTATAGTTTTCTATGTTTCGTTAAGTCAGTAATACAAGAGCCCCCCAAACAAAGGTTACAAACAATTACATACATACACATTTTTTCCAATACAAATTACATTAACAAAACACAAAATAGAATTATAAACATTAAGAATCGATTTTCAACCACTGTTCAACACACGTTTTCCTTAGCAATTGACATTAAATTGTAACCTGCAAAACAGCAGCAGCAGCAGCAGCAACAACAACAACAACAACAACAACAACAACAAAAATACACTTTCAAAAGTCTTTTATAAAAGAAGTCCAACTGGAAATTGAAAAAAATAACATGATTTATTTAACAAACAAACAAACAAACAAACAAACAAAAAACAACAAAAGTTAAACACGCGTAATTCACCTTAAGCAAGGTTTTTCTTTTTTCTTTCTTTCCGTGTGGGCAACTGTATCGAATAGGCCAAATAATACGCGCCGGCGTTTCATAACGAACAAATAAAAACACTATCCATTCAACCTTGCTTCTCTCTTTCTATTTTCTCTTTATTCGCTGTTCTTTTACGACAAATCAACCTCTTTTTCTTTTATAATTCTCTAAGAAATAGTCGAAGCATATGAACAAAATGTTACATTGTATAACCTGGAACAGCAACAATTATGATTATGTTTTCTAAAAGTTGGATATTTTAAACTGGTTTAAAGCTCATTTGTTGCTGCGGGGTTTCTTTTTGCCTTCTCGATTAGAAGTTAATTTTTTAAATTGACGTGAACACTATGATACTTCACTTAAAAGTCAAATATGAACAGACAAGATTATAGAGGAATAAAACACGAAGCAAATGAGGTGTACGTTGCTTAAACAGATCCATTCAATTTAGTTTAAATTTGCGGTTTTTGAAAAATGACAAGTGTAAACTTTCTTTTTATGAGTACATATAATATTAATTCATATGTTCTCTTGTCTTTTTTTTAATAAAAAGTGTCTATGTGTAACCGTTTTATGTGTTTGTGGGTGTTCTAATGTCCTTTTAAAATCGCCTAGTGGATATTGTGATTGTTTCTTCAAACTCACCGCGTGTATCTTCCCAATTCAATTATATACACGAGTCTTATATACAGTTCATATACATTTATGCAGTCGGGTGTGTATACACGCGGCCGAGGTTCTTTTTAAGGACCCTTAAGTTGTGTATAGTTCTTAATTGTGCGTGTGTGTGTGTTTTTTTTATATTTCTGTGGAACCATCCACGGTTTTTTTTCTATGTTTGTTCTTTTATTTTGTTTCGCAAGTACCAATATTCCTTCGTGGCATGAGGTCACAAAAATGGTCATCGCAGCACTAAAACAGATATGTAGTGTAGTGGGCAAAGGATTTTGTCTGTTGCGTGTATATCTCATTACGTGTGCCTCTTTGTCTATGTATATGTATGTAATCATGATAATCTAGTGTGTGTTCATATATATACTCGATATACCTTTTTCTATTATCTTGGTCTTCTCTGGGATGCGATTTTTTCCGTCACTGGTCGATGCGCTGCAAAGAGCACGAACCCAATAGATCTATTTCCGACACCAGCTAAAAAATTTGACATACGCCAGCAACTTAACCGTTGAACTCTTCTTGCACTAACCAATCTGCACAACAAAATCACAATTTTCATCATGCCAGCGTAACCCGGAATAGATTACATATCATGCATACTACTGGCCAAGAGTTAACCAGATGTGTCAGATATTTAAATAACAAACAATTGACGCAATTACTTAAATGTGTTCGTCAGATTCCGGCTGTTGAATGAACAGTCAGTTGTGATTTTGATCCTGTGGATGCTGAAGTCAAGAGTCAAGGAATATCCAATTTCTAGGTGTCATTTTGCTTACGTCTGCAACAGCTCCAGGTCTCTAAAAGCCCAATATTTTTGGGAGTTCAGTCTTCAACGAAATGAATGATTTGCGTCATTGACAAGAACGCACGTCGAACTCGAGCGCTTGCTAACAACAGCAAAACGAACGGTCGTTACAAAACAGTCCTTAACGTTATGTAATATTTTCTGGCATTATCACCTTCCAATAGAAAGATAAGTATAGCGCTACATCAAGCTTAACAAGATAATTCTTTGGTTGGTTGTTTTTGTTTTATGGCATATCAACCCTTTTAAGGTTATTTAATGCCAGTTATTTTGAAGAAACGTTTTTTTAATAGAATATATTTGTCTTTTTCAAATTGGTTTCTATTTAACCCATAGTTAGGCCCCTTACAGGTACTACCACTCCGGGTCAGAGTGGACCTGGGAGCAATGGCAATTAAGGGGTGGCTACACACTCCTTAAAGTCCACAAGCTTGGCCTCACCATCGGATATAGTTTAAGGTCATATCCAGGACCAGATAATTCTTTAACGTGAATAGCAGTTGTTATACGTAAATCGTTTACCATATAATCCTTTTCGTTGATTTGTTATCAAGAATTCCAACTTAAAATACTTTTTATCATGCTAAATTTTTATAGAGATGCAGAAAAATCCCGAGAACAACTTTGACCTCTTGGCAGCCAAAATTTTGTCCCAAAACTGATTAAAAAGCTTGCTGCATGTCTGAATACCCCTTATGTAAAATTTCAAATGTTTAGACACAGAATTTGCTTAATAGTTTGCTAGAGACCGCAAAGATAAAATCTTTTGAACTTTGACGCCTTCAAAGCCAATTTTCAGCAAAAAAACAACAACAAAAACGAAAAAAAACCCCAAAAAACAAAAACAAAAAACAAAACAACAAAAAAAAAAAACGATGAAAAAGCTTGCCCTATTTCTGAATATACGTTATGTAAAATTACCAGGCCATCTTTTTTAAAACTTTGACCCGAATTATGACCGCTTATCATCTATTTTTTTTGTTCAAATTGAATTATAAAGTTAGATCCATGTCCAAGTAACTTATGTCTAAATTTTCAAGTCTTTAGACCCAAAATTGGCGGACGAGTTTGGTAGAGTTCTCAAAGGTCAAATCGTTGAGCTTTGACCCTTGACAGCCAAATTTCTGGCTGAAAACCGATTAAAAGATTTTCCCAAATCTCAATACCCTTTAAGTTAAATCTCGAGTCTGTAGACCGAAAATTGAGTTATTTGGTAGGAAAGTGTACACAGACTGACAAACAAACAGATACACACAGACGCAGACATTTTCACTTTTATACGTATATAGATTAATCTTGGCAAAGTTTCCACTTTCTTGGGATTTTACAATGGCCGATTCTTGTGAAAATGTAAAATGTCACTGGGATCCCTGATTATATTATAACACGATGGATATACTAATGTAAATAAATATATGGATATCATATTTATTGTACATAATTATCACAGCGGAATTAAACACATCAAGCGCTTTTCATCTCATCGAACGAAATAAAGACATAGACGCGCACGTTGCACCCAACACACGTGCGCGCACATCAAAGGCTACGATTTGAATTTCTTTATAAGGAGAGGTTGTTGTCAAGGCGTTAATGACAGGGTATCCTGGCCGCCGTTTTAACGGATGAAGATTGGTAGTGTCTAGTAATTATAAAGTAATCAGAATTGTCAGATGGGAGAAAACTTTCTTGCCAGACCAATTCAACTTAAAGGCAAATAGAGAGGAGGAGAGAAGAAGAGGAAAGAGGAAGAGAAGGAGAAAGAGTAGAAAAGATGAATTTGTGGGGTTTTCTCATCTTCTCCTTCTCCTCTTTTAACAGAATTATAAGACGTAAGGATTATAAAAGAGTAGAGAAATCAAAAGGGAAGAAAAGAACACAACGACGTAATTTAGCGAAGTAAACTGTTGTACAAATGAACAACAAATTGACACATATAATAAAAGCAATAAAAGTTCTATGTAACTTTTATTCCTCATCTTTTAATAAACATAAGTTAATCATTTGCTTGAAACGTTACTCAGTTTGTGTATACCAATCGTAATGGATTAAAAAAATTTTCTCATAATTTTTGTTTTATAAAAATTTTGAAAAAAGTCAAGCTCAATGAATACCTTTTTATTGGGTTCCAGAGCACATATTGTGAAACATAATAATTCTCTAAGTTTCAAATTTAAAGTTTTCTCATTTATTACTTTTAACCATTGCACTATTGTTTCGTATCGCGTCTAACAAGTCTGCAAAAATATGTCTTTGCTGCATTTTTAATCACGTAATCATCAAATGTTTACTTTCAAAAACTTAGAAAAAACACCAATTTTGAACAGCTTACATAGTTTATGCAACCGAAATGCTCTGCCATTTTTTCTCGTTACGAAGATTATGATCCTTATTAATTATGATCCTACTGTATTTATTTGAACTAATTCCAATTATTTTCATTGATTTTTGTTGATTATTATTGTTATATTTTTATTTCTATATTATGTAAAGTTTCTTCCCTTATTTTAAAAATTTATTTTATCATTCTTCTATTTTTAAGTTATATTAATTTCTATACATAAATTTTTCCACTTAGATTATTCTTAAAAAGGTCAAGTAATTTACCTTAAATTCGAAACTTCACGTATTTTTTCCTTTCTTTTGTTTACATTCTTAGAAGGCTTAATTGATAGTTGAATTTAAATGAATTCAACATTTTTTTTAGTGTCGTCACTAATTATAATATGATTTGTTATATGTATACGTAATTTATTTTTAATTTCTAATATCAACTTTTTTTACATTTTTTAATTTTGATTACTGGAAGTGAAAGTGTTTTTTCTTTCTATTTTTAGGCTTATTACCAGACAAAGGGAAATAACCCTTGTAAACTGAATATCACCGAACCATTTTCAACTTATTCAATTTAATTGAATTTAAGTTGACTGAATCTTAAGTTATTTATTTTTTCCTATTATCTGACCTATTCTAATTAGTTTTACATTTTGGATGTACTTTGTTATTTTGATTCCAATATTATATGTATATCACTGTTATACCGGCCTTCCGTGAACAGAGGAATTTACACTGATTATCACTATAAATAGCGCTAGTAATTCCAACACCGGTGAGAGATGTGACTGCATTTCAGCTGCTAGCCGAGTTCCCAGCAGATATACACGCTTTCCTATCTTTGTACATTATTGTTAATACACTTGTTCCTTAACCGAACCTCGACTTGATTGTTCTTATTTTCACTGTTGTTCCACGACACAACAATCACTTACCCAGTTTTACGTATTTTCCCATGTTATATTTAATTAATATTTAGTTATGCATATATCCTTGCTCTGATATTAGTCAGACAATTAAATTTAAGTATTTCAATCCTTATGGTATGGCATGATAGTTATTTTAAGATTTTTGTTTCCCGCACAACAGATTTTTTCTGTTTACTTTCTTATATATATATATATATATATATATATATATATATATATATATATATATATATATATATATATATATATATATTATTTAAAAAAAATTATTTTTATCAACAATTTTATGGCGCTACACATTCATGACCATGTTTCAGTCAGCCAGTAACAAGGCGATACTGAAGAGGTCTCTAGTTACTTGTAACTAGATGACCGTGATTGTGTCGCGACATATAAATGCTTATGTAAAATAAATACGAAGTATACCTTGCTCTACTTAGGTATTAAGCACTTTTGTGTGAACCTCGTTAAATCCATTGGTTGTTTCACATTTATAACATATCCTGGAATTTTATATATATATATATATATATATATATATATATATATATATATATATATATATATATATATATATAATATTTTATAGAGGGAATTAGACCTGGAGTCTAAAAAGTAGAGTTTATTTTAATGTATTAAGAAATGTATTAGTACTTTTGCAAGACAACAGTGCCCACTGTACTGTAGATATATAATAGGCTCAATAGGTATAGATATCCTAGAGTTATATTTATATTGAATAAAACGATTCATAATTGTAAATTAAAAATCAACTTGAGTGTACGTTTCCGAAACGATCGTACACTGGAGATTTTGTCCGTTTTTTTCTTTTGAAATTGATTTTTGATTCACAATTGTGAATCGTTTTCCTCAATATATATATATATATATATATATATATATATATATATATATATGACTACTTCATTTAATCACATAAATTTATATACGAAAGTATAATTTTATGCATAAAATTTAAGTATTTACTTCAACAGTGCTTAATACATAGTTAGAGCTAGGTAGTAAGTTATAAAAATATATATGGCAATAAAGCTACATAGAATATTCCACGTTTCATCCACGCTGGGTTCGTCAGGCTTATGCGAAGAGTTGTGGTTGCCTCGCGTTTTTATATTCGCTCATTCTATTGAGTTTTTAGTTAGCCAGTCAGCTTCCTAGTTTCCACCGCTCCCTTCTTAATCAGCCAATGGGTAGACACTTGCAGGACAAAAGTGCCTGCCCATTGGCTGATTAGGAATGGAGCGGTGGAAACTAGGAAGTTGATTGGCTAACTACAAAACTCAATAGAATGTGCGTATATAAAAACGCGAGGCAACTATAACTTTCGCATAAGCCTGACGAATCCTAGCGTGGATGAAATGCGGAATATTCTGTGTAGCTTTATTGCCATATATATTTTTATAACTGACTATATATATATATATATATATATATATATATATATATATATATATATATATATATATATATATATATATAAGCGATACGTAAACTGATCCTGGCAAAAATAAATAGATTTTGGAAATACCAGGTTTTGTCTGCTATCCGGCAATGTTTCCAGTTGTCTTGAACTTCTTGCCACTGAAATCAAGCAACTTCAATTCAGGAGAAGTGTGGTTAGTAATTGCGCAACACTTGCTACACAATTGTACAAACAGCTATACTAACATGGGCCATTTATTGTCTCACAAGGCTAAAGGGCTTTATATATATATATATATATATATATATATATATATATATATATATATATCAATTTGGCCAGTTTGAAAATTCCTCCATCAAACCTGAAATTGATCTCTAGATGTGTCGGTGTCACCACATAGCAAGAAAACGAGAAGACTACGACTAGTTAATTTGGTGGATCACTTTAGCTGACATCTCGTTGTTTAGGGCTTTGTTCATGTCCACAAATAGTTCAGGGACTCCAAACCAATCTAGGATTGACCACATTGTTGTTTTTGGCACACTGCTATACGCTTTGTCAAAGTCGTAGAATATTAGGAATATGGAGTTTTGTTGTTCTTTTGATTTTTTTTGCAGTTGTCGGGCACAGAAAATCATGTTAATGGTTCCTCTGGATGGGCCTAACAGTTAACAAAACCAAGACCAAAATACTGGCCCAACCACCGCCAGAGGAAGCTGTGTCAGACTTCATTATCACCATGGATGGCACCACCATAGAATGCGTCGAGCACTTCCCATACCTGGGCAGCATTCTTTCCACTCAAGCTAACTGCTCGAAAGAAAGCGAAAACCGACTACAGGCAGGCCATACAGCTTTTGGAAGACTGTCTACCAGGGTCTTCAAGGACAAGGATTTAATTACCCACACAAAGGTGATGGTGTACAATACCATAGTTGTCTCCAACCTATTATATGTGAGCGAGACCTGGACCATCTACAGTAAAGACCTTAAAAATCGCGAACAATTCCACCAGAAAAATCTGCGGACCATCATGTGATTAAGTGGGACGATTATGTACCAACATAATTGTCTCCGAGAGACAACGTCACCAGCATCAAGCGTCAGCATTGATCATGAAACACCGACTTAGATGGTCTGGCCATGTGGCTCGCATGGAGACTACTAGACTGCCGAAACAGGTGCTCTTCAGTCAACTAAATGCAGTAAATCGAGCCAGAGGCTGCCCGCTACTTAGATTTAAAGATTGAGCATATTAAGAAGTATACTTTTAGATAGAAAAAGTAGGCTTTTGATATCAATGTCAGAACGAGAAATACCCAAATTCATTCAATAATGAGCAATAAAATGCACTTAAGTTTAACAATTTACTGCCGTTTCTCGGTTTCAATTTGGTCGTCAAAATGTAAGAATCATATATGTTATGATGCTTAACAAGGCATTATTGCATGAGTTTTTATATAAAAACTCTATTTGTATTACCGTACACCTAGATAATAATATCGTCATTGGTTTGCCAAATTGATGGTCATTATGAAATACGCATAGAGTGAATAAACAAATCAGAAAAGAATTCATTTTACTGTAATTCAGGTGATTAAAATGGAATTAATCTATGTTTTTACGTTGACCGGGAAATATAAAATGATAATTTAATTTAATAACAAGAACTGTAAAATAACACCGAGGAACAAAGTTTGAGTAACTTTGAGTTGCGTTGGATGTTTTAACTGATTCTGAAGAATAATTTAGGTACTGATTTCAAATCTGAAATTAGTTTTTCTATACAATCTCTTGTTTGTATGCAATTTGAGGTTAATGAAATTTTACAAATGTGCACTTGCGTAAACCAAATATAAGCATTTTAACGTCCACGTATATAGATAGCACGTCCACACACACACACACACACACACACACACACACACACACACACACACACACACACACACACACACACACACAGAGTACAGACATGAATCCTTCAGATATTCCTGCAACAGAGATTTCCTAGAATAGCGTAAGTAGGTTAAACAGGAAAAGAAAACCCAAGGTTTTAAATGAGTTGCTGCTAAAGTTGATACTAACCAAATTTTGTTGCTTGTGTCAAATTATCTTCTTAAAAGGCCCTTGCTCAGGAATATAAACAGGAATAAGAGTGTCATTTGGAAACTAAATATATAAGGAAATGAAAGGGGAAGCTTGTTTCGTCATAAGAATTCTACTTTATGAAAATTTCAAGTAAACGTTGTGTGCGTATTTTTTTACCAGTCAGAACTGAGTGCGAATTGTTACCTTCTTGACTATATATTTTTTTGTTTCAGTTCAAATATGGCTTCCATAATGAGGCATCGTTGTAGAAACAAACCTGATGCCGTATGTGGATGCTACACACTCAATCTTCAGAAACGTAACATATCCTCATTCGTCAAGGGTTCTTAAAAGACACATTTTGAGGTTCATCTTGGTGATTAACGCAGGGGTTTATTTTCGAAGCTTTACATAAGAATATTGAAAAGCGAATGAGGTGAAAATTATTAATGAGATGAGAGTAGTAGAAGTGTGTAGGAGAAAGATGATAATATTGATTTTTGGAAAATTTTAAGGAGGAGGAAGATATGGAGAAAAAATAAGTTTTAAAAAATCTCAACATATTCGTTGGCAATTTCGAAATTGATTATATATATATTCATGACTTTTTCTTTTATCACATTTTTATTTCAATTATCCTGAAGATGTCCTCTGAAACAAGGACGAAACGTTGATTTTTAAATAATTTCATTCGGTTTTTTCTATTTTTTCTTTAAACATATATATATATATATATATATATATATATATTAGATTCAATGTAATAATCAGTATATATATTTATATTATTTATTACATTGAATATAATAATATTAGTTATTTAAAAAGGTTAAAAAATATGACTTGGATGTCATCAGCTAGTATCGAAATCAAAACATTGAGCTTTCAAGCGGTATTAGATACTATTTTAGCTAAGGACAGATGGATATCAAAACTTTTTAAATTAACACAGTTTATCGTATAAATGTATATTTTCGCATACATAGAAGAGCACTTAAAGTTGACCTACACCTGCCAAGTTCCAAAATTTAAATTTTCTCCTCTTCGCAGCTATTTTTACCAGCTTCAATTTCGAATTTGTTCAACAGAACCGAATCCTCTATATATCAAGTTTTATGTTTGTAGATAAAAAATTACCTGAATAACAAAGCGCACGCGCGCGTGTGTGCAGTTAATTTCTGCTATTGGTTTCTATAAGCGATAGTAGCAGTGTGGGAACGCCGCTGTTGTCTTCGAATTCACTTACCTTAAGTAATAGAGAGTTTTTGCTCTCTTGCACGCAAATGCATGCATTAAGTTGCCTTATTTGTAAGGACAAACATTTTACGTACGTAGAAGTTATCGATGGACGCGCGTTTGTTGCTAACTAGCATAGTTTGACTTTGGCAAGGATCAGTCCCACGACTAGATTGTCCGTAGACTGATGAGTCATAGTAAAAATACAACTTTTTATTACTTACACAAGAGGATTGAATCCATTTACGAAATCACATTCCTGCATTTCCTGTAAGAAATGAGAATTTCTTTGATTTCAACATTAATTCCTACCGTAATTTTAGCCCTAACCTCATTTCTGTCTGGACAGATTTGTAAAAAATAGGTCAAGGGCATGTACGCGCAGTACGTACCACTAGTGGATTTTTTTTTGTTGCAAAACTCATTTTCTATTCGTGATACAACTTTTCTACAAAAAGATCCGAATTTAATAATTCAAAATTAAAATAATTTCGTTTCGATTATTTCTGCATATGGAATAGTTAATTATCGACATTCTCGGAAGGTCGCTATGAAAGAAATTATATTCCTTTATTCTTAGCTAGAAATAAATTTCGTTTGTTCTTAATCTATACATGAATTTCGTGTATTAAGTAGAGTAAGTGAATTATAATGAAATACAATTTGAAAAGGCCGGTTTTTCAGTATACATACCAACAACGAAGTAAAAGTAAAGAGAAACACACAAATAATCTAAATTGCAGCAATACTTAATTGCATAAATATAATCAAATGCTATCAGAATTTCTGCGATTAACAGATGATATGCCGTAAAACAGATTAACCTTACGAAATGAAACTGTTCCAGCAATAATTTGATCCTCAGTATGCTCCAAAGTATTCGCTCTTCTACGTATACCCGCGTTACTCAGTATGTATCCAATATGAAAAGCAATCGGGTAATATCTTCCATCCCATGAATCGATCGATCTTTGATGCCCTTCAATCAAAATCGGTCGTTTTTATTACAGATTTCTGATCGATACCAATCTTTTCTGGGGCGACATTTTTCAGAGAGATGGGAATTAAAGATAAGAACAGATGATTTGGAGATGCGTCCATTCATTCTGAACGTTTAACGATGAAAACAAAATTTCCAATTAAAACATGACAGACTGGAGTTAGAGATCGACAGACAAACATGTACTTTTATGCATTCATTTGAATGTGATTTCAAACTTAAACGTGACTGATAGACATTATTTTTATTTCACACTTTAATATGAAAAATCGACCAAAATACATTTTTCAAACAAGCGTGACGAACAGACGAAAAAGTCCTATTTAAAGATTACGTGTAACATGCATAAAAATTCTATTTCAAACTTAAAGACAGACAAAATGATATTTCATACTTAAACTTGACAGATCAACGAAAATGTTTCCAAGCTTAAGCATGGCAAACAGACGATAAATTCTACCCCAGACTTAAATGTAACAGACCGAAGGAAATTTTATTGCGAACTTTGATGTGCTACAGACAGATGAAAATGCTATTTCTATCTTGAACTTGAATCACAGAAAAATATTATTTTAAACATGAACACGAAAGACCAGCAAAAATGTTTTTAAGTGTGACAGATACGGATACTATTTCTAACTTTGTAGCAAATTGAAAAAGAAGTTTGGAAAGTGACTAACAATTGATTGACAAAACCCCTACGCAAATAGCTGGTCGTAAATAAGAAAAAAAAAAAAATTGCAAGCAAAAAACTTCTGCATACATGAATATTTACCCCTTCTTTTCGACTTGTATTACTTATGGCCGCAGCAAGTTCAAAAAGGTGAAACCTTTATAACCGTCTTCCCTACAAAGTGAACGATATCGATCTATTTGATCCCTTTTCGTAATATTAGCAATATAAGCTGCTGGTCGATAATGGCAGAGGTTGAGATATACTTAGCTGATGGAAAAGCAAATCGATACTTATGTAATCTATTTTAAATGAATAAAACCTGGAGCGAATTTCATCCATAAATTGGTTATAACTTGCGCAGTCTCAGTAGATATATATAACATTTCATGGAGAAATATGTAGTATGGTTGATTTATACCGTTCTACTCCGCATTCTACAATTTTTTTGTTGAATCGTACAAGTATTTTACAGTTCTGATTTTTATTAGATCAGGGCTGATTATTTATATTGCTTGTTTTGATAGGACTATTGTTCTTATGTTAAGTCGTAATTGTGCAACGTTTCAGTCGGTGTAGCCTTCGACCTTCGTCAGGCATGTTGGTCGTTATCTTGGAAAAGAAAAAAAAAAGAAGAAAAGTTACTGGCTTCGTAGATGGTTTGGTATTCTTATGGTTGTTTTTTTTTCGCCGTGGTTTCGTATGTGTGAAAAACTTTGGTTGACAAAGAGGAGGCAATCCGAAATTTGACAGGGGGTTATCTCTCTTTTATTCTTGTAATTTTAAGGATGGGGTTGTACAAATCTACGGATCCAATAACTTTTTTCCTGTTTGAGAATAAGGAGATTACTTTCATAACTATTGCAAACTTTACATGTGCGTCATATATGTATACCCTAATATAAGGAGTGGTCGAACAAGCGTAATATTAAATAAGAATTATAACCTAGGTGGTAAAAAGATGTAGGCTTTTGGTGTGTGTAGATGTAGCGTTTGTAGATAATTGTTGGGATAACTTCAATGTTGAGGTGAAAAGTGAAAGTTTTATTATTTGTATCTTGAGATTTGAGTAATGTGTTTAAAACAATTATTACAAGTACGTCACCGATCGAGGGAGAATCGAAAACACACACACACACACACACACACACACACACACACACACACACACACACACACACACACACACACACACACACACACGCACGCACGCACGCACGCACAACAAAGGAGAGAGCGAGACCTGCAGTCGAATTGAGCGGACATACGGCGTTTTGCTCTCTCCGGTTGATGGCTAGTGAGTTGAATGCATTATAAGGCCGGTATATATCAAACGAATGTCGATATTCTATTACTAATAAATTGGAAGTTTTTTTTCGATTCATTTAATTTTTGCTGCAACACATTTTGCATTTGAGGAACAGTAAAGAACGGAGATAACCTTACACCGAGTTTAGAGCTTGTAGCGAGATCGAGATGCAAATCGGACAAACGCTAAAATACGAATGGTTTGAATATCTACCCCCTTTCTCTCTCTTCTTTTTTGAGATACGTTCTCCTATTCACTTTCAAAAGCAATTTAGAGTTTTTACAGAGATGTGTTAACTCAATATTTTTTCAACCAATGAACATCATTTTAAATTTATATTAATTATTGGTGTAGTTCTTGGCAATATCAAAATGTAGTATTGTCGTTCAAAATGACCCCAGTAAAGCATGAGACCGAGTCACAGCTTTCTTCTTTACCTTCCGCTATATTAAGCAATATTTAAATATTTTTTTAAAAACAAAGCGCCCTATTTTTAATCCACAACAAAAATAGACATAAGACATGAGTTCAATGCAAATTATTTTTGCATAAAACTTACGCAAAACATTGTAGCTACGTACTCTCTTATGAAAATATTAAGCAGCATATTTTTCAACGAAATTTCACAAATGCTTTCTTCGTAGTAGATATAAAGCGATAGAACCTGATGTAAAGATGGAAATTGACATACCCAAGTGTTGTACCATCACTGCTCAAGGAGCAGATATAAAGTAGTATACTATTATAAAGTTATGATGTTTTGATGGTTTGCCTGTTCATATGCACATAGAAACATGTGATTGTTGGATAAAAAAACAATAGGTAGAGTACACGTTATTAAGTTAGTAGTTTTACGATGTTAATACCCGGGATGAACTTCATATAAGTCTAAATTACCTTTTCCTTAATTTGATACGCAATTTATAAATTTAAAGTAATTAGCATAAAAAAACATTACATAAATATTTATTAAAACTAAGTAATATTTTTTTCGCAACAAAAGATGACATAAATGGTATTCGGCATTAGTTCAAGAATTGCTTTTGCTTTAATTATAATTTCTAATGAGTCTTCAAATAAAAACAATACGTGAAAACATTAATCGTAATTACTTACTCTCACATGAAAATGCTAAGTAATATGTTTTAACACGAAATTACACAACATTTGTACTAGATATAAAACGGTAGCAGCTAAGAAAAATGAAATAGACATATCCATGTACTTTATCAAGAGAGATTAAGGAGCGAATAAAACTAACTATATTTAGTCTCATAATTCCTCATGTTATTTATATATCTACTAGCATTTCAGCCCGGCGTTGCCCGGGTGTTTGGAAGTGTATGTTGGGCAAAAAAGCGGTCAATTTTTTTTAAAAACTTTAACCCTATTATGACCCCTTTAAATTTATTGTTTTGGGCTCAAATCAAGTTATTAAGTTAGATCCATATCCAAGGAACCTATATCTAAAATTGCAAGTGTTTAGACCCCAAATTGTTGGAGGAGTTTGGTAGAGTTCTCATAGGTCAAATCGTTGAACTTTAACCCCTTAACAGCCAAATTTTTGCCGAAAACCGATCACATAGATTTTCCCAAGTCTCAGTACCCTGTATATCAAATTTCGAGTCTGTAGACTAAAAATTGACAGAGTTATTGCATAGGGAAATGTACACAGACAGACACAGACACACATACATGTTTACTTTTATATGCATATATACTAGCATGTGTGCCCGGCGTTGCACAGGCACACAGACAAATATACAGACAGGCAGATACACAGACACGTTCACTTTTATAGATATATAGATAGATTTGCTTGACTTCATGTTTCATCTAGTTGCTGAACACACTAGCTAATTCGAAAGTTATTGACTCATTTTTTAATAATGGAGAGACGAAAAATTTCCCACGAAAACCTAACACATTTTTGAAACGAAAATTTATTGACATTAATCTAATGCTTTTACGTATACCTCACTATATTATATATATTACCTTTGTTATTACTGTTGGGCGCTTACTCTAAAATAATATGCAAAGAAGAGTTAGACATTAGTGGGGTTGAAGGAGAAGGCAATGAAGCTGAAGATAGCCTCGTATGATCGAAGAGAACCATACTTCATCCCGATTCAACAAATAATTTAATTTCAACAGTTTTTCGTATAAAATGGTCACCTCGACGTGATATTATTTTCTTTTCTGCCATACCGAAAGAACAATACAGAGTGGGAAAAGAAGGTTATTGTCTGAACGGTGTCAGGTTGCTGTTTATTTGTTTCTCTTCGTCTGTACAGTGCTGAAAGAAATTTACCAGAGGGTAGCTAATCTCCTGATCGTGTCACACTTTACGAATCTCAATTGTGCACGACAACTTTTTGTGCAAACAAAATAGTTCATTACTGCTATATATCTTCTCTTGATGCATAGCAGCACAATGTGCCATGGTATGTGATCGTCTCCACATCGAGCGCATACTTGAAACTTGCCGTTCTTTAAACAAGTTTTCAACTTAATAGCACTTATTTGCACTTTGACGTACAAGCTAAATAATATTAGTTATACATTTTTGTTGTTCTCACACTACATTGAATACTTTTCGCAGTTCATTATTTTATCTGACCCACCAAGTGCAGTGCATTCATCTGAAATACAAAATGAAAAATCTAATGTTTACCCTATTTTCTCTTTTTTTTCTCTTCCTGTCATTCTCTATTTTCTCTCACCCCATCACTGTGCACTCATTCTTAACTATAGAAATTGTTCCGAATTCTAGACCGAATGTGCTTCGGTTACTCTTCATCTTTTTCTTCTATTCCCCTTTCTCAATCCTGTAACCTCATACCCATTATTCGTTATATCAGCTTCCGTCCGTCGCCATTTGTGTTCATTCGACCCGTTGTATCATATTTCCTTTGGATAAATGAGCACCGCTCGTAACAAGGTCTCCAAACTGCACTCAGAGTTAACCAAATCAAAGATGGAGAGCCAGAATGTTTTGCACATGGCCATGCGCACTAATCTTATTTGCCCACATTAAAGGCTGTCCAGATAATTGCAGGATGTATGACAACTACATGAAATACAAGCGTGTGAATATTTTCGAAACTTCATTGAAAGCTTTTATCAGCTTTTTCGCCTTCACGTTTGATTATTCTTCAGTTCACATGGGAAATAATTCGAATACACCAAACTCCTCCATATCCACACAACCAAAATAAAAGAATAGATATCACACATTTTTTGCGTATATATTTTTGGTATTTCGAACATCAACTGGCGTTTTTTTTATAGGAAATAATGTATAAAAAAATATCCTTTAAGAAATTAAAAAAATGGCAACTATTTTTTCGGTTACACTATCTATTACTCTATAATTTAATCTTCTGCAAATAAGATTTGAGAACTAATCTTGTTATCGATGTTGGAGTAATATATTCCTGATAACGTTAATATTTACACACTCCATGACTAAATCAATAAGGCACCAAAACTATAAAAAATCCAAAGTTACATAAAGTTATGTATGCGTATATGTTTATATATTTGTATGTAAAAGATTCACTCTTGGATTAATTAACCGATCATTATAAACTTGAACGATAGCTGTAAAGCGTTACGGGGTTATAATGTCAGTTATGTTAATCTGATTTAATTTTATGTAGATGGGGGTCAGATATCTTCGATTATTGTTAAATTTAACAATCGATATTCGATATGAATTAATAATTATTTCTGATATTTAATATTTTTGGATAATAAAACGCTTTAGGGAAAATAAGCAAATACATCCGATTTGCATTGGATTTAATCCATAGTCATTCAGCATCAATTAAGCACAATTTAACATTTTCATTTTAAACAGAAACATTCATTTCAAACACGCCCCTGTTTTATCAAAGAACTTACTGTTGATTTTATATGCCGAAACTTTATGCTTGTTAATTGATAAAACTTCTCAAAGCATTCGTGATGTTAGGCTGTATAAGGGTGTTAAAATCAGAATGCTCCTTCTTTAATCGGATTGTTTTTTTTATTGTCAATTTTCGATACTTATCAAAGGCATTCCGTTGCAAAACCTATTCAAGAATGCCCCCGGACATATAAAGTACATTTGTATTAAAATTAAAAAAAAAATCGGTCTAGCCGTTTCAGAGTCCATAGGAAACTCAGTCATACATACAGACACAAGCGCGTGTGCACTCACACACCCCTTGCCTTTTATATATAAATAGAGATTTTTCATTGATTGAGATTGTCGTACTGACTTCCTCATCTTGGTTGTTATCGTCACAACGTTTCGGCCGTTTTGCCCTTCGGCCTTCATCAGGTGTTTTGTATCGAACTGGGGAACCGTTTGTTAGGAGTCTCAAACCCAACCCTTTATTATTATTATTACGGGGGTACCGTGTTTGGACTCCAGCTAGGCTCTGGGACATATTTGCTGATTCTCTGTTTTGAATGTTACTTTTTACTGCCTTCGTTCAGGATTGAACTCAGCACCTTTGGGTAACTGTAAACTTTGATACAACGTCTAGGACCACTCGGCCATATGTCCTAGTTACTTCTAATCCCTCAGATATTTGTGAATGCGAGTCTTAAGGGAAGGGGCGAATTGATTTTGCTTGTGTAGCTGTTTGATTTGATCGTGTTTTTTGTTTGGAGCGTCATTTCATTTCGATTTTGTTTAATTTGAGGTTGGAAACAGAGAGTGCTGTGAAAAGTAGATCAGTTTTGACGCCATATATGCCATTAACTGAATCCTGTCTAGAGGATCGTGGTCTCATGAAAGCCCACCGGAGATAGTAGCAAGGTTTCTTTCCATGCGCGACATGGCACTACAACTATCACGATATTATACAACTGGTGATGGAGCCGGCTCTATAAGCGCAACCAAAAGTTATAGCATCTGCTAGGGGTCATTGAAACACGTTTGCGAATGTGTAGCCAATAGCTCTCTCTCTCTCTCTCTCTCTCTCTCTCTCTCTCTCTCTATATATATATATATATATATATATATATATATATATATACAGACGGCAAATCGCTTCTGGTTACGGACACATACACAAACCCATAACATAAACCCATAACACAAACTCATACGCAAACACACACATAAACTCATAACACACAATTAAGTACCATCGTGTATCTTCATGTTCGCACACATAAAATGTAGCAAACCTTTGTTCTTACGAGGCTTTACGTAAACTAGCAGCAAGCAAACTAGGTAAGAGATATTGGTAGTTTAGTCAACAGAAATGTACTAAAGGCCGATATGGACTAGGGGTAAGAGTGCAGGTTAATGAATAAATATCAAACACGAAGGATGAAAGTAAAGAGCCATGCACAACAAATAAAAAAAATGATAATCATAGACTATTAGTGTGAATCAATATATAATTATTGCAGTAATTTTTAACTAAAAAACCATAAACCCTTCGTTTTAGAATAAAATCGCTGTCGGAACACATAACAGGGCACCACCGGCATACTCTATTATTATAAACACTAAAACTTCAACAAAGGATTTTATTATAACTCTTTGTTTAGGATTTGATGGACCAATAAATATTGTAAGTTATTCAATTTCATTTCTATAATCTATTTCCCCATAAAAGTAGCCTGATCTATCTAATCTGTCTCTAATCGTGTTTTTCAGATTAAGCGTCCCCATAAAAGTAGCCCGATCCCTCTAATCTTACTCATAACAACCAACTGACATCACAAGACAAAAACAATTCGTTTTCCAACAAGATGGCGCTACATACCAAGCGTCTCACAGATCACTGACACTAGTTCATGACATGTTTACGGAAGAAAGCATAACAAACAAACGGTTATGACCATCACGTTCCCCGGACTTGTCATCAGGTGATTTTTATCTTCGGGAGACTTTAAACAAAAAGTTTATGCAAATAATCCTCACAATCTAGACCAACTCAAGGAGAACATTACCAACGCTATCAGGAGAATCACAAGAGAAGATCTACAGGCAGTATCTGCAAACGTTGTTAAACGTGCTCAGAAATGCATAGATGTCAACGGAGAGCACTTTCAGCATCTTTTATAACACTACATGTAATTTAAACAATAAAAGAATGTTCCTACTCTCTACTACATTTCTGAGCTACTTTCAAGTGGGCCACTATATATATATATATATATATATATATATATATATATATATATATATATATAAATATATATATATACATATATATATATATATATATATATATACATATTCTCCTATAAATTTGTTTTTTTTTGTATTGAATTTATATTAAAATCCCTTTTTTTCTTTTGCTTTAAAAAAGAAAATACAACTTTGTTATACATGGATCGTGGAATTGTATTCACAGCAAAAGGTATAGTTAACTTGCATATTATTTAAAACATTCATTTTAATAATTTCCCTACTAGTGTTTTTCGGTTTTCTGATGGGATGATCACTTTAGTTAACTATTACGTGCAATTATATGCAGACATTCTTCATGATTTATACTTGCGGTTATAGTAAACACAAACCTCTTTCTCTATATATTTATGTACGCGTATATATATTTGTTTAAAAACAACATTCCTCTGTCAATTTTTGTTTAAAAAACCAAACACCTCTGTCAATTTTTGGACATGAAAATTAAAGTATAAGGTATTCGAACCCATGCGAAACTTTATATTTGGGTTTTAGCCGGGGAAAATCGCTGCAAAAGTGTGAAAATTTATTGAATGGAATTTGCCAGGTTAAGATCCCACTACGGCATTACGAATATGCATGCGTAACGTAATAGCTATTTATTCATGTTTTAATTTTTAGCCTTGAAGCGAACATGTTTAGATAGGTTTTCATAGCTCAGGCATAATGTCAAAGGAAAAAGTAAATCGTAAGCTAAACTTTTTGGTTTCTATTCTTGGTGGTGGCGCACGAGTCATTTAAAAAAAACAAACTTTTTAAATCATTACAATATATAACTGGGTCCAATATGATATTATAATAAATACGAAATCTGCATTAATCAAAATATCATATTTAAGCATATTTTACGACCGGGCAAAGCCGGGCGGCCTACTAGTATATATATATATAATGAGAATAATGGAAAATAGTATATATATATATATATATATATATATATATATATATATATATATATATATATATATATATATATATATATAATGAGAATAATGGAAAAAGTATTCCAACGAGATAGAGAGATGAAAAAGGAACAAACCTAGTTTATGTCCGTCAACGTTTCGTCTTTATTGTAAGACTTCTTCTGAATAATAAATTGAAGAAAATAAAAACTTGTACAATATTTGAAAATATATTTGCTGTAAAAAATATGGTTTGTTTTATTTTAGAAGGAAAAAAGTAATTAAAATATTTGAAATTATATTTGTTATGAAAAGAATATATATATATATATATATATATATATATATATATATATATATATATATATATATATATATATATATATAGTATAATACTGAAAATTACACTGCATTTCACAGCAACACGCATACTGACCTCTAACGCCTGGCGTTATTATAGATGCTATCGTGTCTATTTTCGTCCATATTTTAGTTGTACATTTTAATGACTTTCAGGCACACGTTGTTTCTATCGGTTAGTGTTTGGAGAAGGCATGAAAATGGCAGCGTTCTTTTGGGAGACATCACGCGGTTAACGAAATCAATGGCTCCGTTTTTATAATTAGACTTATTTTCTGTCTATATATTTATGACTCCCAAGTATATTTTGATTTGATGATTTGCTTTAAAATTGTGTCAGTGTAAAGAAAACTTTCGCAGGATAAGCGCTGTTTTGTCTGCTGCGATTTGATGATATTTTACCAGCAATCAGACAGCGACAAAAGAATTGGCACTAAGATGGAAATCGATAGTTGATGTAATAAAATTAGAAAACTTTCTTCATTGTTAGTCAGAAACGTAAAAAAAAGGAAAAGGAAATCATGAGAGAATTCTGGCATGAAATTTTCTCGAAAAGATTACCCCATGGCTATATTATTAGGAATAGCAGACTTCTATATCTACGGATGGTTCAAATAATCCTGACCCTTTTCCCTATGGCTTCTGACAATTCGTCGTGTGTAATACTATTAAATCAGCAGTGACAGTGCAAGTAGAGACGTAGCATATCTGTCTATATAAAGTTAGGCATGTGTTTATGCATTTTTCCGTATATGATACACTGCTAAACTAATTAACTGGTCATTATAAACTTTGGAACACAACCCTTAAGCGTATATTTTTATTAACTTTTATGCAAAGTGAGTCAAGAGGAAATAGAAATTTTTCGTAAAAATTCAGACACTTTTTATTTTTGTGAAATTCGAACAACTAGATATGACTAAATAAATATTCTCCATATGTCAGTTTAGTTTTAGTATTTGGAATTTTTTTAAGAAACCTAATATGAATATAATATCACATTTGGATTTTTTTTAGGAAGCCTAATATGAATATAATATCACATTTGAAAATTTTTTACGAAACCTAATATGAATATAATATCACATTTGAAAATTTTTTACGAAACCTAATATGAATATATCACATTTGGAATTTTTTTAGGAAACCTAATATGAATATAATATCACATTTGGAAATTTTTAGGAAACCTAATATGAATATAATATCACATTTGAAAATTTTTAGGAAACCTAATATGAATATAATATCAATTTGGATTTTTTTAGGAAGCCTAATATGAATATAATATCACATTTGAAAATTTTTTACGAAACCTAATATGAATATATCACATTTGGAATTTTTTTAGGAAACCTAATATGAATATAATATCACATTTGTAAATTTTTAGGAAACCTAATATGAATATAATATCACATTTGGAATTCTTTTAGGAAACCTAATATGAATATAATATCACATTTGAAAATTCCAATTCTTCAGATTTACATTAAATATGATTTATAGGCATTAGATATCAGTTAAGAACTGCTAACCCAATTTTAATTAGATTCTTTATCACTGAAGTTTAAATTTTAGACATTTTTGAAAATCAAAATTAGGTAATGATGTTTGATTCATATAAGTTTGTTTTATTTTGCGACATATCAACCATCTGTGAATTACTTAATATCGGGTAAACTTGCCAAATGAAATCCTTCGATTAGGATATATTTTTTTAGTTCCTTAGAACATATTACTGTTAGAACACATTCGTCTTAGAAGGGATTTTTTACAGCGAAAATGGGAACATTATTCTTCGGTATTTGTAACCTTTGTTCTCAGCACGATTAGCCCTCAATCATTGCCTTCTAATATCTATTTTGGGAAAGAAATAAACATTAGAAGTAAAGTTTTAGAAGAATCAGATTGAATAATAGGGTTGGGGATGAACTTATAGATACTATAATTTAACCTGCCACAAGCGATTGATAAAATCAAGCCTTTCCGATCTCCTGTCTAGCCGAAGTGGATGCCGAAGTAGGGCATTGCAAGTCACGTGAACATTTATGCAACCAGGCAATGGACTGCTCAACCCGTCCTAAGCTTTCACATGTCGTCACACACGGCTTGCAAGTAGCTCTGTTTTCGGTGGGTGAGTTACCGGCGAATTTGTGGCCTAGATGAGATCAAAATTTAAATAAGGGTTCCAGACATAATGTTCAGTATCATTATAACTTGATTTAATTTTTCATAAGTAATGACATAAAAATGGTGAAATCTGTTCTGTTCGTTAACATACACGTATACACACAAGTATATGTATAATTTTATATTGAAACCGGAAGTTGGTTTATAAAGATTAATATTGATAGTTTTACCATCTTTAAATTTTGATTAAATGTTAATAATAATAATAATAATAATAATAATAATAATAATAATAATAATAATAATAATAATAATAATAATACATGAATTTTCAATAATTAAAAACTGGAAGTTAACAGTATTAATGTTGCAGTTAACATTAAATTTTCAACCAAATTGTTTCAAATAATAAACTCAACGAAAATATGTTTTTAGCTTCAGAAAGTATGCATATATGATTGACCAACCACACTCGTCATTTTATTTATTATTTATTTATTTTTATTCCAACAAGTGCACACATTTTTTATCTTTTTTCGTCTTACACACGTTTCGCCGCTAATAACGAATATATTGTCTTTCGTTTATTTAGCTGCTTACAGAGACGTTCAAAACTCAATAAAAAACGGTGCTCAAAACTCAATAAAAATCGGTGCTCAAAACTCAATAAAAACAGACAGTGTTCAAACAAAAACAAAATAGAAAAAGTGATCAAGAAAGATAAGTTGAACTGTGAATGAATAAACACGAAAACCCACTTTGAAGATATCAAACAAAAACAAAAAAATGCCAAATGAAAGAGGAATAAAATAAAATATAAAATAACAAAAATACTTGAAACATCGCATTGGAGCGCTCTGAAGCCGCCAACAAAGCAAAACTTAAATCCTATTATTGTTATATAGTAAGGATTCTACGCCAGTAAGTAGCGATTAAATGAACTAGTGTGAATTTTGAAAAGGGTCACTTTTAGTACATGTCAGGATAACCTAGCTGCAAACATAATTGTACTCAGAAACGAGTGACTTGAGTTGAAGCGGTTAGGCAACAGGTTCAACTTTAGATAAAACTATATGAGAATATGACGAATGAGTCACGTTTTCGAGAGAAAACTTAAGTTTCAGACGAGTCTGTTCGTTGGAAGCATACTAATAAGGCATGTTCAAATGATGAAGAAACTGATAGTCTAAGCTGAGTGTTACGGGGGTCTCTGTCCGTCTGATTCTTCATTTGAAAACTAACTTGTAATGGAAAAGTTGTCAGTCTCTCTCTCTTCATAAGTAAATCTTCTCAAATCTTCTCCAATAAAACCATAAAGAAACTCAACGAACTTCTTTTTGTGTCGGATTTTCCTGTATGAAAATTTTTTTATTCGTCTAAGTTATAAAAACGAGACGGTTAACAGCTTTGAAAATATCACGGCTACACATAAAACTCGGCGAAGATGAAAGGAAGTGACAATAGAGAATAAAGAACAACATGTATGTACAACCGCGTGTATGAAAACTTTATTTTCTTGCGTTTATTGATCACTCATTAATGGAAGCATATCATTATTATTTTGATGAATGTTTTACTTTTATTGAATCCAAACTCAAGTCCAGACAAATCGCCAATAAAAATTGAAAATTACTATTAATAAAATATTTTAAGCCCTAAAATAAAAGAATAATTATTATAAACTGTAAGCTATTATGAAATGGATACATTCGAAACTATTATTATCTTGAAAGTTACTAAACACATCGCGCACTAATTATGATTTAATTTCTTTCATCCCCGATGTATAAATAATCCATGGCGATAAATACGTAATTCATTGCAGGTATTAAAAATATTATTAAAATTAAAAGCTTGTATATATATATATATATATATATATATATATATATATATATATATATATATATATATATATATATATATATATATATATATATATAACTACTTAATTTTATGTGAATAAATTAAGTAGTTATATATATATATATAACTACTTGATTTATTCACATAAAATTAATATACGAAAGTATAGATTTATGCGGAAGTATAGATTTATGCGTAAGCTTTAAGTATTTACTTCAAAAGTGCTCAATACGTAGGTAGAGCTAGTTAGTAAGTTAAAAATGTATATGGCGATTAAGCTACATTGAATATTTCGCGTTTCATCCACTTTAGGATTCTTCAGGCTTAGCGCATAAGCCTGTAGAATTCTAAAGTGGATGAAACGCAGAATATTCAGTGTAGCTTAATCGCCATATACATTTTATAACTTACTATATATATATATATATATATATATATATATATATATATATATATATATACATAAAAGATATTTTTATAGAATTTTAGAATTTTTTAATAAAATTAATGTTATATATTTTTCTTTAAGATGAATTGCTTCCCGTTGTTTTTTTTTTGATTCCAAACATAAAAAATAAAGATTGAACGTAAGTTATATAATCATAATCTAATTAAAATGATTCAAAATATTTTTGTAGATGAAAGATGAAATCAGTGACGTATTTCGATGAATATTAGTATAAGAATTGGCGAATAGTAATATTTGTTTGCATCACTTTTGACGGAGAGTGTATGCTAGTATATATATATATATATATATATATATATATATATATATATATATATATATATATATATATATATGTATATACGTATATATATTAGTATAAATATAAAAAAGTATAGCAATTTAATATCTTCCCCGCATATTATATTTTTATAGTAAACTGCATCCATCGATCGAGAAATAAAAAAAAAACTCTTATAACATAGGATGTTGTTCGGATTTTTTGACTTTCATATCTACTTCCGACTCTAGAAATAAATCCACAACATAAATGTCATCCGAAACTGCCTGGAAGGGCAATCGATAGATTGTATTGAGGATACCAACTTTAATAAACTCGTAATATATCAAGCCAAAATACTGAGCAAACAAAAAGCGTAATTTATAAGTATTTCCACCAATCAAATTGAATGTACCAGATGCACACGTTCGCTATTGAACGATGCCAATAAAAGTGCATCTTATTGGCGTGTTCGTGCAATAAAATCAGAGAAGAGTAATACAGATTATATAACTTTGCCCCAAATCGTTTCGTACAATATATAAGATAACTATTATTTTTATACTGACGCTTCATTACTTACCAATGATAAAATCACTCACTGATAACGTTAATGAGATCGATACATTGTCAGTTGAATGATGATTAATATTATGGGCACATTTGTTACTAATAAGGATGATTTATGACAAGTATACGTTCACGTTTGGTTTGAAAATTACAGTTTTGTATCTAGCAAGGAGGTATTCCTGCAGAAACGCATTCCGGCGATGGCGAGTTCTTGGAAAATGGTTCCGAATCTCTAGCTGTTAATTCTAAAAAGCAAGCTATTAGGGCCGAGCCTCCTTTAGAACCTCAAATATATCCTATTTCGATGAAATTTAGATCATTTGTATACAATTCTCTGAGAATATAACTGCCTGTATCAATATTATTGTAAAAACAACAACTACAAATTCTTGTAATTGTAAAATTGTATTAGCTCGTATAGTCAAAAGTTCGATTAATAAGACATTCATCAGGAAACGGTTTTCTACGTGGTGCAATATACTTTTATGAATAAATGAAAAATACAATTTAAAAAATAATTTTTAAAAGCAGAAAAATTTAAGTTTCTACATTATTTTAATATAATATCGCCATCACTATGAGTGTTCAAAAGTTGAAAAATGCTAAAAAAAAAACCCAACAAATTTTGTAATGCGATTTTGTAATCGTTTTTAAAATCATCTAATCTAGAAATTAAAACCATTTATAATTATTTTTTACATCTTAGGTTTAATTAATATTTGTGTTGTGCTATTTATTTTGAACTTACTCCCTTAACCAGTATTTTTTGAGTTGTGTTTCTACAGACTGGAGATTGATTATTTAACAGAGTTAATTTTAGTTGTATTCAATGGAGTTAATATTCAACAAGGACAAGGGAGATAATATATTACATTATCTTATTGTTTCTGTAAAAATTTAAACCTATCTTAAGATGGCTGGCCAGAGTTATATCCCTAGAATGATCACAATCCCCTTTGGAAGAACTTATTATAGACTTATAGAGTTATGCCCCTTGCTAAAAAAAAAAAAAAGAAAAAAAATTAGCCCATTTTTTAATAAAAAATTCAAATCTCGTCGCTAACATCAATCCCGTGGCAATTCGTGTACGAACACTTGGTGAAAAAATTAAGATAAAAATTCGACCGGTTTTTCTCACTGAACATCGAACCGAAAATACCTGCCTTTTTGGACAAAGACACCATTAGTTTTACTTTGTGTTTAAATCATTCTATTTTAGCTTTGTTAGCAACTTTATATTATATTCGTATCGAACTGATGTATGTAATCATGTGTGTAATATAAGTATGCAGGCTTATTTAAGGATTTCAAGACAAATCTTATTCATATATACGTATATACTTAGTTATTAAACTCATTATCTGTATTTTTGCTATGATTGTGTATTCCCTACACAAAGAAAGATTGGAGAGTCTACATAGAATCTAAAAAGGAAGATAATGAAAGGATTCCTGGATTTCTAAGCACACGTCTCTAATTCTTTCAAAACTTTAAATATATTATATTTTACATGAAAAATATATCATATGTATAAAATTATTCGGGGGTTACAATGAAGTCTTTACACTACTTCTCTGTCGAATATATACTCACACTTCTAAATGAGCCATAAGGAGAGGGTTCCCTAAAAACTTTAAATACGTAAATCCAATTTTGATGAAATTTATCATGTAGATATATATATATATGAGACAGTAATTCAGAGTTTTCTAACATTTCGGTTAATTCTGACTACATTAGGGGGAGAAGCGGGGAGAAGAGGGCAATAAAATTAAAATAAATAAATAAATATAGGGAAAAAGTGCGTCGTAGTGATCATTATTCAATCCCGAGTAACGTCGGGTCTTCCTGCTAATTCTTAATCAATTTTTTATTTTTTTAAATCGTGTTTTGTTACCGATGCGCGCTTACAATCTAAATAATGCATAGAATTTTTGGCGGTCTTTCACGTGCTTAGAGACTTATTTGAGTTCACACTTATTCACACGCTGACATTTTTTATATGGTAGAATATTAAATCAATCAATTTCATTAGCAAAATATTAGCAAAGTGCAACAAATTATGTAAAAAAAGATGTTGTAGCTATATATCATCTGCGTGTTTGTCCAAAGCGAGTTTAAACCTGGATATGATAGATATCGTCACTACCTCTTGTAAGTCTGTTTCAGGAAGCAGAAACATGTATAGAGGATGCTGCTTTCCAACTGTAGACGAAACTGATGATGTTATATCTTTTGCGAGAGTCTACGAAGACCGTAACTAATTGTGTTGGAGGGAAAAACCTCTGATAAAGCTAGATTTACATTTCCTTGATGATGCTGTATGCAAGAATTTAACGTGAAATCAGGTAGAGGAAGCATCCATCCTTGGTCGCCATCATCATACAGTGCCAAGTGCCATGTTTGGTTTAAAAGAGTTGTCCACAACTGTACCAATACCATTCATGGCATTATCGATATTCATATTCTACACCACCATTGACTTCGTCGTACTATTCTATAGTATAGAGAGTTATTTTTAATTTATAATTAAATCCCTAGACTTTGAAAGATAAACAGAGAAAGAAAGAGGAGCCAGAGAGAAGGAAATAAAGAGAGAGAAAGAGGGGAGAGGGAGATGTATATCTCAAAAATAAGATAAACACGAACTATTTGAAATTCACGATAATCTATTGCTAAACTATTAACAAAAATATCCCAATTATAGCAAATTACTTTAGCGAAAGTACATATTGTCATAGTCGGATGAAAACATTACTGATAACACATTTATTTTTGTACCAAACAAATGATCTTCTTTACAGCTTGTATCGAAATTCCAAAATCTCACGTCTGCATGGTTTAAATAAGCCCACAAACATTTCCAATATTTCCTTATCTTTATATTTAGCTGTGTCTGATTTTAGATCATTTCAAAAATATTTTGCAAAATGTCACATTTGTGTACAGTTTGGACAACACTTTATATAGAACTAGTAAAACAAAAGATTTTGTTACCCCCCCCACATCCACTCATTTAGCAAATATAATAGAGTAATGATAATAATGATAATTTTCTTTCTCCCCGACAACGATGATTATAAAAAAGTTTATGCTATCCCCTTTCCGCATCTAATTTACCTAATATAATACAGAAATTTTAGTAAGGAGGCCTTCTCAGCACTGTCAAAATATGAAGAAAAATGATGTTGATAATTTATTTGCTTCCGGACAATGCCGAATAAAACACAAGTTTCTGTTACCTACATCTCTCACTTAATAAATATAATAAATCTGTTGCCAAGGTCGCTGGAAAGATGGTGGGATCCTTCTACCGCTCCAGAAGATATCTCACTACTGATGCAATTCTCTATCTATATAAAAGCCAAGTACGTCCAAGGATGGAATACTGCTGCCATATCTGGACAGGAGCTGCTAAAAACAGCCTATCATGCCTTGACAGAGTACAAAATAGACTTCATGGCTTAGTGAGGGATGCCCCTTTTCTCTTCCCTGCAACCTCTCTCCCACAGAAGAGACGTTGCGAGCCTATCCTTGTTTTATCGTTATTTCCATGACCGGTGCTCGTCTGAACTCCAATCATTGGTCCCCCCTCGCCAATCTTTCACGAAAAACACCCGTCTAGCCGAATTCACTGTCAAAAATTTTCCCCACTCTTTATCTGTGCCTAAATCAAAACGTAGATTCCATGAACAAAGCTTCTGTCTTAGAACTGCACACATGTGGAACTCTGTTCCGTCTGCCTGCTTCCCACCTGACTACAACCAGGATGTCTTCAAGTCCAACGTAAACAAATTCCTAATGAACCGCCCCTTAAGTAAACACTTCATTAAATCTCCACACTAACGTACTGTACTTGCAATAACCCTTATCCCTGAGTGGCTTCCGGGCCTTGATAAGTGGTGACCACCGTGTAAAAAACATGTAATGTTAATAAGTTGGCCTTCACAGCGCTACTAAAGCCATGGTTAAAATCAAAGTATGAAGAGAAATAATGTTGACGATTACAATTTTATAGCTTCTGGACAACGACGATAAAGCAAAAGTTACTGTTACTTCTCCCCCTCTTATCAAATATACTACTGTAATTTTAATAAGGATACTTTCACAGCACTGCTGAAAATGATGAATGTTGATGAAACAATAGTCCGAAGAGAGTTACCAAACATAAAGCTGCAATCTTATAGTTTTTGATACAGGACAACGCCGAATAGAAAAAATGTTACTTTAATAGCTTCTGTCTTCGGACTGCTTGTCTTTAGTACTTTCTCCATTTCCTCGACTATACCAATATGCAAAAATTTAAATGTAATGTGAACAAATATTTTACTATACAGCTCTCATAAATAACGACAGTAGTCCTTTACGTCTCAGTATCAATATTTTCTGGAGTGAATAAAAGTAAAATGAATTGTATTTTCAATCAATTTTATCCATTAATAATTCATCGAGATCGATATTTCCATTTTACTTAATGATATATAAGATAATGTATTAGGAGCGTTCCGTCTTGAAATTTATCTACAAACATACTACTTATCAAGAATTGGGAACAAATTTAATGAGAGACAATTTGTGAATCACTGTTATAAAATTAGTATTTCAAGAAAGATTGTTAAATTCTCTCTATTTTCATCTGAAACACGATATACTCCCTAAAGATTTTTGTTTATGCAAAACACGTTTTAATTGGATAATCAGGATAATATTTGATAGATTTGTGTGTGTTTCAGATTTTGATTAAATTTTGAGTAACATTATCATCATAATGGAGAACATCGAAAATAGCGAATATTAACAATATTAGCAAAAATTACGAATTATACACATTTTTAGTTCGTGTGAGGGGAATCTATCACCATACTTTCCCTTAAACACGTCTGTTGGACTTTTCAGTACAATACTTAATAGTTTTTTTTTTTTTTTTAATGGAGAGTAGAAAACGCATTGTGGATGCGTTATCGGCAGCTCCTGTTACTCTCGCTTCTTCTTATTTGTCCCTCAGTCCTCATTTTTTAAATGAGTGATGTTTCGGACAAAGGGAGAAGAAAAAGCTGTTTTCTAGGTTGGCAGTATTTTTGCGAACTGTTGGCTGAGATGGCGGAAATTTTCTGTTTCTATGTCTATCCTTGTAGCCATGTCACTAGTAAGGGTGCTGGAGGTAAACGTTTTGTCTGGGCTGACGTTATCCGCCTGATAGTCAGGGACCCGAACCTTGGATTAACCACTAAGGAGGCTGTCCTATCAGCAGGTGCAAAGTACTGGGGCTGCTGTATTGCCATTTGGTGAATGGATTCTGGACCATGCAGTAGCTTCTGGTGGGGCCTCTCGATGCCATACTAGTGGGTAATTGTTACGGCTTTACCTTATCATTAGCTACAAAAAAAAAAAAAATTCTTCGTTTCTTTTTCTCTCTTAATTTCCCCTCTCTGTCCTGCTCTAAGTAAATCTGTCGACCTAGTCCACAAATTCCAAAATTTCATCATGACAAGTTTCAAGAAAAAATACACGATTAAACCCGGTTCTCCAACTTCCAACGTAGACCCCTACTACCATGTCTCCTTCTCCAACATCAGGGGTCTTCGTTCTAACCTTCCAGAGGTTGAAACCCAATTACAGGAGACTAAACCAGACCTTTTATTTTTAAGTGAAACTGGCATTGGATAGGCTATTTCCCTAGATGAGTTTGCAATTTCAGGATACTCTAACTTAACTTCTAAATCTGACCCCCAAGATCGCCATGGGCATGGAATATGTGCATATATTAAAGATAGCTTTCCGTGTGGGAGGGACATCTCCAGGGAAGATCCTAACTTACCCTATATGTGCTTCCGGGTTGCTTTAGCTCACACTACTGCATTTATATTTACTCTCTATCGCCCCCACAACAGCGGAGTTACTATCTTTCAAAGCATATCTGAGAAAATTGACCAAGTCCTTTCTACTTATCCTTCAGCTAACATTCACATATGTGGAGACTTCAATGTTCACAACGTCGAATGGTTGACCCACTCAAACAAGACCGATGATGAGGGGAGGTTCTGTCATGATTTCTCCATTGCCTATGACCTCACTCAGATTGTTCAGGAACCTACCCGTGTGCCCGATAATGACGGCCAGTATGCGAGCCTACTAGACCTTTTTCTCACAACTTGCCCTGAACTATGTTCAGTTTCTGTTCTGTCGCCTCTTGGATCTTCCGACCACTCTGTTGTAGCAATTAAGATAAAAATGAAATGTAATAAGTCCCCAGACGTACCTCTTCATCGTACAGTATATCGATACACTAAGGCTGACTGGGATAGCTTCCGTACATTTATATCTGATCTACCTCTGCATTCCATGTTTAAAAAGGATGTGTCCTCTATAGTATTAGACCTAACTGAATGGTTAATTGTAGGTATTGACCATTTCATACCCTCTAAAAAGTTTCAGCAAAAACCTAACAGCCAGCCATGGTTCTCTCCAGAATGTGCTGCTGCCATTGCGCACAGAAATCACTTTTTCCACTGCTTCAAACGTAATAGATGTATGGAAACTAAAGCCGTTTTCAGGACTGCCAGCAACCATTGTAAGAAAGTAATAAGGAACGCAAGAGTGTTGTATGCTCAATCTGTTAAGTCCAAAGTAGCTGAGCAGCGGCTTGGTTCCCACCAGTTTTGGCAAATAGCAAACAGAATCCTGAACAGAAGCGTGTGCTCCATCCCAACTATTATCAATGGACCTGAGGTAATCTCGTCAGCATCAGACAAAGCCAAACTCTTTGTCAAGAACTTTGCAGCTAATTCTACCCTTTGCGACCAAGACCGCCAACCCCCAATATTTCCTCCTGTATCAGAAAACACGCTATGTGATATACGTATATCTGTACGTGATGTTGCCAAGCTAATCAAAAACCTTGATTCGAGTAAACCAACTGGCCCTGATGGTATTCCAATTATAGTACTAAAAAAACTTCAACCTGAATTAGCGCCCATACTTATAAAACTGTTTAAACGTTGTCTTAAGGAGAATAGTTTCCCATCTCCCTGGAAAAATCTCATCAGTATGCCCTGTATTTAAGAATTCAGGTGATCGCTCATCCCCCTCTCAGTACAGGCCAATAAGTCTCCTGTGCGTCATGAGTAAGTTGCTAGAATCTGTGTTAAATACAGAAGTAATCAAACATCTCAACAAAAATAACCTTCTTAGTGACACTCAATATGGTTTCCGTTCTGCTAGATCTACAGCAGATGTCCTTACAGTTATATCGCATAGGATTAGCAAATCTCTCGACGGTGGCAATCTTTCTAGGGCAATTGCCCTTGACATATCTAAAGCCTTTGATAGGGTATGGCATAAAGGTTTACTTCATAAGATCGCTAGCTATGGTATAGCTGGAAAAGTCTTCTCAATTATTAAATCATTTCTTTCTGATAGGTTCATAAGAGTAGTAGTTGAGGGGCAAAAATCAGAAGCTCACAGTATTAATGCCGGTGTCCCTCAGGGATCCATCCTGGGCCCAACTCTTTTCCTGATCTACATTAATGATCTTCCAAATCATATCCTTACATCATTTGTAGACATTTATGCTGACGACACTACCATTTATCGTACCACATCTAAGACAGTAAACGACCAAGTTCTCTCCAATTCTCTCTCCTCTGATCTTGAGCACGTAGTACAATGGGGAAAGGAGTGGCTGGTTACTTTTAATGCATCTAAAACCAAGCTTCTCTCTTTACATCATCAACATTCTAATTCACATTTGTCATCAATTGAAATGAATGGCTCTCGTCTTCAGGAGGTCTCAAGTTTTGACAAGCTTCTGGGCTTGACCATTACTCCTGATCTTAAATGGAACACGTATATCAAATCTGTTGCCAAGGCCGCTGGAAAAATTGGTGGGATCTTTCTATCGATCCAGTAGATATCTCACTGCTGATGCTATTCTCTACCTATATAAGAGCCAGGTACGTCCAAGGATGGAATACTGTTGCCACATCTGGGCAGGAGCTGCTAGAAAGGACTTGTCCTGCCTTGATAGAGTTCAAAATAGACTTCGTAGCCTCGTAGGAGATGTCCTTTTCTCCTCCTTGCAACCTCTATCTCACAGAAGAGATGTTGCGAGTTTGTCTCTGATGTATCGTTATTTTCATGGAAAGTGTTCAACTGAGCTTCAATCTATGGTCCCCCCTCGCCAAACTTTCACAAGAAACACTCGTCTAGCTGTAATCACTATCAATAATTTCCCCCACTCTTTATCTGTGCCTAAACCTAAACGTAGATTCCATGAACAAAGCTTCTTTCTTAGAACTGCACGCCTATGGAATTGTCTTCCGTTTTCCTGCTTTCCGGCTGACTACAATATGGTTGTGTTCAAGTCTAAAGTAAATAAGTTCTTGATGAGCCGTTCCATATAAGTTATTAAATTTACCAAATTTTCATTACTAATGATTACTATATTGACCAATTTCTACTGTACACTCTTTAACCCTTATCCTTGAGTGGCCTCTGGGCCTTGATAATGTGGTGATGCCTTTGTAAAAAAAAAAAAAAAAAAAATAATAATATTGACGAGCGAGAGTTTACTTCAGATATATGAAGAAAAACTTGCACATTTACGTGAGTAAAATACAAATTTACAAAAACATTGAAACACATTGTAAATGTTAATTCTTATGTTTTTAATGTTTCAAATAATGGTGTAATCATTAAACGATACCTGAATAATTAAGCTTAAATTTTAAAATCCCATATTAAAGAATGAATAGGTAATACTATTGTTATTTAATTGCTTATACACTAAAGCTCTGTAAATTTTAAAGAAAATCTGTTTGCCCGTTTCGGAGTCTGCAAGTAATGAACTCATATACACAATGTTGTATATATATATATATATATATATATATATATATATATATATATATATAAACGATCGTGTTGCGTTGTGTGCACTCAGTATATATAACTGCGTGGACAAATTGTCGCCGGACAAGTTTACCGACGAGTGTATATTTGGAATGACAACTAAAAGACTCGACTGTTTACAAAAGAATTCGAGTTTATTTTAAACAATCTTTCTTTACACTTTGGTATCGGTTGTCACTGACTCCACTAGCGAGGAGAGAGGTGTTGGGAGAGATAGGTGGCGTGGCGGGGGTGTTGACAGATGACAGACTTGTTTTTCACCGCGTCGGCCGGCTACTCTTTTTGTAAAACCAAAACATCTTTGTTTATATTGGTATCGGTCACGTTTCTCTAGCCCCAGCTGCGAATGTCAGCTGCATTCCGATCTTGTCATAAAATATTTGTTGATGTTATTATTTTTGATTAATTCAAAGCATAATTGTCCCAATAATCCACAACCGTTGTTTTCGATTGTAGGCCAATTTCCTTTTGTTTGTTTGGCCTTGAAACATCACCGCATTCCAATTATGTGTGTCACTAGCTCAGGTGACGCTCGTGTCCAACATTCCATGTTGCAATGCTTGAAATGTGACCCTCACATCACGTTCTTGGCTTGCCTCTCCGATTTCTTCACAGCCTGTCCCCATTATTATACAACAATCGTACACAAAATTAGTCATGTCAATATTTGGAACGTTGATTTACATATATATATATATATATATATATATATATATATATATATATATATATATATAAAATAAAAATTACAATAAGTTTACCAAGGTAATCAAAATGGTAAACTTAAAATATATTATAAATATTAAAGAGTTAATATTTACAAGTAAAATAAACTCAGCCCGATGTAAAAGCTCAATAAAACCGAAAAGGAAATAGAGCTTATAATATGAACAAATTATTAATAAAACATGTTAAAAGACATCTTGAAAAAGAGTTAAAAAACATATTTAATTTAAAAAAAAGGAAGCACAAGATAAGTGGATAGTCCTTAATCCGTGGAGTTTCGAAGAAATTCTCCCCTTCTCATTAGAGGACAGGAATTAGCAAAATGCAGGATCGGATTTTGCATATAAAAGTATTTAATGAAACTACAAGTAAGTCACAGATCTTACTTGGTTAAAAAATTGTGAGGTAAGGGGATCTCTTACCTCACCTCACTCATTTGTTCATATATATATATATATATATATATATATATATATATATATATATATATATTATAAATACGAGATAAATAAATTTATGAATTATTTATTCACGTACGTTCCAAAAATTGAACATGAACAATTTTGTGTACGATCGTTTCTGAGACGATATGGATTTTTTAATTTAATTAAGCGAATAGAAGCCAATGTTGAGTTATGACAAATAATGCATCTTTTAAAAGATGGTTGCGCAACACGAACGTCACAAATATGCATGAACTGGGCAAATCCTTAACTAATGAACTTATCATTATGGCTTATAGAATGTGTAGCATTGAGTCTATATTCGAAATACCCTCCCCTTTGACTAGAGAAACAAAACTAGAATCAGACGACCAGGCCTTTATGTACTTTAGACTTAGCATGCAGCATAATATTAGCTGCTTATATTTTCTCTACCGCTCTCCCTCAACCCAGGACTGTATCCTAATAAATAAAGTGTTTAACAGTTTAGATGCAGCCCTCTCCCTCAATACTAGCGCACAATTGCATGTGTTTGGTGACTTCAACATCCATCACAGCAATTGGTTTGGATTCTCTAGTTACATAGACGCATATTGTAGTACAACACATAGCTTCTCTATATCTCATTCCCTATCACAGATGATTACGTTCCCAACATGTTTCCCATACTAGCAAGAACAACATGCCTCACTTCTAGATCTGTTTCTGACCACAGTTCCCGATTGTTCAACGAATGCCCATGGCCCACTCAGGAATACTGATCATGCTGATTATGATTGAAATCGCCCTAAACTCTAGACCCAAAACTGAAAAGCCATTGATATTATAGAAAGGCTGACTGGAAAGCCATCAGGGATCTCATCATAGATACCCCACAGGGAAATATCTTTTCCCTCTCCCGCTGAACAGTGCGCAAATGAGACTAATGAATGGTTCAAAACGGCAATTGAAGCACATATTCCCATACAAAAATTCCATAGTAAGCCCCACTCTCCCCTATTGTTTTCTTTCTACTTGTGCAGCTGCCATTGCTCAAAGGCAGCATGCGTACCGCAGATTTAACCGACATAAGTCCAGTTCAAACAAACAGAAGTTTATAGAAGCTAGAAATAATTGTAAGAAAGAAATAGCGACAGCTAATTTACTGAAACCACCAGAAAACGCATCGAAGCACAAAAATTAGGAACCCGTGATTTTTGGAAAATCTACAACAGTGTAGTAAATAATGGGCAATCAACAATTCCAACAATCATGACGTTGTTTGCACGGCAACTGAGAAAGTTAACAAGCTTGCCATCGGTTTGCCTCAAACTCCCCATTGAACCCTGACTTTCCTTTGTGGACAAATGCCACACTAGATGATCTGAAAATCACCTTTTTTCAGGCGCATGATATCATAAAAAACCTTAACATTTCAAAAGCACGTGGACCTCATCTCATCCCGACTGTGCTATTAAAAAGTGCTCCGCCGAGGTAGTTCTCAGCAAACTATACAATAAATGCCTTAACGAATCTTGCTTTCCTTACTGCTGGAAAACTGCTTCTTTGGTACCAGTTTTCAAGAATTCTGACGAAAGAATTGACCCATTAAATTATCGCCCCATTAGCTTCCTCACACTTTTCGTCAAAATATTTCCGTCCATAATTAACTAAGATCTAGTCCATCACTTCAGAGATGCTAAACTTCTGACCGACCATCGATATGGATTTAGGCAAGCTCGTTCCACGGCAGATATCCTAACTGTAATCTCTGAACGTATATACCATTCACTGGACAAAGCAGGGAGGGATAAGATGTAGCCCTAGACATATCTAAGGCTTTTGACAGGGTATAGCACAATGGTCTTTTCAGGGAAATCAGATCATACGGTATCACTGGACGAATACTTAACATAATTAAATGCTTCTTAAGTAAGAGAAAAATGCAGGTTGTCCTCGACCGTCGTACATCTAAACAATATGATATAAATGCGAGAGTACTTCAGGGATCTATCCTCGGACCTTTATTATTCCTAATATTCATAAATGACCTCCCTGATAAAATTGTCTCTGAGATGGGTATATATGCTGATGACACCACGCTCTATAACAGGCACAACGGGAAAACAAATGAACACATATTTAAGGAAATGGCAGAAACACTAGAAGAAAACCTCCAAATGGAATGGGGACATAAATGGATAGTCACATTCAATGCTGCCAAGACTTAGCTTGTTTCCTTCAATAATTACAAAAAACCTTCTCTACCACTAATAGCAATGACCAAAGACACTTTAACTGAAAGTACTTCTTTTAAACTCCTCGGTCTAACATTCACAGGGAGCATGAGTTGGAACACTTACATTGAGAGCATTACCAAGACCGCTGCGAAGAAGGTAGGTTGTCTCTACCTTGCTAGAAAATTACTAACGCCTGAAAGTATCCTGTACCTCTATAAGGCCACCATCCGCTCATGTAGAGAGTATTGTTGTCACATTTGGGTTGGTGCATCTGCTACTAGTCTCTCGCTCGTAGACAGGGTTCAAAAGAGAGTCACCAACCTTATACGTCCTGAACTGTCATCTAAGCTTCAGCCTCTGTCCCATCAACGAAATGTTGCATACCTCTGCCTGTTCTACAAGCATTTTAATGGCGAATACTCTGACGAACTGTAAGCACTTGTACCCCCCTCGACGTAAATACCCCCGACAAAACTGCCTAGTAGCTAATTCCCACACATACACAGTAAATATCCCTAGATGTAAGAGAGCTTTCTTCTCCAGTAATTTCTTCCCCAGAACTGCTAGATTTTGGAATTCCCTTCCGGCCCCTGCTTTCCAAACTGTACTTGCATAAGTTCAAGTGTAATATGAACAGACATCTTGCTGCCGAACTCCCCATATAGAAGTATATATATGCGTGTGTACATGTATACATATACACACACGTACAAACAAGCACACATATATATATATATGTCTGTTTCGAATCCAATTTCCGCGTTTAGTGATGAAAGTGCCATTTCAAACTGAAACGTGACTAACCGATAGGCGAACGGACTGTTTGACTGACAAAGCCTTTTATATAGATAGCTGGACGCAGCTAACAAACAATAAAACTTATAGGCTTCAAAACTATTTGACATGTCCGCCAATTTTCCTTGGTACGGCGATTTATCCCGTCTTCCCTGTATCAATTCTTGCTCGGCCGTCATCTGCCGATTTAAACGTACGATTCTTTTCTTCCACGCACGGGTTTTCTATTTGAAGCCGAATGCGCATAAAAGTGATACGCCGACAGATTCGCGTGGGAATGTGCGAAAAATGCCAAAGACTGAAATCAACATTGATTGATGAAGCCAGACACAAGGAAACCAGCGGATGAAGAAGCAGAAGGAAGATGGCAGAAAATAAATCAAATGAGAGTGAGTGATCGATAAAAAAATGGAACTTGATATTTGGAAAGAACAAAGAAATAAAACAGAATTGACGACGGGAAACAGCAAAGAATTTAAATAATGATTGATTCGAAAAAATAATGAAGAAAAAAGTGATAATAAGACATGGAGAAAGGATGAGTATAGAAATTAACCTTTGTTTACAGATCGTTTCGCTATCAAACCAACGCCACCTTGTATTCCCACTCATTCAAGTATTGTTCAGCTGTTATGCGACCAAACAGGTGTCTGTGTATAACTACATTTGCTCATCACTAGTTTTGAGTTCTCTCGCAAGAGAGAAAACAGTTGACACTTAGCGTAAAGCAGAGCAGTGCTTTCCGTTAAAATAACTGAGTTTTCTACGTAACATAAAATATATTTAATTGCCATTACCTTCGTAGTGAGCGTGATAACATATAAATAAGTTGCCTGACTTGAAACACTCACAATGTTTTTTTTTTTTTTGTGAATGACTATATTATTCACTGAGGAAAAATCTTTCTGATAATGATTATCTTAAAAAATGTTTTTCATAAAGAAAACTTAGGTTAAAACTTGAATAAATTAAAATTCAGTGTTCACGATACAAACTTAACCAAATAGAGCTTAATATTAATTTTAAAGATAACTTTTTAGTTAATTCAAATGACATTTAAACCAAAACTTCTTTTATGGCTGTTTGAATGCTAATTATTTCTAGAATTTATGTCCAGCAAACAAACAACATCCCCGACACACGTATCTTAGGTTGAGCATATTGGGAAGTGATATACAAATTACCATTAGCGTATGAAGCGAGGCTCTTTGTGTAAACAAAATGAGCTTAGATATTTGGACAATGTCAAAACATTGTTAATTCATTGCACGCATAGCAGCAGTTGCTCGTCTATACGTACTGATGAGCTGTAAAACAGCGAAACAATACTGTATTTGGATGACTATAATGCTCCCTATCTTAGGTTGAGCATATTCGGAAGTGATATATCATTAGCGTATGAAGCGATGCTCTTTGTATAAACAAATTGAGCTTAGGTATTTGGACAATGTAAGAACATAGCATAGCAGCAGCCGTATAGCGCAATGGTAAGAAGCCTCGACTGTCGTTTGGGTGATCGGGTTTCGATCCTGGCTTGAGGTAGTTGCTTGTCTAGCCGCACTGATGAGCTATAAAACAGCGAAACAGTACTGTATGTGGATGACTATATATATATATATATATATATATATATATATATATATATATATATATAATCATCCACATACAGCACCGTTTTGCTGTTTCAGTGTGATGATGTCTCTCTGTCTATGCGGAATAGTCTCTTCCAAGCTACTCTGTCAATTTTTAGTCTGCAGACATGAAACTTGATATATGTGGTGTTCGATTTTGTTTTTATGCTGCAAAAGACCAGCTAAGGGGTCAAAATTAAAGATTTTTAAACTCTACATGCGTAAATCGACGTAATGTTTATCGTCTACGCATGCGCAAATATACATTCATATGTTTAATTGCATTAATTTGTAAAATTTTGATAAATTTGTGTCCTAAGGTTTTATGGTAGTGAATACCGCCACAGAACTAAATGTTTTGGTTTCAATTCTAACTGATGGCACCCAAGGCATATATTTGTTCAAAGTTTTGAAATCACTACCATATACTGCGTACAATGTAATGATCGATGGAAAAATTTTAAATTAAAAAAATGACGTAACTAAAAGAAAACACAATTGCAACTTCTCTTCCGATTTTCTGATTTTGTAATCATGCCCATATGCCTTTATTTTCTTTTCAAATGTGATGAGTTCATTTTTATATTGATATAATAATTACATAAATAATTCTGCGCAACGAAACAGGTGCTGTCAAACACTTGAAATTTTAGATGTAGGTTACTGGATCAAACTATTTAATTTGATTTAAGCCCCCAAAATAAATGTTAAGGGGTCAAAAGTGAGGTCAAAGTTAAAAAAATGTGATCTTTGCGCTCTCTACCAAATTACTCAGCGAGTTTCTGGCCTAAACATTTCAATTTTTACATAAAGTGTATTCAGAGATAGGGAAAGCTTTTTATTCGGTTTGGGTCGAAAATTTGAGCTGCCAAGGGGTAAAAGTTCAAAAGACTTTACCTTTGCGGTATCTAGCAAACTACTCAGACAATTTTTAGAGATAAATATTTGAAAGTTATACATAACGGGCATTCAGACATATGGCAAACATTTTAATCAGTTTTGGGGCGAAATTTGGTCGCCAAGAGGTCAAAGTTGAAAAAGTTGATCTTTGCAGATTCTACCAAATTTCTTCGCCAATTTTGGATCTAAAGACTTGAAAATTTAGATGTAAATAACTTGGACATGGGCAAAACTTTTTATTTTGATTTGAAGCCAAAATGATAAATGTTAAGGGGTCAGAATTGAGTTCAAATTAAAAAAAAAATTACCTTTGCGGTATCTACGAAATTACTCAGAAAATGTTTGGAC
>NC_136496.1:42437018-42964518 GCF_053919585.1 Euprymna scolopes | reverse complement strand
GTAAAAAATATAATAAATTTATAACTTAAAATATTGCAGCATTAAGAATATTTTAAAATTCAATTTATAACATTATATATTCAATTCTTAATGCTGCAATATTTTAAGCTACAAATTTATTATATTTTTTTACTAGAATATCTTGTCCTTTTCTTTTCCAGTTTTAACAACTAGTCCTTTACTTTTCCATGGTTAAGCTTTACCATATTATTTTTAATGCTCGTATTTTTTATTGCAATATTATAATAGTCAATAACAAGTAGAGTTGTCATACGTTAGAACTCCGATTCCGGAAAAATCGTCGGAATTAAGCAACGTAATCTTGGTCAATGCTTTACGTTGCTCACTTGACAATGCCAAATGCCATAAGCTGCTGTCACGAATAGAGGAAAGCTGTGAACGGCTTATTTTCCTATTATGAACGAATGCTAAAAAAAGTGTATAATCAAAAACGTTGCCTAGACAATTCTAGGAAAAGGAAATCTGAAAAACGTGCCCTTTTTCGGTAATATTAGATTGCTTGATGCCACTTAACATGCGTAATATTGGATCAAGAGAAGAGTGTTTTGAGAATTTGCAACATTTACTTCAGTAGAAACTTATCACTAATTTCGTAGGCATCCGCACAGAAGATATCTACTGTCACTCGAGACAAATAGGAGCCTCTCATATGCATCATAATTTCAAACAGTCACACCAACACCGACCGGTATGTAATCTATGTACATGAAGGCAGCTACTTCCTATGTCGATTTCGTAATTCTGTGTATTGTTTATTTATATAGCTGATAAGTTTCTTTCTGTTTTATAAGGATGACGTCTTAGTTTTGCTGTATCCGCCGAACAAACAGGTGACATCTCTGTTTATTTTAACCACTTATAAGTGATGTCCTATTTACTTAACTTTGGGAGGTGACGGCGAATTACTCGTTAATGACAGGCAATCTTGGTGTACAATGTTCGAATATAGTTCGTTAAGCAGAAACATTTTCATTAAGGAGGTTGACAATATTTACCTGGTTCCTCCTGTAGTACCTTAGTTCAATGACACGTCGGTTACGACTTAGCATTACGCATTCTAATTTAACACATTATTTTATAATTCTCTTAACGCGCCCATCTTAGTATTAAATAGCGACACAATATTACAAAAAATATCAAATCTTATTAACAGATTTTATATACAGTGCTGGCAAAAAGGAAGTCCGACCTTGTAATTTTTTCAAAAACTGCAAATTTAAGCTAAATTTAATGCAACTGCTTAAACAACCTATACCTAATTTGATTCGCCTTTTATTCCTCTATAATTTTACATGTTCATATTTGACTTTTAATTGAAATATTCTAGTATTCAGGCCAATTCAAATTGAGGAGGCAAAAACAAAGTCCGCAGCAACAAATTCGCTTATAACCAGCTTAAATTATCGTCTCTAAATAAGTTTAAAATATCTACCAACAGGCAACAAAGCATCTCTAATCGTAATTGTTGTTGTTCCAGGTTATACAACGTAACATTTAGGTCATATGCACCAATTTTATCTTAGTGATCCTCAGGAGCTCATTACTCTTCACCTTTCTGGTTTATCCAATCGAGAAATCGGCCGTAGATTGAAATATATTGAAAAAACGGTACGAAAAACTGTGCAAAAGCACCAAAACACTGGCAGTGTTTGTGATACTCCTAAATCTGGTCGTACTAGAATTACTTCTAACAGGGAAAACAATGCTATCAAGATCCGCAGCATAAGAAACAGATTTGAAACGCCGCCCCAAATCCAACAACAGTACAATCTTGTTAAAAGTGCGCTCTTTCTACTGTCAAGAACAGATTAAAGGAATTTAATTTGCGAGGATACCTTGCAAGACGCAAGCCAATGATTTCTGCAAAGAACAGAAAGTGCCGTCTGGATTTCGTCAGATGCAATGAAGATCATGACTCTTCATATTGGTAAAAAGTACTTTTTAGCGACGAAAGCAAGTTCAATAGGCTAGGCAGTGATGGTAGGCAGTACGTCCGTCGGAGGAAAGACGAAAAATTTAATCCTAGGTGCTCAGTTTAAACACTGTAAGTTGGTGGAGGTTCAGTTTTGGTGTGGGGCATTATTAGTACCAATGGTCCAAGGCCTATAGTTCGCTTGCAAGATCGAATTAATTCGACCAAGTACATTAATATGTTGACTGAGCAGTTTCTACCCTACTTTGGTCGGATTTGGATGATAATCCCGTCTACATGCAGGATGATGCTCCCATTCACACAAATGGCAATGTCAAGAGGTTCCTGGAAGAGGATGATATTCTGTGTTTGGATTGACTTGCACAATCTCCAGACCTCAATCCTATCGAAAACGTATGGTATTACATCAAGCAACAACTACGCAATAATAAAATTTTAAATTTGAAAGAATTTTGGACAAAATTAAAGAAAAGTGGGATGCCCTTTCCCCAGAATATTGCTGCAGTCTAATTCAATGAATTCCCAAAAGATTGCAGGCTGTCAAATTGCAGAAGGGATATGCTACTAAATAGAAACTAGTTCATTGTGTTCCTGTTGTATTTGTGTTGCATTAATGTCCAAAAGTTACATTTAAATAACAATTTTTCATTGTGCAGACTTTCTTTTAGCCTCCCCAATTTGAAGTTATTTTTTAAAATTAAAATGAACACTAGAATAGTCTAATTAAAAGTAAAATATGAACAGGTAAAATTATAGAAGAATAAAAGGCCAATCAAATGAGGTAAAAGTTGTTTAAACAGTTACATTAAATTTAGCTTAATTTGCAGTTTTTGAAAAAATTACAAATGCGGACTTTCTTTTTGTCGCCTGTATATATACATGTGTATATATATATATATATATATATATATATATATATATATATATATGTGTGTGTGTGTGTGTGTGTGTGTCCGTGTGTGCGTGCGTGTGTCTGTGTATGTGTGTGTGTGATCAGAGCAATCATATCCACACTGATGATTTCCGGTAAAAAGACAAGTTAGCTGATATATATATATATATATATATATATATATATATATATATATATATATATATATAACTCATATCACACACACACACACACACACACACTCTCTCGCTTTTCAAACGTGTATGCTTACGTAGATATTTTCTTTTCTAAGTTTAATTTATTTCCAACTTCTTGAAATGCTTGTTCAAATGACATTTAATTTTTTTACATCGACATTTTACGAATCGTTCTCTGTCGTATTTCATTTTTTTAAACTTTGATTTCTACATTTAATTTTTTTAAAGAATTCTAATTTTTTAAAGAATGCAAAACGAATATACGTAAATAAATAACACCGGAGATTAGTAAAAATAAATAAACAAACAAAAAAGCACAACTTTAAGGTTTTAAAAATTCGTCTGATTGAAAAGAGAATGATCAGTTATCTTTATTAATACCACTATTATTTTGGTAAGTTACAAGCCAAAAAATTTGACATTTTTCTAACATATTTTTTCATTTTTATTCTTGTTACTGATATTTTTCTCAATTCATCGGAGGATCAACTGTTATTCATTTGTAGATTGTTTTGAGAAATGGTTTGGCTCTTAATTCTTTTCACTGACAACAATTGTTTTTTTTCTTTTTTAAAATTGACGCATCCCTTTCAATTATCCCCCCTCTTTTAGGGTTAACATTTGTTCTACAATTTTAAAATTTGGAAATAGTCACAAATCTAGCAAAGATGAAAATTCAGAATTTGATAAAAAACATTGTACGTTTTTAGCGTCCAAAATTGTTTATACGATCATTATATTTGTGTTTTCATTGCAATTTGAGATGTAATGACGGGTTAAAAAAAAAAGAGAAAAAAAGATTTCTTTGGTAGCAAATACAGCAATAAACATGCTAATAAGTTCATGATCGCCACCAATGTTTGGTTGGCGCAGGTCACAACAACCACAACAATAATAATACTTATAAAGTAGTTATCACCAGCCAGTGTTTGGTCGGTGCAGATCTAGCAGTGTCAGAAATTTCGTGAAAATAGTGAATAATTCCACCCCATCTTTCCAAGCTTATAACTCCTCGAAAAATGTAATTCAAGCCCTATTATTTTTTTCAATTAAAGGAGCAAGGACCAAGGTTTTATTAAAAAAAAACAAAAAAAAAACAATATGTTTATTTTTTAAAAAAACGGTTTTAAACTTCGGACTTTACAGGTAAATTTCTAAAAAAGCGATTTTTTTTAAATGTGAATATATTATTTATTGACCTTTTCTCTTCAATTTGTGATATATAAAAATCCCCGACATAATTAATTATTTACTTTTTAATAGACATTTCAAAATGAGAGGCGTGAATTATTCGACCCCCTGTCTTTCCAAGCTTATAACTCCTCGAAAAATGTAATTCAAGCCCTAATTATTTTTTCAATTAAAGGAGCAAGGACCAAGGTTTCATTAAAAAACAAAAAAAAAAGACAAAAAAAGACAAAAAACAAACAATGTGTTCTTATAAAATAAGGTTTTAAACTTCGGACTTTACAGGTAAATTTCTAAAAAAGCGATTTTTTTTGTTTTAAATTTGAATATATTATTTATTGACGTTTTCTCTTCAATTTGTGATATATAAAAATCCCCGACATAAATTAATTATTTACTTTTTAATAGACATTTAAAAATGGGTGACACTTGGGGGGGGGCGTGAATTAAAAAAAAAACGTTTGTCTAAAATATTATATTCGGTTTATTGGAAAGAACATAAAATTTCACATTGACCCTGAAAATATCGTAAAAATAGAATCAATAGAAAAATTTTGATAGATTTTTAAAGTTTAAAAATTGAAAAATATTGAGTTCGGAAAATTAATTACTGTTTAAAAAAAAAAATATTTCTATTACTTTTAAAACAACTGTAATAGTTTATTTTGGAAGTATAATCCATAAAGAAAATAAATAACCCACTTTTAACAGAGAAATTACGAGATTTTTATATTGTATTCGCAGTTTCGTGTTAGGGGTGTCAAAAATTCCTACAAAAATTCTGATACTGCTAGTGCAGATCACAACAATGATAATACTAATAAGTTAGTTATCGCCAACCATTGTTTGGTCGGTGCAGATCACAACAATAACAATGCTAAAAAGTTAATTATCGTCAACAAGTGTTTTATTATTGGAGATCGACCGTTATAATGTTGATTCCCTTAGAATGAAAATGGGATAATCCAAAAATGCCAAATAAACAATCGTTTAGAATCAACAAAAAAAAATTAATGTCGCAACTCCGCCGAGTAAAAAAAAAAAAAAAAAAAGACTGCGTTAAACATAAATATACAATGCATAACTATAATCAAAGGAAAGAATAAATAACTTTTCTACATAGATTGTTAAGTTTTTGTGTTTTAACTTATTCCAACGTGTTTTTCTTAAAATAATTGTAGTTTAACCCCGTCGATTAAATTTAAACATAAATGTACAACATATAACTTTGACTATATTTATGATCATATTAATAATTATATTTAGTGCTATTAGTAGTGTTCTTGCGGTATCTAAAATTATACTTTTTTTTTCAATCTTCATGTAAAAAATATTTTCTCTTCTTGGGAAGGGAGTTAAAATCTTTGTTTTACTAGTGATCCTTATTTTATTTTTTTAACTCATCACTAAGATTTTTTCTCAAGACAATAAAACAAAATGTAATCTCAAAATTACTTTTTATTTTGAACACTTTTTCTCTTACATATCAAGGGCCAACAAGTAGTATATATATATATGCAAAAAATTCAAAATTTAACGGTTTTAAAGACCAAAAACAAGTGCAGATTTTTTTTGCTAAATAAACATATATGGAAATTAAATTCGATATTTCGCTTCATCCATACAGTTGATTGAAAAGAAGTTTATCATTGATGAGGTCAGGCTCATATACCTTTAAGGGATGTAGGTTTTATGATATAGACTTGGGAGGGGTGATTTTTAGATCATCGAATGCGGTTTCTGTCGGCAAAGGAAAATTTGGGAATGGAGTTTGAGGCAAACCGTCAGAAAGTTAGTCTTCTCGGTTGCAGTGCAAACAACCTTAATGTTGTTGGATAGTGAGGAATTATGGACAATTAACAATATAAAATTTTCAGAAAGCAAGAGTTCCTAATTTCTGCAACTGGATACGTTTACTAATGGTTTCGGTATGTCTTCTCTTAGCTGCAGCTATTTCGCTCCAACAATTATTTCTAACTTCTATATACTTTTGTCTATTTTTACTGAACTTATGTCGGATAAAACTACGGATTGCATGCTGCCTTTGAGCAATGGCAGCTGCGTATGTAGGGTTTGTTATAAGAACGTTCGTATGGAAACCTGTGATTCAATTGCTGCTTTCAAACATTCAGTGTCATCATTTGCGCACTATTCTGCAAGAAGAAAATTTTTCCTCATCTTTGATATGATCTCTGATGGCTTCCCAGTCAGTTTTTTTTTATAGCACCTTGTTTTAAGTCGTTTTAACTTGGGTTAAGAGTTTAGGATGATGTCTATCATTATCACCACATGATCAGCATTCCAAAGTGGACGATGAGCATTTGTTCCACAATCCGCATGAACTGTCGTTCTGGGAGAACATTACTGTTTATGTCAGAAAATGAGATATAGTAAAGTTATTGTGTTGCTACCAGCTGCGCCTGTGTAACTAGAGAAACTAAGCCAATTATTATGATGGATATTAAATATATGCGCTTTAGCTAGGGAGAGTGCTGCATCTATGCTTTCAGAGACATGGTTGATTCGGGTCAAGATATAGGACAAGAAGGCGAAAAAAGCAAGCTTAATTGATGTTAATATCGCTAATTGGATTAAACAGAGATTAGATGGAAAAGGTAAGGAAATTTGTACATGGAAAAGAAAATGGAATCTTAGAACGAGCTCCATCAGTCCAGTAATTATAGTAGCAACCGAACTCATGAAAAAGTATTTAAAATCTAACTGACAAATATACCCGGTGAACTAAGGGCAAGAGAAATACTATTGCATTTAGGTTGGATTCTTAAAAAGATTTCTTAGTTGGAATGTATTAAATAGCAGGTGAATGTTTGGCATCCGTTAGGCTGCATCATTCCCAGAAAATTGAAAATGAAAAATAGAATTCATTTCATTTTAATTTGATTCCAAATGGCATTATCGCGTTCAAAGCGTTTGCATTAGATCATTCCTGTTCTATGCAGTAACTGAATTGCTGACTTTTGAACCGTATTTTGTTTTCTATATGCAATACAGGCTTTCAATTGCTTTCACGGCGTATCGAGAGGCGGAAGGCAATATAGAATAGCAACAGAGAGAAGAAAAGAATGTGTGGGCCAAGTGAATTGATTAATGACTGACACTTACTATTTTTGTCCAAGTCAGTTCGCTTTCCTTTGTATTGGCTTACACATTCAACACGTTTAATATTGCCATTCAAAACCAGCACGCGGATTTACTGCGCATGTGCGTCTGACCAGCCAAGACAGCATTTATTTTAAAACAACGAAACACACGTAAAATATCTGATCTGTAACCTAATCGTATTTCAGGAGAGGGTCGGACTGGCATGAACATTGATAGAATGCTTTCAGGGAAGACTAAGAATGAGAATACCGGCAGAAATCGAGATGACAAACGTCATGTTTCATTGCTGATGACAATCTCCGCATTGGTCCGTCAGTAAATCTGGACCAAATTCTTAACCACCATGATTGATCTAGAGACCAAACCTGATCATCTAAAACAGCTCAAATCCAAGGAATTCCCCAGAATTATTGCTTTTTGTTAAAGTTTACTAATTATAAAAAAAAAATGTCTGCGACGAAGTATGAAATGAATTGAAAACGTAAGGTGAATATACAGGTTGTATCAAAACATGTACTCACACTTCAGCTATAAGTAGCACGCTACCTCTTGGTGCGCGTTATCAGCGTTATACGGACAATGATGGCCATAAATTTGAATATTTGCGAACATGATTCTTCAATTAAATTTGTCTGCTGTATTCAAAACCATTTCATTTCATTCTACAAGGGGCGTGCAATAAGTAATGCCCCTGACCCACTTCCCATAGCAGTAGAGCAACGAAACTTGGCACTAGCTGAAACCACCATAAATAATTTCCCCCACTTCTTATCTGTGCCTAAATCAAAACGTAGATTCCATGAACAAAGCTTCTTTCTAAGAACTGCACGCCTGTGGAACTCTGTTCCGCTTGCCTTCAACCTGGATGTCTTCAAGTCCAAAACAAACAAATTCCTGATGAACCGCCCGCCTTATGACACCTTATCAATTCTCCAATACTATTGCTACACTATCCTATTGATTACTGTACACACAATAACCCTTATCCCCGAGTGGCCATTGGGCCTTGAGAAGTGGTGAACTCCATGTAAAAAAAAGAAAAAAAAGTTATTAGTCTTTCTCTTCATAGGAACCACCCAAGTCCAATTTCTCCCATCGTTTGATGCAGCTCTGGAGACCGTTTTTGTAGAACATCCCAGGTTGGTCCTCTAACCACGGCGTGACTTCAGAAATCAAGGCTGCATCATCTGGGAAACGCTTTCCTTTCAAAAACAACTTTATGGTTGGGAAGAGGTGAAAGTCAGAAGGTTCAAGGTCAGGAGAGTAGGGAGGATGGGGAAGGATTTCATAACCACACGCCCGTGCTTCTGATCTGGCGACATGCGAGTTGTGGACCGGAGCGTTGTCCTGCAGGAGGAGAGTACCTTTGCTGATCTTGCCCCGCCTCTTGATTTTGATAACTTCCCTTAATTTCCTCAAAAGTGAAGCATAATAGGCGCCTGTAATTGTGGTACCCTTTGCCAGGAAATTTATCATCACTACTCAGTCCTGGTCCTAGAAGACCATGAGCATGACCTTGCCAGCGGAGGGCTGCACTCTTGCCTTCTTTGGAGGTGGTGAGTCAAAGTGCTTCCACGGCATTGACTGGGCTTTGGTCTCTGGATCATAGTGATGGACCCAGGTTTCATCCTGTGTAATCAGTCTTTTGAAAAACTTTGACTCATCTTCTTGGCACATCTCCAAATTCATCCTTGAGCACTCGACGCGTTCTCGCTTCTGGAATTGTGCGAGCAACCTGGGAATCCATCTGGCAGACACCTTATGCACATGCAAATGGTCATGAATGATAGTTTCCACAGACCCTGTACTAATCTTGACATCTTGGGCTATTTGACGAATAGTAATGCGCCGATCTTCCAAAATGGCAGCCTAAACTTGACGGACAGATGCACCATCAATGGCAGAAGGGGGGGTCGACCAGGTCTGGAAGCTGTTTCCACAGACTTCCGGCCATGTTTGAATTCCCGATGTCAACGTTTTACAAGGTCATATGATGGGGCATTATCACCATAAGTTTCTTTCATTTCATCAAAAATCTCCTGTGGTGTGCGTCCTTTCAAATACAAAAACCGGATCATTGCTCGACATTCAACAGGCTCCATTTCACATCTGACTCAGTTCAAACACCTGTAAAACAGAAACCACAATTAGTTCAGAGCTGTAATTTGCCACATAACCCGTAGAGATATAAATCATTTCACATACACAATTTCAGCTAGATCAGAGAACTAGAAGTGGGTCAGGGCATTACTTATTGCCCACCCCTCGTATATTAATAAATGAATGTTTTATCGTTATTCAAAATGTGAGAACATTTTTGAGACAAACCGTATTTCATTCAATTCACGTATACAGTTGTATTACTTTCTTCTGTTAATACAATTATGCCTTGGCGACATTTGAATTCTTATATTCTCTCTTCAACTATGGATTAAATAAGAGAAGGGAAAATCTATGAAATAACAGCAGTTTATCTCTGCTTATGTCGCATTGTTTCGTGTCATTGTTTTTCAGAAACAACTTGAAATTCTGGGGTAATTTTTTATCACATAATTTTTTTAAGCGTCCAACTAAAACAAACACAAACCAAATTAAAATGCCAATCGGAAACGCACACATGTGTACACATATATCTAAACATTCTAATACGTATTATTACGCACACACGTCAAGGGTGTGTGTGTGTGTGAGACGTTATTATACCTATTCGAGTTTAACCGACTTCCTCCAAAGGAGGAAGTTTTATCCATCCAGTGCGGTCGTAGCTGAGATTGAACTCACTACATGACTTTGTAGTGTAATTCAAATCTTGTTGGTAGCTGAATACTTGATGCTTCGCCAGAGCTATCAAGGGTATTTTTATCGTGATGCCATCACTAGATGGGTTGCCTACCACGGCTTACGAGAGGCCCATCTACCCTCGAGAGAAGGATAGATCGCGCCAGTTTCTCAACCTGGTATTTTACCTCGCGGTACATACAGCACCTCGCCTTCCCAAATGGTCACCCATCTGTAACTGGTCATGTTCAACTTCGGTGATCTGGCGAGAACCGGTGTGTCAATGTGATTGTGCCGTATATAAATAAAGTTTCACATGAGTATCAAATCCACAAGCAGTCCCCAGTCGCATGTATATCCCCGTAGGGGAGATGATGATATTAGTTTTTTTTTGCAGATCTTGCAGGGAGGTGCCTACATACAGCACCTGGAATTCACAAACTGGTCACCCATTTTAGTAATGACCAGGCTCAACGTCGCTTAACTTCGGTGATCTGACGAGAACCGGTGTGTCAATGTGATTGTACCGTATATATATATATATATATATATATATATATATATATATATATATATATATATATATATATATATATTTGTGCGTGCGTGTGTGTGTGTGTGTGTGTGTGTGTGTCTATAGAACAAATAAGTAAACTGTTTTAGAACACGCTTTTAGACGCGAACAAAATTTTTCTTTTCATTTATTTCTAATTAATTTGGGATTTAAAAATCCCTCGTCAGAGAAAGAGTTCTTAAGTTTTATTGATCTTTCCTCGAAAGTAAAAAAAAAATATATATCCTCACGTTCTGTTATCGAAGTTTTTCTGGTATTACACGTATAATTCTTTAATTTTTTTTTATTCATCCGGTCGCCAAATATGAAACTGAAAAAGTAAAAGCATCTTGAAATGAAAGATATAAAATAAACAATTGAATTGTTTTAAAACACGCTTTTAGTGTATTTATTTGCTTCCCCACCAAAGCAAATTAGGCACAAGACCGTTTTTAATGTGGGGTAAAAACCAGCTCCCCCAAAAGTAGGCAAAAGGGGGCACTCTGGTTACCAAAAATCATAATTGTCCCAGTATAGAGGGTTCACCCTCCATTGACTGGTACACATTATCTTAAGTGCAGCATCTGCAGAACAGATGGTATTTATTTGCTCCCCCACCGAGCAAATTAGGCACAAGGCCGATTTTTAAAGTGAGGAGTGAAGAGGAAATGGGGACCAACTCCCCGGGGAGTAGAGGAGCTGGATAGTGACAATTGGTATGAAGGGTTGCCCCTACATTGACCAAGGTCTTATATGTGGAGTTGCCCCCACATATGGTCTTTGCTTGCAGTATCTGCCGGAACAGATACTACACTTTGATGGTATTTATTTTCTCCCCCACCGAGCAAATTAGGCACAAGGCCGATTTTTAATGTGAGGAGTGAAGGGAGAGGGAAGGGAAAAAGGGGACCAGCTCCCGAGAGGTGGGAAATGGGAGCTGGTTAAAAGTCAGGCATGTGGGGTTTCCCCCACATCTGGTCTTTGCTAGTCATAGCTAGTCATAGCTTGCAGTATCTGCCGGAACAGATGGTATTTATTTGCTCCCCCACTGAGCAAATTAGGCACAAGGCCGTTTTTAATGTGAGGTAAAAACCAGCTCCCCTAAAAGGGGTCACTCTGGTTACCAAAAATAATAATTGTCCCAGTATAGAGGGTTTCCCCTCCATTGACTGGTACAAATTATCTTAAGTGCAGTATCTGCCGGAACAGATACTACACTTTTTGATCCCGGCCCGAAGGCCAAGAACAACAGAAAAAAGGCAAGCCTCTTTTCTAAAATATTTTCATTATTTGTCTAATAAATTTCTGATTTAAAAATTCCTTTTCAGAGAAAGAGTTATTAAGTTTTGTCGTCTTTTTTCATCGGAAGTAAAAGTAAATAGACCATGCTCATGTTGTAATATCGAGGTCACACTGGCTCGTAATGCACGTAGAGCTCTTTAGTTTTCCTTTTTTATTTAAAAATCCGAAATTAATTAGACAATCCCCCCCCCCCAATTTTTTCGCATCTAAAAGTGTGTTCTAAAACAATTTATCTGTTTATTGTCTCAACACACACACACATTAGAAAAAAGAAAACAAATATTTTTTTGCATCTAAAAGCGTGTTCCAAAACACATTATTTGTTTATTCATTTTGTTTCCATTTCAAGCTGCTTTCATTTGTCAACACTTTTTCATTTCCATATTTAGCGACCTTTCGTCATCCGGCTTGATAAATAAATCAGAAATTAATTAGAAAAAAAAATACTTTTTGCGTCTAAAAACGTGTTAATATGTTTATTCTATACTAGCATGGGTGCCCGGTGTTGCCCGGGTATTTGGAGGTGTATGTTGAGCAAAAAAAAAAATGTGGTAGTAGGAAGGCAGGTTTGAACCCGTACCGCAAAGGAGGAAAAGAAAGGGGAAAAACCTGACGTCTTTGCTGCTACGACCAGCGACAAACCGGAAGTGACGTAGATTTTGATTAAGGCTAGACAATCGAAAGGGAAGAAAACTTGAAAATATCGGCAAAAAAAAAAGCGACGCCCCTGTAGAAAAGTGCCCAGTTGAAGGTGAAGATATTACTGTTTTTTTTTGCACATTTTTTCGATATTTATTGTCTGAAAGGTCGAACTTCAAAACGATACTGATCTTGTAAAAATCCGTCGCCTCTGTCGAAAGTTTTAGGCAGACATGCAAACATACATACATACATATATACATACATTTATATATTCGTAACTCAAATTTCCGACTCAAACCGATTAAAAAGCTTGTCCTATCTCTGAATACCCTTTATGTAAAATTTCAAATGTTTAGACCAGAAATTGTCTGATTAATTTGGTAGAGACTGAAGCGGTCAATTTTCTTAAACCCCTATTATGACCACTTAAAATTTATTGTTTTGAGCTCAAATCAAGTTATTAAGTTAGATCCGTGTCTAAGAAACCTATATCTAAAATTTCAAGTGTTTGGACCCAAAATTGGCTGAGAAGTTTGGTAGAGTTTTCAGAGGTCAAATCGTTGAACTTTGACCCCTTATACAAATTTCTGGCCGAAAACCGATTACAAAGATTTTCCCAAATCTCAATACCCTGTATATCAAATTTCGAGTCTGTAGACTGAAAATTGACAGAGTTATTGCGTAGGGAAATGGACACAAATAGACAGACACACAGACAGACTGACAGACACGTTCACTTTTATAGATATCTAGATAGATAGACTGCAGTGTTCACCGGCACATAAGTGTAGTACTGGCTAGTTTGGAACACTCAATAAAGTTTAATATCTTTGGTTTCTTATACGCTCATGGGGTTGATGCGCCAATCATGTATTCATTGCCCCACCAATGGTTTGTAAGAAAAAGAACAAAAGTTTAAAAAAAGAAAAAGAAATAATAAAAAAATTATTGAAGAAAAACAAAGTGAACAACTCAAAGTCTCCAAAGAAACACCCATGCCACGGGCAATTGTTCGTCGGCGTTAGGTTGGCTGACCTTCTTTTTCTGCTTGATGTGTCCTGAAAGAAATTAACTCCATTGGATACTATTCGTTTGTTATTAAATAACACATTCTGTAAGCAACAATAAAATAACCCCAGTCGTAAGATTAAAGCTCAGTCGAGTACGTTCAATTGAAATAACGGTAGATACTCGCAACTTTATCTGTGTGAAATTTTTTTTAGAGAAAAGACAATACCCACTAGATTTCGAAGTTAATTTTGTACTTTGTAGTATACGTAACTCTAACAGTACTGTTTTCAACACCGAACTATACCAGCAACACCATGTTCACTACTGAACGATATATATATGTATTTGTGTTGTGACGATTAATCGGAATCAGTATTGGGAATCGGAAAAATCGAAACTTCTTGTTATGTTCGGATCGGTATCAGAATCGGTATTGGAATCAGAAAAATTTGTGCCTATTTTCCGATGCCAATAAAGATTCTTTTAAATGTCGTTGTTTAGTTAATTTTGTTTAAAACAAAATTTGCCACTGTTGGTAGTAATGTTAAAATAATAAATAGTTATTGATTTTAACCAAACAGTAAAACTAAAATCTATAGATTATCCCCCACAAGTGTATATTTTATATTTCAGAAAATATCTGCACATTTAACATGCGTTTTTTACGGTAACGGGGGAAAATAACAACTCTATAGTTAGATATTTAGAGATCTATAAAAAATCCGAATCGGAATCGGTAATTGTATCGGAATCGGGAAAATATTAAAATCGTCCTAACACTAATATCTATCTATCTATCTATCTATCTATCTATCTATCTATCTATCTATGTGTGTGTGTGTGTGTGCGCGCACGCGCGTGTACTAGAAGGATCCGTGTATCGGCTTTACCCGGAGGAATTCAAAGGCTTATTGAACTATGACATTATTCAAATTTTTGTAATTTTGAAGTACCCACAAAAAATATTTCTTCAAAGTCAAATTGCCCATCCAAATTCAGGAAGAAAAACCATTACCGTGACTCAAAATGCACAAAACTTTGATGTATTCTGTTGTTATTTTCCTTTTGCAAAACTCCATTATGTTCTGCAAAAACAACAATTTTGCCCTACAAACAACCAAACTCTATGAATAAATATTTGAAGACACAAAAAAGTTGAAGTATAAAACCTGTTTCCCAAATTAGGTTTGATGTGCCGTAAAACAAAACAACCAAACCGAAAAAAAAAAACAATATTGAAAGTGACTGTAAAATATTTAATAGCCTTATGCCAAACTAGGTTGATATCTAGTTCGTGATGGCAATCCATTTTGATTGCCTAAAGGTGATGGTTGGGCGGAGATATGAGAGAGTTGAAATCAAACGCATTAATAAAAGCGATTTCTGAGTACAGATTCGTACGTTAATTAATGGCGAGAAGCGAAGCTGAACCACGGAATATCGGTTCGTAATCAGAATGCATAAAACTCCCATTCCATCTTCCTTGCTGTGCATACTACATGCATTACATAACGAAAGCTATTACTTGAATGGAAAAGTTTGTGCGACGTCTAAGGGATAAAGGTGACCCCAAATCGGAAATTAACGAAAATGACTTCCTGGCGGATATTTTCTATTTCTTTTCTGATAACACTTCAAATAGAGAAGACGTAAACATGATAATTTCTCCAATGAAGGGCGTACATAATATAGCTAGGTGTAATGAGATGAGCTGTCTTCCATCTCTCCCTTTCTCTATCCACACTCACAGAATTAAATGGTCTCTATTTTTCTGCAAGTTTTCTTTTTTATTAATTTCATTTTTAGAAAGCAAGATCGGCGTCGACTGATTTTGTCAATAGACGATGCAAAACCTGCCTCTACCCCAACGACAACAGGTGCGTAATAATTTATAGATGCATTGCTAAGTGAAAATATAACATAACCGTTTCTATATTGTTTGGATTCTTCGGAATATTGTTTACATCTTAAGTGCTATTCGTACAAAAGCAACCTCTCAAACTCTAAACTTAGTGTCAAACTTGGGAATTTTTCTACACACATTGATAAATGCAAATAAACCACACAGAAGCTTAAAAAATACCAGTTACTAAAAATATAGTGGTTGATCTAATTCATTTCAAGAACGGCTAAATTATATTCTGCTTGAAAGCGTTACTACTAATGCCTTTGGTTTCAGCTTTGCCATCACCACTAGACGATAAGCATGGACAGCAATGACTAGACGAGAAGAAATCAAGATATGAAATATCTAGTTAATAAAGACAACATCCTACAATACTATAAAATATGATTTACATTTTTTTGTTTTTAATTATTCGTTTGAAATTAGAACGTAGACTTACATTCTAATAGGTTTGCCAACAACAGCACCAACACCACCTCGAGCTGAGAATAGTATTGTCAGAAAATTCGAAGATTTAACGATTTCTTGTTGGATGCACGAATGTTAAGAAAACATTAGGTTAATGACATGTAATAGATATGATCTTTTGTTTTGTTCTTGTATTTGAGAATCAGCTATGCATTTGGATATGTTCGCACTTGCTGTTCTATTTAAAAAAAAAAACGCAGAGCAAATCAACGCAAATTTGGTTAACATAGCACGTATTCGCGCCTTTTTAGTAACAATACACACCGTGTAATAAAGCGAATCACATTTTTTTTTAAATAAGAAAAAAAAACCCAGTAAAATGATGAGTAACAAGAAGTACAGTTTTCACCACTGAATTTCCGATCAGACATTGAACAAAATCAATGTTTACAGTAATATTCATGAATAGATAATGGCAGCTAAAAACGATAAAAATTTACCCTAAATAATTTCAAATTAGAGGTTTTTTATTTTGTTTTTTTTTGTTTTGTTATATATTTTCGTTTTTGACAACTACATGTAAATAACCTACAAAATATCCATATTAATGGAATACAAAAAAATGTTTTAGATTATACAGAGAAAATCATTTTCCTATATAAATTTAACGTAAAATGAGCATCCACTTTCTGGACAGTTACGGATAAATCGAGACATATAATTGATTTTTACTTTAAAAACTTTTCAATTTCTTACATTTTAGAATGAGGGGCTATTTTTAATTCTAAAATAAGCGATTACTTGTAAAAAAAAATCAACCATCGAGAAAAATACCCGTGTTTATCTAAATATAAGTGACGGTACGAACGTTAAGAAACTTCACCAAACAATCTACACAAACTAAACTATTTTTATTTTACTAATTTTACGCTAAACCAAGTAAAATTTTTAGTTTGTAAAGTCGGTTTATTTCAATTCGTATTGTGTAGAACCATTGAAATTTGATTCGGCTTTCTCTAGAAAGTCAGAACTGCTTACGTCACAACAACAAATTTCTAGAATAAAAAGCATCCCAAAATACAATCTTACTCCCACCCCCATCCACACACAAAAATTATGAAAGGGCAGAAAAAATAAATCCCAAAACATAAAATATTGTTTCCGCACTTTTTCGCCCTCCTCCTTATATACAGCGCCCAGTATTCCCAAAGAGTCTCCCATCTGGCACTGGCCAGGCTCAACATTGCTTAACCACGGCAACTAACGAGAACCGGTGTGTCAATGTGATTATGCCGTATATACAAATATATATACAAGTATATGGACATGGGCAACGCCGGATTGTCCTGCTAGTTCAATATAATTTTAGATAAAAATTTAGAATTACTTCACCATTTTAAGTGTTGTGATTTTAATATTCCTATTCGATATTCGTGCCTTTTTTTAGCATGGCACATTGGCCACAAGCATTGCAGACAATCACACGCCTACCTTTCGCTCCCAAACAAGTTCTTGATGGATAATAGCAGGAAAGGAATTAACAAAAATAGAATGAATGATGAATCACTTGCATTTGTTGCAGAACAGGTGTCCCGGCCGATTTGCTTCCGGACTTCTTTGTATTCGCTTTTAGTGTTTGATGTGTGTCCGGCATTGATCTTCTCTCCTCTTCTTACAAACCGCCATTATCTCAGGTGTTGACGTCACACATTTGTCCGATAGTCGGAAAGAATTGGAAATAATCTTAAGTGGTTTTCTTGGCATATAGACGAATGGTAGCAAGTGTTCTTTTATAAAACAGTCGTTGCAGCAAAAGACGATGAAGAAAATGTAACAAAGGGTCTAATTGATTAAGCACAGTCACGTGTTAATATGTTAGGTTAGTAATTAGAAAGAGTTTCTCACTGTTATACAGAGTTCAAAAAAGAGTTTCAAATCTAATACGTTAATATATATCAGTTAAGCTCTAAACTCTATTCTATGGCCGCAATGTTATATCCCTGTGTTTGTTTTATACTTTAATGGAATGTATTCTGATGAATTCATTTCACTTGTGCCCCCCTGGCATACATACTTCTGACTAACCCAACTAGCAGCAAAATCTCACCCCTTCATCGACGAAGTCTCTAGATCAAGGAAGCCTTCTACTCTAATAGTTTTTTCCGTCAAACGGCTAGACGTTGATATTCCCCCTTTTTTGTTTTCTGCTTCCTGACTGTACTAACATGCAGAAGTTTAAATATAATGTGAACAGATATATCTGGTTAAAGAATCAAATTATTTTATGAAATCTCTTCCAACTGTCTGCGCTCGCTTCAAAACGCAATCTTCCTTTTCAACGTCGTCCGAATCGTCTTTTAAACCAATTGTTCCCGCAGCATAAAAAGTGATAAGTACAAAAGCTTAACATCGGTCATGCGCTTTGTATATCTTGCAAATAACCGCGAAACAGGTAATAAACTGTGAGCGCTTCTGATCAACTTTGTACAAATGAATAATAACATTCAATGCTGCGAAGACAAAGCTTGTTTCAGTTAAGAATTACAAGAAAATCTTCCCAAGCACTGATAATCATGGTTAATGATACTTTACCTAAAAACTCTTCGTTCAAACTTGTCGGCTTAACGTTCATAGGGAACATAAATAAAAACAAATATATCGAGGGCATTGCTAAGACTGCTGCGAAGAAGGTGAGCTCTCTCTACCGTGCTAGAAAGTATCCTACATCTCTACAAGGCCACCATTCGCCAATGCATAGAATGTTGTTGCCACACTTGGACTGGTGCATCTGCTACTTGTCTCTTATTCCTAGACAGGGTTAAAAAAACAGTCGCCAACCTAATAGGTCCCACACTGTCGACCAAACTTCAACCTCTCCCACATCAACGAAATGTAGCATCACTGTACGTATTTTAAAGATACTTTAATGGAAGGCGCTCCGATGAAAAAGTCCTTGTACTCACTCTACGTGAATACCCTCGACTAACCCGACAAGCAGCAATATCCTACACCTACCCTGCTTTCTCGACTGTACTTACATGTAAAATTCCAAGTGTAATTGAGCAGACGTTTTGCTGCTCAACTCACTACATAGTATCTCTTCAATTTTGTCCCAAATAGTAGCCGTTACCCCAAAGTGGCACTGTAATTTATTTAGGGCACAAAAGTAATACAAAAATCCTTCTCAGCTAAAATAACGAATAAGAGGGAAATATTTAAAAGAAAAAAACACAATCGATAGATTTATTTATATTTTCTTTTTGACTGCTGTTATGATTTAATTTGTTGTTAAGAGTTATCCCCCTTGGGATTGACATTCATAATAAAAGCGCCCTCTGTTTCATTTTCCCGCTCGATCCTTTCAAGAGCGTACGTGTATTTTACAGTTAATAAAACCTTTCTAAAAGGCAATTCTTTACTTACTGATACTATTCACTTCAATTTTATTAACTGTAAAAAAAAAAAAAATAATGGATCGAATCTTACGTCCCGACAGATTCGAGGTGGAACCTACATGCCCTAATTCCGAAAAATCCTATAGGCATTGGAAATTAACCCTCCAGAATTATATCCGCTCACATAATAACGGATTAATCGAAAACACTTCAGATAATTTCTTTGCCTTGATCAATTGTATTTCAGCCTCTGTTTTCGATTTAATAAGCGATAAAACCGACTACGATAGTGCATTAAGAACATTGGACGCCGCTTATTTAAAACCTGAAAATATTGTTTATAATAGATATCGATTGATGACGACGAAGCAACAAACAACACAAAATATAGATGCCTTCATACTACAATTGGAAATGCTTGCCAAAACATGTAACTTCGAAGCGGTTTCTGCTGAAGAAAACAAAAATCAATACATTCGGGAAGCTTTCATCGGCGGAATTTCTTCTTCGTCCATCCGACAACGACTGTTAGAAAAACCCATCCTGACTTAACAAGACACATATGCCACGGCCAGATCTCTTGAACAAGCGGAAAAGCATTCGATAAGCTACGCAAATAACTTTACTGTAGCAGCTACAAATAATCCTTCGGGCTACAATCGTATAGCTGTGACTAAAGAAAATATGCATCCAAAAGGGGTTTGTTTTTTCTGTGGAAAATCACGTCATCCTCGATATTTATGTCCTGCACGAAACGCCGAATGTAAAAAATGCAAAAAAAATGGTAATTGGGCTAAAGTGTGTAAATCTTCTATTTCTAACACTCATACTGCTGTTCTTTATGACGACTCTGACTACCCCTCACCTTCTCTATCCTGACTAGGAACTAACTCCAAAGATGTCACATTCACTCAATGCCAAATTAACGGGCACTTCGTGAACGCTATGGTGGACTCCGGCAGTGTAAAAACATTCATTAATGAAAATACTGCTAAAAAACTTAAACTCTTCACAATACCTAAAAACAAAACTATAGCTCTGGCTGCTTCCGATCAACATGCTAAAATAACTGGCGAAGCTGTCGTGGATTTAATACTGAAAGATAAAACCCATTCTGGAATAACAATTGAAATCATTGAAAACCTTTTGATTGATTTAATAATCGGAAAAGATATTTTAAAAAAATATAAAAAAGTAACACTTAAATTCGACGGTCCTAGAGACAAACTTATAATTGGAGCTATAAACACGAATAATTTTTTTCCTACCATAAACGTTCCACCCCCTCCTCTCTTTTCTAATCTTTCTCCTCATACTACTCCTATTGCGACAAAATCCCGACGTTACACTTTTGCCGCCAACAAATTCATAAAAGAAGAGACTGCTAGAATGTTGAAAGAAGGCATAATTGAACCTTCGATATCTCCGTGGCGAGCGCAAGTTCTTGTAACTTCGAATGAGAATCATAAGAAAAGAATGGTAGTCGACTACAGCGATACCATCAATAGATTCACGGAACTAGACGCTTACCCAATGCCTAATATCAATAAGATGGTAGACGACATCGCTCAATATAACATCTTCTCTACTCTCGACCTAAAATCTGCTTATCACCAAATACCTATAAATCATGCTGATCGTAAATTCACTGCGTTTGAAGTAAGTGGCAAACTTTTTCAATTTACTCGTCTTCCTTTTGGCGTCACCAATGGAGTAAGTGCTTTCCAGAGGAGCATAGACTATATTATAGAAAAAGAAAATCTAACCGATACCTTTGTGTATGTTGATAACGTAACTATATGTGGGAAAAATCAAGAAGAACACGATTACAATCTTCAAAAATTCTACAAAATTGCTAAACAATATAACATCACTTTAAATGAAAATAAAAGCATAATTTCTTCTAGTTCTATTACTCTACTCGGCTACACCATAGAAAATAATCAAATAGCTCCCGATTATCAAAGACTAAAACCATTACTCGAAATGCCACCTCCGCTGAATCTTAAATCTCAAAAAAGAATAGTTGGAATGTTTTCCTATTACTGCAAATTCATTAAAAAATTTTCTGATAAAATTTTATTACTAAATCAAAACAAAGAATTTCCACTACCTCCATCTGTATTAAAATCTTTTCAAACATTGAAAAATGATCTAAAAGACGCCACTTTAATAACGGTAGATCCAAATAAAGAATTTGAAGTAGAAACGGACGCTAGTAACTATTGCATTGCTGCAACACTAAATCAAGAAGGTCGTCCTATTGCATTTTTTTCAAGAACTCTCAATACTAACGAAATTAAGCACCATGCAGTAGAAAAAGAGGCAGCCGCTATTGTAGAAGCTCTCCGTAAGTGGCGACATTTTCTACTCGGCAGGCACTTTAAAGTCATCACAGATCAGAAGAGCATCAGCTTCATATTCGACAATAAAAGAAAATCAAAAATTAAGAATGACAAAATATGTCGTTGGCGTATAGAATTATCCCAATACAATTTCACTATAGTTTATCGACCTGGACCTGAAAATATTGCTGCTGACACATTCTCTCGCATCTCTGCTCTTACTTACAATCTACAAGATCTTCGTGATTTACATAAACAATTATGTCATCCTGGTGTTTCCAGATTAAGCCATTTTATAAGAACGAGGAACCTCCCTTTTACTTTGGATCAAATTAAGAATATTACTGACTCTTGCTCATCCTGTCAATTACTGAAACCCAAATTCGCCAATACCAATGGAGGGACTCTCATTCAAGCCATATTACCTTTTCAACGATTAAATCTTGATTTTAAAGGCCCTCTACCTACTTCTATACATGGCAACAAATATCTACTTACTCTAATTGATGAGTATTCCCGTTTTCCTTTCGCTTTTCCTTGCAGAGATATGACAGGCAAAACCATTATCCACTGTCTAAACAAACTCTTTTCAATTTTTGGTTTGCCTGACATGATACATACTGACCGTGCTTCTGATTTCTTAGCAAGAGAAATAAAGGATTTTTTACACAAAAAAGGAATTGCTACTTCTAAAACAAGTAGATATCATCCTGAAGGTAATGGACAGATTGAAAAACTCAACGGTACCTTATGGAAGGCCATTCAAACAACATTACATTCTAATCAAATGAAACTACCTTATTGGGAAGACATACTACCGGACGCACTTCATTCAATTAGATCATTACTTTGTACTGCCACTAATATGACTCCCCATGATAGACTATTTAAATATAGTCGTAAATCTGCTTCCGGAATTTCAATTCCTTCTTGGGTTAAACCAGGCCCAATATATATTAGAAACCACACTAAAACAAGTAAACATGACCCTCCTGTAACGCCTGCCACCCTAATAGATGTCAACCCCCACTACGCTTATGTTCAACTACCTTCTGGTACTGAAACCACTGTCAACGTTCGAGACTTAGCTCCAAACTCATCAAATGAAGAAAACTCTAATAATAATCCTACTACTTCAGAGACTTTATTTGAACCTTCTACTAATGAAAACATTGGTCATGAGGAAGACAAAAATCAATCGTCTGATCTTGAAGAAAATCAGATTTCACTAAAAAATAATACTGAAAATCAGCATTCCTGCCAATCTGTGCGGAGGTCGTCCCGAGTTCGACAATTCCCTAGTAAATATAAGGATTTTGTGACTAAATACTGAAAAAACTGCAGTTTGGGTTCATATGTTATTTGTAAATAAAATGATTCTTATGTGATTGTAAAAAAAAAAAAAAAAAAAAAAAAAAAAATTTGTCTATAATTAATTACCCCTTACTTGAATACTTTAGGACGGGGAAAATGTTATGATTTAATTTGTTGTTAAGAGTTATCCCCCTTGGGATTGACATTCATAATAAAAGCGCCCTCTGTTTCATTTTCCCGCTCGATCCTTTCAAGAGCGTACGTGTATTTTACAGTTAATAAAACCTTTCTAAAAGGCAATTCTTTACTTACTGATACTATTCACTTCAACTGCATATCAAAAATTTAATGTAGAAACTAAATACTGATTGTAAACGATTCATTGTAGTGCAGATTTTTCACAATAAATACGATTTGTTTTTCGACTTGGCATAACTAATTCCATAGTCTAGGACGGTATTTATTATGTCAACCAAGATTCTCTCCTTCCTCTGTCTGTCTGCCCCCTCTCTCTCTTTCTCTCTCTCTCTTTCTTTCTCTCTCTCTCTCTCTCTATATATATATATAATAGGGAGTAACATTAGAACTTTATTACATTATCATGGCCATAAGGATGTGGGTGATTACAATAAGTGAAAGGGAAATGAGGGGGAAAACAAACTTCTTAAAGCCATGGCATTTCAAAACTAAATGCTTCTTATCAGGTTGGTCCCCTCTCTCCGAAAAATCTATATATATATATATATATATATATATGATGAAAATAATGGAAATAGCATTCCGACAAAATAGAGAAAATAAAAAGGAACAAACCGTATTATGTGTTCATCAACGTTTCGTCTTTATTTCGAGGAAGTCTCGAAATAAAGACGAAACGTTCATGAACACATAATACGGTTTGTTCCTTTTTTATTTTATATATATATCTATATATCTCCATATATATATCTCTATCTATATATCTATAAAAACAGAGATGTGTATGCCACAGACGGTTTCTGATTGGTTAATCCAATAATCACATCTCCTAAAAAACTATGGTTCATACGTTCTTAACTTTACCATAAAATATTATGCCCTTATTTATTGTCCATCTTGGGAGGGTCTATTTTTTCCCTAACTTGCCATTTACAAATTACAAAATTACGAAACTTACACCAGTCATCACAATCCAACCTCCGACACCACGGCCGCCATTCGCCAAACTAACGCTGACTCTGCAAACGACTCTCTACTACTACTACTACTACTACTACTACTACTACTACTACTACTACTACTACTACACAGCACACCCACAAACACAACCACACATTACTAAAGTGCCGTCTGGCGCTAACCGCACACACGTACACACAACACGAAAACAAACGCTGTCCTCCAAAGGACAGACTATTAGTACTACTACTATTCCCAGCACACGCGCACACACGCACACACACACACACGTTCACTACCGTCCTAGACACACAGTATCCTATTAACTTTTAAAAAAATAACATGTTTTATTTATTTTTTTATTTATTAAAGGTAAGAGTGTAATTCGGGTATGCATACTAAACTGTTAACCGTTAGTTTGCGTGTTCGATCCTGATCGATTCTACTTTTTTTAAATTCTATTTGTTTATTAAATCCTATCCGAAGCGGGGAGGGGCTATACCCTTTCCTTCCCCCCCCCCAAGGGTGGGTTCCTAACGGAAGGGCGTCCGATCCTCCACCCACCTACGGGCAAGCAGGGGGAGCTGGCCACCATCCCCCCACCAAAAGGGGAAGCCTGGCATTTTCTCACCCGAAAGGGGGGAGCTTGGCAGTTTCTCCCCCCGAAGGAGGGAACCGGTGTCCCCCCCAAGGGTGGGGGGCGAAGAGGCCAGGAGGAGGTGACTTTTTTCTTTGGGGGGGATTATCTCTCCCTGAAGGGGGGAGGCCGGCACCAAGCATGTAAATTCAGAGGGGTGACTTTTTTTGTTACCCCTCGGAGTGGGAAGGGGGCCGATCACCCAGGAAACGCCGGGTAACCCCTGCTAGTATATATATATATGTAATGATTTTCTTGTTTTGGTTTCCTAAATGTTAATCAAATGAAACTGCGCTGTTTATGATATAATGCTCAATAACAAGTATATTCGTATTATTGTAAAGTTTTTTTTATATATGCAAGCATGTTTGGCTAAACATGTGCCAACATATTTCAGCAGTTATTTATTTCGAAATTCCGAAATTCAGCGTCATCAGGCCGCTAGTCGAAACTATATATATATATATATATATATATATATATATATATATATATATATATAGTGTGCCAGTAATGTCTACACCGGAGAGAAGGAGCGACACTACTCCGCTGCCTAGCTGAGTGCTAGTCATTTATACCCGTATTCCTACCTTTGTACCTGTGATGTTAATACACTTCGTTTGTTAAACCAACCTCAACTTGATTTTCTTCTTTTACTATTGTGTTACGACACAACAATAGCCGTGACGTCATTCATCCGGTATTTGTATGATTCCCTTCAAATAATCAACAACGAAAATAAAGACCACCAAGTCTGTTGCTGTTTATGATTCTTGGCACTTCAATTGATCATTACAATCCAATATATATATACTCAAAATCTGTACATAAAATATTATATTTCCTTTTAACTAGGCACCTCCAAAACTGGGGGGGGGCAGGTCAGTACTTTTTGACGGACCGTCTTTTTAAAAATCTACCAAAAATCAGGTAATTATCCGATCAATACGAAATTTTCAGCGATTATTAAGAGAAGAATGAACTTTATAACAGTGTACTTATTTTTCATAAACGATATTTATATATATATATATTTTTTTGCTTACAACCTCCCTTGTTTTGAAGTGGGAACAAATATGCTTAAAATAATCATCTGAAACTGAACTCAACATATTGTGTTGTTGTAAGGGACAGAATAATAGATTAAAAAAAATTGTTTGCATACCTTATTTTGACGTCTGAATATCAGAACTTCGATTGTGTTTAATTATCCCGCTTTTGAGTTTTGAAGTGCTAGTCATTTATACCCGTATTCCTACCTTTGTACTTGTGATGTTAATACACTTCGTTTGTTAAATCAACATCGACTTGATTTTCTTCTTTTACTATTGTGTTACGACACAATCAATCAATCAATCAATCAATCAATCAATCAATATATATATATATATATATATATATATATATATATATATATATATATAGCCGGTATTTATATATACGTGTGTAGATACATAACAGATATAGATAGATAAAGTGATAAAGAAATAAAAAAAAATAAAGATAAATTGAATGTACGCATATGTTTAATGGATGTGTATATATGGTTCTTAATAGCTGGTTAAAGTATTAGATTTCCAAAGACCTAGAGTTAGCTTCAAAGAATTTTATGATCAGGTAATAAATTTGTATAAAGGTTTTCCTATAATGAGGACAGACACGTGTTATGGCTAGATGAATCATTATGAAAGTGTCATTGAATACTTTGCCAAAATAGCATAGGATTTCTTCTCTTCCTTTCTCTCCGCCCCCCCCCCCGAAAAAATGGTAAAAAGAAACTTCCCACATTTGCATTTGAAAGTAGTTGTGCCTAATGGCATGATGACGCTGGATTTCGAAAGAAACTTCAACACACACACGCATTCACATATGTAACCAATAATATTTGTATGGATGATAATAATGTATGGATGATAATAATAATCTAATATATAAAAGGCTATATGTCTGTCTGTCTCCATATTTTCAAACTCTATCTCCACTAAAATTGAAAGTCGCAGAGGGGAGCTAGGGCCTCAAATGATTGGATATTTTACGTAAGTTCATTTATGGGTTTTTAGTTAAAATAGTTTTAAGAGGTCAAAATTATGAAAAAAAAATATCATACATTTTGTACATTAATCTTAGTTTATTTTTAATGTTTAATTTTTAAACATTTCCTATGCGTGTCACGTTTTTTTTTTACACGGTGGTCACCACTAATCAAGGCCCGGAAGCCACTCATGGATAAGTGTTATTGCAAGTACAGTACGTTACTGTGGAGATTTAATTGTGTTTACTTAAGAGGGCGGTTCATTAGGAATTTGTGTTTACGTTGGACTTAAAGACATCCAAGTTGTAACCAGGTGGGAAGCAGGCAGACGGAACAGAGTTCCACAAGCGTGCAGTTCAAAGAAAGAAGCTTTGTTCATGGAATCCACGTTTTGATTTAGGCACAGATAAAGAGTGGAGGAAATTTTTGACAGTGGATTCAGCTAGACGGGTGTTTTTCGTGAAAAATTGGCGAGTGGGGGGCAGAGATTGGAGTTCAGACGAGCACCTGTCATGGAACTAACGATAAAACAAGGATAGGCTCGCAACGTCTCTTCTGTGGGAGAGAGGTTGCAGGGTAGAGAAAAGGGCATCCCCCACTAAGCCACGAAGTCTATTTTGTACTCTGTCAAGGCAGAATAGGCTGTTTTTAGCAGCTCCTGCCCAGATATGGCAGCAGTATTCCATCCTTGCAGTACTTGGCTTTTATAAAGGATTGCATCAGTAGTGAGATATCTTCTGGAGCGGTAGAAGAATCCCACCATCTTTCCAGCGACCTTGGCAGCAGACTTGATGTACGTGTTTTATTTCAGATCAGGAGTAAAGGACAAACCCAGAAGTTTGTCAAAACACGGGGCTTCTCCTAGATGAGAGCCATCCATTTCAATTGATGCCAGATGGGGATCGGAGCGTTGATTATGTAAAGATAGGAGTTTGGTTTTAGATGCAAATTAAAGGTAACCAGCTACATCTTCCACCACTGAACCACTCGCTCGATATCCGAGGAGAGAGAATTAGAGAGAACTTTGTTATTTACAGCCTTTGATGTGTTGCCGTAGATGGCCGTGTCATCAGCATAGATGTCAATGAATGATTTAAGTATATGTTTAGGGAGGTCGTTGATGTAGATCAGGAAGAGAGTTGGGCCCAGGATTGACCCTTGAGGGACTCCAGCATTAATACTGCAGGCCTCTGATTTTTGTCCATCGACCACTACTCTTATGAGCCTATCGTTGGTACAGTGGCAACTTCACCCGCTTTGAATGCTACAATTTTGCTTTCAATTTCGATTCTAGCTAATCGCAGTCAAATAATTTTTTTTTTGAAAATCACAACTGTATAATAATATATACGAAATTTGGACAAATTAAAAGTTAAGCGTATTTTACGAGCGGGAAAAGCCTCACCCCGCTAATGAAATTTATATATATATATATATGTATATCTATATTATTTATTTTTTTACATAGGCATCGTCACTTATCAAGGCCCAGAGGCAACTCCAGGATAAAGGTTGAGAGTGTACAGTAGTCAATTGGACAATATAGTAATCGTTAGTAATGGAAACTCGGTAAATTTGTTAACTTAAGTGAAACAGTTCATAAAGAAATTGTTTACGTTGGACTTGAAGACAACCATATTGTAGTCAGCTGGAAAGCAGGAAAACGGAAGACAGTTCCACAAGCGTGCAGTTCTAAGAAAGAAGCTTTGTTTATGGAATCTAAGTTTATGTTTAGACACAGATAAAGAGTGGGGGGAATTATTGATAGTGTTTTCAGATAGACGAGTGTTTCTTGTGAAAATTTGGTATAGATTGAAGCTCAGTTGAGCGCTTGCCATGAAAATAATGATAAAGCAAAGACAAACTTGCAACATATCTTCTGTGAGAAAGAGGTTGCAGGGAAGAGAAAAGGATATCTCCTAACGGGACTACAAAGGCTTATTTTAACTCTATCAAGGCAGAATAAGTCCTTTCTAGCAGCTCCTGCCCAGATGTGGCAACAGTACTCCATCTTTGGACGTACCTGGCTCTTATATAAATATATATAGTAGATATCTCATTGCTGATGCAGTGAGATATCTACTGGATCGATAGAAGGATCCCACCATATTTCCAGCAGCCTTGGCAAAAAAAAAAAAAAAATCTGAAAGATAATTATTAATAAGATATTCAACAAATTTCACATTTCAAAACACATAAACTGAAAAAAAAAAACAAGCACATTCAAAATACGGATTTTCAATCACAGAATTTGAAGCGTAACTGTTGTTTTTTTTTTCTACACTCTTCATTCTCTCCTACATACAAGAAGTATACGTTCAGTTCCGGCTTAGTTTTAAGGGTAGGAGTGACTAAAAATTGAAAAAGAGGGTTATATGAATTATTTACCATCTAATTTATTTATTTTCTATTAAAGAATAAACACATACAATTCAGCATTCATGCATTGTTTATTTAGAAAGGGGAATTAATATGTATTCAATACTCAAAATACACACGTCTTTCTGTAAATAAGACACTTTAGTATAAACAATCATTTTTTCAGTATAATTCATAACAAGTATTATTTAGATTATTCAAACTAATGTTTTAATCTTCGATATTATTCTCACAAAGTCTTGGCTAATGTAACTTTCGACTTTCTTCAGGCTCGTCGCGTCAACAGATAAATTGCTACAGGATAAGCAGTTCTGAATGATACTCTTTCAATTTACTGATCACGACTACTCAGCCATGGCTAACGGAACGAGAGCATATTAACCTGTGGATTAAATAAAGTGTTCTGGTCGTACAGATTCCCGAGCTTGACGTACAAATTTCTGTTGAAGGTCAGGGATTATATCGACCAAAGCATCGTGAATAGCAAAGCATCGTGTGAATAACATCCAAGACAAAGATATATAAATAATCTAAATAATTACAAAAAAGTATCAATTATCAAGACTTATCTCTAAACTTTTCGAAAGCGTTCTTCATTTCTTCAGTTTTAACCCACCATCCAAATAGTTAACGTTTTATTCGAATGTTATTTCGGTTCGTTAGATTACGGCAACTAAATACTGTTGGGGTCATTTAATATGTTTTTTTTCTGTATTAAATTCCCAGTGTCAGCTATTAATTGTATACCATTTTCGTACTTTATAATGGGTAAATTTTTGATTCATTAAATCTTAAATACATACTAATTGATTTCATAGTCTTGAATCGTATCCATTAGGCTAACCATATCCCCGGCTTTATTTGCCTATCATTTCTTTAATACGTATGAAATCATATGTTTACCATTTTGAGGAAGCTTCACTTACACACCAAATTATTATCTTTCTTTGAATATTGGGGTCGTGCCAAAAATATGTTCGTGTGTTTTTGACATAGAACCCGTGAGAATAAATCAATTTTATATCTCATTTAACCTAAATCATTGTTTCCCAGGTTGAATAGATGGACTTCAATTAAGCTTTTGACACGACAGTCGTCTGTTTCTTTTCGATAAGTATGACAGGTCATTGGGGACAGAAACTAATTATGATTTTGTACTTTTCTACTTAAACATAACTGATAGAAACACAGACATTCAATATAATAAACTCAATAAGAGCCGAAACATTTATATAATGACTAGAAGAATACTCGCCTCAGGAGGAGTAAAATTAATTCTTTGAATAGAAAAAGATTCTACCATTTTTATGTCCCCTCACAAAAATGAAATCAAGATACAAGGATATTGAACCTCATTTTACAATTTTGATAAATACTCATTATATGATTTGGATTCTAGAATATGTCTAAAATTAGCGGTTTTTAGGAAATTGAAATATGATGCACCCTTAAATCCATTTAAAATCCATTAAAAAACTGAAATACAGGACACTCCACGTGTTTGGATGTTATGCAACGTTTTTATATTTTGCTCATTTTACAACAAATTCTTGTTTATTTAAAATTAATCTGGTACGAAACTATATCTGAGAAACTTACTGCATGCGCGTAACCCTTGATATGAGTTTTGTCCCTTTGTTATGTAAATTTTCTTTATTATATTGTATTGAAATTGTAAAAAATTATCTTCCAATCGTAATTTTCATCGCTCGTCATTTTATTTTATAAATTTATACTTAGCACACTTGAGAGTATCATGTACAAAGCAACTATTTGCCCTTGCATAGAGTATTGTTGCCACATCTACCATTAGTCTCTCACTCTTAAACAGAGTTAAAAAAAAAACGAGTCTCCAAACTAAGGTTCCGCACTAGCAACCAAACTCCAATCGTTGTCCCATCACCGAAATGTGGCATATGTGTGCCTGTTTTACAAGTATTTTAATGATGAACTCAAACCACACGATGTAGATATCTGTGACAAACCCGACAAGAGCAATACTCCATTCCTACACTGTAGATAGCATAGATGCCGCAGAGCCTTCGACTCAAATAGTTTCATACCTTGAACTGTTAGATTTTTTAATTCTCTCTCGGGTCCCTGCTTTTCTGACTGTATTGAGATGTAGAAGTTCAAGTGTAATGAAAGCAAACATTTCACTGTCAACTCCCTGCATAGTATTCCCGCAAATCTGGTCCGAAATGCACTAATATACATCAAAATGACACTATGCCTTGTTTAGTGCAAAATTAACAGTAAACGTTACAGTAGTAAAATAAATTTACACTTTATGTAAGGGATCTTTTCATTTGCGTCTTTAATGGTGTGATGGCATTTTTATGTTTAATCACGAAACCTAATTTTAAGTGGTTCCAATAAATTTTCCACTCCATTCTAGTCGAATTGAATAATTTTTCTGTTGTTGTTATTTGATTATAGTTTTAGTTCTTGCTAAGGCACTTACCACATAAAAGGCAGTCGCCTTTGTCTTTAAAGTTACAATCTATATTATTTATCTTATTTGAGTATTTTAGCCGTATTAGGGGTGCAGCAGTAACTTACTTTAATATCATTTTTATTAGAGATTTTGCTGAGATAGTGAAATGTGAATTTACTTCGGGAAGAACCTACCAATATTTGTTTTACAAATTGTGTTATATGGTGGATTAAACCAAACAATTCTTTTACTTCTAAACAGTCTATCTGTATATCTTGATTTTATTTTAGTTGATTATTTATATACGCTATGTTTGCACTGTTTTTCTCTGTCTGTCGTTAATAAGTACATTTTTTACATGATTATTACTTGTATTCTCTTGAAGTACATATTGTATGTTTTGTGAATCCATAGAAGATTAATAATTCTTTTTTAAATTTCACCTTCATAATATCTACACACAAATATGTTGTTTATGCGTATAGACGTAAAACAAACATCGATTAAAACTTAAGACAAAGTCACATTTTCTATTTTAAGCATGAAAAAATCAAGAACATCGCTATTAAACATTAACTTAAAAGCCTTCGAGTCAATTCAACTCAGATCTTAGGCACATATTTAAGGCTAATCTCATAATAATCACTAATGTTTTTAATGTTTGTGTGGTGCTTAAAACATTACTATATACTAAACATAACTTAGAAAATTCGATGTCTTCTTCTACATTCATTAGTATAATTACACTCACATAATATTCATTTTGAAATAAAAATTGTCTGACAGAGTCAATAGTATTAAGAAAAAAAAAGTACTCTTCATTCGTTCGTTATAATAATTGTTATTGTCAGCTAAATATTCTTTAAATAAATCCAACGGATATATCTCTTCTATCATGGTGTACCAAAAGAGCATACGGATGTGAAATTTGAATAACTTCATTAATATTTAAGTTAGACTAAATATCATCAGTACGTAGATGAGCCTTCCATGATGTTTTTAGATACATAGTCTACGTATTCTGATTTTATTTATACAACTTAATCTAGGTTATGTTTTTTCTAAGTTCTAATTTTAATTATGAAAAATGACGTTATTCAAAAATCCACCATTTTAATTTCCACACTCTTGTACCTTCTTCAGGGCATTGTCGAGCACATTACTTTATATTTCAAGACTTTTAGCCCTAATTTTCTCCTTTATTTTTTAGGGCATTTATTGCAGCCGGTTTGTTTGCGTATACTTACTATTTTTTTGAGAAGCCAATTTTTGGAATTGCATGGATTATTCCAGCCCCTTTTCATGGTATCTTGGCGGAAGCTCTTGCAGCAATTGGATTTTGTATGCGTACCTGTTCTCGTCATGAAGCATAATTTGAAAAGATGATTGAGACACCCCAATCTGACTTGATCTTCTTTATCACAGTTAATGCTAATCGCTGACGATTTTCGTCACTTCTTGCCGTGCGGGGTCTAATAGGTTTAGGAAGGTCATATACAGATTATTGCTGATAATATCGAGCCGCCATAGCTTGAATTGCATTGGGACTGAAGGAATTTCTTGTGTCATATCGAAATTTTCTTTGAGTTTCTGATATTGACTCATTCAACCGAAAGTACCAATCTGCGATAGATATCCAATCCTCTGTGGTGTAACGACTCATGATGATTTCAGTAGGGTTACTCTAAATGCTCTGAGAAAATAAAAGTAAACTATTAAAAAATAAGGAAATTATGATTTTTTTGTTCGTCAGTTTCTTTTGGGAAATCGTGTATATTATATCAATTTAATTATTTTTTAAACAATAATTATTTTTCGTTTTTTATATCGTAAAAATGATCGTCATCCAAATATTCTTCAAATCAATAAAATGTCAATTTTTCAAGACGTATTTATTTAAAATTGTACAGTTTTAGTCGAAAGGACGACATAATTTGATTTTGAAATAAAAAATGATTTTAAAATGGTTAAGTCGAAATTGTTTACCTCATTACTTAAAGCGTTTGTGGAAGGAGATAACGTACGTACGAACATGAAATGCTTTAGTGTTTTATGTTGTCTAAACAAATGTAAGCATTATTGATCTACTGTTTATAGTCCAGCAGGGGACTGTTTGGAAGTTGAGCAAGAGGATGCCTGTTCACAGTACTTTTAAACTTCTGAAAAATAGCGCAGTCAGAGAAGCATGACACATGGAGGTAATTCAAAATACAAAGATTAACCTATTAGAGTAGAAGGCATTTCAGCACCTAGTAACCTTAACAGTGAAGGGGTGAGATTTTGTTGCTTGTTGAGTTAGTCAGGAGTATGTACGTCAATGGGGCACAAATGCTATGAGTTTATCAGAGCACTTTTTAATTAAAGTATTTATAAGGTTGATATTTGGCTGATTGAAACTCTTTTTAAAACCCTGTCTAAGAGTGTGAGACTAGTGGTAGATGTACCAGCACAGATGTGACATCAATACTCCATGCGTGGGAAAATTATGGCTTTTTAGAAATATAGAATACTCTCTGGTGTGAATAATTTTCTAGCACGGTAGAGAGAGCCTACCTTAGTAATGTCCTCAATGTATTTGTTCCAATGGATGTTGCGTGTGAATGTTAATTCAATGAGGTTCTCAGGTAGGTTGTTATTTGTCATGGCAATTAGTAGTTGAAAAGGGCCTTTGTTTACTTGCTAAAAGAAAAAAAAACTTAGTCTTAGTAGCATTAAATGTAACCATCCACTTATGGCTACATTCCACTACGGAATTCGCGTAGACAATTCAACTGCTATACAATTTCAAGTAACGAAAGTAATTGAGTATGAAAATATTTTAAAGAAAAATACATAAACAAAAAGAAAAATACATAAACAAAATGAAAAATACCCATTAATTCTGTGTAGAATCGAATTGATAATTGCAATGATAATCGTTACAGTAAGTAGATAACATTTAAGAGGAAATGAAGGAAAGAAGTGGAAACCAGCGAGTAGTAGCCATGGATGTTATATCGAATAAGGAAAGGAATAAAGAAAGCCTAATTTACTACGTAAAGATGCTTTTCCCTGGAAGGAAGCGTTCGATTAAAACCAATCAATTGGCGCCAAAGCGAAAAACTGTCCCGCTGAGAGCAATTCACAATTGAAATGTCATATTCGATCAATCGATCCGCTTAAATTGGCAGTGCGGATCCTGATTGGACACTAGAGACCATTGCGAACGGCGTTCTTATGGCGTACAACAACGGGAGGTTATCATTAAGGTTGGTCGAGAGGAGAGGCAAGGTGTGATAAATCTGTACTGTTAAAGGACGTTGGTGCTAAAGGGAACTTAAAGAAATGGGGAAAATATTTAAGGGAGATGAAGAATGAAGAGAGAAGGAGAGAGGGAGAGAGAGAGAGAAATCTGAGAGAAAAAGAAGGTAATAATTGAGCTTATAACAAAATAAAAAGTTTCGATATTTGTTATAGGGATTTACCCATCCACTCATAATAAACTCTACTAGCCATTATATAAAACACGAGGTTAATACTTTCGTGGGAGAAAATATCGCGACTTAATGCAAGATTGCAGCCTGTCCAACTAACAGTCGGAAATATCGACAACCTTTCTTTGTAATTACTTTCTTGATACAAAATATTCTTTCTACCTAACCCTGTTGTTCGCATATTTCTTAATGATCACTTCCCAGGGCCACAGCAATATCAAAGTAAGGTACGAAAATATTGTTTATCCAGCGAATTATCAACGCGGGAAAATGCATAAGTTTTATTTACGTTTTTGTTGCCAGGCTATTTTGAATCATAATTCCATTGTACTTTTCAGCTATAACATCCAATCTCCATGATACATCCAATTTGTATTAATGAATGTATTTACAGGTAGGAAGTTAAACTGGCGTTACTCAAGATTGAATCAAGAATCCGATGCATTTTTACGCCGGGCACATAGCACCGTATAAGTTATGTATAATAATATAATGTATAAGATCAAATTTAAAAAGTGGGGTCCAACGGTGCTCCCATTATAAATAGGCTGACAAATAGTTTATGTAAAGTGATATTAATTAAAATATTTTTTGATAATTTTTTGTCCTTGAAGTACACCCGATGCTTATCGGAAATCAATGAAGCCTCTAACCCCTGATTCAAGCGTTGAACCTCTTCTTACTATTTCAAGTTTTTTTTATTTTTTTATTTTTCTAATTTATAAATTATAAATATAAAAAAAAAACATTACCATAGTGTTTTAAGTATGTCAACTGCGAATGCAGACTATGATGATAGTGTAATCACTTTGATCAAAACAAAATGTAGTTATCCAAGTATCCGGGGTAATATAGCTCCAAAACATATATGGTTACCATGGTCTTTCTTCAAAATTCGATAAGTTGGTTCATAATAAATTGAACACAATCTAATACTTTATTATAGAGATGAAAGTCCAAGTTATAACTGGAATAAAACAAAGTAGGTTGGCGCAAACTAACAACCCAAAATATTATTATCTTTCTGATAAATATGATATACATTTACCAAAGTACTATCGATAATGTACTCTGAGAATATGATGGACTCTCCCGTCGCTTTCGACGTATGAGGTTCGGACAACCCATATTTCTAAAACTAATTTATGCTTTTGTCTCTGATGACTTTTTAGTCCAGCAAGGGACTTGCAAACAAGGCCACAAATAGGACATGAATGTGGATTTAACGCTGCAGATATTGGTGCGGCTGCTATTCGTTTTGCTCCTACTCTGTTTTCTTTCAGTTGCCTTAAGCTTTCAGATTGAAACCTCTGGAGACCTTCAAAACACCTTGATCTCCATCCTTTTCGGTCATTCACCTTATCTTCAAGACTCCTGTATGGTATGTTCACTGCATACAAGTTACTCTTCAACTTGTCCTTGTACCTAAGCCAAGGACGTCCGACAATTCTTTTACCACCCTCAAATTGACTGTACATCGCAATTTTTGGAATTCTGTCATCGGGCATCCTCAATACATGACCAACCCACCGCAAGGAATGATTCAATGCCAGATATTTTGCATTTTGTGAATAATTCGGCATTTGATACCTTGTCGCGAAGGCTAAGACCACATATGGAGCGTAGACAGCTTTTGTGGAAAACGTCCAGCTGATTAATGTGATGTCTGTATGAGGTTTATGACTCAGATCCATAAAGAAGAATGGAAAGAACAACAGCACGGTAGACAAGGATTTTTGTGTCTAGTCGAATACCCCTTTCGTTCCACAAGCGATGGCAAAGATTTCCAAATGCCTTAGCAATCCTGTTGACAATTTTATCATCAAGAGAACCGCCCTGGTTCACCTTGCTACCAAGGTAAGGAAAGGACTTGACATATTTGATATCATGACCGTCGACTTTCAGCTTGCGAGCAGGAAATCTATACTCTGGTGGATTTTGCTTTACGCCTTCAACTTGTTTTGGAGTAGGGTGTGGCTGATGCACTACCTCAGTCTTCCTTATGCTAATTGTCAGGCCAAAGGCCTTTCACGCGACTGAAAATCGATCAAGAAGAACCTGGGCTTCTTCAAAGGATGTGGCTACCAGTGCGGCATCGTCAGCGAAGAGCAAGTCGCGAATAATTTCGGTGCGAAGAAGAGTCTTGGCCTTAAACTGTTGATGGTTAAATAAGCAACCAGATGACCGAAATTGAAACTTGACACCAATGTCCAAATCATCAAATGCATGTTTCAACATTAGTGAAAAGAAGAGCGCAAAGAGCACTGGTGCCATTACACATCCCTGTTTGGTCCCATTCGTAACATCAAATGGATCAGACATCATACCATCTGAGACAACATTGGCCTCCATCCCCTCGTGAAAGGAAATGATCACGTTCAGCATGTTTTCTGGAATACCAAGCCTTCTTAAAACTTGCCAAAGAGCATCGCGATTCACAGTGTCGAAGGCCTTCGTCAGGTCAACAAACACCATATACAATTCCTGATTTTTCTCACGGACCTTTTCTGCCACCTGGCATAAGGAAAATATCATGTTAATGGTGCCGCGACCCGACCGAAACCCACACTGGGACTCTGGATACACCTTATCAACGAGTCGATTTATGATTCGGTTTAGAATGAGTCTAGCCAGAATCTTTCCTGCAAGTGAAAGCAGAGATATCCCCCGATGGTTGTCACAGGCATTTTTGACTTCCTTATTTTTGTAGAGATGTTTGATGCAGGCATCTTTGTAGTCCTGTGGAACTCTGTCTGCTTTCCATATCTTTACAAAGAGAGCATGGAGCTTTTTTACCAGCACATGCCCACCATGCTTGTACACTTCAGGCGGAATTGGATCCTTTGGTGATGGGGACTTGCCAGAAGCAATTTGTTCGATGGATTCCCATACCTCCTGATAAGCAGGTTCCAATGACAATTCTGGAATATCTGGATTCTGAGGAATAGAGGACACGACATCGCTATCAATGACAGATGAAGTGTTTAAGACAGTTTCAAAGTGCTCCTTCCAACGATTGAGAATATCTGATTTATCAGTCAGCAATGCCTCTCCATCGGCTGTGCTTAATGGGGAACCACCACTTTTCTGAGGACCAAATACCTCTTTAAGACCATCATAGAAGGCTTTCGTGTTCTTGCTGTCAGCAGCTCCCTGCAATGCAATTGCCTTATTGTACCACCATTGTTCTTTCATAGCTCGGAGAGCTCGTTGTACCTCACCTTTACACTTTTCGTAGGCCGTGTGCTTCACTGTTGAGCTTTTGTCTTCAATCCAACATTTGTGAGATGAGTGCATTTGGTTAATCAGTGCTTTAACTTCATCGTCACTTTCGTCAAACCAATCCTGTTTTCTTTTCGGTATTCCAAGGACTTCTACTGCTACAGCTTGAGTTGCTTCTCGCAATGCTTTCCAAGAAGATTCAACATCATCAGTTACATCAACACCCTCAAGGTTTTCATCAAGCTTATTGGAGAGCTCAGTTCTCTTTTCCCTGGATTTAAGAGGCCGCACATCAATGCGTTTGGGGACTGTTGATCTTGTAACTCTGTGCCTTCGCACATGCAACGACAGTTTACTTCTGAGAAGGGCGTGATCCGAAAGATAGCAAGAAGTGTGGAAAGAGCGAGTGATTTTGAAGTCACTCATGTGCTTCCGCTTTGTTATGACGAAGTCAATAAGATGGCAGTCCTTTGAACGAGGATGCATCCATGTCGTCCTCCGACGCACAGGTTGTTGGAATATGGTATTGGTAATATAGAGGTCAAACTCCCTACAGATTGTAAGAAGTCGTAAACCATTTGCATTTACCTTGCCTATGCCATGCTTACCAAGTACACCGGTCCACGACAGATGGTCACTACCAACACGAGCATTGAAATCGCCAGCAAGAACGAGTTTATCATGGTGTCGAACTCTGGAGAGGACATCCCGGAGGGTATCGTAGAAGTCATCCTTCTCTTGATCTGAACTGGCTAACGTTGGGGCGTAACAACTAACTAGCGTCACCCTGGTGTTTCCTTCTAACTCTAGGGAAAGAGGTTGCCACACGATCAGATATGCCTTTGGGAAAAGACGATAAGGACTTTGCCATCTTGGACTTAATGGAAAAACCAACGCCTGATTGGCGGAGTTCATTTTCTGCCTTTCCTAACCAAAAGAAGTCATATCCACCCTTTTCCTCTCGAAGTTGAGAATTGCCAGGCTAGCGAGTTTCACATGACAGCAATGTCAACATCATACCTCTGTAACTCAAGAGAAACAAGGGCTGTCTTGCGCTCGGGTGCAGCATCATTATCCTGGAGGGTACGGACATTCCAACACCCTACTGAGAGATTATTTGTTGAGTTTTTTTATCGTATTCTATTGTTCTAACTGCGCAACTGGATAACCAGACAGCTGCAGCGGGCTGCAAAGTTAAGTGGTGAGCAAGCAATTTTTTAGGGCTCCTTTTATTGCCCCCTCCCCGCCACAGGGAAAGCAGTGCTATCCCTAAATAGGGCTGCTTTGTCTCTGATGGAGGACACGAACAGCTCAATTGCTCACAGGTTTGTGCTAGAACGGCCATCTACCATCAGCCGCCACTGTGCAGAGATCCGGCTGAGGACTTCCAGTAATATCCTTTACCTGTCCCCGTCGCTTTCACTCCATCGCCAGTGGACTTCTTGCAGGACAGTGTGAGGTTTTCATAATGAAATTACGATAAGCTGTCAGAAACCCACACAAATGACTTGATTTAAGTGGTGAAGGCTCGTGTAGGACCATCCACACTTTTTGGAACTGTTGATTAACTCACTCGGTGCAAACCAATTGCCACAGAACAAGCAGACAACAACCCTCAGGTTTGATGTAAGAGTTTCCTTCTCTTAGTGGTATAACCGTGCCCCCAGACACCAACCTGGTAATTTCCTTGTACCGGCGCAAATATATATATATATATATATAAGTATACATACACACAAACACACATGATGCTAGTTGGCCGTTGACCCTGAAAAGGGGTTCATTCGCCCTTTGAAAGGTCTTGTTTTTAATCCTTCAGGGAGACTAGCCGCCCTCCTCACCAAACAAGTCTGGTGGGGGAACCAGTTTAGTCGCCGGTGACCCGACCATGAGGCAGGTAGTACTGGGTTACATGGTACCAGTAGCATATGACATGACCTGACTACTCTGAGAATATATATATATATATATATATATATATATATATATATATATTAGAACCCCGAGTTACGATGGCCTAGGATATGTGTTTTTCAGGTTACGATGTGGAATAGAATATTTTTTCCGGCCTGTGGTTACGGTCTTTGCCCCGCCTTACGGTGTTATTGATAATGTTATTTGATTATATACATGTGTATTAGATACTGTATTTTGTTACTAATTTTTTATGTCGCGTATCGGGGATCTACTGTGTCTATATAATTACAAAAATAATTATAAGTGTTATCTTTAAATTGGAACATATCAAAAAGCTCAACATCCTGAATAGAGCAATTAAAGAAATATGAAAAAAGACAGGATGGAAAATAAAATCGAATGAATTACAAAAGTTATTGATCTATCAAAAATTCAAACAAGAAATTATAATAATGAAAAATCCTTAACCCAGAGATTTTTCATCATTATAATTCCTTGTTTTGAATTTTTGATGGATCAATAAATATTGTAATTCACTCAATTGTATTTTTCAGCATCTATTTCTCATATATATATATATATATATATATATATATATATATATATATATATATATATATATATATATATGAAAATGCTTATGGGAGTCTATCTCCCAAATTATTAAATAAATAAACAAAAAAAAATGCTTTCTTTATTCTGTTGATACTAGTTGATTCTCGCTCTTTTAAAGAGAAAATGTTATAAAAATGGTGCAAAAGGCAGTAGAATGTGTATTCATCATCTAAATCAGGAGTGCACACACATTTTCAGCATGAGTGTTACTTCCTACATGACTAAGTCTAAATGATCTACTACCTACTAAAAATACAAAACACATTATTCATAAATATATTGTAAACTATTTTTATATTTACAGTATATGCAGGTGCACGTTATTGAACCAACCCATATTGCACAGTACAGTTCTATACATTTTTTGTCATTACCTTACTCTGATGACTTACATTAAATGGTATCAGTGAGGGATGCATAGTCCGGACAGTAGCTGATAAAAGGAGACTCATCTGTCATGCCCGATCGATATTTGGACTTAATGATCTTCACGTGAGAAAAGGCTGACTCACATAAATAAATGAAATCAAATAATGCAGTCAAGAAAGTAGCAAATTTACTGATATTTGGGTCTTCTGTGAAAGTTTCATAATTGTTCATGAGCGCCGCATCAGCTGAATATCGGCTTCTAGTGTCAGAATCTCATCCCTCATTCCAGAAGAGTTCAGGTAAGACTGTGTTGCAATTTTCGATGCGAATGAAACGACCCCAGAATCTTCTTAGAAAGGACAGCACATGACTATAGCGATTAGCCCGAGCAAAGAAAAGTCATTAAAGCGTTTGCCGAACTTTGATGGACAATCACCAATTTGTTTTATCGAACTTGCACTCTCAAGCTGCGCACATGACTGCCATTGTGTCTCCAATTTTGTCACGAGGTTCTGAAAGTTTGCGAGCGTTAACGTTTTTTTTTTCAATACCATGCGATCTACCCAAAATGTCTATACGATCGACCAGTCGATAATGGGCATCCCTGATCTAAATGATTCTCAATATGAAATAAAAGATATAAAAAATGTTACATCTTCTGTGTATATTGTTAAGTGAAGAAAATGTATTATTTTTTAGTTGATTAATGTCACATTGTCCAGGTAAAGAACTTCGCAACATTACCGTAACGTTGTGACAACATAGTTGATTAACAGTTTGAACTAGGAAAATAGTTGATTGCCATGTTACTGTAATTTCAGATTTCGTCTGAGAAAAAAATCTGTTTGCAAAGTTATATAAAAAGCGTTACGTGTGAGTTATGTGTGCTGTTTTACTTTCTTGCTTATCAGAGCAGTAAGATGTGACACAATACCGGAAGAAGGAGCAAATTATGATATTCTGGTTTGGTACAAAAATATCCGAGAACGGATCCGTCGGAATTTTGTGATAGAGGCCTTTCAGACGATCGATAATATACCCACGCACATTAAGCAAATAATTAATTAATAAATTAAGCAAATATCTAATTAATAAAATAAGCAGTAATGTCTAAGGGAAAAAATCTGGAACCTGAAATCAGAATGTATTGTATATATATACTAGCATTTCAGCCCGGCGTTGCCCGGGTGTTTAGATGTGTATGTTGAGCAAAAAAAAAAGTGATAGTAGGAAGGCAGGCTCGAACCCGTACCGCAAAGGAGGAAAAGAACGAGGTAAAACCTAACGTTTATGCGGTTACGACCACCGCCACATTTTTAAAAATTAAGGCTAGACAATCTAAAGGAGAGGATAACTTTCAAAAATATCGGCGAAAAAAGTGATTCCTCCCCCTGTAGAAAAGTGCCTGGTTGAAGGAGAAGATATTACTGTTTTTAGCCAATTTTTCGATATTTGTCGTATGAAAGGTCGAACTTTAAAACGATACTGATCTTGATAAAATCCATCGCCTCTATTGAAAGTTTAAGGCAGACATGCAAACAGACATACACACATTTATATATTGGTAACTAAAAATTTTCGACCCAAACTGATGAAAAAGCTTGCCCTATCTCTGAATACCCTTTATGTAAAATTCCAAATATTTAGACCAAAAATTTTCTGAGTAATTTGGAAGAGACCGCATAGGTAAATTTTTTTAACTTCGACCCCTATTATGACCCTTAAAATTTATTGTTTTGGGCTAAAATCAAGTTATTAAGTTAGATCCATGTCCAATGAACTTATATCTAAAATTTTAAGTGCGTAGACCCAAAATTGTCAGAAGTTTGGCATAGTTCTCAAAGGTCAAATTGTTGAACTTTGACCCCTTAATCGCCAAATTTCTGGCCAAAAACCGATTACATCGATTTTCCCAAATCTCAGTACCATGAATATCAAATTTCGAGTCTATAGACTAAAAATTGACAGAGTTATTGCGTAGAGAAATGTACACAGACACACACACAGACACGTTCACTTATATATATATATATATATATATATATATATATATATATATATATATATATATATATATGACAGGAACCGTTTTATAGAAAAGTGGTCAAAGAAGTCACCCAATGTGTGAGAATTGAAAGCCGGTGAAAAAGCCGGAAATTACCTCGGATTTGACGAACCAAGACTAATGAGTTTAAATCAGAAAAGTAATTATGTTGATGACGATGCGATAATAATTAAACAATGTACTTAAATCAGAACTAATTCTTTGTTCCGTTTTGACGTTTCAGCTACGAGGTGAACATCAGGAATAAATTCCTTATTTTTTTTTTTTTAAAACATGTGGTTGGCAGTAATTGAATAATTTCATTAATGAAGCATGTCATACGACGTTTGATTAAAACTATCGGAGCTGGAACTGAGTTATCGGCGAAGAACAACACATGCACGTAGGATAAGATATAAATTACATAGTTAAGTTATTTTTAGAAATTAATGATCAAATAGTTATTTTGATGATAAATTTCATGAGAACGGTGTAAATATTAGCGACGTTACATTAACCAGCGCCTAAGTTATTAATGTGAGACGCGAGAGTGTGAGAACGGCAATTACTAGTTGTTAACCATGAGCGTTGGGTAATAAAAAGCCCACAAAACAACGCCAGTTTGTTTAATCTAGTTAATAAACATTTGTTTATTTCATCCGTTGATATTCCCCAGTTGTATATTTCATCTGTTATATATTTTTAAAGTGTTAAAAATATTTCGACTCGAGTGCAGATATCACGGCATTACTGTAATATCTTTGTTCAATGTAGTTTTTAATTGAAATCCATTTTAGTTTTAGAAGCGAAAAAAAAAGATTTTCTATTGGATATCCAATCTATAGCCTTAAATTATAAAAAAAAACTTGCTGATGAAGAATATCTTTTTCTATTGGATAATCAGCCCGCAGAAATTCTGAAGAGCAAACCTCTTTCTCGTATGAAGAACTAAAAGTATCTGTAGAATTCTAAAATATCCACTATGTTTTATGGCGTGATTCCGGTTTCTGATTCAGGTTTCAGAACGTCTTTCCATTTGATTGATCAGTTCCTATCACCGCTGTTAATGAATGAAACCTTCTATTTTTCTGAATTCATTACCTATATTATAATAACAAAATATTGCCACAATACTTTCAGAATATATCTGATTATTGGAGTATATCCCCAAAACTCTTGTAGGAGTCTGCGACATATTTTCCTACTCTAGATGTTCGAAAAGAATATAGATTCCAGAATATTATGACAATATATTTGGACTGGAAATTCAATCTTAGTATACATACCTCAAAGTTCGAGTTTCATGTACGACAAGACACGACATCATGTTTTTTTTGCATTGCATATTCAGCGGTTGAGCGACAAAAAGTAGAAAATGATAACGTAGTATGAACATTAAATCGTTTTAAAGTATTATTATATAGGTTGATTACACAAGCCACCATCATTTAGCTAGCCAATCAGTATTATATTGTTGTGTCATACTTACTGGTTGGTTATCTTTCTGTTATCCAAAGCGTCCAGCTTTTGTTTAGACGAAATAACGACAAAGAAAAATCTATGGTTAAGGGATTTTTATTATTCCTTCCAAGATCAAAGAAATATTTTGCGTCGATCGCGGTATTCCTTTTCCATATGTTTGTATACCAAAATTCCATTCAATGTAGTTGGCGTGGTATTCATTTGTCAGGAATGGCCACTTATCACGTGTCGTACGACTGAAGTCAATACTGGAAGAGCAAGATTACTTCTCTTCTCGCACTTGCCGTCATATCAATACGAGTTCAATTCAAATCTTCAAACCCCCTCAATATACAAAAGCAGAACATTTCGTATTCCCCAATCAAATCTAGTTTCTTGCTCCATGTTAATTCAATTAATCTATTCTTGTTAGTAAAAAATCCTTCTTTATCTGGGTCACCCGTCCTTGTCTTAAAAAGTGCTAGTTATTTACAAAACTGTGGTATTATATAAAGTTCAAATGAATATATTATATTATTTATCATCATTCCCCTATTTGATTATAAATATATTTTTTATATATTTACATTATTATTAACTTATCATATCTTTATATTTATTACACATTAATTTATAATATATAAAAATTAAAAGTATATAAATATATATACCAGTATTTTTATATTTTATATATTATTTTAATAATGTTATTGTTGTGACCATAGGAGAAAAAGATAAAAACAACAGGCTTAGGAAAAAAGAATATATTGTACAAGAAAGTGTTACAAAGAAAGGTTGTCGATATTTACCGTTGAGTTAGACAGTCTGTAGAAGAAGGAAACAAGGGGGAAAGGAGGGGGTGCTTGGTATGTCGGTAATGTTTTAGTTTTGGAGTTTAAGGACATTAGGTGGTTGTGGGGGGATCTGGGAAGTCCATCTCTGGGGTGCCTGAGGGCATAGGGATACATGGAGGGGGGAGGGAGATATGTGGGGGTAGATGGATGGGGGTTACTTTAAAATTCGAGTCCTAATGTTTAGGTTGTTGGCGTCATTCTGTGAGGGATAGAGAGAGGGAGGGAGAGAGAGACAAACAACGACATTAAACTGATAAGATAATCAAACACTCCACCCTTTATTAGAGACAATATAACCAACACTCATTTGGTGTCCGTGGACCAGTTCGCATCAAAGATGTGATATCGAACCTGGGGTGTAAAATACAACGTGGAAGTAGGTCCTGAAATTGGAATGAGATCACGTGTCAAGAAAAAAAAGACAAGAAAAACACATAAAACACAATAAAATGTCTGGAAAAAAAAGAAAAAAGAAAGGACAATAGAAAAAAAAGTAATACACACGTACAACCTTTTCACGAAAAAAGAAAAGAAAGACACACAGACACACAGATGTAAAACTTTATATATAGAAAATAGTTAAAAAAAATGTTTACCGTATTAGGAATTAGCTCGTTATGAACCAAAGAAAAATATCACTTAATGTAAAAATTAGAAGGGAAAAACAAAGAATTACGTTATTCTGTTTAAAGCAATGGACCGATGAGACAGTAAGAAAATGTAATGGGAATGTTAAAGAGCATCTCTCCCCCCCTCTCTGGCTTTCTTACTCTTTCTATTTTCTCTCTGTGTGTCTCTATTAGAGAATAGAGAGAGAGAGAGGGAGAGGGAGAGAGAGAGAGAGAGAGGTGAATAACGTGGACAGTGGACACGTTTGCAAAAGAAGGGTCAGCTGACCAGATGACGTGGTATCATGTGATGAGGTTAGCTGATTCTTTCTTGTATAATTTTGAAAATAATAGTAAAAGATGGAACAGCAGTTTTTCACAGATTTCGCTCAGATCCTAGGGGCTGAACTACACAATGTAGGGAAGGCCATTTCGAACTCTCTGAGGGGGGAGGCGTTGTTATCAAAAATAAAACCATTAGAAACTAGACGATCACGTACACGAATCTCCTTGACAAAATCTCCTTTATGACACCCCCGAATATATAACATATTCGTTTTGGTGCTCGTGACTAAGTTCACATCATCGATGTGAAGTCGAACCTGTGTTTAAGAAATACGACGTGGAAACAGGTCCTTAAAAGGGAAAGGAGATTTTAAGACAAGAAAAAAAACAAAAACAAAAAAAAAAAAAAACTATACAACACAATAAAATGTCTGGAAGAAAAAAAAAGAGAAAGAACATTATTAGAAAAAAAGAAGAAATACAAATCAACACACACACAACGATGGTCCGTTAAAACACTAAGTAATAAGGAAAAATAATAGTAAAGAGAAAAAAAAGAAAAGAAAAGAAAAAAAAATTCTGTGAGAAAAACAGTAGAATAACTTGGAAAAAAAAAACAGCTATAACGAAAGACAAACTGATAAAATATTGTTAATTTTGAATTAAATAGCAAGTGTAAAACAGAAGGACAGAAAGAAAGAAAAAGAAAAAGAAAATAGAACATATGACTTGTTAGCTACAACGTGTGTGTCAGAAATGAGCCTGTCACCTTACTAAAAAAAAAAAAAACATGTCAATCACGAAATAATAATAATTTTGTTGCAATTTTGAACTGCGAAACTTCATGTGCTTTTAGTGAAAAAACAATATGAACTGTTGATTAAAAGACAATGATCATGTCCTGTAAAATGATTTTTTTTCTTTTTCGCTGATTGTGCGATTTTTTTCGTAGGAATTTTTTTTTGCTGACGTGGACAAAATTTTGTTGTTTGGATTTTATTTATTGCTAAGATGGGACTTTCTGAATGCTTATAGGATATTTTTGTATTTTTTTCATTTATTTTCTTTATGTAATTGATGTGTTCTAAAATGGTATTGTGCAGGATTTTCTTACTCTGTGACATGTATTTTTTTTTTCGCAGAATGGGGAGGTGGAATCTTGCTTGTGGGGTCTATGGAAAGAAGGATTAATAAAAGAAAAAATGTGTTTTTAATTAATTAAATAGTAATAATAAAATAGGGAGAAAGAAATAAGATTTAAACAGTGTAATAAATGATTTAAAAAAAAAAGTTTCGGAAGAGTCAAAGGTTCAGTCGGTATTAATTTCAATTTTCGAAAAGTAGAATAAATGTTCTATTCGACATGAGTGACGTTTTGACCACATAAGTAAGGTAAAAAAAAAAAAAAAAAAAAAAGGATAAATATAGGGTTAAATAAACTATATGAAGAAATGAAAGAAAAAAGTGGGGCGTGAATGGAATTTAATTTCTGTGGCAAGCATGTTAGAATTTTGGAGAGGTGTTGAATTACATGGGTAGTTATTAATTTCATTATTCTCGGGAAATGATTCGAATTTTATTTTTTTTTATCGTGATTTCTGTTGATTTCGAGTAGAACCAACATGGAGCAAGTTTGAGTACTTCATGTGTGGAAATCCGATGTTTTCCGTGAAGCTATGTGTCTTCAAGGCAGGTTGCGCTTACCGACTTTGGAAAAAAAAAAGAAAGTTTTTTCTGACATAGCAGTGAACGGAATGTATTCTGTCCAGCGTGAGCGGATCTAGTTGTAATTAACTTCAGGGAGCAAATGAAATGCCCTCTGACATGGTGTAAGGGGCAGAGGGGGTGCAATGGCTGACGTGGCCATTATGTTACGAATCGCTCAAGAGAAGATGAATGAAATATGTATGCAAGTACTTAGGAAAATAAAATGTTACCATATTGTGAATTAAAGGTACCAAAATTTAAAAAAAAACCATGCTGGGTGAATTTAATTGGTATTATTAAATTAAATTATTTTGGAATAGATTTGGTTGGTTTAGTTATATTTTAGGGACGTTTAGCGCGTAGTTGCATTTTTTTCATGAGAATTACAAGGCGATTAGGCTGTAGAAAGCAGTTTTTTCTGTTGTTTTATTTATTTTATAAGCCACGGTATTGTCACAAATTAGAAAATTTGGCAGGGGAAATACTATTTTAGAGTAATGAGTACCCTGTTAAAACAATACTAGTGGTTCCAGTGAGTTGGAAGATGCCACGTAGGCCCAAGCAACGGCAATAAGTCTTGTCCAACAAAAGTCTGGCGTGCGAGGTCGCGATAATTCCTCAGGGTACGGAGCGACTGGACAGTCGGTACCAAGCCTAATCACGGGGAGATAGAAGAAAGGGGAAAGATGCAGATTACGTAAGGGACAAGATAGAGCCTTATTATTTTTTTATTTTTTTAGAGGAATGTGTGAGGGATATCTGGGTTGGAATCTTGGGACTTGCTGGGAATGCGGAAAAATCACAAAGGGAAAACTACTTAGTTAGAAATCGATGGCGCATTAGTTAGGGAGTGATGATTCCGTATCTTGTCGGGTTCCAGGAACTCAAACAGGCTCCGAGTGAATCAGTGTGAAGGCGTATCTTGACTTAGACCAACCAAGGGAGTTTAGTAGAAGAGCTTTGTGAAGTCCCGAAGTAGTAGATTGAATAGAACAAAGCTCCAGTAATAGGACCACTCAGAGAAAGACGTCAGGGCATTACAGTAAAGGAAAAAAAAAACTGGGACTTAGGCCTATGCTGAAAGTCGAGAACGCGAGTGGGATGGTTGGGTCGGTAGAGCATCAGACTTTTAATCTGAGGGTCTGGGGTTCGAGTCCCCATGCGATAAAGCTACCACCAACATGGAGCATCCGACGTTCTGGTCGTAATTGCGATATGCTGGCCCCATTTCGAAAAAGTGATCGAAAATGGAGTCTCCATTTGTTTGGCCAAGTGGTCCAAATAAAGAGCAGAGTCAGTGGAAAATATCCAACAATGCGACCGCCTAGACAAGATGTATATCTGCAAAGCTGTATCTTTATCTAACTTGGAAGCAAGTTAATGTCTAGGAGGGACTTTTGAGAAGCAGCAGAAGGGTTGATAGTGTTGTAGAAGAGTACTGGTGCCTGATCTTTCTTGGAAAAGGGGTGAGTCCGGAAAGTGAAAAAATAAAGATGTACTTCGGACATAATTATTTTTTTTAGTTAGTTAGTTATTAAAAATGTATGGCTTGCCATACATTTTGATAAAAAAGGGGTGGAGGAATGTTAAAGAGCATCTCTCCCCCCCTCTCTGGCTTTCTTACTCTTTCTATTTTCTCTCTGTGTGTCTCTATTAGAGAATAGAGAGAGAGAGGGAGAGGGAGAGAGAGAGAGAGAGAGGTGAATAACGTGGACAGTGGACACGTTTGCAAAAGAAGGGTCAGCTGACCAGATGACGTGGTATCATGTGATGAGGTTAGCTGATTCTTTCTTGGCAGTTTGGTTTTCGGGTGTTGAATAAGACAGACGGCTTTTCAGCTGTCCCCCCCTGGGCTGGGGAGGACGCTGACGTGTATCATCAAACAAGCAAGGTTCACCTCCATTCTGTGTCGACCTTTGGAAGGTGAATAAAAACATAAAAACCTTAATTGTCATCTTGGAGTGAATTCTTCATCCAACAGGCCAGCTCCCCTCCAAGAGACAATGAAAACCAGAGGAACAACCGACGACACATGAATAAAGGTATGTTAAGAAATGCATGCACACAAACACACACCCACGAAGACATCAAAAATAAAACCATTAGAAACTAGACGATCACGTACACGAATCTCCTTGACAAAATCTCCTTTATGACACCCCCGAATATATAACAGGAACACGCACAAATGAAATTGTTTGGGAGTGTGTCAATCATGATTTGAAATATTTACACCATTGCAGAAGTTTATAGAGAAAAATGGCCATCGCTTGTTTTGAACTGGTTAAAAAAAAAGAAAAGAAAGAAAAGAAAAAAGAAAAAAGAATTGATGCTCTTTTTCAGGTCTGAAGCAATGGGCTGTTTCTGTAAATCGTGAACGTTGTTTTTCCAGTTTTAACGGCATTTTTGAACATTTTTTTAAGGACCGAAGAAGATTGTTTTATGTAATTACTTAGAAGTTAATGTTTATTGTTAGAAAAAAATGTGTATTGATGATTTGATATGACATTATATAATGTATAATTGTTGTTTTCCAGTGGTTTGCAAAATAGTAATAAAAAAAAATTCAGAAGATTAGATTAAGATAAAATGGTCGGTCTAGTCAAATTAGAATTTTAAAGAGGGGGCAGGTTTAAATTTACGTAGGCGGTTAACTATTTTTTTTTGGAAGAGATTCACAGGACCCTGCAAGGGGGATTTTTTAATAGGTTTTTCGATTATGAAAAATGCTATTTTCGCCGTCTGTATGTAGCTTGATTAAGCTGACCGGTGTTACGGTTGAAAGATCATATTCTTCGCATACAATAAAGACGGGAGTACTGCAGGCATATGGGCTTAAAAGGCTTGTTGTAGCTGCAACGAGGGTGAGCGATAGAATGCACCCACATAGATTAAGCTTGCAGATACGGCCGTTTGTGAACTTCGGCTGACTGAAAATGCCCAATCTTGGGAGTAACAGAACTTCCAACGCAAGAACGGACGTGTAGTGGTGTTGTGGCCACTATGTAGTGAATCTGAAGTAGGAGAACGAATAATAAAAAAAAAGATAGAATATATGCCGCTGATACGTAAGAACTTAAGAAGTCAGAAATCTGACGAAAGAGATGTCGGCAATTCTTTTTTTTTTTGAGATATTGGCATGGGATGGCTGAATGAGAGTTGTTAACGAACATGAGGTTACTTTACCCACATCCCTGAATGATGCAATATGGGCCGTGAAAAAGGGTCCGGCCGAATAAATTATTTAAGTCGGGAGACATAGAAAACATATGTCTGCACCGTATATTTAACAACACACATTTTGTGCCGTTCTTGGACCAGAACACCCAGAAAGAATGTGGAAAAAAAACTCGAACCTGGTGGTTACCATAAAAGAAAAGAAAATATTATATAGACACATCGGGAAAAAATATTGTACACTACACATAAAAATGAAAAGATAAAGAAAATTAAAGAAAAAAAAAACAACGTAGGGTCCTTTCATTGAACAGTGGTGAAAAAAAATATAGACGCAACGGAAAAAAAGACATATTAAAATTATGTATAGTTATATTATATGCTAAATTAAGAGAAATAAGAAAAAAAAACAGATATCTCGATCGACATAAAGATAACGAATTAGTGATTTAAATATGAAAACACAGAAAGAAAAGAAAAATGCTATGTTACGGTGTAGAAAAATAAACAGAGGAAAACAGAGAAAGATATATCAATGGACATACTGATAATAAATTGTTGCTTTTGAAATGCAAAGTGTAAAACAAAAAGAAAAAAGAAATAGGACATATAAACTTTAGTTACAGACTTGTCACAAGTGCGAGAAAAACGTCAATCAAATATTTGTCATGAATTTATAGGTTAAACAATTATATACAGTTGTATTTTTGTTTGTTAAGAAGCAATGGATACTTTCTGCTAATGTGGAATTGTTTTTTTCTCTAATTGTACGTTTTCTTCGTAAGAATTTTTTTCTGGTGTGGAAAAATGTTATTCAGTGTATGTAAACTGTTTTATGAAATGTTAAAATGTATGCTTTTTTAGATTAAGAAAAAAAAAACACAAGTGTTGTCTTTGGGTGATGGGATTCTGTGATTTCGAGTAGGATCAACATGGAAAAATCCATGGTTGGAATCCCGATATTTTTCGCTAAGCTATATGCCTTGAAAGGCAGTTGCAGTTTCCGACCTGGAAAAAAAGTTTTTCCAATATAGCAAAGCGAAATATATTTCTGTCCAACATCAGGGAGCAAATGGAGTTCCCCTGACGTGGCGTAAGTGGCAGTAGGGAAAATGGATGAAAAGGCCATAATAAAAATCACTCGGATAAGTAAAACGTGATATTTATTTTTTTTCAGAAAACCCCAGTGTGGGGTGACGTGGACAATTTTAGTTTTCCTCGATTGTTATTTTGTGTTGAATTTTGTTTTATGAAGGATTGTTTGAAAGTTTTAAGTGAGTCGTTTTTTATTGTTTTTAGAAGCGACTATGTATTTTAATTGTAAATGTCTATGTATTTTTTGTAAACGACTTTTATTTTTTATTTTTTTATTTTTGAGATTCTGTGAGGTGGTAAAGGCGATGTAACCGACCTCAGAATTTGCTGACGTGGACAATTTTGGGTTTCTACGAATCTATGTTTTGTTATTTGTAACCTTTTATTGGTGAGATGAGACTTTGTGAATGATTATAAGAATTTTTTTTAATTTATATTTTCATGCGATTGATGTTTTCTCACATCGGAATTGTGCAGGTTTTTTCTTGTTCTTTGACATGTATTTTTTCGCAGAATCGAGGAGGAGTGAATTTTTGCCTTGTGGGGTTTATTGAGATAATGATTAATTTATAAGTAAGAACATGTTGTTATTTAATTAATAATGATAGTAATAATAATGATAAAATGTTAACAAAGAAAAAGAAATAAGATTTAAGCAGTGTAGGAAAAAAGAAGACACACTACTGGGTTGAATAAGGGGTCAACTAGTTCTTAAGTTTGGAAGAGTCAAAGGTTCAGTCGATATTTATTCTAATTTTCGAAATGGTTGTAGAATTATTTTTTTGTCGTTTTTTCGTGGGATTTTTCTCCGGATGCGTAATTCGGCGGGAGACATATGAAAATGCTCTCGTAATGTTATAAGAAAAATCTTTTATCTCGTATGAGTCATGTGCTTGTGGAAACGCGTTATAGCTGTAACGAGAGATATCGTGATCTCTGCATGATTCTAAGATGCGAGATGGAGGCCATGGGGTCACAGAGAGTTGTTGACCTTCGAGGGCACTAGGATTCGCGCCACATGGTATTATTTGTAGATGTAATTTTATTTATTTGAATTATTATTTATTGAATAATGGTATGACAGTTCCTTTGCCAGTGGGGCGAGCTTAGGATTCCCTTAGAAAAAGTGGGTAGTAAAAAAATGTATGTCTCCGTCATACATTTTATAAATAATGGTGGAAGGAATGTTAAGGAATAGAGAGAGAGAGAGAGAGAGAGAGAGGGGAGAGTAGAATTATAGTGTAGACACGTTGACCGGGAGTAAAAGATCAGCTGATTTGGTTGCGTGTGAGCCATGTGATCAGGTTAGCTGAATCAAGATTTGGTTAGGACTTGGACGAAAGCTAAAGGCTTTGCCGTTCTCTCCTCCCCTTCCGGGGGGGACGAACGCTGACGTGGTAGAAATAAGACCTAAAAGAAGAAACCACAGGCTAAATTCACTTTCCATCCCTTTCTGCAAAACATTTGGAAGGTGAATAAAAAACTATAGAACCAATTTCTTGTCTTGGAGTGAAATAATTCTTCGTCCCCAAACACAGGAATCAAGTCTCACTCCCAGACGAGAATTTCCAAATGGATCAACAAAATGGCAGAAGGTATGTTTAAAAGATACATGACAAGTCACACACGTATGCACACTTAACAGCATCACTAGACGACCAGACACACAACGACATTAAACTGATAAGATAATCAAACACTCAACCCTTTATGATAGAGCAACAACAATAACAATTCCACCATAAGCGAACATTTCTGTAAAAGTCTGAGGAAGCTACATGACGGCAAAAAAACGGTCGTGTAGCCGAAACAAAAATGTAACTTAACAGAAAAATACGGTAATAAAAAATAAAACGCATATTTGCTCTACAACAGTATTGAGCACTTTCTTCAGGTTTTTATTAATTACCATTTCTACTATATATATATATATATATATATATATATATATATATATATATATATATATATATATGAATGATTTTTTCCAACTAAACAAGCAAAAGGACAATAGAAAATATTGGTTATATTTTTTTTATATTATTGTTTTTCTATCTGATTGGTTTATTGGCGAATAGTTGATGATGTTCCTTTTAATTTGTGCTGATGAGGAGACCTTAATTTTCCTCAAAAACTATGTACACTAACACTTTGAAGTTTCGGAACCTGTATACTTAATAATGGATATGTCATAATTTTTGTATCTTTATAATTGTCATATATATTTTCCCAAACCATAAGATTTAATTCTCACTCATAATGTTTTATTCATATGTTTTATGAAGTATGTCTTACACATATTTCGTTGAATTGCGGAAGCCTAGTAAACAACACACCAGGGACAAAATATATACCTCAGAAAATAGTTGGAAAGATTTCTTCCTTGGAAGGGAAAAACGATTTAGTAAGAAAATATATTGATGAATAGAAAGATATTTAAAGTTCGCAGATATGTAAAAGCCAAAAAACAATTAGTTGTTGGAGTGTTCATAGGCTCCTACATCAAAGAATAGCCATTGAATTTAACCCACGCGTTTGGAATCGATTTCATGCTGCCATTTATTATTATTATTATTATTATTATTATTATTATTATTATTATTAGTAGTAGTAGTAGTAGTAGTATTATATATACATATATGTATATATATTATATATGTACGAGAAAGTGATTAATATGTAAAGAATAGCAAAATAATAGGGAATAGGAAATATGAGGAAAAATACGAAACAACAGATCTTTATTAGTTTAGCATTTACTGGCAAAGGTTAATATATTCATAGTCTTTCAAACGATAGGTATTAACAACAGTTTAACAAGAAAGTATAAAATAGACAATTTTCAGCATTGCACTTGTGTTCACTTGATTCCCATATAATATTAAACTTGATATTGATAGTTTTGATGTCGATAATGAAAGTCTTGCTAACAAGAAATATTCTTAATGGAATAAAAACACAGAAAAACACACAATAAAAAAACTTAATTACTACAGAAATTATCAATAATAACGATAATATATTTTCTTTGAACTCAATATTAATAGCAATGGACATGAATTATGACCACAGACTCCTTTAATTATGAGTTTTGTCGAGAGCTGCACAGAATTGGACGAATCCTCTGAGTAATCAAAAAGAAGTACACCATCTCAGTAAGTGGCGGCAGGTGGTTCGTCCGAATGATTGGAGCAACCAAATACGTGTCTCCGCCAGACAGGATGCATGTTTACGAGTTGATGTGCTTAGAAATAATTAAAAATCAAGCTAATTATTCCACCTGTTCGAATGACTGTTAATTGCATAATTCCTTCGATCGCTAAAGTTGAGGTTGTGCTTCACTGATTGAAAGGCTTTATTGATATAATATACAAACATATATATACGATTGATTAAACATTAAACCGAAACACGGAATACTTAACAGACCAGTCCGTTAACCAATAAATTATTTTTCTTTTATGGCCACAACGGTATATATATATATATATATATATATATATATATATATGTATATATATATATATATATATATATATATATATATATATATATATATATATTAGCGGGAGTAACCGTTATTTCCTAGGTGTGTAGTAAGAAAACCCGGGAGAGGTGTTAAAAAAGTCGTAGTAGCGGAGGGGGGGGGGTTGAAACAACAGTAGGCAGGCTCGAACCCATAACGACAAAAAAACCGATCACTCCTTATTAAAAACTGCCCAGTTGAGGGCGAAGGAATGTTTTTGGCCAATTTTTCGAGCTTTAAAACGATGCCAATCTGTTACGTCCAAACGTGTCTGTCGAAAGTTTTTTCGAAGCATACAATCGCGCGCACACACACGCACACACACACACATACACATATATATCTTTATAATATAAAGCTGAACGTCTGTGTGTGTGTGTGTGTGTGTGTGTGTGTGTGTGTGCGTCTTGTCACGAATAGGCTCCTATATGGTTGACTATTTTAAAAAAACTGATTTCATATAATGATAGAAGATGTGTCGAGGATCAGGAATGGGTATGTTTGATCTGGCAGAACGGTGGTTCATAAAAATTGTGGGGTCTGCATTCGCGCCTGGCCCACAAAGCATGGAAATAAAAAAAATTAAAAATTAAAAAAAAAAACGTTTACAAGTGTTTTTGATTTGATAAGTATGTTTTAACTTAAATAGGAATGGTATGATAAAATTGTGGGGTCTGCGTTCACGCCTGACCTCCATAGAATGGAAATAGGCACACACTTTAATAAAGACTTTTCATATCTACTTGCGTAAGTATACTTTGATAATTATGTTTCAGTTTGAAGAAATATGGTATAATAAAATTATGGGGTGTTCTTTCGCGCCTGACCTCCATAGAATGGAAATATGTCATACAGTTTAACAAGTTTTTTTTTAATATAGATCCACAGAATATTGCGATAAGTGTTTCAGTGTGAGCAGGTATGGTATAATAAATTATGGGATTATCTATTTTTACTTTCATCATATTTTGCTTTGGTTTTGATACCCCCAAATTCGAAGCTATCTCTTTACAACCCCTCCTTTTCATAACCTATCATACTTTCATAAATCAGAGTCCATTTTCTGTAGGCTGTTTTTGAACCCAATCAACGACGATTACTTTTGCTAGTATATATAATAAAGCTGAATGTGTGTGTGTGTGTGTCTCTGTGTGTCTGTACACGAATAGACTCCAAAATTGTTAACTAAACTGGCCACATACAATGATAGAAGAGATACGAAGAAGCATGTTACATTTTGAACAGTGGTGGTTCCTTAAAACTGTGGGGTCTTCGTACGCACCCACTCCTCACAGAATGGAAATAAAAAAAACATACACAAAAAAACTTTTACAATGGGTTTTGATATAGATGCGCACAAGAATAATTTGATAAGTATGTTTTAGCTTGAACAAGGATGGTATAATAAATTTATGGGGTCTGCGTTCGCAACTGGCCTCCATAGAATTGAAATATGCCACAAACTTTAACAAAGACTTTTGATATCTGTCCGCATTAATATACTTTGATAATTATGTTACAGTTTGACGAAATAGGATATTATAAAATTATGGGGTGTGCGTTCGTGCCTGACCTCCATAGAACGGAAATATGTCTCAAAGTTTAACAAGTTTTTTTGTAATATATTTATAGATCCACGTAGGAATATTGTGATGAGCGTATTTCAGTTTGAACAGGTGTGATATAATAAAATAATAGGATGTATCTGGCTTTCATAGAATGGTTTTTAATTTTTTTTTTACTAAAATATAGTTTAAGAAAAATATTATTTTTAAAAATAAGGTTGAAAACAATTTAGGTGACTGATATAGGATTTGACCAATATTTAAATAATCTATTATATAAAAGGCAAAATGTGTGTGTGTGTTTGTTTGTATATCTCGCAACAAATTTCGACAGATACGCTGGAACGTGACAAAATCGGCATAGTTTTAAAACTAGGTCTCTTCAAACATTAATTCCTTCATCCTCAACTGGGCAATTTTCAATAAGGAGTGGTCGGTTTTTTCGTGGACATTTTCGCAAGTCATCGCTTCTCTTTCGATTGACTACCCTTAATTCCAACCCTCGCAACTTCCTGTTTCACATAGTAATTGTCTGTATTTTTGAGATAAGGTGTTTTCATTTATTGAGATTGTCGGACTGACTTCCTCATCTTGGTTGTTATAGTCACAACGTTTCGGCCGTTCTGTCCTCCGGCCTTCATCAGGTCTTTTGTATCGAACTGGGGAACCATTTGTTAGGAGTCTCGAACACAACCCTTTATTATTATTACGGGGGTACCGTGTTCGGACTCCAGCTAGGCTCTGGGACATAGTTGCTGATTCTCTGTTTTGAATGTTACTTTTCACTGCCTTCGTTCAGGATTGAACTTGGTACCTTTGGGTAACTAGTGACATATGGCCGAGTGGTCCTAGACGTTGTATCAAAGTTTTACAGTTACCCATGTTATGTATCGCATTTTATGTAGATGTTATTTATTTATTTTTGTTTGCAATACTTTTGAATGAATTAAATTATTTATAACAGAGGGCATTTTTTCCTAAATGTGAGTTGGGAATATTTTCCCCTTTTACCAATTTGGTCCTTCAAAAGAGGGAGTGGCATAAATATTGTTTTTTAAATATAATTATTTACTGACACGTGTTTCGTCGCCTATGACTCATCAAAATCTTCTCTTCAACGAACATTTTTACTATTGAAAAAGCCCCCATTAAATGGGGAAAACGCCGTCGCGTTTTTAGGTATATCCAACTCTGTTTTTAATACCGTACATGTTGAATTTTCATGCTTTGTCACACACACACACACACACACACACACACACACACACACACACACACACACACACACATATATATATATTTTAGTTTTGCAGTGAACTAAATCTTGTTATCACCAATACTTTTTCTCACTTGAAGAGCAAGGAGACCTGGTTTCATCCTCAGTCTAAACATGGTGATTTGCTTGATTACATACTGTGTAGACGTGGTGATCTTGGAAATTTTTGCAAAGTCTAAGTAATGCGTGGTGCTAACTGTGGTATTGATCATTTAAACTCCAAATTTCAATTCGCAAAAAAAGCCGTTTCAATGGACTCAAAGTGCCTCAGCGCATTGATGTCTCCAAATTGAAGGACGCAGTTCCTTGAAATCTGTTTTTGACTAGGTGGATTTCTCAAACTGTGATTGGGAGCGTGTAAGAGATACACTATACCAAAAAGGTGCTGAAGCTCTTGGATTGAAGGTTCCTAGACACCGAGATTGGTTTGATGATGAATTAACCTTCAAATCGATAGATAGCAGAAAGCTCATTTGAAACTTCTCAACTCTTTTGAACAGGCCAGATTTCGCTGCCCACTTCGCTTCTGTACGGAGTGAGGTTCCGTGTGGTATGCGCAAAAAAAACAAACAAAAAAAACAAAACAAAAATCAAACAAACAAACAAATGGTGATCTGACCTATCCTGGGAGATACAGACTGCCTAAGATCATAGAGATGCTAAGACATTTTACGCTTTGCTTCGTCAGGCCTATGGTCCGATTTCCTCTTCAACTACACCAGGGATGGAAGAACCTTGTTAAAAATCTCAGATGAAATTACCCTTCAATGGTATAAACACTTTCGTGGCCATCTCTGCTCTAACCATCAGTTTGTTTACAAACAAATTAATAGTGGGATTCTCTTAATAGCTTAAATACGCGTCGGGTGAAAATATATTCAAAAAGTGCTCAGTCCAAAGAGGGGGGCTTTAATTGTCATCCACATACAGTACTGTTTCGTTGTACACAACTCATCAGTGGGGCTAGACATACACCTTTTCCCAGCCGTGGATCGAACCTACAACCGTCGCATTGACAGTCGACACACACACACACACACACACACACGCACACACACATATATGTATGCATATTTATATATATATCAATGAGATCAAAGGGATGTAGTGTTTATCTAATATACGCAATGGTAAACTTCAAACTAATATAAATAACTCCCCCACCTTTTTTAATAATGACATCGCATTTAACACTTTATAGAAAGATCTGTTTCGTCCTGTCTAGACAATTTCCGGTCAGAGTAATACGAGCTTTCATGGACTGATTTTTTCCCCCGCTTAGCCTGATCTTATTTTCTTTAAAATTTAATCTGAAATCACTTTTTCTAATTAAGTCGATGATGAAGGTTCTGATACTGGTTTTATCTCCTTTTATTGCTCGGTCCAATTTGACTGGAGATCGACTTTTTTTTAGGCTACTGCACTGTCCGGAAAAAGGTTTTTCATTATTTCAGCTGTTTTGAAGGCTTTCCAATCGAATTATATGCATCGTCATGCTGGGCTTATTTTGGAATCCATTCTCTCTAAAGAACTATTTTCGCATTTCGGATCAACTTGAGAGGATGTTCACGCAAGCTGAAATATTATGCGCGGTTTGTTTTTATATTGTGCCTACATATCCAACATTTTTTCACTTTTTTTGGCAATTTATAACTACAATAAATTGAGGTTTCATTTAATGCCTTAAGTTACACATTCTAGCATTACTACACATATAATTTGCTGATTTCTTTATGTTCTTTGATGAGAAAATAACAAGAATAGCATTCTTTGAAACTCCGCGGAATAAGGACTTGTGAATTGTTTTTTGGAGTAAACAGTCGAACAACAAATTGTGATTGTAAAGTTCAACTTACAGTTTTAATTTCCTTATATATATATATATATATATATATATATATATATATATATATATATATATATATATATGCATTTAAACGTGTGTCATTGTTTCAAGAAATCGAAAGCTCATACCAGCTGCATTTTCAATCGACTTTTTCAATGATCCTTCGCAATACATGATACACATCGAAGATCCATATCAACAATCCTATCCTACCAAAAATTCACATCATATTTGAGTCGAATGGTGTTGCAAGGCGGATTAGTTGAGTAGTTTAGAAGACTATTAATTAACGAACTGATGAAATCCGCAGCTAAAGCTGAAACTATTCGATACTCCCACGTCATCAATGGCTTCTAAAATTAGTAAATAAGTTGTTTTTAACTTTAGTGGAATCTTTAAGATAACAGAAAGCATCGAAAAGAAAAAAACAATCGGCAAATGTATGAGAAAAGTTAGTGTGGAATTCCTTGTCATTAAAATTAAAAAGTGGAAAGAAAAAGGAAAAGTAATTGTGACATTAGAATTAAAAAGTGGAAAGAAAAAGGAAAAGTAATTGTGCTTTTAGAAAAACGAAAAAAAAAAAAAGTCCAATAAAATGAAAAATGTATTTTTAGTACGTTGATGACATGCTAAAACCATGGAAACCACGGATGATGAGAACAGAACAAAATAAAACAGGAAATGAATTCTTAACAATCCACTTGTGAGAAATTCATTGTTCTTGCTTCTTTCTTCAGATTTCATAAATTGCAGGAACTGTAAGAAAATGTATAATAAAAACACCAGAAAATATCTATTAAAATTGACAATTAAAAATTAACAATTAAAAATTAACAATTAAAAATAGAAGGAATTTACAAAGAGAGATGTTATATCAAGTTGACAAAATTTTGAATAGAATTTACTTGAAGAAGCATTTTAAAAAATCTTTCTTCGTGTTGGTTTTTGGACGCGATGCAGGTAAAACCAACCCAAACTTTTGGTGCGGAAACCGTCCGCGTATTTACCCAATATTTTATCATAGTTTGTATTTCTTTTTACTTATGAATCACCACTTATCAAGGTCTAGAGATACTCGAGGAATAATGATTGATGAAATGTGGGTTTTTTTTTCTCTCGAGAAAACCTCTGGACGTCTTATGTTACAGTGTTGATTGTTGGCATATTGCTATTGTTTTCTGACAGACGCGTGAGTTATCCCGAGAATTTTATCGCTTTAGTATCGAAGTGTGATGCAGCTATTTTTCTTTAACCAGTTTCCACGCGTAGCTTTCACTTTGAATTAATAAAATTATCGTTTACAGATCAAACATCTCGTATGCGTCAAACAATAAATTATGCTGCATAACGGAGGTCGTGTTTGAATAGAAAAGTTTAAGGGTCAAAAGTCAGAAAGTTAGTAGTATGAAAATATATTTGTGACAATTAAACTACACAAAGACGTCCATGCTTCATCCTAAAGTTGATTTCTATTATTGATTGTTCTTATATTTCTGAATTGTTTTGATATTGTTGCGTGATGTTTAATTCATTTAACAAATCAGACCTATTATTTCTCTCTCAAGGTTAATATTTTCATTGGCTAATGTCTAAGATTTTCTCAAACAAAGGCGAGTCCGACTTTTATCTGATATTTCGTTTGGTTTTATTTGGGTGTGGCTCACCACTTTTGCAAGTCTGTATAATTAATAGGTTACCTTATTTTAGCGCGTGCATGATTTGAATGTTTTTTCCAATCATTTGTTATTGTTTGCTTTAGATGTTGATTTACTTTAGTTTTTTTATTAATTATTTTTATTTATTTGTTATGTATATAAGGTAAGTGTGTTCTCTGTTTACAGTTGGTTGCTATTTCGCTCCTACTGTTTAGTAAGTAAATTAAAAATTTCAAGATTCTCATTCACACATTATCTACAAGATTTGTCCAAATAGCTACAATGTCCAACTACTAACTGTAATATTTATCATTCTATTATTTGTGAGCGTCCATTTTTTGAATTCCCAACATGGTTCGCCAGTAATGTCTTAATCGGTTTGTGTTATTGAATGTGCTTTTATGGTTATTATATCTGCTTAAAAATAATTATTATGTAGTATTTTTTGTTATTAGGGGTTTCTTTGTCAAATATTGTGGCTTTGGAAACGATAATTCGTTTAAGCAATTATTTAGTAATCGACAAAGTGCACTAGTTTTACAGTTGCAGTTTTCCTATTCAGTCATAAGAATCACATAGAAGTGTGTACATGGAAAAAACAACGAATCACAGTTAAAACTCCATAAAGATGATACAATTTTAAGTAAATATAACTTTCAAAATTTAAATAAAATAATTTGGTACTGCAGTTTCATGAATCATCCAATCACCTAAAATGCTTTAATAAACCACTGATGTACTTTTCTTTTACTGATGAGTCACCACTTATCAAGGCCAAGAGGCCACTGGAGAATAAGGATTAATGAGTGCACGGCAGTCAATGGGACAATATCGTAGTAATCGTTAGTATTGGAAATTTGTTAAATTGGATTACTTGAGGGAACGCCTCATGAAGAACCTGTTTACGTTGAAGACGACCATATTGTAGTCAGCTGGAAAATAGGCAAACGGAAGAGAGTTCCACAGTTCTAAGAGAGAAGCGTTATTCATGGAATTTACGTCTAGGTTTTGGCATAGATAAAGAGTGGAAGAAATTATTGATAATGGTTCCCGCTAGACGAGTGTTTTATGTGAAAGTTTAGCGAAGAGGACTATAGATTAGAGCTCAGACGACCACTTGCCATAAAAATAACGATAAAGTAGAGAAGGATGGCAACACCTCTTTTGTGGGAAAGAGGTTACAGGGTAGAGAAAAGGCCATCCTCTACTAGGCTACGAAGTCTATTTTGAACTCTGTTAAGGCAGGATAAGTATTTTGTAACAGATCCTGCCCAAATGCAGCAACAGTACTCCACCCTGGGACGTGTTTAGCTCTTATATAGATAGAGAATTGCATCAGCAGTGAGATATCTACTGGAGCGGTAGAGCGATTTCACCGTTTTTCCAGCTCTCCTAGCAACAGATTTGATGTTCGTGTTCCATTTCAGATCAGAAGTAAAGGTCAGCCCCAGAAGCTTGTCAAAACATGGAGCCTCACCGAGATGAGAGCCATTCAATTCCATTGATGCCAGACGGGGATCAGAGCGTTGATGATGTAAAATAGAAGCTTGATTTTAGATGCATTAAAATTAACCAGCCACACTTTTCCCCTTTGCATCACGTACTCAATATCAGAGAAGAGAGAATCAGAGAGAACTTGGTCATTTACGGCCTTTGAAGTATTGCCATAGATAGTAGTGTCGTTAGCAATTAAAAACAAGAATATTATAAAATGATTTTAGGATATGATTTGGGAGAACTAGAAGCGTGCATAAGAAAAAAACAATGAGTTACAAAATATAAATCATGGTTAAAACTCAATATAGATGATACAATTTTAAGTCAATATAACGTTCAAAATTTGAATAAAAATAATTTGAAACTGCAGTTTAATGGATCATCCAACCACCTCATTGATATAGATCAGGAAGAGAGTTGGGCCCAGGATGGACGTCTGAGGTACTCCAGCATTTATACAGTCAGCTTCTGATTTCTGCCCATCAACCACTACTCTTATGAGGCTAGCAGAGTGGAATGATTTCATAACTGAAAAGACATTTCCAGCTATAGCGTAGCTGGATATCTTATGGAGTAGACCTTTATGCCATACTTTGTCAAAAGCACTTGATATGTCCAAAGCAATTGCTCTAGAAAGCAAGCATCTGTCGAAATATTCGCCTATCCTATGAGATATAACCGTTAGCACATCTGCTCTAGATCTAGCAGAACGGAAACCATATTGCATGTCACCGACGAGGGTATTTTGCTGAGGTGGCTGACTACTTCTCTATTTAACACATATTTCAGCAACATACTCATGACGTACAGGAGACTTATTGGTCGGTACATAAGGGGAGATGACCAATCACCTGAATTCGGGGTATACTGATATTGGAAAGCAATACAACTTAAAACAACGTTTAAACAGTTTTGTAAGGATAGGAGCTATTTCTGGTGAAGCTTTTTTCAGCATATAATTTGAATGTCGCCAGGAACAGTTGTTTACTGGAATCAAGTATTTTTTTTAAATAGAAATTCAAACTATGATTTTGTATTCAAATATATACAAAATTCATGTGTTCGGTTGCTTCTATGATTACTGGAATAATGGAGACCTTCGTAAAATATCAGTTTCTTTTAATGATTGATTATCAAGCATTGATCTTGGCCAGCCATTATCACCCTGTCCTAATCGCATTGTGTCGATCCTCTTTTCATCCAGTTTATAGAGCTTTCCTTATCAATATACTGGGCGAATTCACCCAAAATATATAAAGGACGCTGTTGATTGACACATTCTTCCGGTTTCAATGCTAGATTATTAATAAAAGTCTGCTTTTTCTAAAATAATAGAATGTCTTGTTTACTTTATCCTCAATCATTTCTTTCATCAAAAAACTCACCATTTTATCCATAAATCCAAGACAAAGTATTTTTTTCTGATAAAAGCATAGGAAGAATGCTGAAAATATGCTTACCTCAGTCATTTTCTGATTATGGGATAGTCTATTAATCTGCAGTAAAGTTTTAAAATAAGCTCTGAAGTTAAAATAATTTGACGGACGCAATAGACACCACAATAACAATTTGACTCCGAATGCAGTAACAATGTTAATCATGTAAACCAACAACGAAAATTGTCATTACTGAAAGTGTAAACTTGCAAGACATTTCGGGTGGAACGATTTCAAATTTGATTACTAGAATTAAGAAAGTAAAAACGTAAAGAAATAATCAAAAACGTAAATTGACGCTCAATGATGTATCAGTCAGCCATTCTCTCCCGGGAGGAAAATTAAGCCCCAAAGCAACAGAGAATGACTTGTTTTCTTCAAACGAAAGAAATTCAGTCAACCAGTTCTGAACGGATTTGCTTCAGTTACATTTTGGATTAAAAAACAACTGTAATCGATAAAGGGCAATCAAATCATGAACAGGGTAACTAAGCGAAACCTCTTTTTCCAAAAATACAAATATGAAAAGAATGTTTTTATACTCAGTTTTTTAACAAAGTCTCCACCTACAAAAAGGAAAGAATTATTCATTAAAGATACTAAGCCTTTTGATATTAAACCTCTATAATACTAAAAGAATCAGTCTGTTCGCATATATTGTCATCGATAGCATACAGCATACAAACTGGCACTAGTGCACTTTAACTAACCAGAAGTATTCTTTGTTTTCATTTTCGAAAAACCTTATACTAAAGAAAAAAAAGAGATAATCCAAAATTTAATGATTTTTAGATTTTTAAGACTTATTTTATTAAAAAGATTTAAATAAAAAAAATCATAATTGAACTTTTTCAAATATAAAATATTAAAAACAACCTTTTAAATATAGTTATTGAAAACAACCTTTTCAAATATAGTTATTAAAAACAACCTTTTCCAATATAGTTATTAAAACAACTTTTTCAAATATAGTTATTAAAAACAACCTTTTCAAATATAGTTATTAAAAACAACTTTTTCAAATATAGTTATTAAAAACAACCTTTTCAAATATAGTTATTAAATACAATTTTTTCAAATATAGTTATTAAAAACAACTTTTTCAAATATAGTTATTAAAAGCAACCTTTTCCAATATAGTTATTAAAACAACTTTTTCAAATATAGTTATTAAAAGCAACCTTTTCAAATATAGTTATTAAAAGCAACCTTTTCCAATATAGTTATTAAACACAACTTTTCCAATATAGTTATTAAAACAACTTTTTCAAATATAGTTATTAAAAGCAACCTTTTCAAATATAGTTATTAAAAACAACCTTTTCAAATATAGTTATTAAACACAACCTTTTCCAATATAGTTATTAAAACAACTTTTTCAAATATAGTTATTAAAAGCAACCTTTTCAAATATAGTTATTAAAAACAACTTTTTCAAATATAGTTATTAAAAACAACCTTTTTAAATATAGTTATTAAACACAACCTTTTCAAATATAGTTATTAAAAACAACTTTTTCAAATATAGTTATTAAAACAACTTTTTCAAATATAGTTATTAAAAACAACTTTTTCAAATATAGTTATTAAAAACAACCTTTTCAAATATAGTTATTAAAAACAACTACAGATATTTCAAATATTCCAATTTGACTGATATATTTTACATCGAAATAATTATATTTTTTAAAATAAAGTTATATAAAAATATATTTCATCCATTTTAAAATATTCTTGTTTTGAAAAATCATTAAATTTTGTACTATTTCCGTATTTCCTCCATATAATTCTTCCGAAAGGAAAAAAACAAAAATATTTCCGGTTAGCTAAAGTACAATAGTGCCGAATATTTTATTCTGATTATTTTTGTTTGTGGAAACGTGATCTACGTTGTTAACAAAAAAAAGTAATTCTATTAAATTTCTCTCAATGAAAATTGTATCCATTCGGAGATATTTTACAATGGTGACATAATTGAATAATAGAAACAGCAGCAAAAACACCAGGGAGGTAACCGTGGCTAAGTGGTAAACTACACAAACTGTGTGTGCCAAATTTTAAAGCAATTCTTCCCATAGAAGCACTTTCTCTTAAACATGTTGCTGGTTCCTGTTGTAAGTACGCGATGTCGCCTTAGAAATTATTCTAACTAGAACAATAACTATCTGATTAATTTGAAATAAATTAATGATGCTCAACAACAACCCCAGAAGCAATAGCACCATTACACTTATATTACACTTATTAAGTTTAGCTTTATCAGTAAGTTGTAACTATCGTAGTCCCAGGAGTCACGCAGTAGCGTATTTTGCCACTCGTCACTAAACATAGTACGGTTTAGAATCCTCGTGTGTCACAGGAGTTCCGAACAGTTTATTTGTCAATTATCCAACACTCACCTTATGAATTTAGATCCGTAAAATTCTGACTGACATGAATTGTTTGACACTGAAGTAAGAGTTTTATCAGTATTTCTTCTATGTTTTTATCAGATAAAACTTTCTCTTGGATTCATGGACAATGATGAGTTTTTATGATGAAAAAATGATACGAAAGAGGAACGCTTCACTGTGATCAGGAGAGAAGTTAAATGGCTACCTAAGCCCAATGCTTGATGAACAATGCTTTTAATAAAATAACCTGTGTTATTAATAACAAGAATTGCAGGGTTTTCCACGTAGAAGTAGAAAGTGTGAGCTATCTGATACCTGATGGTAAGGTTCTGTTGGGGAACGGCTACTAAACTGACCACTGGATCATCTGTACAAAGTTGAATATCGAACGTAACAGTAAGTCATGGGAACGTGTACCAGAAAGAGCAGCTGGAAATAAGTTATATATCATTCACTATGTCTATGCAGTTCCTATTAAATCTTACATGGTGAATTGTGTTGAATGTTTATCGATTAGATTTGATGAGTAAACATAATTCAGATAATGTTTATTTCTCTGCTCTCTAATCGATAGAGTTTATTACAGCATTTGCTACATTTCAAGTTTTAGATATTGTAATGAAGATTGTTTTTTTGTCAAAATTAATCCCAAGAAATATGTGCTGATGAGTGACTAATATTTCCGTTACACGATGGTTCGAGTCTTTATTGGGAATTCTTACAAAACAAAATAAAATTAATCAATTTATTTTCGCGTTTTTCGTCGATCAAACAGCTGCTTCAGTTATATGACAGAAAGGAAATACGCGACACAGTTTTTTCTTTGGATTATAAGATGATTTCATTTCATAGTTAAATACATTTACAAATATACTAATGGTTGACACATCGAATACCTCATTAATGCATGTTAAATAACTTTTGCTTACGTCATCCGATCTCCTCTTTGATTCCCTGCTCACCACTTTTTTCATACAATATTATTGTACATGTTAAAAATAATTCTTGTTCTTTTGATATTATTTTTTTATTCATTTATTACTTCTTTTCAACCAAAACAAGGTATATTACTACTAAGACGCAAGGAGTTATTATTTGGGATCGTATTTAACAGATAATAGTGGGAAGTTACGTATCTAGATGTATGTTCACATTACATGTATATTTCTGCAGGGAATCAGTAAACAGGGAAAGAATTCCACAGTCTGGCAGTCCAAGGGAAGAAACTATTAGAGGTGAAGGGTTTCTAACATCTAGGGATCTCAACAGTGAAAGGGTGGGATCTTAATGCTTGTCGGATTAATCGCGAATATGTACGCACGTGTTATGAGTTCACCAGAGTACATTCCATTAAAATACTTGTAAAACAGGTACAGGGATGCAACATTGCGGTAATAAGGTGGAGGTTGAAAATTAGTAGATTGGAGTGTCTTTTTTCGATTCTGTTTAAGAGTGAGAGACTAGTGGTAGATGAACGAACCCGGATGTGGTAACACTGCACCATATGTGAATTGTGGCCTATTACACTCTATAATGATCTCAAACCCTATGCAAGCGATTAGGATTCAAAGGCAACGTCCTGCCTCATAACAATACATTTTTGCTCCTTCCAGTTTTAGTGTGAGGTTGCTGTGTTTTGCTCAATTTGATAAACAGCATGCACCACTGGACCGATCATGATCAAACCTGACATTGTGATGGTCCCCTAACAAGGGATGATGCACTCTCTCTCTCTCTCTCTCTCTCTCTCTCTCTCTCTCTCTCTCTATATATATATATATATATATATATATATATATATATATAAAGTAGTAGCATTGGTGTGTGTGTGTGTGTGCGTGCGTCCTGAAAGCCGCCACCATGGCGCCGGCCAACTTCTTTGTGCATTTGAATCAGACCACACTCCTCCACTTCACTCCCTTAACGAATTAAACAAATGTTAACTATTATGACTGTTTGTATTTGTTTCAATTTTCATAAGTAACAATATATGTGTCAACTTTGCTATAATCTATTTAATTTAAAACTCATAGTTGAATTTCAGTCATTTTAAAAAGTAGTTAATTTAAAAAAAAAAACAACCTTAACTAATAGTTGCTCTAACAACATCCACTTACTGCAAGGTACGAAGCAGGTACCGGAGCTTACAGAAAAGTCCCGCGCGAAGCGCGGTTTTTTTCTGCTTGTTTATTAATTCTATTTAGGTATTACTTTAATTGAGGCATTTCTATGTGCATTAACTTTCAGTTGAAGGTGATATAGAAATCATCAGTATACGGATAGTAATCAATGTCAGCCATTTGGTTATTTTTTTTAATTTTCGTACTAGTTTGTTCAAGCTGGCCATGGAGCCTCCTACTGGATGCCAAACATTCACCTGCTCAGATATTCTTACCGAAGAAACGTTTCAAGATCCTGACAGTCCCTTCAAGTGAAATTGGTTGAATCTCTCCTACACTTGTTTCACCGGATATATTTGTCAGCTAGTTTTTAAAATTATTTTTCATGAGCCCAGTTGCTCCTATAAATACTGGAAATATAGAGATTTTCCTAATATTCCAATTTTTTTTCATGTCATAAGATTTGGGTACGAAATGATCTAGCTAATCTATTTTCCTTTTTCTTTATAAAATCGAAATCCTTTGTGCATACGTTGTCATGCTAGTATATATATATGCTAGATTACCCCGAAGGAAGAAGTGCCTAGGAAATATTAAATTCACAAGCAGTGTCCAGTTGCATGTACATCCTAGTTATGGGGGAATGTCGATGTTATGTATTTGAAGTTCATGCAGGAAAGAGGGCAACGCCTGGTATTCCTAAATGGTCATCCATCTGATATTGACCCGATTCAACGTTGCTTAACTTCGGTAATCTATTGAGAATCGGTGTGTCAAGGTGATTATGCCTACATATCATCCTAGGACGAATGATAAATCCGTTAGCTGCAATCAAATGTCTTACATTAATCAATATGCGATTAACTCGAATAATACGTTTCTAAAAAGAATAATGAATTCATTAAACGAGATAGTCGTTTAGGGAAGTTAAAGCGTAATTTGGGGAGAAGAACGAGAGAGAGAGAGAGACAGAGAGGGAGGAGGGAGAGGGATATTTTCTTTTGTTTTAAGCACATAGCATAATCCTTAACATTTTATTCGACGATTTTAAAGCGCGCCTTCTCAGTCTAGTCGCTTTTTCTAAACTGAAGATTTGCGCCAGTACTCTCTGTCGGCCATGTCTGGCTTCATATCAGGCAATTTCATCGGTTCTCATTAAACAGGATCAATGTCATGACACTTTCCCTGAAATGTATCATGTTTTCAAACATATATCTCAAAAATAGGTATTAAGCAATAGCTATTAGTACATATACTCGCATCACCATTTAAGAAAAGGAGATCACTGAAACTAAACTTATATGTAGAGACTTCCCCTTTTCGTTCGGAGAATCGGAATAGGTCGATTTGATTCGAAATTTAGAATCTCCTGCTTAAGAAAAAGATTCTTATAAAGTCGAATGGTTTGTATTTTCCTCTCAGGCTGTGTATCTCATTCATTATCCTCATATACCAATATACTTGTTTTAAAGCAAAAATATTGCGACAATGTGTTGTTGTGGAGTATTAGATTGCTTTAAACAATTCATTTGTGCTGTACTACATTATTCATCATTAATCTACTTAATCATCAATCTTATTCATTATTAATTGCTACGTTGGAATGTAGTTTTTTTTTTATCGGTTCTTATGTTTCTACGTTTATGAGATAAGAATTGCTTATTAGTATTATTTGAATCCATCGGACTACTGTTCTCATCTTGAGTGTTATTTTCACAACGTTTCGGTCGATGTAACCTACGAATTCTTCATGTGTATCTTGTCGAACTCAGAATATTTCTGCCGAAGTGTCGTTCGCACTTATGCTTAAAGCTTCAACCTCAAGAAGAGTGTACCTTACAACTGAATTTGACCAAGCACTTTATCCACTACGCTATGGGCCCTTGCGTTCAACTCAAAATGCAATTACGAATTACTTAGGACTTTTATCTAATCATGGCTGATAGAAGGAGAGTGTGCTACCTTTGCAGATTAAATATAATGTTCCGTTCGAAATTCCATACTGATTTCCAAGTTTGACAGAAAGATTCTAGAGTTAGACAATATATACCCGAAGGTTATATCGACCGAAACATTGTAAAAAAAAAAAGACTAAAGATGAGAACAATAGTCCGAAGAACCCAAATCATGAGAATTAATCTGTTTTATTTCTCTCTAATTTTGGTATAGGTATTACCGTTTCTTTATCCAGACGTTGTTGATAGGTCAAAGATGATTGTCTAATGATTTTATGATAGATTTTAAGGAATTCGTAATGGATTACATCTGGGCCGACAGTAGAGTTTTAAAGTATTACATTGCTTCGGTTCATTTTGATAATTCGAAAGGTTTTTGTGTGTCATTGTTGTCTGGTTTAAAATTTGATTTATCAGGTATCGATTTGTAATATTCGTTTCATATATTAAGGTTGTTAACAAAAGTAGTGTTTGTCTTGAGCGTCAATTTTATTTATGAATTTAAAACTTGAACTTATTAAAAAGGTAAAATGCTAAGTTCAATACAATGGTCAGTAATGGGAACAGGATTATAGATGATCGCATCCAATCGCGGACAACGTGATATTTCTGTCTTTATGCTAAATCCAAAACTAAGATCTCTACCCAATCTCCTTCTGGAGATGTCCCCAACCCTGGCCTCGAATTGTTATTCAGCATCTGTTCGCAAAAAGACACCCCCTAAACCCGCTCTTATGAAAACTGCAGATATCAAAGTGCCCCGTTTCCCCAGATTACTACTCACCGCACATGGTAACCCTCTCTGTTACCCCACAAAGGGGAAATTTTCCATCTCGCTGTGTAAAATTGTTTCTCTCTCTCACTGCTTCCTTAGAATGGGGAAGGCCATCTCTCCCTTACTGTATCAATTATTATATGTTTCCTCTTTCTGGCTCACTGAAATGGAATTTGTTTTTCCCAAACCTCGGGAAAAATGTCAATCATCACAGTCTGCCTACTTTATTTCTTGACCTTTGCCAGTTACAAGCTCAGCCAACTTGATTTGTCAACCCGATTTACTATTAACATAATGAGAAAAAGAATTCGTTTCTCTAGATTTTGCCTTTCATTGATTAATTTGCGAATTACTTTCTTTTCCAGAATGCCAAATTTCATATCAACTCGTTTTTCCATCCAATAATATTGTCACATAACAGATTCAACTTTTGTTTCGAATATAATTTTACAGGGAAACCAATTTTGGTCAAAATACAATTAGAGATTTTACGAAACACACCAAACATAGCCAAGTGCTATACATTATAACAAAAAAAATTCTTGGTAATGGTAATAGAGTTAGTGAAATCAAATTAGATTTGCGAATATAAGAATATTACATTTTTAGAATCCAAAACGTAAGAAATGATTTCATATATATTCTAGAATTTCTTTCGACTCTGCCTAAGGGTGAGAGACTAGTGGTTTCATTTGCAAAAAGAGGCTGTCACATTAAACTAATCATTTTGAAAAGGAATTTCTTTATTTGTTCACAGTTTAACATAAAGTAAATCGCATTGATGGTATTTAATAAACATAATTTATTATAATTTAATAAATATTTTATTTGAAATAATCTTCCGAGTATCGCGGGGTATTGGAAATAAATACGGCACTATGGAAAAAGGAAAAGGAAACATATCTTGGCAAATGATTAATATGTAATATCAAAATTCAAATTACATCCCCTAGTGAATCTTTTACAGAATAAAGCGCAATCAAAGAAGTCACTAGGGCGTCTATGACTTACCTAAAATTTTACATCTGACAAATCAATATTTGATTCTGAGTAATCAGTTATATACGTAAAAGTATCCGTCTGCGTTCTTTTGTAAACAAAATTTTTATTTGTTACATACTCTATTCACATAGATATAAGACACATTTTCCGATATACACCGGATATTGCGAAGGAAACCGTGAAGTACGGTGTTCTTCGAGAGAGGACTAAAGACCAGTTTAATTTTGGCAGTTAGTTTTTCTTGGCGTAACAGGATCTATGCATGATGCTTTTTTCCAGTGCACTTCACAAATAGTAGAATATAGGATTGCAATCAGGTGAGTTGCTTTCTATGATGTTCAAATCATCACCATCTCCATTCAGCGTTTGGCAGTAATGGACAGCAACCTGATATAGCCAATGGAGTTGAGTTTGAATTTCTTTTTGAAGATGTGGCTAGCAAATTTGGGAACTAGCGGGTGAAATATTTAAGAAAATTTTATCTGCTTACTGATATTGTGTTAACAGTGTAAATGTTCGATGCCAGAAAATGGAAGGCTTGGATTGCGGAGATAGTTAAAAAGGTAGTTGAATAAAAGAGAAATAATAATGCGAAGATTGTAGAACGAGAAATAAATGAATTCTATTCACGAAATCCAGAAAAGAAACGGCAAATTTAGTAAAAGACCCCCCCCCCAAAGAAGAAAACAAAACACAAACAAATAAGCAACAATGATGAATGTGTAAGTAGTTCGCGCCTGCGTTTTGGGGATGCAAAGGTGTATTTATTTTTAATTAACACCTGCCGCTATCAGATGTCGATTTCATCCTCACGGTCGCTTTCGTCGTGTCATGTCTTTGACGATATCGATGTCATAGTCATCACCATTTTACGTGATGCTTGCTCGTTCCTCAATTTAGTTGCTAGAAGTGCCCGATATCACTTCAAATCACGTGGTGTCGTCATGTCGCGCAGAGAAACTTTCCCTGCACTTGATTATTACTCCTATTCATTCTCCTCATCGTTTCCTCAGCCCTCGCTCCTCCTTCCCCTCTTCCTGTAGCACCGCCTCCTGACAACCTTTCCAGGAGAAACATTTAAAATGTTTGACAGCAAATTCGTCATTCATCAAATTTAGTATTTCACTGGCGTTAATGTTCTCGTAGGGACACCAATTTGCATCATTATTCTTCTCATTTGCGTTTTCTTCCAATTAAGTAGCTTTGCAATATGCACAATTTTTCTCTCTCTGTCTACACACAGACGTACGCCGCACACACAACACACACACACACACGCACACACACATCTCTCTCTCTCTCTCTCTTATATATATATATATATATATATATATATATATATATATATATATATATATATATATATATATATATATATATATATATATATATAAACCGAATCGCATTCAATATCGGTACCAAGATATTAACCGTATTCAACAAATAATAAAAAAAATAAGTTAATTAAAAATTAAAAAAAAAGAAAAAAAGAAAGAAAAAATCAACTCTACCACACTCGCACTGCCATTCCTCCCCAACGGACAACTCAGACAACTGAAATAAAATAATAAATAGGCGATTAAATGAAATTAAGAAGTTTAATATAAATACACTTAACTAAGCCTCAACAATAACTACAGGTTGGAACGATAAAATTGTCGCTCTATAAAGACATAATTCCATTTCCGTTTGATTAAAACCAGTTTTCCAGACCATCTACTAGTTGACCTGCTTTGTACAAATACCAACAGCGATAGGAGCCGTCTATCATGTCTGAAAGTGACACAATGTTCAACGAGCTAGATCGGAGGTGCGCCGCTGTACAATTTATGCTCTCTACCGATCTAAGTTATGACAACAGGACCATTGCCAGCACCCTCAAAATGCAAATCCGGACGACTCACTGTTTGAGGGCACAGCTCAACGACGTTTTCGGTCACAGCAATGGTCTTTGGTGTGGTTTCAAGTGAGGGCCACATCATGCCACCTCACATCTTCGAAGTCGGATTGAAAGTCAACACCAATATCCACCTAAATGTGTTGAAGAGTGTTGTGATCTCATGGTGCAATCAGGTGCCCACTGCGCCGACCTATAAGTCCAAAGAATCCCAATCCTGGCTTAAGAAGGACAAGTGCTACGACTTTGTACCCTTTTATCACTTCCCTCTCCTCCTCGACCTGAACCCGCTAGACTACTTAGTTTGGTCATACATCGAAAATATCACCAACGTGACCCCGCACAACGTTAAAGTTAGCCTGATTGCCGCCATCCGCCTAATATTCGCCGAGCTCCCGCAGGACCTATATCGTGGCGGACCCATATCGTGGCGGTGATTGGGGCTGAAGGCGGCTACATTAATGCATGTCAGCTCAACTACATAATCAAGTTAAGTTTTCAATAAAAGTTTTAAAATAAACTGTAGTGTCGTTTTCTTTGGGGCGACACATTTATCGTTCCATCCTGTACAATAAATCCCGACGACGATTGCAATCACCAATCTAAAACGCTTGAGCAAATGACCAAAAAACTATCATTTGTTGCCATAATATACAACGTGTCTGCTGAAGCAAAAAAAAAAAAAAAAAAAAAAAAAGAGAAAAGAAGATTGCCCGGCGAATAGAGCGAATTACCCGTAGAATCGAAAAAAAAAAAAAGATGAAAACTCAGTCGTATTCAACCGAACATGTCTATATAACGACTTGCTGTCAAATTATACAAATATAAAACTACACGACCCAGCAATACAAATCGAAGAATTCACAAGCGACTTGAAAAAAGTTTATAACGACAGCAAATATCATTCGCGAACAAGGCCATTAAAACCCTTAACCAAGAACTCGAAACTACTACACAATTGTAGAAAAAACAGCTGAAATTCAGTTTCACAACATTGCAAATACAATCTCCGAATGCTTCCGTCACTAACAACTCCAACATAAAATAAAACTAAACCAAAAACTAAATCAGCTATACAAAAAAACATATATCTTGCTAACACCAAAGAAAAAATACTTAAACCTATCCAACACCCTCCTTACAGAACAGCGAAAAAAATTCCTTAACTCGAAGCCAACTGCCAACTCTTCCAAAAAAATACGATCAAAATGCTAAACAACGTGAAATCAAAATTATCTATCAACAGATTCAAGACTTTAGTCTTGAATCTTCACACGTCCCAACCTCAAAGATCCCTTGAAAGCCGAAGGATTTAAACACAAACATAAATGCAGACACCATTGTCACCTCCTAACCTCAGAACTAAAAGCAGCAGCCAAGAAACTATACAATAATAATGACGTCACTATACGAATGACCGATAAATCCGACATTTATTCCATCTTTAATAAAAGAGATTACAATAGAAAAATAAATAATATTCTCTGCAATAAAACAAAATTCAAACTATTTACAAACCCCCTACATAACAAATAACAGGAAAAACCACCAAAAACAAATAAACTAAAAAATCATAGCAAAAAATGCCAAAGTAGGAACTATAAAACCTAGTAAAATAATAGGCACCTACAAACCCGGAAATATATGGAAAAATAAAAACTCATAAAACAAGAATACTTCTTAGACCTATAATATCTCAAATCTCTACACCCGTATACCACATAGTAAAAACAACTAATAACATTATTGAACCGTATATACCCAATAAATACAATATAAAATCTACTACCGACTTCATACACTTTCTAAAAGCAACCCCCTCTAAATCTCGCCTCCCTAGGCGCCGAAAACTTATTCACCAACGTTCCGATAAAGACATCAGAAAAATGATTCTTAACCAAGTCTACAAACACAATGCGATATCCCCTCCAACAAGAAATCCCAAACTATCGAAAAACTTACTAAACGGCACTACTGAAGTTCTCTTCACCTATCAGACCCACTTTCGCCAATAAACCTAGAAAATAACGCACTAACCCACTTTCGCTAATAAACCTAGAAAATAACACACCTAGCATATACGCCAGATATGTCAACAATATGTTCATAGCAACCAAATTATACGACAATAGATTTTAATTTAAATTCTATACATAATAAAAAAACAAACCCTAATCCTAACAAAACGACACCATCACACTATATTATAAAAACTAAATACATAGTAACTTTAAACAAGGCGAAAATATAATACCCGATTTAATTAAATGGTATACTAAATCCATTGGATAAAACAAAAATATCAAACTAATAATATACTACACTAAATTTAAATCTTCTAACCTAATAATTAAAAAAAAAACAATGATGCAACTAACAACACAATAAACCAAACAAATGTAATATATGAATTCTCATGTCCATTTGAAGAATGTCTTCTACACCAATCTAAAAATTCATGTAGTATATATACATCGGTCACACGATGACAACTTTCTCCCGACGATTAACATATCACCTTTCAGACAATAGCGCCATCCAACGCCACCTTATCTCCCACAACAACAGATAAAAACTACAGCCCAATATTAACCGAATAACATTCAACATTATTACCAATATTTTTTATATTTTGTTTATTACATTTTTACCGCACACAAGGCACAATGCCACTTTGATGTAGGGGGCTACTATCTAGGACATAATTGCAAGTATACTATGCAGGAGGTTGAGCAGCAAAGTTGTATGTTTGTAAACAGATGTTGAACAGCGAGATGTCTGTTTGCATTGCACTTGAACTTCTGCATGCCAGTACAGTCAAGGAAGCAGGAATCCGGAAGGGAATTTCAAAGCCTAACAGTTCTGAGGAAGAAACTATTTGAGTAGAAGGCTTTCTGGCATATGGGGATGTCTACTGTGTAGGGGTGGGATTTTGCTGCTTGTCGGAGGTATTTACGTCAAGGGGGTACGAGGGTTTGTAGTTTGTCGGAGCATCTACCATTAAAATACTTGTAAAACAGGCAGAAGGACGCGTCATTTCGTCGATGGGACAGAGTTTGAAGCTTAACTGATAGTTAGGGACCTATTAGGTTGGCGACTCTTTTGAACCATGTCCAAGGGTGAGAGACTAGGAGCAGATGCACCATCCCAAATGTGACAACAATACTCCATACATGGGCGAATGGTAGCCTTGTAGAGAGGCACAGAATACTTTTAGGTGTAAGTAACTTTCTAGTACTGTAGAGAGAGCATGCCTTCCTCGCAGCAGCCGCTGCAATGCTGTCAATGTATCTGTTCCAACTCATGTCCCCTTTGAACGTTAAGCCGAGGAGTTTGAACGAAGTTCTTTCAAATAGTGTGTCATTAGCTATAGCTATTGGTGGTTGAGAACGTTTCTTGTAAAGGAAACGAGCTTAATCTTTGCAGCATTAAACGTTACCATCCGTTTTTGTCTCCATTACACTACAGACTGGAGGTCCTCCTCTAGGGGTTCCGCATTGCCTCAGATATATGTTCATTCATTTTCATCTCATGTCTGTTATAGAGCGTTGTGTCATTAGCAACTATGCCCATCTCCGAGACAATTTTATCAGGGAGGTCATTTATGAATATCAAGAATCATAAATATGATATCATTTAAGCATGGTGAAAACTTTTATGATAAACTCTATTTCCTACCATGGTTGTATTCAGCTTTTTTTTTTATTTTGTTGCGATTACTATATAAATATTTATACTTATATTCGCTTCAAGTTTACCGTAGCTTTGGCCTTGTAAATATAAATTTTACTTCTGGATTATTTAAATATTATATTGACACTTGCAATAAACATAATTAGCATAACAGTAGCACAAAGAAACAAAGAAAGAATTTGAAAAGATTTTTATTGAGATGTTGATGTTGCCTTCTCTTTGGACGACGGCGGAAGTTACATCGTAGATTATTAATATTAACCTCGAGACTTCCAACCGACTGATCACTCCTCCTTCCACTTCTCTCTACTTTAGCCATGTCATGTGGCGTCTGCTTTTCGTACATAGAACGTCGTGATGACATCTAAGTACCTTAGCTGACTCCAACTAAACCTTATATCCTGTTATCTTTAGCAAAAAATTTATACTCGCCCATATTTAACAATTCGACCAGGTTTAACTGCACAAACAACGTGTTCTGAATAAGCACGATGTCTTTATCGAAACGCAGAAGATGAAGCCAACGGTCGTTGATCTTTATGCCCGTTTTGTCCCAGTCGGCAGTAGACGACAAGTTTGAAAAGGAAGAGTTGTCTTGTTTGAACAATTGCTGGCCAAATATGATTTTGATGGTGCAATATTAGTTTCTGCAGTTGTCCTATGTATTTGTTATCGTTCTCTTATTGTTGCGGTAGAACAGTATTGATCTTAACGCTGACAATGCGTTTAACTCAGGTCTCTTTTCCAGTGGTTGATTTAGCATCAAGATGCAGTCCATACTGCTATAGTTTAATCTGAAGTCAGTATGTATAGGTATTTCTTCGTTTTCTTAGTAAGTCTGTTGAGCAATACTTTGGTAAAGATCTGGTAACAACGTAATTTGTGAGTTGGCGCACTTGTGGGAGACCTTGCGTTGGTTTATGTCAAGGCTGGAATGACTGTTTCCGGTTTACTAGAGCGTATTTTCTAGGTATAATCAAGTCTGGGAGTTTGATATTTTGGGGTTTGTTTCGTCGTATGTTAGATTCATTGTCGAGCACGGTCCTCAAATTGACTTACAGAGCGAGCCAAACTTCACGTGATTTTGTTTCTTTGTATTGCTATTTCACTCTAAACAAGGCACAGTGCCACTTGGATGTAAGGGACTACTATTTGGTACAGTCAGGGAAGCAGGAACCCGGGAGGGAATTCCGAAGTTTAGCAGTTTGAAGGAAGAAACTATTAGACTAAAAGACTCTCCGGCATTTAGGGATCTTTACTGTAAGGGGTGAATTTTGCTGCTTGCCGGGTTTGTCGGGGTATTTACATCGAGGGGGTGCAAGGGTTTGGTGTTCGTCAGAACACTATTTATTACTTGTAATATATTCATTTCTGTCGATGGGAGAGGAGTGGAGTTTGGTTAACAGAGCGGGACCTATCAGCTTGGCGATTCTTTTTTTTAACTCTATCTAGGAGAGAAAAACTAGTAGCAAATGCACCAGGCAACAATAGTCCATTTATGATTTATATCATCTGCACGCTCTTAGCGCTTTCTTAAAAACATTTCCTTTTGGGTTTGTATTTCCGATTTTATGTCTAACACCAGAATTAAAATCACTTATATACATTTTATATTCTGCGACTTGGTGGTTTGTAATAAGCTATTTATAAAATAAAGGAAAATGTCGTCTTTACTGATTGTCCATGTTCGGCGTGATGTTCAAAACCCTCAATGTCCCCCAAAATAATAATACAAACTCATGCAAAATTAATTTTATCACTAGCGGGGCCTGTGAAAATTCCATAGCGGACTCTTTCATATGTAATATATTGATGTTGGCATTCTGTGGATGTTCAGCGTCAGTTTTTATCTAAGCTAGCAGGGGACACCCGGCAGAACCCGGTCATAAAATACGCTTAAATATATTTTAATTTATGCAGATTTCGTATATATTATTATAGAGTCAATTTTCTATCGATTCTTATATATTATAAAGTTGAGATTTCAAAAAAAAATATATATATCCATATGACTTGGATGTGTCACTTTGAATCGAAACTAACATCAAAACTTATGAAGAAAAAAAAATTCCTTCAGCTATAATTCAAACCGAAACCAAAAGTTGTGAAGAATTCTTGGTAAAATTATTTATTACAAGAAATGAAAGGTCATAACAATTAAATGACAGTCATTCGGAAGAAAAAAGATGAAACGTAACACATAAAATAATACAGACGCTATCGTATTAAAATATATATTGTATTTCTCATGTGGCTTGAAAAAAACAGTTTTGTTTTTGGTAAAAGTCTTGAATTTACATTCCGAATAGAAAATTGGACAGATGCAGACGAAACATCGGGGAAATTACGTGGTAAGAGATTTTCACAAAAAGAAAACAGGTGAAACATTAATGTCCTGTTAAATTTTAAAAATTGCTTGTCAAAAATCGATATAGCGATTATCTCACCGTCTATTTCTTCCTCACAACAATGTCGAACAATTTTGGCAAAGACAGAATCACCATTATTGATATTGCAAATCTAAAGAAAATATTGTCTTTACGGCTTTTATAAAGTAAACAAGTACAATGTATATAGTTGATGTAATCACTTGATCCAACTTGATCTAACTTGATCCAACTTGATCCTACTTGATCTACTTGATCTACTAAATATTCTGAAGCAGTTCAATAGTTGGTTTAAATGTGGAACAATAACATTTTTAATCGAAATTGATATTTGCTGATACTCATTAATATTAACGCGAGTTGATATTTCAAAATGGAATGGTAATCACTGAGATAATTGGTATGCAAAAAGAACGGGGAAATTAGTATAATATAGTACGAATTATCTTAAGCAGTGTATGTCATAGCAAACTTGTTACTATAAAGTCATATATGTATGTATGTATGTATGTATGTATATATATATATATATATATATATATATATATATATTAAATTGTGATTCAATGAATTTCAAAAAACTCTCATTGAAATGAAATGAAGTGGTTGAGTTTCATATCAAAGAATTTTTATTATTATAAGCAAGACAAAGAATGCTTTAGACAATTAATCTCCTTAACCTATAGGGTTTCGATGTCTACCATCTCATCAGAGGAGAGAAAATATTAGCAAATACTTATAAAGATATTCACCCTTTTTGCTAAAGTCAGTGAGACATGGAAAGTCAAAGTCAAAATAATAAATTTATCAGAAGTCCTGTAGCAGGAGGATTTGCAGAAAAAGGATATGAAAGTTTTTTTAGATCCAACTTTCTTGGTAAAATCCATGTTATGCGTTCTTTTCATCCGTTTGGTAATAAGATCCAAGTTATATATTGGGTAATCCGCATAGCTGTGTAGATATCCGAATCGGGCAAGTGCTTGTCTTCTCTAAAGCATTCTTTGTCTTGCTTAGAATAATACAAATTCTTTGATATGAAACTCAACCACTTCATTTCATTTCAATGAGAGTTTTTTGAAATTCATTGAATCACAATTTAATTTATTTGCTCTATTTTGCATATCGAGCAATTCTTGTTTAGATGGGATAACTTATAGAATATTACTGCCAGTAATATGTTGTAAACCTTACAATCTCACGTTTCCATAACAGCTGATTGTTAAATAAAAACTATTCTGAAGTACATATATATATATATATATATATATATGTATATATATATATATATATATATATATATTGATTAAAACGATTCATAATTGTGAATTAAAAATCAGTTTCAAAGGCAAAAACAAAATCAACTAGATATATAACAATATAACAGTATGCTAAAAGATAGACTGACTGAAATTGAAGAAGATTTTATAATCGAGATAAAAAAGGAATATCTGCCTTACTCACGACTAAAATGATGATTTTATTTTGGTGTCTAAATGCTCTCCCCACCCTCTATTTTTGCTGATGAGGAGACTGTGTTTGTAAAGGACAAAACTTTTGTCAAATTATTGTCAATACTTATTGTCAATTTAAATAAAATGAACATCGTTTCTGAAACAATCGTACAATCGAGTTGATTTTGTTTTTAATAAATAAAACGACAATTATTTTGATTCCAAGTAAATTTTATTATAAAAGTTGTAAATAAGTAATGAAAACACGTGCCGTCACTTTCTTATAAACATGGCCACAACTAATTTTTTTATTTTATTTTAATATTTTTTATTAATTATTGAATATGCTTAGTATCCTATTTATGAAACTATTAACTAAATCTAACACTGTTTTCCTTTTGTTTCTTTGTATCTGTTTTATTATCTTTTACATTTTCCGCCATGTTGTAAGGATAATTTTTTCAATTGTTTATAAAAAAGGAATTACAAAAAACGAATAATCTATTTATCATACTAAAATGATAATATGACTTCTATCTATAGTAGGAGGGAAATCTCTTAAACGAATTTTGCTAATTCATTAAGATTTATTTACAAAACCCTTTCCACCATGCAGTAGATCCAGATTTCTTTACGTTAGGCATTTAGATAACTATAAATATGTCTATATATGTCTATATGCATATATTTAAAAAGGACTACTTTAAATATGAATTAGACTTTTGAAATAAATGAATTCGTAACCCTACAAACCGCCAATTTGTGGTCATTCTTCGTAGGCGGAAAAACGCACGTATTCAAACTAATTCAAAACTAGTTCTCGCCGGTAAATATCACTTTTAAGTTTTTCACAATCTATACATTGTATTTGCCTAAAACTCTTTTTCAACTTTCCATTTTCACCTTGAACGTTATATATTTTTAATAAATTTTTATATAAGTTTGAAACGCGTGTTTAATTTTAAGCAATTGAAAACGGTGTATGCAAACAAAGATCGACAGCGCCCTAAAAAAAGAAGGAAAACTTCTGAGTGACCAAAAGAACACCTTAATCCCCAAATCAGCACCCCCCTCTTAAATAGCTCCGTATCACAAACTTCATTCGAGCGCGGCCAGTGCGGCCATCATGGTGTGTAGCCTTGAATGTCGAAGACATTAAGCTCAATAAACTTTTATCCGCAATTAAGACTGTAAATAATAAGACCTGTAATTATAAGAATTTATTTAAATATTAAGATTTCCTTAATCCGCGATGTTTAAAAGAATTCGTCGTTTTTTTCATAAAAATATCTTTCTTAAATTGTGTTTCTTTTATAAATAGAAATATTTATAGACGTATATTTATTTAAATGTATATACGTACATATTTTGCACATGCACGTACATGTCAATGCTAGATTTACTGAGGTCAAATTATGAAAATGAAATATATTTCATTTTGACAAATTGGTCTAATAAGACATTTGTGCGCATATGTAAACAAAGTGTTTGATAAAGGATACGTTTACCATAAATATATTATATACAGACATGTACACGCTCGCGACACTGTCATTATGATGTTTCAATCTGTAGTTATTAATAACTAAGATCTCTTTAGGCGAAAAGTATTAGCCAGTTATACGTACATAAGCATGTTCATACGTTTATATATGTATGATATGCCTCTTCTTACTATGGGCTCAACGCGCATGCATCCGTTGTCCTTCGAGACTGAAAGGTAATCTCTGTAAGTACATATATATATATATATATATATATATATATATATATATATATATATGTGTGTGTGTGTGTGTGTGTGTGTTAACGTTTATTTATTAAGTAATATTAAGTAATAATGTTTATTTTACGTTAAATCCTATGAACATATAGATGTAGTTGGGTCTAAAACAAAGCTTAGTATAAATACGTAAGCACATACTTAATTTTATTACAAACTAATTACAATCTTTTAAAAATTCAAATAAATTTTAGAGTGCGATAGTGTTCAATCTAAGAAAGACAACTGCCCTTCGTGACAATAAAAAAACTATAGCGTTGGTTGTATTTAGTCAGAGACAAACTTACTTCGAAAATGCGAAAATTGCTATGCGGGTGGGAAGACATTACTATTCATCTCATTGTTTTCTGTGAATAAAACTGCTGCAATGAAACTGTAGACATGATGTGTTTGAAATAATGAACTAAAAACTAGAAAACGTTATCTCTTGTTCCAGTAATATGTACGAGTATAAACTAGTGTATACTTCCCGTCCAAATTGACACAAGAATTATGATTCACCAGTGTTTGCACCAATATCAAATAAAATTCTAGAATTATTCCATTAATTATTTATATATTACACCTCTCACCTACACCTAAAACATCCACCATTGACCTTTTATTTAGAGTAGAAAATTTATTTGTAAATCTATTTTAAGCAGAGAACTTGCTATTTGCTGTTTAGCGATCCACACCGCTTGAAATGGCTTCGTCTCTTTGACTGCACTAAAGGATGCCGTCATCCATTGAACAAGGAAAGTTACGTGCACAGTGGATAGCGTAAGATAACGATGACACATCCTTCAAACCAGAGAGAAATGTGGAAAGAATCCTTATCACTAGGGCTATGACAACAGCATATTCATTGATTTTACTCTCGAGTATATATCCGACACAGTCAGACACAATTAACCGAGAACCATATCGTTGCGCATAAAAACATATAAGATATCAATGGATATATACCTGAGAGTCAAATTAAGGAAAACAATATGCTGTTGTCCTAGCCCTACTTATTATATTTCATCTATGAGTGTCACAAGTCTTATTCTAAACGAACCGTTTATTGTGTATTATTAAAACCCTGTGAATCTTGCTCTCTGGATTGATTGCTTGTATCCGTGGATATTTTACAGAGATAGTTTCTATGTTACTGTTTTTATTGTTGCTATTGTTGCTTGAAGAGAATCATCATAATAGATGTTCTCGTGCAATTCCGGACGACGTCTGGTGTGCTTATGCGTTTGAGTTAAAGGTAAAAATGCTAATTAAATAAATTCTCTCGTGAATTAAAGATTTGTAGTTGTTTCTTTTTCAGAGTAATTATGCGCGTGTTTTATGGGTTTTGTCGAAAGTTATCAGTAAATATATGTAAATCAGATGATTCGGAAACCGTTATCGATTTGGCAAACAAAACGGCTGATTTGAATTTGAACTCGCATCACGTCTGCTCTTATTGTCTTGGGAAATCGTGAATTCAGATCTTTTTATTAATCGTCCTAAAAATCGATCCCTTAAATTGCCGCGGAAAAGCAAACAAGTGAGGAAACTTGGATCTTATGTAATTATTGAGACGTTTACCAATAGGTTATGAAAGAAACAGCCATCACGAAGGTATGCATTTGATATATGATAAAAAATTGTGACCAGAATGCAGAATGGGTTTGTCTGTTTGTGTTATTTAATGCGAGACAAGCATCATCATCATCATCATGTTTTTTTTTACTCTTTTTTAGGAGGAAACACTCCCTTGTTTCCTTTCACCTAATGTCTACCAGTCAAGAGTTGTACCTATGTTGCCACGATAGGCATTGCAGGGTGTTGACGCTATTCCTATTTACAATGCCTCCCCACGGGACAGAGTTTGACACCAGGGTCGTTTTTAATGTAGAAAAAAGGAACAAAAATAAAAATTGTCTCAGTCGTGAAGGATTTCTCCTCCACTGACAGAGAACAAGAAATTAAAGTGTAGATCTGAAGAACAGATACTACACTTTGATCTTGACCCGAAGGCCAAGAGTTGTTGACGCTATTTGCCTATAGTTATGGGTGTTTACATAAACACCTAGTAATCCTTAATAATCTGGTAACTGTTCAAACTCAATGCTGCTTAACATCGCTGATCTAATGGAAACCGTTATTATGCAGTATACTATAAACTGTACTTACTGTAAGCGATTAATTATATAATTATGAACGTATACACAGGCGGCAAAAAGAAAGTCCGCACGTGTAATGTTTTCAAAAACTGCAAATTTAAGATAAATTTAATGTAACTGTTTAAACAAACTATACCCTATTTGATTGGCATTTTATTCTTCTATAATTTTACTTGTTCATATTTGACTTTTAATTGAAATATTCTAGTATTCACGCCAATTTAAAAATAAATAACTTCAAATTGGGGAGGCAAAAAGAAAGTCCGCACGATGGAAAATTGTAATTTAAATGTAACTTTATGACATTAATGCAACACAAATACAACAGGAACACAATGAACTAGTAAATATTTAGTAGCATAGCCATTCTGCAATTTGACAGCCTGCAATCTTTTGGGAATTCCTTGAATTAGACTGCAGCAATATTCCGGGGAAAGGGCATTTCACTTTTCTTTAATTTTGGTCCAAAGCTCTTCCAAATTTGAAATTTTATCATTGCGTAGCTGTTACTTTATGTAATACCATACGTTTTCGATAGGTTTGAGGTCTAGAGATTGTACAGGCCAATCCAAACTGCTTCCAGAAACCTCTTGACATTGCCAGCTGTGTGAATGGGAGCATTCTCCTGCATGAAGATGTGATTATCATCCAAATTCCGACCAAAGTAAGGTAGGAAATACTCAGTTAGCATATTAATGTACTTGGTCGAATTAATTCGACCTTGCAAGCGAACTACAGGCCCTGCACCATTGATACTAATAATGCCCCTACACCAAAACTGAACCTCCACTACCTTGCAGTGCTGAAACCGTGCAACTAGGATTAAATTCTTCGTCTTTCCTCCGACGGACGTACTGCCTACCATCACTGCCTAGCCTATTGAACTTGCTTTTGTTGCTAAAAAGCACTTTTGACCAATATGAAGATTCCTGATCTTCATTGCATCTGATGAAGTCCAGACGGCGTTTTCTGTTCTTTACAGAAATCAATGGATTGCGTCTTGCAACATATCCTCGGTGTTCCTCGTTATGCGCTCATTCATTGTCTCCAAGACTGAAGGATGCCCTACAATAATAAAAAATTAAGTTAATCACACATTTCCGAACATTTTGATGGTTTGTTTAAATTAAAGAAGAAAAGTACAATTTATTTTAGTGTTACAAAACATTTTATTTTCAGAATGATTACATTTTGCTTACGAATGCAGTTGAAATATATCACATATATAGGAATCAAGTGTTAGCCTCATTGTGGGTCCTCTTGACTTTTAAGAACTTCGACTGAAGTAAAATGAAACATATTTATGTGTGTGTTTGTTTAAGAGTGTGTCTGTGTATGCAATTATATATGCATTAGTATTTAGTACTGTCTATGGATTCTAACAAAGGTCATCATTAATAATTGCTAACTGATAATAACCAACCGGTGGTGTTCCTTGAAGTTTGAATGACAAGTCTCTCCTACATTACCAGTATTCGATAACCATTGCAAATGGTTATCGAATACTGGTAATGTATCTTTCGATAACCATTGCAAATGGTTTCGCGTTATTGTAATAGCTGTTTACCATCGAATACCCACTCACACCGATCATTGGTTTTCTCTGGAATATTTGTAACAAAAAGCATCCCCAAGATCAAAGTCTTCTTCGCACTCATTGAGTGGAAGTCTGATTTCTTGCTCGACCTTTCCATCTTCCTTAAAACTACTCGACACTTTCATGTGGTATCAGCAGTGATTTTGCCGCCTCTTTGTTTACAATTTATGAAATTTCTTTGCAGTTTCAGTTCATTCTCTTTTGATTCATTTCTATTGCAACTTTTATTATTATTCAATAACTAGCACTTCTCACACAGGTAATCATCAAAGAATTTCCACCAATAACAATCGGTGGTGTTCCCTGTAATCTGAGTGACAGCAAGTCTCTTCAGGTTTCCAGTACTTTCCATCTCTGCAAATTTATTTGCATAATCGCAACAGCCGCTTTTCACTGATATCTCGCCAGCAATGGTCACTGGTTTCACTGGCATTTGAGTGGCATTAAGCCTTTCCTATTTGGTATGCTGATATTACTTTTTTATTTACTTTTGGAGAGAGGGGGAGTTAACTTACATTTTTTGGGTTTCAATTTTTTGTTTCCATGTGGTGTTACTCTATCTTTGTTATTATTGCACTTTCTATATGGCTGGTTAGCGATGGTAGTTCATATGAATTAGTCTCCATATTCGATGGTTTTCCTTAAGATTTTGACTGTTTTTAAATTATTTATATCCGTTGTATTTTTAAGCCTTCCCCTTGATTCCAATTTCTTCCATTCTGTTTTCAAAGGTTTTCGAGATTATTTCTGGTGCTCCTACGATTATTGGTATTATCTTGACTTGAAGAAAGAGCCATATTCCTTTAAGCTATTTAGCCAGTTCCCAGTATTTGCGGTTTCTGTCTTCATTATATTCGACCTGTGGCTGCTCGTACAGCGAAGACTATGTTCTGACAAGTTCTTTCCTTCTTGTTAAATATCATTACATTTGATCTTGACCCATATCACTTTCCGATTTCCGTTTTTAAGTATCAGTTTGTGTTTGTACCATTTGTCTGAATGTTTAAGATGCCTTACTTACATAATTTCTATTATACTGACTACCCTACTTGGTTGAATCTCTTATATTTTTTGTTGGGGGGGGGCTAGTTGCTGCATTCACTTATGTGGTTTATCGTTTCGTCACTTTTCCTACAGAGTTTTCCTGCGTCTTGTTGATCCTAGCTTTGATATAATTGTTTCAAATCGTGTTATCCTGTGCAGCTGTTAGCAGTGATTCAATTCCTCTGTTTAGGTGTCCTTTTCACAAGTATGCTTTTATATCATGTTCACATCATCATCTTTTAGGATTCTTATAAATCGTCAGTGTAACTGTTTCTTTTTCCAGTTTTATTTTCCTCTCTTATCGCCATGTTTTGTCTTGTTCATTTTTACACGTTCTCTTGCTGATGATGAATAGCCTTTCTGTGTTCTGTGTGTTTGTCTTCCCTTAATTCTTTTTTTTATGTCATTCACAGTCTTCTATACAAACTAGTCTATTTTTTCATCCTTGCGTTTCACACAATTTTTTTATTATTATTATTATTATTATTATTATTATTATTATTATTATTATTATTATAATTATTATTTCTGTTGTCACATTTTGTATTTGTCTATTGTTATTGCATGTATGATGATAGGTGGATCATGACAAATGATAATAGGCTATCAGCATGTTATTCAGACATCCAGTATTTTCCATGGATTTTGGTGGTTCTCAACAAGACAGTTCGCTGAAGCATTCCAACATTGCAATGGAATCCAATTTTCTTAATCGACTTGTCAAATTCTTTTTGTCACATTCTCCAGGATATCCATAAAAAAAGAACATCACCGTGTGTTATGGAGACATTGTTGTTTGTTTTGAGTATTGTACCATTGTCGTTCATATTACGAAAGGTAAATACGTGTTATGAGTGGGGAAATAAGGAGTACCGGATAAACGATTTATTTATTAATGGATGAATTAAAATTGTATGCCCATAATGAAGATTTCATATATATGCTTGTGAGAATTGTTCGCATGTTCAGTAATGATATATATATATATATATATATATATATATATATATATATATATATATATATATGGAATTTGGCATGAAGAAGCAAGATGCTTTGAAATTGAAACGTGGAGACATTATTAAAAACGAAGGAATAAAACTTTTGAATGGGGAAATAATAAAAAAGAGGTTGTAGAAGAAAGACACACTTACTTACGTATTGTAGAATTAGATAAAATAAAAAAAGCTTAAATGAGAGAAATAACAGGAAAGAACACAAGAGAAGACTACGAGTTTTTACACAAAAGCCAGTAAGTATAGTCAAAGAGTCAATTAGATAGAAAGCACTTGGCGTAGGATGTTTGTTGTATCAAGCAGAACTGACTTCTGAAGTACAGTGATGTGCTTGATTCTTAAGGAGTTCAACAGTTTCTCAAGATCATCGGGTATTGAGCCAGATATAATGATTGGCACGACGGAAGTTTTCTTATTCTACAACCTAGTAATTTCCACCCGCAGTTTTTGATAGTTCTGTAGTTTATCATTTTTTCCCGCTAAATTGATATCATTTGGGCAACCCACATCAATAATTTGACATTCATTGGTCTTTTTATTTAACATTTCTACAATATCTCGTTTCCTGTGAGTTATCTTTCGGCCACACTGAATCATGAAGTCACAGACAATCTTAACATCCTCATTTTCCATCACCGTTTCTAGATGATATTGAAACCGCTTGTTCGTCACTTGGATTCCAAAATTTTGGTACAAGCTCAATGCAGATTTGCACATATTTTGTCATGGCGACATTTTTACTCTTTTTGAATAAGTGCAGAACACGCACTAACAATGTGTGACATTTTTTCAAGAATTAAACCACACAGCTTGTAGTTATCTAAATATTAATTTACTTGTTCGTACGTCCAGTGTCACAAAAACATTATTATCGCAAACATTAATTAATGAAAAACGAGTACCCTTTGTATTCACACTCTATCAGTTAAAAATCATTAAAACCATTTTCTCTCCAAAAATAAGACCCCCCACTAAAATGGCTTTCTGTTTACGGTTTCAAATTGGCTATATTATAATAAAAAAGTCCTGTTGAGAGGAGCTTGTAATTTTTTTTTCTGATAGTCTCTTTTTAAAATTAAAAAATGTGTTAGAGAATTGGTATATATTCCTTTGGGAATATTAAAAATTATTCAGAAAAAAACACAAAAAACAATGTGTTGTGTGTTAAATTTTCATTGAAAAAAAATTAAAAATTTTAAAATCAATTCTTTTAGCGTAGCATTTTTAATTTCTAGGTTAGTTTTTTATATTTAGTTTTATGCAAAATATGTTGACAAGAAATTGAAACCTTTGTGAAAATTCAGATATCTCAAATATTTGTGAAATTTTGACCATAGGAAATAGGTATTAATTCATAAATATTACCAAAATTTTAGTGGCTTTGTTCTAAAGGATGGCGTAATATGGGCACAATCTTCCATGTGAGAATTCAAATATTTCAGATTTGCATTAGATTTGATGTATAAGCGATATTCTCTGGATTCAAACACCTCTTAAACTTCAGCCTTAAATTTTAAACATTTCATAGTAAAACTATTTAATCGATTTTGATTAAAAGTGGAGTAAGGATTTTTAAATAAGCTTTAATCTCATTAGATCGTGATTTCAATGTTAGTAAGGACAGGTATTTCTTTAGTAATTTTGTAAATATTGATTAAAAAAATCTTTAAAACACATTTAAGTGTTTGTATAAATAATAGCAATTTTAATTGCAAGTTAAATAACAATCACAAAATATAAAAGTCATCATAAAACACAACTGTTTTTTCTCATCCATTTAGCAAAATTATAGTTTTAGTTTCTATCGAAAATAAATGTGTGCGTTTTCGTTTTGACTTTTTAAAATAGAAACATAAAAATTGACCAGGAATAAAAATGGACGATTTTAAATTAAACAATTGAATGAAAAATCATGGAAGGGAAAAATAGATAGTAAAAATGGAAAAAAAACTGACATTTTTTTGTTTGAATTCTCTTCCATTTATAATTTGCATGCTCCATTTCAGCCGACTTGAAAGGCGGTCCTGAATTAGAAATTTCTTTTGTCAAAATAATCGATTCAAACGATGTAACCATTACGTCATGGTCATGTGATGTCAGCCATGTTAGACTGCTGCTCACAATGAAACCAATTACATTTGCGGTCGAGTAAAGGACAAACAAAGAAAAAATAACTGATATACAAGACAATTAGGCAGACATGTTAGCAGAAAATATAAAAGTGTAAAGAAAATAAGAGGAAGAGTACAACGGATAATTGCGTCTGAATGTTTGGTATGGGGTAGTTTTATTCTCTATATTTTAGTTTTACATTCATTCAAACTAGAAAATACTCATACCAGGACTAGTAAAATGAATTCCCTGAACAGAACAGTTTCGCACCACTTTTATGTTCCCTTATGAAGATATAATAGTAGATCTAGAATCCTTATTCTAATTGGGATCAAAATCCAGGGTATGGTTTTGATTCTAGAAAATGTAAAAAAAATAAAACGTAAGTGTTTTAAGAATGGAAATTGTGCTTATTTGATGTTTGATAAATATAGATCAGATTGAATGAAACTCTAATATATAAAAGGCACTATCTCTGCCTGTCTGTCTCCATAATTTCAAATTCTGTCTCTCCGAAACTTAGAGTCGTACAGCCGTGCTAGGGGTTTCAAGTGATTGGATTTTTATGGACCATTCTTTTATGAGTCTTTAGCCGGTTAAAATAGTTTTTAAGGGGTCAAAAAGAGGTCAAAATTTAACAAAATCGTTATACATTTTGTACATTCATCTTAGTTTATTTTTAATCAGTTCATATACTTGTTGGTACAGTGGTAACGTCAGCAGCTTTGAATGCTACAGTTTTGCTTTCTGTTTCGATTCTAACTAATGGCACCTAAATACTTTTATTTTTACTTTTGAAATCACGACTATATAATAATATATACGAAATCTGAACAAATTAAAATATGATATTGAGCGTATGTTACAACGGGGCAAAGCCTTTCCCGTTAGTCTGGTATATTTGAATTTTCAAACAGAGATTGTTGTGCTTTGTATAATCTAATATTTGTGGAATATGAATGAATTGTGGTTTAATAAATATTGTTAAAATTTCATAAAAATCAGAAGTATCTGAATGTCGCGAAGAGCTTCCATCCTCTTTTTTCTTCTTTTGCATAAACTAAATATAGAACAAATTTGTTGTGCTTTGTATAATCTAATATTTGTGGAATATGAATGAATTGTGGTTTAATAAATATTGTTAAAATATATATAGAACAAATTTAGATCTATAACACTTAGCATACATAATGATCCGGTACTTAATTCAGGAGTGAATTCTGTGCAGTCAATATGCTTAACTTTATATAAACAGAGTGAATTTTAATGAAGCTAGAAATAGGATTAAATAATTTTTTACGTTAAGATTTGACGTTTTTGATTACAATAAATTGCTAGTAAGTAAAATACAATGAACTAATGATATAATCAAGCGAACATTCGTGTTTTTGCGCCGTGGAACAGCTTACCAGAGGTAGTAATGATGGCTATCATATTCGGAATTGAAGTCATTTGAATAGAACATTCAAACAGTGTATATCTGTATATATCTATCAATATTTTTGCTTGGCTTGTTGTATTTTACTGTTTTTACCAATAATTTTGATTTGTTTTGAAAGAAAAACACAATAAAAACTGCATTTATATTATCATATATGTGTATAATAAGACGGATTGCTGCAGCATTGAACAGGCGCAGAAGTTCTTAGCAGAACTTAATCAAATGAATATCACACAGGTCGCCACAACAAAACATGTGTTAACGTAACATAACACGCAGCAGCAGCCGAGATTGAACTCAACTACACGAGTTTGTATTGTAATTCAAATCTTGTCCGTAGCTGAATACTTGATGCTTTGCTAGGGCTATCAAATGTTTTTTTATCGTGAGGCCATCGCTAGAAGGGTTGCCTACCACGACTTAACAGACCCCATCTACCATCGAAAGAAGGATAGACCGCGCTAGTTTCCCAACCTGGTATTTTCTCTCGCGGTACATACAGAGCCTCGCCTTCCCAAATGGTCATCCATCTGGTACAGACCAGGCTCAATGTTGCTTAACTTAGGTGATCTGGCAAGAACCGGTGTGTCATCGTGATGGTACCGTACAAAAAAGCTGCGGACGTATCTCATTGTGTAAACACGATCCCCTATTGATAATGTAAAGATGACAGTGTTGGATGACAAAGGTATATAGGTAGACAGATACGCAAAGGACAAATTGTCATATAGAATAACATGAAAGGGCTGCTCTCCTTATTGACGACACTGTCCGGAATTAGTATAGTCTAAATAGACCCAAGCCTGAAAAACTACAAAATACCTTAAAAGTCTTAAAAAATGACTGAAAAACCACGTGATCACTGAAATAAATGTTCATCATAATGTTTGTGCAACTAGTGTAAAAATACCTTGATACAATCCTGGCTAAACTAAACTATTGCTAAGAACACAACTCTAAAAGAGGCAATAAACGTAACTCATGAAGAAAACAAGTATTAGTCTTAAGTTGTGGGCCCGTTTGATATTTAAGAGTTAACCGAAGTAAAATAAGAAAAAAAAAAGCAAATTGAAACGTGAACGAATAAGAGAGAATGTTTCGAAGGTAGCGAAAAGACAAAAACAGAATGAGAGTAAGTGAAAAAAAAAGTATGGAAAGGAAAAAAATACGATGAGTATGTCACGCATCCTTCTCGATTTCATGAAAATTGATAATTTTCTTATGTTTTATGAGACAAAATGATGAGAATATTCGTTATTTTTCACAGCGTTTATATAATAACTTGTCCATGAAAGTTGTCATCTCGTTTAATATTGCCACTATTCTCAAATACAATTTATATTGCATGCGGCTCAGTTTTCTGCCCTCGGCTACATTCAGTAAGGTTGCGTAATTATTTTACTATAATATTATGAACTAAGAGGAAATGAAAAAAGAAGCACACAGGAAATATTATCTCTAACTCCATTATAACGGAACGTTTTTGTTGGTTTTTACCTGCATGCCCATCAATTTTGGTTCCCAAAGCAATCGATAAAAAACACCAAATTTAGCACGAAACTGACCGCGTATGCCGGTTTGGGAACTATACGCACGCATGCACAGATAGACACACACATATTATACTAAAAGTGTGAATTTGTCACCGTCTCAAATTTTGACGTCATTTTTAGCAAACTTTTCTAATAGAAATAAAATCAAAAAATATTTTGCGTGAATTTTTAAAATGTTTTAACTACAAAGAAAGGAGGGACAAAGACACCCTTATCCTCGAGTGGCCTCTTGACCTTGATAAGTTGTGATGCCTATGTAAAAAAAGAAACTTAGTTTAGTAGTATTCTAGAATTATCCTTAATTATATTTATTGCTTTTATTGCTTCTGTTGTTTTTTTTTCACTGATCACTTAAATAATTTCACTTGTAGAGGGAGGATAAGGAAATTGGTTTAGTAGGTCTCTGGGGGTCTCCTTACTGTGCTTTATATCCTAGATAGAACCATAATCCAAAGTGCCTAATGTCCTGGATAGAGCAGGAAGTAACCAAAAAGTGAGTTTCTTTTTATCCTCACAGAATTTCTCTTCTTAAAGGGGAGCATTCACCACATTTGTGTTTTTACATACGTTATAAGCATTCACTCATTTATGTTCGTACGTACGTTATCACCTTTCACACACATTTATACATTATAACTTTGCATACATATTTATTTGTACATACGCTATCACATTTCATATTTATGTTTGTAGTACGTTATAACCTTGCACGCACATTTATGTTCGTACATACGTTATAACTTTGCACACACACTTATTTCGTACGTACGTTATCACCTTTCACTCACATATGTTTGTGCGCACGTTATAATCTGGCAAATACAGTCATAAGTCATATTTGTACGTACGTTATCACCTTTCGCACCCATTTGTGTATGTATTTATGTCATTACTTTTCGCACAGACTGATAGCTAACGTACTCCATTCTTATCGTAGCATCCCAATCTGTTGCATGGACACCCTTGATAGAATATATATGTAATCAGTAAGGTATATATACTGAATTGAGAACTGTTCAATATATTAGATAGTCCACTTATTCTTATAACTTATGCAATAATAAAATTAGCGTCTGCATTTGTAATCACAATTTACAAATCACAATGACAAACATTTGATAAAATATTGATTTACTTAAAGAATCCTGTGTTTCAACATAACCAGTTATATTTTGCTTTAAGCAGACCCAGATAAAAAGAAAATGCCAAAGTCTTTGTAAACGAAAATAAATGAACAAAAATTATGGTATATAAACATGTTTTGAATGAACAATTTATATTACAAAATAAATATCTTCTGATTTATTTGTTTCATTTTCGAATCCTTAAGACGATAAAAGACAATATACTTCAAAATTAATTAAGAAAAAACATTTTTGTCTCTTACCGTTCAAGTGTCAACATGCTGACGGGTCTTTTAGTTTAGTATATAAAAGTGATCCTGTCTGTCAGCCGGAGGAATAGTCTCTAACAATCTCCCCTTTAGCTTTGGTCTAATGACTCCAATTGTGATATATAGGGAATTTAAGGCTATGGAACAAATTCGATTTAGCTTGTAAAATGGCTGCTAAGGGATCAACATTGAAAAAAAAATTGGAACTTGGCAGACGTAAATGGACTTACATACATTATTTCTGTACTTCTTTTGAAATAACTACTGGCTACATTATACTGAGTACAGTAACATAATAAATAGAGTATTGGATCTATAATAATAAATACGAAATCTAAAAAAAATTAAACTATCACATTTAAGAGTATTTTCGACGTACTATAGTGAGTAAAATATAATAATCAATAGAGAAGGGCTTTATAATAATAAACACGAAATTAAAATGAAAGGATACTTAAGCATATTTACGATCGGGAAACGCTGAGCCTTAATTTATTGCACTGTCTGTGTTGTGTTGAAAAATATATTCGTTTTGATTTGTAGGCTCGTCATTCAGTAGAAGAAAACAAGTATCATTGTAACATGTATCAAAATGAAACATTATTAATTATTTGAAACGGGAATTATATTTTATAATGTATACTTTGTTTCAACACATGATTGACGCTGCGACCGTTATCGGATTTAAACGAATTCAGTCGAAGACAAGAAGTAGGTCATCATAGCATGTGCAGTTAACACCCAGGTCCACAACTTAGAATGTTTCCCTGAGAGTGTGCCATTCTACATATAGTTTAGATTCTCATCTTAATTGTGATTTTCACAATATTTCGATCGATGTAATCTTCGACTTCTTTGAGTGTATCTTGTAGAACTCAGGATCTGCACGGAATTTTTAACTAAATTATTTTATTTAATTAACGGGGGGTGGTATGTTCTCTTTCCGTCAGCCAAGTCCTAAGCAATTCGAAATTATATTTTAAGTGTCTACCTCCTTAAGAGTGTAACTTACAACTGAATTTAATTAAACACTTTATCTGCTACGCCACGGGTCCTTGCGGACAATTCTAGTATGGATTTTAGGAGCCTTAAACCTATTTTTGTTTTTAGATGTAAATTTGTATCATTATACATCATGATTAATAACTACATATTATTATTATTATCATTATTATTATTATTATCATTTATATACGTTTTCATAGTATAGTCTACATATCTATGAAAGTGAAAATGTCTGTGTGTGTGTGTGTGCGTGTTTCCCTACCAAATAACTCAGTCAATTTGACATACGGGGTATTGAGATCTTTTTAATTGAGTGTCGGCCAGAAATTTTGCTGTTAAGAGGTATAAGTTCAGCGAATTGACCTTCGAAAACTCTACCAAACTCCTCCGACAATTTTGGGTCTAAACACTTGAAATTTTGTATATAGGTTACTTGGACATAGATCTAACTTTATAATATGATTTGAGCCCAAAACAATAAATGCTAAGGGGTCATAATTTGAGTCAAAGTTTTAAAAATTGACCTCTGCGGTATCTACGAAATTATTCAGCCACTTTTTATGTAAACATTTGACATTTTACATAAATTGTATTCAGACATAGAGCAAGCTTTGTAATTGGTTTTTGGCCAAAAGGTTGGCTGCCAAGGGGTCAAAGTTCAAAAGATTTGACCATTGCGATCTCTAGCAAACTATTAAGCCAATTTTGGGTCTAAATATTTCAAATTTTACATAAAGTGTATTCAGCCATGCAACAAGCTTTTTAATCAGTTTTTAGGGAAAATTTCGCTGCCAAGAGATCTGAGTTGAAAGAGTTGACTTTTGCAGGCTCTACCAAATTCCTTCGCCAATTTTGGGTCTAAACACTTGAAATTTTAGATGTAGGTTATTAGGACATGAGTCAAACATTTTAATTTGATTTGAGCCCTAAACAATAAATGTTTAGGGGTCAAAAGTGGGGTCCAAGTTAAAAAAAAATGATCTCTGGTGTCTCTACTAACTTTTCTCTATGATAAGGAAGCTTATTATATAGAAAGGCATTACGGGTCATATGCATACTTTTTAATATTTACATATGCACATAGAGTTATAGGGCCTGAGCAAAGCTGAACTGCTAGTATATCTATATATAAAAGTGAAAATGTGTGTGTGCCTGTGTACCCTACCAAATAACTCTGTCAATTTTCGGCCTAGAGACTCGAGATTTGAGATAAGAAGTATTGGAATTTGGGAAAATATTTTTAATCGGTTTTCGGACAGAAATTTGTCTGTCAAGGTGTCAAAGTTCAACGATTTGACCTTTGAAAACTCTACCAAACTACTCCGCCAATTTTGAGTCTAACCCCTTAAAATTTTAAATGTAGATTACTTGAACATGGATCAAACTTTTCAATTTGATTTGAGTCCCAGAAAATAAATGTCAAGGGGTCAAAATTTGGGTCAAAGTTAAAAAAGAATTGACTTCTGCGGTCTCTACCAAATGAATCAACGAATTTTTAGTCTAAACATTTGAATTTTACATAAAGGGTATTCAGAGATAGGGCAAGCTTTTTAATTGGTTTGGGTCGTAAATTTGAGCTGCCAAGCGTTCAAAGGTAAAATGTTTTGGCCTTTTCGGTGTCTAGTAAATTACTCAGCCAATTTTGAGTCTAAACATTTGAAATAAGGATATTCAGACATGCGGCAATCATTTTAATCAGTTTTGGGGCGAAAATTTGGCTGCCAAAAGGTCAAAGTTAAAAGAGTTGACCTTTGCAGATTCTACCAAATTTCTCCGCCAATTTTGGGTCTAAAGACTTGAAATTTTAGATGTAGGCAATTTGGACATGGGCAAAACATTTTATTTTGATTTGAGACCAAGATAATAAATGTTAAGAGATCAAAATTGGAGTCAAATTAAAAAAAAAATAGACGTCTCCGGTCTCTACGAAATTACTCAAGCAAATTTTGGTCTAAACATTTGAAATCTTAGATAAAGTGTATTCACACGCAGGATAAGTTATGAAGAGTACATAGGCCTGAGCAAGTCGGGTTGAACTGCTAGTATACTTTAAATGTATATATACAATAAAAATGCTTTTTAAATTGACAGATTGATTTAAGCTCCATAAAAATAGATTGAGCATTCAGAGCATATATACTATTTGTAAACAATTCAAATACCACAAGTATATCTATAATATTTATATTTTATTTGATATATGGTACGTCTTACAGGCGTTTCGCTGAATGAAACAACTCATCAGAGACCCATATAAATACATAAAAAGTTTTTTTCATAAAAGGACAAAAGTGCAAGAAGATACAGAATACTTTTGAAGTCGTAAAAGCAAAAACAAACAAAAAAAAACGCCTTACGAATTGTAGTTTACTAATAGATCGTTCAAAGAAGAAACTCTTCCAGAGAAACACAGATCCTCAGAGGGTAGAATTGTTGTGTATACACCGTTAACCATTTAAATATATATTGAAATTATATTTCTAATATTTTCGTATTTAATTTTTATTGAAAGAGATCGATAATTTAATCCATAACTCATAAGTAATTTTATATCTGAAATATCGATTATAAAAATTTCTGTTTTTGATTCTATAACTGATATATCCCAATTAAAAGAAAATTACAAAACTAAAAATGAGCCAGCGAAATTACCATGGGGCCTGGACAACTAAATTGTAAATAAAAATTATTTCCTCTTGAGTATTATACCTAACTCAAATAAAAGATATATATGTATTTTTGTTATAACGTTCCAGTACAATAAAATAAAATATATTAAGTTATCTATTCTATTATTTAATTAATGGTAACTAATATATAGTAAACATAATTATACGGAAATACTTAATAATTTTAATATTTCAAACGTGCACCGAATATTTACATTTGAATGGTATAGTCATTTCGTTGAGATCAGTAATTATATTTCTACGTGTTAGTATGAAATGAAAATCAAATTCATATAATATTCGAATATATTTACAAACACATTACTGAAATTCTACTATCTATATAAATTAACAACTAATCCTAATACTTGCAAAGAAGAATTAATCAGTTTCCATTTAATTTGATATGAAAATACATCTAAATGTTAAAACTTTAGTTCTACCATTCATCTGGATAAATTATTAGTAATAATAATCACATACATACATTAAATTGAAAGTATTTAAAACCACCTGTATCAGTGTAGCAATTTAATTATGTTTAATAGAATTTATTATTATTATTATTATTATTAGTGGTAGTATTAGTATTAGTATTAGTAGTAGTAGTAGTAGTAGTAGTGTCATTAAATTTGATTTTTAATTTGTTATTAATCTATAATTTATTCAAGTAAAAAAATAGTATATTGAAAATACCAAAATGTTTAAATATCAAAATAAACCAAGAAAACCTATTCAATCTACGACAATAACAAATTTTCCAAATTTAATATATTATAATTTATTAAATCTACAAGTGATTAACAAAAATCTATACGATTTGTAGGATTCAAATACAGCCACAACGATGTTCATATATTTGGGACTATGTATGTATATATACTGAATTTATATATATATATATATATATATATATATATATATAAATATATATATATGTGTGTGTGTGTATATCCACTTTTAAGTTTATCCATATAAAATTCCTACCCTCTAGTTTATTCTAAAATTGGGATACTAAAACTTCATCTCAAAATAACATCATATTCAGTGTTTGTAAATAGTGACTTTATTAAAACTAGGAAAAAATAAAACTTTTAAAACAAACTCATAAACTACAATTACCCATTAAACATAGAAATATAACTATTGTACAAAGAATTATCTCTTATTAATGCTACTTACGACTAAATTCCTAATATATCTAGCTGAAAAGTAAGAGGTTTAGATCTACATTTTGTCCAGTTTTGAATGAGTATATATGATTTCTATATCTCTCTTTGAGTGTTGTGCTTATGAAACTGACATAAGTTTTAGAGCCATTTACTGTAAATGCTTCACATTTATATGCTATATTTGTAATTAAACAGTTTCTGTTTAATAGGCATTAGTTTTTATTTCAACAATTACAATTATTTTTCCTCCTATTACTGTTAGCATTAGGTCCAAGTGCTAATTTATCTTGCTTTAGTGCTATTATATCCTATCATAGAAGCGGCCAAAATTTTTTAGTAGAGAAGGAGTATTTAATTGTAATCTTATTAATTAGTTTACTCAATCTAAGAAAGTTCTTTTCAATGATACCATAACAATTGGGGATTTTGAGAGAACATGTTTACTGCATGGCGGAGTAAACCATTTAGCACACCGTCGTCTATATTCTTTATTTTGTTGTTTTCAATGGATTGAACATTAGCCCGATTAACTTTGCCCACTATGTGGTGCAATTGTAATAATATTGTTAATATCCCTATTATTATTTTTTCTCTTAATTCTCTTTTCCATTGCCATATTATATGATATGCAACCATATTAATTTATATTAATCAGTTTGCGTCAATATTAGATTTACTAAAACTGATTTAAAAAAAATTTAACCTGATTTAGATAGACCCTCATTATAGTATAATATATTTTTATTGAATAGCTGTTGATTCGTAGATAGTTTATTAATTCTTTTATTAATAGAAGGAACGATGGATTTTTTAAATAGAATTTTTAACTATGCATAGTAACTTGCGATTGACTTTATGATAAGACTCATATGCATTATTTACCAAATTCGATATTACATCAATAAAATTTACTGCACTATTGTTAATGTCTACAGATATTTCTAGATTAATTTTTCGAAAAAAGTTTCGCAGATTTTTCCCTCTTCCCAATTCCTTATGTATTAGAAATAAAGTATCATTTCTATATAAACCTCCCAGTTCAGGATTGTTCATGCAATTCCTTTAGTATGTAGAGCCCTACTAAATAAGTGACCTGTGCAGAGTCAGAAGCTCCCATCGTAACAACGGAGCAATTTTATCTATTCTTTACAGTCTTATTATTATAGTGTTTTCTAACAAGCTTAATTACGTCGTTGGTTGAATTAATTTAGCCATGTTAAGAGCCTTTTCAAACAATGAATGTCGATCGGTATAGCCATTGATATCTCTATCTATCTATCTATCTATCTATCTATCTATCTATCGACAGATCCATCGATTTCTCTTTCATTTATGTTAACTAATTACAAAACATATTTAACTAAAGAAATAGGAGGTTTATCAGATTTAGAATTTAGGGCAATTTTGAAAACACACAAGTTTTTCTGTATCTCTCGGCACACACACACACATACAGACATACACATACACACACGCAAATACACACGCACACACATATATATGCAAATCAATACACACTATTCATTTAATAGAGTGATGAAAACTGATACTCTAATTAAATCAATAGAAGGTTAAATCTCAGGATTAACGCCTCGTACTATCTATTCAAACTGACCTAACGTTTATGTGCACCAGTAAAAATATTTTAATCCTCCGTTTATGTGCACTAGTAAAAATATTTGAATCCTCTTTTCATAAAATTTTATTATACGTAAACGCACAAGGACATTATGTTCCAGTCGTCAATTTAAAATGGTAATAAATGATTGCAGCTGTGAAACAGTACATGAATATCGGTGATTTAGCTCCAATTACTAGCGTTAATTCTAAATTTTCAGTCTAAGACTCAAATCCCAATGGTAATCACCTATCGGCGTTCTATTCATGAGCTTGTAAAAGTTGCGTCACAGAATTATAGTTATTCGATGTTTTATTCTTGAACAAAAAAGCGACAGCATTACAAAAATAGCATTAAAATATTTCCGCGCTCGAAAAGAATCGCACGGAAGCAGACAGAAAATGAAACAAAAATATGTCATGTAAGAATCTGTAATAGAAAATAGGAATTAAAACGCGAAAATATCAATCATTAAAACTGAACGTCTTCATAGACAATCATATTTTCTAATTCGCCACGTATGTTTTTAATAACTATTGTCTCCATTCATTTAAATATGACGTTTTTTATTACGTTCTAACTTTCCTACAAGTTTCACTTGAAAACAAATACTTGCCATCTTGTTTATTATCAACACTAAAACATCAGATAAACTGCTGCTGATTTGTTATCGTGATTTGTTGTTCTTGAGCAAAATTTATTCATTTTGAATGAATCTGGTGATTATTATTGACATTAGATGATTATAAATGTCAATAGATATAAAGTTCATCCAGTTCAGAAAATAAACTTTCTAACTTTGTAATTTTGAAGAAATTAACATTTTAAGTAACAGATATTTCATTTGCGATAAAAAATACACTGTTCTACTAGCTCTGACACTCTTGCTGCCTTTGCTAAGCATCATTCATTCATTTCGAATGAATCATCTAATTATTATTGGCATTAGTTTACCCAATAACTTTCTAGTTAGAAGTATTTCTATAAAAGCATCACGTACCTACGCAAGGGACAAGGTGAAGGTTGCCAAGATCCCTAAGTGAAAACTTTTCTGTGGAACGAACTGAATTTGAAGTTGGCACACCCAGATGAAGTGAGTAGTATCAGTAAGTAAAGAATTGCCTTTTAGAAAGGTTTTATTAACTGTAAAATACACGTACGCTCTTGAAAGGATCGAGCGGGAAAATGAAACAGAGGGCGCTTTTATTATGAATGTCAATCCCAAGGGGGATAACTCTTAACAACAAATTAAATCATAACATTTTCCCCGTCCTAAAGTATTCAAGTAAGGGGTAATTAATTATAGACAAATTTTTTTTTTTTTTTTTTTTACAATCACATAAGAATCATTTTATTTACAAATAACATATGAACCCAAACTGCAGTTTTTTCAGTATTTAGTCACAAAATCCTTATATTTACTAGGGAATTGTCGAACTCGGGACGACCTCCGTACAGATTGGCAGGAATGCTGATTTTCAGTATTATTTTTTAGTGAAATCTGATTTTCTTCAAGATCAGACGATTGATTTTTGTCTTCCTCATGACCAATGTTTTCATTAGTAGAAGGTTCAAATAAAGTCTCTGAAGTAGTAGGATTATTATTAGAGTTTTCTTCATTTGATGAGTTTGGAGCTAAGTCTCGAACGTTGACAGTGGTTTCAGTACCAGAAGGTAGTTGAACATAAGCGTAGTGGGGGTTGACATCTATTAGGGTGGCAGGCGTTACAGGAGGGTCATGTTTACTTGTTTTAGTGCGGTTTCTAATATATATTGGGCCTGGTTTAACCCAAGAAGGAATTGAAATTCCGGAAGCAGATTTACGACTATATTTAAATAGTCTATCATGGGGAGTCATATTAGTGGCAGTACAAAGTAATGATCTAATTGAATGAAGTGCGTCCGGTAGTATGTCTTCCCAATAAGGTAGTTTCATTTGATTAGAATGTAATGTTGTTTGAATGGCCTTCAATAAGGTACCGTTGAGTTTTTCAATCTGTCCATTACCTTCAGGATGATATCTACTTGTTTTAGAAGTAGCAATTCCTTTTTTGTGTAAAAAATCCTTTATTTCTCTTGCTAAGAAATCAGAAGCACGGTCAGTATGTATCATGTCAGGCAAACCAAAAATTGAAAAGAGTTTGTTTAGACAGTGGATAATGGTTTTGCTTGTCATATCTCTGCAAGGAAATGCGAAAGGAAAACGGGAATACTCATCAATTAGAGTAAGTAGATATTTGTTGCCATGTATAGAAGTAGGTAGAGGGCAACAATGCAATAGTTACTAGCGTCCGTTTCTACTTCAAATTCTTTATTTGGATCTACCGTTATTAAAGTGGCGTCTTTTAGATCATTTTTCAATGTTTGAAAAGATTTTAATACAGATGGAGGTAGTGGAAATTCTTTGTTTTGATTTAGTAATAAAATTTTATCAAAAAATTTTTTAATGAATTTGCAGTAATAGGAAAACATTCCAACTATTCTTTTTTGAGATTTAAGATTCAGCGGAGGTGGCATTTCGAGTAATGGTTTTAGTCTTTGATAATCGGGAGCTATTTGATTATTTTCTATGGTGTAGCCGAGTAGAGTAATAGAACTAGAAGAAATTATGCTTTTATTTTCATTTAAAGTGATGTTATATTGTTTAGCAATTTTGTAGAATTTTTGAAGATTGTAATCGTGTTCTTCTTGATTTTTTCCGCATATAGTTACGTTATCAACATACACAAAGGTATCGGTTAGATTTTCTTTTTCTATAATATAGTCTATGCTCCTCTGGAAAGCACTTACTCCATTGGTGACGCCAAAAGGAAGACGAGTAAATTGAAAAAGTTTGCCACTTACTTCAAACGCAGTGAATTTACGATCAGCATGATTTATAGGTATTTGGTGATAAGCAGATTTTAGGTCGAGAGTAGAGAAGATGTTATATTGAGCGATGTCGTCTACCATCTTATTGATATTAGGCATTGGGTAAGCGTCTAGTTCCGTGAATCTATTAATGGTATCGCTGTAGTCGACTACCATTCTTTTCTTATGATTCTCATTCGAAGTTACAAGAACTTGCGCTCGCCACGGAGATATCGAAGGTTCAATTATGCCTTCTTTCAACATTCTAGCAGTCTCTTCTTTTATGAATTTGTTGGCGGCAAAAGTGTAACGTCGGGATTTTGTCGCAATAGGAGTAGTATGAGGAGAAAGATTAGAAAAGAGAGGAGGGGGTGGAACGTTTATGGTAGGAAAAAAATTATTCGTGTTTATAGCTCCAATTATAAGTTTGTCTCTAGGACCGTCGAATTTAAGTGTTACTTTTTTATATTTTTTAAAAATATCTTTTCCGATTATTAAATCAATGAAAAGGTTTTCAATTATTTCAATTGTTATTCCAGAATGGGTTTTATCTTTCAGTATTAAATCCACGACAGCTTCGCCAGTTATTTTAGCATGTTGATCGGAAGCAGCCAGAGCTATAGTTTTGTTTTTAAGTATTGTGAAGAGTTTAAGTTTTTTAGCAGTATTTTCATTAATGAATGTTTTTACACTGCCGGAGTCCACCATAGCGTTCACGAAGTGCCCGTTAATTTGGCATTGAGTGAATGTGACATCTTTGGAGTTAGTTCCTAGTCAGGATAGAGAAGGTGAGGGGTAGTCAGAGTCGTCATAAAGAACAGCAGTATGAGTGTTAGAAATAGAAGATTTACACACTTTAGCCCAATGACCATTTTTTTTTTGCATTTTTTACATTCGGCGTTTCGTGCAGGACATAAATATCGAGGATGACGTGATTTTCCACAGAAAAAACAAACCCCTTTTGGATGCATATTTTCTTTAGTCACAGCTATACGATTGTAGCCCGAAGGATTATTTGTAGCTGCTACAGTAAAGTTATTTGCGTAGCTTATCGAATGCTTTTCCGCTTGTTCAAGAGATCTGGCCGTGGCATATGTGTCTTGTAAAGTCAGGATGGGTTTTTCTAACAGTCGTTGTCGGATGGACGAAGAAGAAATTCCGCCGATGAAAGCTTCCCGAATGTATTGATTTTTGTTTTCTTCAGCAGAAACCGCTTCGAAGTTACATGTTTTGGCAAGCATTTCCAATTGTAGTATGAAGGCATCTATATTTTGTGTTGTTTGTTGCTTCGTCGTCATCAATCGATATCTATTATAAACAATATTTTCAGGTTTTAAATAAGCGGCGTCCAATGTTCTTAATGCACTATCGTAGTCGGTTTTATCGCTTATTAAATCGAAAACAGAGGCTGAAATACAATTGATCAAGGCAAAGAAATTATCTGAAGTGTTTTCGATTAATCCGTTATTATGTGAGCGGATATAATTCTGGAGGGTTAATTTCCAATGCCTATAGGATTTTTCGGAATTAGGGCATGTAGGTTCCACCTTGAATCTGTCGGGACGTAAGATTCGATCCATTATTTTTATTTTATTTTTTTTTTTTTACAGTTAATAAAATTGAAGTGAGTAGTATCAGTAAGTAAAGAATTGCCTTTTAGAAAGGTTTTATTAACTGTAAAATACACGTACGCTCTTGAAAGGATCGAGCGAGAAAATGAAACAGAGGGCGCTTTTATTATGAATGTCAATCCCAAGGGGGATAACTCTTAACAACAAATTAAATCATAACATCAGTCAGCATCGTTAACCACTTAGCCATTGTCAGATTTCTGCAGAGAACGAACAAAGAGAATGTCTCAAAATGGCCTTGTCTGAATAAAGTCCCCTCATCAGTTGCAATTATTCATTAATCAGGAAAATTACAGATTTTTACTCCCGATACTAAAAATAAAAAGGCCCACAGGATAGATGTTAACATCCTAATTCCAGTGATTTGTCATTTCGTAATTACCACGTCAAGATGTTGAGGTGGCGACAACTAGAAGACGGCGTATCCTGGATTTTTATCAGAGCTTTGTTAGCCGGGTTGCAATTCTGTGATTGTGAATGATTTTTTTTCTGCTAAAAGTTTATAAAATATTTATATATGATGTAAATTTATGTTTTGAACATGAATGATTTGAAAATTAATTTCTTTTGTATATTGTAAATATCTCTATTTACCCAAGAGTTTGAATCTTGACAGGTAGCAGCAATATGGCCCGGAATGGACCTGGAAGTATTGCAAACATTTTCCAAAGCTGAGAAATTTAGGACTCATTACTGGTGCAGTTTTTTCTTATACCGATCATAAAGTGTAAAAATAGTACATTGAAGTTATCTGCCGCTGGCACTGTAGAAGTCTATACTACTATATAAGAATAGAAGGAAGCACCTGTTACTTTTTGGGTGGAACTCAGCAATAAATTGGAGGAAACGTTTTCCATATTCTACTTGAGTAAGATGAATTAAAATGCGTTGAAGAAGGTTGGTTGGCCAAGAACGCATTATCCTAGTGTACGTATTGCTGTTAATTATTGTGGCTGGTACCATGTGGTGATATAAATTCGATTTCTAATCCATGTCTATTTCATCAATATTTATGCACTTCTTCAAGCTAGAAGACCAAGTTGCTTGATAGTCGACCATTGTCTGAAATCGTTATGCATTCATTTTAAATGTTTTTCTTCTTTCTAGATTGTCTAGACTTTTAACGTTTACCTTAAAATAACGATAGGGAATTACTACTCAAACTTTATAGTAATATACCTCAGTTGTCAGTAAGAAAGAAACAAATACACCGTTATAAAATTATACTAACTGTTCCTACTCGGCTTTTCCCGGGGTGAGACATCATGCTGTGTAGAAAACTTAGATAAAATTATTCTATATAAATAAAACAGTAGATGTATGTGTGTGTATGTTTGTCTGTAAAAATATAACGGATAAAAATTTAAACTAATAGTCACATAAGACTGAATTTAACAGAAAATATTAATCAAACAATACAAATATTGTATACTGAGTAAGATCATATTTGCGGTGAATGAATAACAGGTACATACATATATCGGCAAGTTGAAATGCAAACTGTTCATTTCAACTCACCCACATAGTTTTACTTTTTTCTGCGTATGCTCAAATTAAATTAATTTCTTCCAGTTTTTTTATATTAACTCTTCTGTCTCTCGATAGCTATATCGGTAAGAGACGACGCTGGAGCACTAAATGTTTTCATTCCGATTCTAGCTGATGGCACTCAAGTAATTTTTATTTTAAAACTTTTGAAATAACTTCTATATATTAGGTACAATATAATATTCAATAGAGAATGGCTTTATAATAATAATAATAATAATAATAATAATAATAATAATAATAATAATAATAATAATAATAATAATAATAATAATAATAAATACGAACATTATGAATTATCATATATTCAAGCGCATTTTACGACCCGGCAAGTCTGCACCCTCCACTAGTTAAAAGTATATTAAAAATCTCTTACATTTTCTTTATCCTTCATCAGAGTGTCAACTATTGTTCTTAATCTAATTTATTTTAATACGTTTTAAATATAAACTAATATTATTTATTTCTCCAAATATTTTTTTCTATTTTTAAGCAGAATTTTAAATATTAAGTATGATTTGGTTATTGTTCTGGGTTAGTTTACACCCTATATCGATTGACAATATTAATTCGTCTGGCTTATATAATGCCAGCCATTTTTACCTTCAAACAGAGAGTACCCTGTTAGTCCTGGTGTAATTGTTGAAAGAATACGGCCATATTATTAGCATTACCAAGTGCCGAGGCAGATGGCGAAAGCTTGTCCTACAAACAGCAGCTTCTCCAAAAACACAGGAAGCAAGACCAACAGATGCAAAATCAACAGCGGCTCCGACGAAATAGAGCACAGTAACCAAAAAAGGCGAAATGTCCTCGGTTAAAGCAAAACAAGGAGGCGGAAAAAATGGAGTGAAAAGAAAAATTCCAGTCGCTTCATCCGAATGCGAGGAAAGAAACAAGGGATAGTACACAAAGCAAGAAGGTCAACTAGGATAGCACAGATGATTGAGCAACTTACCCCTACCTTTTTCTCCACTCTCAACAGGCGAAAGCCTAGGAGTGCCAGAGGAGGACGAGGAGAAGGAGAAGGAGGAGGAAGATGTTGAAGGAGGGAGTAACTAAAGAGACAGAAGAAATGCAAAACGTTGTACTTTCTCCCCCAACCAATCAGGAAGGACAAGACCCCAAAAGACGCCTTTTCTACCGGGGAAAATTTGTGTGGTAGATGACACGGATATATCAATATATCTTAACGGAAGCAATTACTAAAATTTACCACGTAAAAGGAAAAAAATTTCAAGAATCAAGGAATTTTTCCGACGCACCACTTCAAATCACCATTGTAAGAAAAGGGTGAAGCCGCTCTAGCGGTTGTTGAAAAGCAAAGAAAACAATTATATGCCTAAAACTAATAGAAAATGAACACCTGCCCCTACTTCAGATTGAAGTGAAATGTGAAGGGAGGGCCTCAATTTATGTTCATTCATCGTTATATAGGACTTTAAAAATAACATTTCCCTTGGACGTATAAGGCCTGGTTTGGGATGAAAAGTTAACATCTGAACTATTAACTGGCAGTATCGGCCAGAACTTTGACGTCCTTCTCTCGAGGGCTTTAGACCTGCGTGTGGCACTAGCTAGGTAAAGAACGACAATAAACTTGAACCTAGCTAGTTTGAATACGATGGCATGAGATACCGAAGCAAGGCTGCTCGCGTGCTGAGGGATCTCGTGGCCCTTGAGGTAGTTATAGCTGCTCTCATGGAGACCCACTTCATTTCGTACAGGGATTGCGGTGTGCTAACGGACAGCTTTGATGTCTAAGCATATAACAATTTCAATAGTTGTTGGATATTTTACGCCGAGGAACTTTGTTCATGCAGACGTTCAGAGAAGGCTGGTCATGGTTAATGTTGCTGTTAAAAGCGGCAAGCTTCGAATCATCGCTGTTTATGCGCCCATTATCGCTAGGGAGAGGGTTTTGTAGCAGCCGAAACTCGCTACATTCACAAACTAATTCTCGCGACTCAAGATTTGAAATCCATTTTCTCCCTTGCTTGCCCAATCACAAGCCAGCTCTCAATCACGTGACCGAGTACATAAAAGGCTAAATCTGAAACTCTTAAGTGTTTCTTTCTCTCTGCTCTTCCCAGCAGCACACATCACCGGGGCTTCGGCCCGCGGCCGAACGTGAGTACAAGCTAAAATGGCGACCTTCTTACTCCCATTTATTTCCACGTGCGGTACCCAAACGAACATTCCCTAACATGTTAAAGAATTGCTATCGTCAATACATCGACACACATGCACACACTCACGACAACATGTAAACACACTGAATACCTTGCCCCTTTCTTTTTCCTGTAACCGGCTTCATTCGTACCGACAACGACTCGCTATAAACACGTGTAAACAAATCTGTTCTCTCCTCAACAAGCCGGCAATATATTAAATCTATTTTTACACAAGAACCCTTCCACTTACTAACCCGTTTCTCTCTTCTACTAACGAAGATGACAAATAAAGTTGTTTATTAATATAGAATGAAACTCCATTTCGTTGTCTCTTATTCTATAGTTTCCTTTTTTTGCATGTGTTTTTTTTTCTCTCCGGTCCGGAGCGGATAGAGTTAATGGGAGACTGGAATGCCATACTGGACACCAAGATAGATAAGGTCGGGGGGACAAAGGGTCGGGTAGGTGGTAAAGCAGTCTGTCTGACCTGATGGCCTCTTGTCGACAGGTTTCATCTAGGTCACCTCGGGAGGGAGATGTAGACGTGAAATACTAGCGCGGCCTTCTGTTCGAGTACTTACCTGGACAGAATGTTAGTCAGAAGCGGCGACGTATATTTTCTATCTTGTTCCAAGTTCCACTGGTTATGCCATTCGGACCATAAATATTTGAAGTTAAGCGATAAGCCTAGGTTGGCTGAGTATTGGAAGTTGAACAGCTCCTTGTTAGAGACGGAAGACTTCCGGGGACAGCTGACGTCACTAATTCAGCAGGAGTTAGTAGGAGCGATTATCGGGAGTAAGCGGTGGATTAGTCTTAAGGCTCAAATTAGAAACTTTAGCGTCCAATATAGTCAATGCCTGGCTCTAACTAGGGCTCGGACGAAAAAAGCTTTTAGAGAATAGACTGACCCGGGCGGTGACTGGGGGGAGATCCCCTGGAATTACCTCTAGTTAAGAAGAGTATCAATCGCTTGGCTAGCGAGCGATATGAAGGTCAAGTAGTCACAGCTAGGTTAAAAAGTCTCCAGAAAATCCAGTGACATTGCCATTGTTGAGTGTAAGGCGGCTTTAAGACGTGATTCGCATGCGTAGATTCGGAAAGTGGAAAACCTAGAAGGACGTATTCTGGTATCGACTCGCGAGATTTGCGTAAGGTTTCGTGAGCATTGGTACGAACGCGTCATTCATCTACTCAGACTCCACAACCAGGAGTGTGTAAGCTATTTATCTGGCTCGCCCCACCTTACTGCAGCTGAGCGACTTGCTGTCATGGTATGGTTGTGAAGTAGGTTGGCTACAATAAATCTCCAGAACTCGATGGTCTGTCGTACGAGATGTATTTGAAGCTGTCGCCCATGTTTGTTCCTCTTCTGAAGGATGTGGTTAACCACTCGTTTGTTCAGGGATCCATCCTTGGATAGATTATCTAAGGAGTGGTTAAATTACTGAAGAAAAAAGGGCGGCATAGTGGGGAGAATTTTGATGATTATAGGCCCATCACTCTGCTATAAACAGTTTCAGATTTTGGAATGAGTTCTTGTAACCCGACTGCGGGTTGTTATTGGTAACTTGATCGAACCGGATCAGAATTATGCTGTGAAGGAGAGAACAATCATAGATGGAATAGAATACGACACAGATGCCGTGTTAATCAATTTAGATCAGTCCAAAGCTTTCAATAGGATCGACCATGATTTTTTGAAATCTGCTAGAGAGGCCGTCAGTTTTTGTCCAAGTGGATTTCTGTTCTGTATCGCAGACCGACAGTAGCAGTGCAGATTAATGGTAGGCTTTCGGAGTTGTTCGGGGTTTCTTGGTCGTTAGAACCTGTTTTCGCAATTCAATGGACCCGCAGGATTTGTGAAGAAGTGGTTCATCTTACTTTCAGGTGCCCTACTAGAACGCTGACCCAACCAAACCCTAAAGTAGGGTTATTTTGTATTTAAAACAAAACATAGGAGAAATGATCAGAAACAAGACAGACCCCCCCCTCTCAAAAAAGCACAACATCTGGCAAAGACGATAACACCATATGAATTTGAAAAGGATTTCAATTCGATAAACAAGTCTCCTCAAAAAGATGGCTGAACTCTAACTCAGAAAAAAATCCCCCCAAATATCTCACTGAACACAAAACATTGAAATAATGTCAAGCAAAGACCCGGTGGGTAAGAAATTTAGAGTTCGTGAACTTTTAAAAGAAATTAGAAAGAAAATACTCATGATTGAAAAGTAAAAAAAAGCTCAATTTCCTGTTCCCAGAACCTAGTAAAACTCGTAATCACATCTCCATCTCAATAGAAAAAAACGCTCCTTAGCCATAAAAGTACCAACATGAAATTAAAAATAACATTGTGTAGGGAGGGTCCCCATTTAATTACAACCATCTTTGTATAGGACAATAAAATTAACTTTCCTCTTAGACATCGCTGCCTGTCCCCTGATTAGGGCATCATTAATGAGTTGACCCATGGCAGCATGGGAAGAGCCGTCGGTGTCTTGACACCGCCAATGTTCGTTCAGGAGTCTCAACCCTAAGTTACCACAATGGTCTTGAGATTAACTAGTTTGAATGATCGCGACTTGAAGAATGCCTCTCATAGACTTCGAGTTGCACGCGACCTTCAACGCTTCGGAGTGCATGTATTCTGTACAAATTTTCCCAATATTCGTGCTGGTCAAAATAACAGAACATATGTAAATTCATTCCGTTTGGGATAATTTTCGGCTTGTAAATTGTACAGGCGAGATATCTTATATTTAAATGACAATTGCATATTTAAATAACAATTGCATATTTAAATAACAATTGCAACTATTTTTAATCATTTGAGGAGGTGCATATGGCGGACAATGAATACTTTATTGTCACATTAGAAAAGTCAACGTTTCAATTTAATATAACATTTTGTCGTTGAGTAATCTTAAACTCAAAAAATTTTGCAAATATTGTTGAAAAGATTTTTAAAGCGATTTAATAATACTGTATAAGTATGGGTCGCTCTAAGGACATATCTTTGCCTGAGAAGCAGCGTATCTTTGATTTGCGGGCAGAAGAAAAGACGCACATGGAAATTGCAATCAAGGTCAGATGTTCACCCCGGACAATGGAGCACCGCTGATAACGAAGGCATCGGCCGAAATGCTAATACGGAGACGACTTGCTACCCTGACCAAGATCATCAAGGAATTTAACCTGGCCGTAGATGTGACACTGGTGCAGTCCTGTCGGATCGCCTGGCCAGAATGCGTTGGCTGGACCTGCCAAAAGAAGTGGACGAACAGGCACCTGTAAATTGCGCCGCGGTGGGGCGTCGGCTTAGCCCGGGCCGTGTTGCTAATTTCCATTGCCAAAGCGGGCAGCCCGGTGTAAACTGACCCCTTTACCTCACCAGGCTGGTCGACCCCTATGTATCAAAGAGGGACGCGAAATATGTTGTGAGGCACTGCGAAACTTGCCGGTCGTGTGCTCTTGCGTACATATGCTAATATGCAAATTTACTCTTTTTTTCTTTGCAACAACATTTTTTAATTACTGTAACCTTAAAAATTCTCTGTCGATGAATTTATTCTCCCGGTAAAACAACGAGCGGAAAAGTATATTAACCTTACGAAAGATTGATACTTCACGCACTACATTGCGAAAATTCAAGACAATAACTTGAATGCTCGACTGAATTTTCGTTATGAAAAGATATTTCAATTCGCCTTTATTCCAAATTTTTCTTCGCGTTTTTCTCCAAAATTAAAATTAATTCTTAATTGGCTATTCTCCGTAGAAAATTGAAGCTTTTTTCTATTAAAACCACATGTACGTGAATTTTCTCGTGGAAAATTTATGAATATTAATTTTGACTATCTTTTTCCGTACGATCGCCGTTTTTCTGTTTACTTTAAAAGTTCAAACTTTTCTTTTAACTTCATTTTTTAGACCCAGATTTTTCTTTTGATTCTATTTATTTTTCAAAATAGAAGAGTTTTCGAGGTAACTTGTTGATGCGTCTACAGCAAGCTCAGACGTTAGGCTTGCAGAGACAAAATATGGAAAGACAGAAAGAAAGTGGCAAACGAAAACTGCAGCTGATGAAGTTCGTCGTAAAAAAGCAGAGTAAGATATAAAAGGAGTTAAATAAAGAGCGAGAAATGGAGAGAAGACAAAGAGAAAAAAGAAGTGAAAGAGAAGAGGAAAGAAAGAAATTCAACGAAAAAATACTGGAAATGCAGAGAAAAAAATTGGAATTACTCAAGTGATAACAAATAAAGACAGTAACGAGTTAAACCAGAATGTTTTTCCCAAATCGCGATCTGGTAAAAATTAAAAACATTTCAATACGTTCCTGAAATGGATTTGACTTTTGAAGCCTAGTTTCGCATATTTGGTGACGTATTCAGGATAGATTATAAGTCATGGGGTGAGCAGATAAAGGTTTGTCTTTTATTACAAAAATTGGTCATTTAGAGCAGATAAAGGTTCATCTTTTTTTACAAAAATTGGGAGCTAAAGAACATCACAACCGAGCGAATTGTCCTTCACAAAGCTGTGAAATCTTTGATGGGGGTATACTGTCCAAAAACCAGCTTATTTCATAAAAGATAGAAATGTATCAAACTGACCCGAAAGGAGGCCAAGATTACATCACATTTGCTGCAGTCGTAAATAGATACTTTGACGACTTGAGACTATTCTTATTAACGGCCGATAATTTTAAGATCCTTATTTTCATTCAAGACTTAGTGTCGACTAAAGACGCCGAACCAAGACGCTGGGAACTAAACAGATTTTAAAGGGAGTCAAATATAACCCTTCAACAATTAGCAGAGGAATTCCAAAGGATCGTCTCGGAAAAGTAAGACCAAAAATATAGAAGAGGCAGTAGCACACGTTAGAAAGTTACGAAGTAACAAAAATTATTACTCCTCAACGAAACAATCAACGAAACTTCAACAACAACACCCAGCATTAGTTAACAGAAAAGGTCCAATTTTCCTCCACGACAATGCTGACCGCATGTTGCTAAACCCTGCAGAAGTTGAAAGAATTGGGCTACGAAACTCTGCCTCATCCGGCATACTCTCAAGACCTCTCATCTAAAGACTACCATTATTTCTAGCAGCTAGATAACTTTTCTGCGTGAGAAATTCTTACAAAACCTAAGCGATATCAAAAACGGGTTCAGCGTCTTCATCGGTACCAGAACGTAAGATTTTTACAATTGTTTTGCGTTGGAAAAGTGCGTTGATTTTGATGGTGCTTATTTCGACCAATAAAATTTTCTTTGAGCCGAGATATGTTCATCTGAATTTAAAAGTTAAAAACTGCGAGAACTTTCTAGTCAACCTGATAGTTAAAAGAAGATATAACTAGGATATTTTAAGTACAATACTCTAACAACTTAGTTATTCGAGTTAGCATATGTGTTCTTAATTCTAAGTATTTTAAATCTATTTAGACCTTTCCCGTTGTCATCTAATTAAGATAATATATACCTAAAATTCCTCCTAGACGGATAAAATATTTTATTAAAGGAATGCAGTCAAAATTCCTTATTTTCTGGTTTAAACTGTTTGACCTTAAGTAGACATTGGTTTTATAGGAACAATGATCCAAGAAACGACTTGCTTTACTTTGTTATATAGATACGTATTTCTTAATTAGCTAATCTTCAAGTTTACAATTCATTTTGTATATCTTTGACGATTTAGTAAATATGTATCTTCAATATGAGGTTCAGCAAAAAATGACGAGGGTAGAGGCTGAGTAAACAGAATTGTGGGCTACGATAATTGAAAACCGAATGGACGAAGAAGTACTGCCAAGACTTCGCATAACTCATGCATTTGGACAGAACAACAACAACAACAACTATACCCTGCCTGTCAGAAGGCAATAAAACATGTTCTCACATTAGACTAACTCCTAAAAGCGAAACATTTAATAGCATAAGAATTATGAAACAAGAGATTACAAGAGATTAGATCTCATCATATCTTTTATAAATATAAACGTATCAGTCTATCTTTGTTTGCTTTTTGTACGAAATTATTCCTTATTTGTATAAACATTGCACTACGAATGTAATTCGCAACACCTCGTGTTATGTTATTTATTCTAGAATTATTCAGGAAGTTGTTTGCTGATCTCTTGTTGTTGCAAAGAAAAAAGAGTACACAAAACCTCAGCTCACTGCAACAGCGTCGTCCGTCAGTACTTTCTGTAGATTCGTTTTCACGTCTGTCCCATCTGCTCCAGTGGTCTGTTTTTATAAATATATATATATATATATATATATATATATATATATATATATATATATATATATTATATTTCGAGTAATTTAAGACTGAATCTAATCATTCTTTCTACCGTTTCAATTTTTTAATATCTTTAAATATTTTTAAACGTGTACATGTTTGAGGCTCTCTTTCTATGGGTCTCGATTTGGGAGGAAGGATTTTTGGGCAAAGTCGGTTTCAGAGAAATATTTTAGTGAACATTTTTTTATTTTAGACTAGCTGGGCTACCCGACGTTGCCCGGGACCATATAAACAATGAGAAAATTGAAGTTGATTTTGAATATTATTGTTATTCTTTGGAGAGAGGAATTTTTAATGTGTATGTATCATTTGCTATTTAGAGCAAAAGAATATTTTACCTATCCTAGGGCGGCTATTACACATATGAAATAATTGTATTTTCCCTAGGACAGGTACTTTACAGAATGTATATAAAATAATTTTACCTTTTTAAGAAGGGTAATTTACAACACATATTTAAAATATGTTTACCTACCTTCGGACGGGTAATTTATATACATATGTGAAACAATTTAACATACTCTCAACAGGTATTGTACAACACATGAAATAATTTCTCTTTCCACCAACGCTACCATGATTTTAAGAAAATTGAAATCATTTTTAGAAGATGGATCATTAGTATTTCCAAATTAATATATAAATACATTTTGTTGGTTAATGAGTTCGCAACCCTTGCTTCATCATATATTTACACATTACTGCGTTTCTTTCCTTCCTCACTATCGGCACTATTATTGTAAGATGAATTGTCATTTTTGGAAGACGTCTTAGCAGGATTTTAAAATTAATGCATAAATACATTGACAGAGTTAAGTGATTAGACAACCCTTGCTTCATTATCGAATTCTACATTACTCTGTTTCATTTTTTTCCCACTACCGACAATCAAAATCTTTTGGAAAAAAGACGTCATTTTCAGCCGGCTTTACAAACAAACAAACATGTTGAGAAGCTTTGTGATTAGGCAACCCTTGCTTCACTACAAAATTCCACATTATTGTGTTCTTTTCCTTCTTACTACTGAAAGCACCATTTTAAGTGAAATGATATCATTTCTTGACCATAACTCAGCAGGTTTTCCAAATAATTACATAAATGCATTGATGCGAATGATGATTAGGCAACTTTTACTTTACCACAATTTTCAATATAAATATAGTTCTCCTCCTTTACTACCACATCCGCTAACAACACATTAGTAAGAGAAACGATGTCATTTCCGGAATATGATTCCATAGTTATTCCATATTTTTGGAATATGACATTGTGGGAGATTGCACCACCCCAAAATGGACATTACTCTCTCCAGCCCCACCCCAAAAGTGAAGGTTTGTTAATTCACAGAGAACTCCAAAGTACGTAAAAAAGCAACGAAATCATGTGTCTTTCTACTCACCACTACAACTGTGACGTCATTCCCCAAAGTTAACATTGAAAATTAAGAAAAATATTGTTCATCACCTACAGAAACTGATAAATTGTCTGGGCTTATTATTTCATTACAAACAGACCAATCAATTAACTCACATTGCATTATTTTTTAAAATTCTTGGATATGTTACTAATTTCGATAATTATTTTTCATAATTTTAACCCACATTATCGCCCCCTCCCCTCTTACGAAAAATAATAACATAGTATTTCTGGGTTAATTATTTCATTACAAACACACCAATCAATTAACTCACATTCCATAATTTTTCATAATTCTTGGATATTTTACTAAGTTCTACAATCATTTTCATAATTTTAATCGACACTATCGCCCCCCCCCAACGAAAATATTAACTTTAATATATAGTCTGGGCCGATTAATTCATTACAGACGCATCAATCAATCAACTTACATTTCATCATTTTTCATAATTCTTAGATATGTTACTAATTTCGACAATCTTTTTTTATAATTTTAACCCATATTATGCCCCCTTACGAAAATAATAACTTTGATATATTATCTGGGTGATTTATTTCATTACAAACACACCGATCGATTTATTCTTCATAATTCTTAGATATGTTACTAATTTCGACAATCATTTTTTATATTTGTAATCCACGTTATCGCCTATCCCTTACTAAAATAATAAATTCGATATATTGTCTGGGCCGATTATTTCATTACAAACAGACCAATCAATTAACTAACATTTCATCATTTTTCATAATTCTTGGATATGTTACTAATATCGACAATCATTTTTCGTAATTTAACCCACATTCTAGCCATCCCTTACGAAAATCACAACTTTGATATATTGTCTAGGCCGATTATTTCATTACAAACACACCAATCAATTAACTCACATTTCACCATTTTTCATAATTCTTGGGTATGTTACTCATTTCGGTAATTATTTTTTATACTTGTAACATACATTATCGCTTTACACTTTACGAAAAATTAACTTTGATATATTATATGGGCCGATTATTTTATTACAAACGCACCAATCAATAAATTAACATTTTATGATTTTTCATAATTCCTGGATATGTTACTAATTTCGACAAAAATTTTTCATAATTTTAACCTACATTATCACCCCCTTACAATAATAATAACTTTGATAGATTGTATGAGTTTTTTATTTCATTAAAAACACATCAATCGATTTATTCACATTTCATCATTTTTCATGATTCTTGGATATGTTACTAATTTCGACAAACATTTTTCATAATAGTAACCCACATTATCACAACCCCCTCACGAAAATAATAACTTTGTCTGAGTCGATTATTTCATTAAAAAAATACCAATCAATTAACTCACATTTCATCATTTTTTATAATTCTTGGTATGTTACTAATTTCGACAATCTTTTTTCATAATTGTAACCAAAATAATGCTCCCATCCATGCGAAAATAATAACTCTGATATTTTGTCTGGGTTTATTATTTCATTGCATACACACCAATCGATTAATTCACATTTCATCATTTTTCATAATTCTTGGATATGTTACTAATTTCGACAATCGTTTTTTTTATAATTTTAACCCACATTTAGCCCCCCCCATTACGAAAATAATAACTTTGATATATTGTCTGGGCTGATTAGTTCATTAAAAAAAACACCAATCAATTAACTCATATTTCATCATTTTTCATAATTCTTGCATATGTTACTAATTTAGACAATAATTTTCATAATTTTAACCCACATTATCGCCCTCTCCCCTTACGAAAATAATAACTATGTAATAATGTCTGTTAAAAATATACATAAATAAAGTAATATTTAAATCTTAAACTGTTTCAACCGTTTCCGGCATTGACTTCTTATCCCCCCACCACGTTGTTATAAATATACATTAAATAAATTAATGTCTAAAACGTAAAATTTTGAAGCCATTTCCGGGACTGACTCTGTAAGCCCCACGCCACTGTTAAAAATATGAATGAAATATAGTAATGTTTAACTCATAAATGGTTTTGGCCATTTCCTGGACTGATTTCAGATCTCTCACCTCATTGTTTTAAAAACGTACATGAAATAATGTAATGTCTAAATCGTAGACCGTTTCAGCTTTTAATATTAGATAAAGTAATTTTGAGATCGTAAACTGCTTCAGCCACTTTCGGGCCTGACTCCGTATTCTCACTTCTTTTAAAAATATATATGAAATAAAGTAATTTTGAGATCATAAACTGCTGCTTCAGCCATTACCGGGACTTACTCCATATTCCCCTCCCCACCTCTTAAAATATATGCTTTGTCGGTTATTTTGTATTTTTATTTTTGGAAGAAGTAATGACTTTTGGCTAAGATTAAAGTGTAGTATCTGTTCTAACGCAGCATTTCAGCGAAATCATCTACTATTCAAGGCCCTGAATTATCCATGAGTCTGAAAATCGTAATAATATTTGTGTAGCGGAATCGGCAATAACCAAAATGGGGGGAATAAAGAGCTTACCTCATCTGTTGTTGTGTTGTGGGCCAAGCGGAAGAGAGTTCCAAGATGGTGTCCATGGGTTTTTATTGGCGTGGACCCCATACAATTCTCGCAGAATCGCGTGTGCTCTCGCGCAATTATGCAAATATATAATTTCCGGTCGCTATAAAGGAAAGACACTGGGAAGCAGTCTAGGAGTTTTTTGCAGATTGTGCGTAGGTGGTTCTGGCGGTTGGATTGTTCTTTGTGACGAACCACGAATCTGCGAGAAGCGAGTTTTCTTCTGTCTTTTTCTTTCTGTCTCCTTCTTCTTTCTCTACGGTTATCACAGCCAAGAAATCCCTCTCTTCTAGAGGTGGGTGGTGCAGGGCGAAACTGACTATTTCCTATCTATGTTTCTGATTTTTGCCTACTACATTTTGCTACAATTTTATTAAAAGCTGTTAATACCAGTCAATGTTTTCATGGTAAGAAGAAAACCCTTTACACTTGTTCTTAATAAACAGATAATAATGAGAAAAAGTTAATAAGTTGTGTATATGCGTTCCTTAGTGTCAGCGTGCTTATGACTGTGTGCATGAGTTAAGATAATAACCCCAGGCTCGAGAAGGCGGAGGGAAGCTGAGGCACAATAGATGTTATCTCTCTCATGGACAATAGCTCAACTGTTTATTGGAGACATTTTAGCTTTTTATGCATTCTAGGTTGATCAAAACACTAAATTTTATAAATTCAAACAAATACATCTTATTGGCTTAGAATGTTTTTTTTTTTATTTGTTTTAGTAATTCAGGTTATGCATGCGTCGAAGCAGTTGCGCAGAAACAGGTTTAAATATTTTTATTTTGGACCCGGAAGAGTAAACTCCACTAACTAAAAATTCTATGAAATTCATTTCGTACAGCAATTTCTAAAGTTTCGTATTTATATACTTTGATATTCCTTATATTTTTGTATTTGTACTGTGAAGTTTTTCTCTTGGAAGAGAAAGATCAATGCATGCAGTGGGAATACGTTTCATTGAATTCTGACAAACATAATACATCGATTCTTCTTTAAGAAAGTACGAACTAATTTCTTTTGTTACTTTTCAGTCATAGAAAACGAAAGGACGAACCACGATCTATCATTCGAATCAGAAAATTCGTAACCATACAGCAAGGTGTGTGTGGAGAAGAATGCGTAGGCGAGAAAATTAATCAACTTGGAAATACGTGGGCAAATAGATCAACTAGATAAGTGTCTGCGTGAATAAATTTGAAGTTAAACATACAATTCATGTTGGCAGAACATAAAACGAAAACCAAGTTGACAAATTTCACCTGGGAAAAAGGCAGACGTTGAAATATTGATTTGTTTTGACTGTCAATTGAACTAATTTATGAAATATACAACTTTACTCAAGAATTGTTACAAAAATTTTCCTGTAGTGACAGTGTAAATATAATGACTGTCAGCTCGTTAGATGAATATGGTCATCGCTTGCAAACTCTACATTTTCTTCGTTATGTGGCCGACAGTGGTTTGATAAAAATGTGGAATTTCAGACAAGAACATGCTTTACTATTATCATATTAAGCTTGAACATCGTTTACATCATGCGCACGAACACCACATATTGATCTGAAAAGAACCATATGCCAGGCTTAGCTTAAAAGCAGATATTGTATCAGAGTTCTTCTTCTGTAAGAATGCATTTACAAAGAACAAGGGACCTATATCTCCTAATGAGCTTACTGAACTCGCTATTTCTACAAGGATCAGAGGACTAATCTCGCTATTTCTACGAGCCCGCATGTGATGCTCTCAGGACACGCTCCAAAAAGTTTCATACTTGAAACGAAATGTTGAAAGAAGATAAGCTTGTTTTTGTGATACATTTTCACTATTATAACTAGTTTGTTTCTTCACTTCTCTTCTTATATTCATCAACATCTTCCGCCGAAAAATTTTCGTTTTCCTAAAACATTCCCTCGCATAGACACGAGTAATTTTCCATTGTTATATAAATGTTCAGACACAAGTAATGTTGCGAACAGGTAGATCGATGTGGACACTTCTACACATTTAAGACGAAACAGAATGAAATACTTTCTTCTAATAAATTCATCTTAAATATCGATAAATGCAAAGAAGATTGTCTCATTGATATAACGATATAAACATTAATAATACGTGTATGTAACCTAAATGAAAATGGAGTCTAATAGTAAACAACTGCATTTGTAGTGTGCCTTTTTAAGTAATAATAACTTGTTTGCGATCGAATATTTATAAACAGCAAATATGATTTTTTACTTTATTTTAATTTTATTTATGAAAATTAAGATAAAAATCATTGCTGCTTATTCGATGAACCCATCAAGTTAAACAGATTGCGATTAAAATCCAATGATAAAATCATAAGTTAATTGTAAGATTGCATACATCCGCTTGACAGCATTATGATGGATCAAATTTTTATCTACACTTTATATCTCCATTTTGTATACAATATCACGACTTTATGCCACGAAAACGCTCATAGAGCAAAACTATAGGGCAGAACAGATATCAAAACAGATACTATTCATTGAGCTCAGACAAAAATCCAAGGAAATTCTCTTGAAAATAATGGAAATTACATGATGCTTCATCACACTATTTATCATATGTTCACCCTAAAAAACACATTATATTCATAGTGATTCGGGTGTTACGGTTAGGGTAAGAGATATGTGCATCCTTATATTTTTGGTGATTCGGATGTAGATCATCAGATAAGTTATAAAAAAACAAGAGGAGAACAGGTGATCAATATTTAATAACTTATAATAAATACATGAAGCTCCTGCATATAAAAGATGTTGTGTGCATTTTAACGAAAAGAAAAATCCACCCATCTGTATAAATGCGACGAGGGAGAATTTAATGTTCAATAGTAATAAGTCAATGTAATAAGTCCACAGACGTACCCCTCCACCGTACTGTATACCGATACTCTAAGGCTGACTGGGATAGCTTCCGTACATTCATATCTGATTTACCTCTTCACTCCATGTTTAAAAAGGAAGTGTCCTCTATAGTATCAGATCTGACCGAATGGTTAATTATAGGCATAGACCAATTTATACCATCTAAAAAATTCCAACAAAAACCTAACAGCCAGCCATGGTTCTCCCCAGAATGTGCTGCTGCTATCGCGCACAGAAATCACTTTTTCCATAGCTACCAACGTAATAGATGCACTGAGACTAAAGCTGCTTTCAGGACTGCCAGCAACCACTGTAAAAGAGTAATAAAAAATGCAAGAGAGCTATATGCCTAGTCTGTTAAATCCAAGGTAGCTGATCAGCGGCTTGGTTCCCACCAGTTTTGGCAAATAACAAATAGGATCCTGAACAGAAGTGTGCGTTATATCCCAACCATTATCAATGGACCAGAGGTCATCTCGTCAGCGTCAGACAAGGCCAAACTATTTGCAAAGAACTTTGCAGCTAATTCTACCCTATGCGACGTAGGCCATCAACTCTCAATATTTCCTCCTATAACACAGAACACGCTAGGTAACATACAAATATCCGTGCATGAGGTCGCCAAGCTAATCAAGAACCTTGATTCCAGTAAAGCAACTGGCCCTGACGACATCCCAATTATAGTGTTAAAAAAGCTTCAACCAGAACTTGCTCCCATACTTACGAAATTGTTTAAGCGCTGACTTAAGAAGTGCTTTCCGACTCCCTGGAAGACCTCATCAGTATGCCCTGTATTTAAGAACTCAGGTGATAAGTCCTCTCCCTCTCAGTACAGACCAATAAGTCTCCTGTGTGTTATGAGTAATTTGCTGGAATCCATATTAAATAGAGAAATAGTAAACCACCTCAGCAGAAACAGCCTTCTTAGTGACACACAATATGGTTTCCGCTCTGCAAGATCTACTGCAGATGTGCTGACGGTTATATCTCACAGGATTAGTGAATCTTTTGACAAAGGCTTCCTTTCTAGGGCAATTGCTCTTGACATATCAAAAGCCTTCGACAAGGTATGGCATAAGGGTCTACTTCACAAGATTTCCAGCTACGATATGACTGGAAATGTTTTCTCTATCATTAAATCATTTCTCTTCGATAGGCTCATAAGAGTAGTGGTCGATAGACAAAAATCAGAGGTCTGCAGTATTAATGCTGGAGTCCCCCAGGGCCCAATCCTGGGCCCAACTCTCTTCCTGATCTATATCAATGATCTCCCGAAACACATACTTAAATCATTCGTTGACTTCTATGCTGATGACACGACCATCTACGGCAACACATCAAAGGCTGTAAATGACAAAGTTCTCTCTGATTCTCTCTCCTCTGATCTCGAGCGAGTGGTTCAGTGGAGGAAGACGTGGCTGGTTACCTTTAATGCATCTAAAACCAAACTCCTATCCTTACATCATCAACGCTCTGATCCCCATCTGGCATCAATTGGGATGGATGGCTCTCATCTGAGAGAGGCCCCGTGTTTTGACAAGCTTCTAGGTTTGAACTTTACCTCTGATCTGAAATGGAACACGTACATCAAGTCTGTTGGCAAGGTCGCTGGAAAGATAGTGGGATCTTTCTACCGCCCCAGAAGATATCTCACTACTGATGCAATTCTCTATCTATATAAAAGCCAAGTACGTCCAAGGATGGAATACTGCTGCCATATCTGGGCAGGAGCTGCTAAAAACAGCCTATCCTGCCTTGACAGAGTACAAAATAGACTTCGTGGCTTAGTGGGGGATGCCCTTTTCTCTACCCTGCAACCTCTTTCCCACAGAAGAGACGTTGCGAGCCTATCCTTGTTTTATCGTTATTTCCATGGCAGGTGCTCGTCTGAACTCCAATCTCTGGTCCCCCCTCGCCAATCTTTCACGAAAAACACCCGTCTAGCTGAATCCACTGTGAAAAATTTCCCCCACTCTTTATCTGTGCCTAAATCAAAACGTGGATTCCATGAAAAAAGCTTCTTTCTTAGAACTGCACGCCTGTGGAACTCTGTTCCGTCTGCCCGCTTCCCACCTGATTACAACTTGGATGTCTTCAAGTCCAACGTTAACAAATTCCTAATGAACCGCTCCCTTAAGTAAACACTTCATCAAATCTCCACACTAACGTAATGTACTTGCAATAACCCTTATCCCTGAGTGACTTCCGGGCCTTGATAAGTGGTGACTACTGTGTAAAAAATAAAAAAATAGTTTAACAGCCGAAAGTGACGAAACCATTTTTCTTTGCTGTAACTTGCGGTGAGGAAACACACGTTTTTAAAGTGAAATGTTCATAGAAAAATAGAATTGCAAATGGATTGTTTGTCTTTTAGCTTAAATAGTAAATAAGGACGGCAAGAAGATGTACGTCAGGCGTACGAGTAAACTTTATTTTTGGAATATGACCGTGATGGTTTTGATAATTGCAAGCTTGAGACTAAGATTTAAATTGTAAATAGTCTATTGTTTTTATTTTGAAGTATGTCTACTAAGCAATGTATTAAAGTCATTTGTGAGTTATGTCAGCGATCAGTAGAAAATCGAAAAAAAAATTATAAGACAAGAATTTACGATGGACGTGGGTAGAATTTCGTCTTTTTGCTTCTCCCACATTGAATTGGTAAATTTACTTTAAGTATACTAAGATGACGCTGACATTCTAGATAGAGTGTAAACCATATTAATAAAACATTTCTTATTTCCAATTCTTCAATTCTTACTGGAAAACATTCCGCATTTGGGGACTATTAAAGAACACGGAGATAACGTTGCAAAAAGACTCAATTAATTGAATGAACTTGTCATAAAACTGTAAGTAATTTTGGGAGGCTGTGCACAATACTTTTTTGAGACAATGTATTTATTTAGACGAGGCCCCAGCCTTTTAGTTTAGTATTGCTACGACAATTGAATTAAGTTACCATGACAACAACAATACCAGCACCTCTGCACGAACCGTCATATCTCAAATGCATGTGCGGTATTGTTTATCTTCTACATCTTCTATAATCTATAGTACATGCCGGGAAGCATCGAGCCATAAATAACAATTTGCAAACATAACAAGAAAGAAACCAAGAGTAGACACATTGTATACACACGACTTGTTGAACACGTGTGTCTGCGTGTGTATTGTTGGGATCCCGTCGAGTTTTCTGATTTTATTAGGAATTGGTTTATCAACAAATATTCTAACTGTCCTTAATAAATACATAATGCAATGAAATGAAATAAGAAATTAAGTAAAGCGATAGATGTAGCTCATTAAAAATTACTCGTATCTACAGGAGGATAAAGATTATCACCTAAACTAATTAATCGATCATTATGAATTATATAACAGCTGTTAGGTGTAAGTGGTTTAAATATTAGTTATATTTAGTTTAATTTAGTTTTATGTAAAGGAGGTAAAAAAGATTTGGAAGCCTTTCGTAAAAATTAAGATACCTCCATTTTTTTTGTGTGAAATTTTCATAGGTTATAATCGTCAATTCATAAATATTTATTGAATTTCAGTTTCTTTGTATTATTCTAAAGGATTTTAGTGAGTCATAATATGAGGAAATCTCCCACTTGAAGATTTAGACTTATCAGATTTGAATTGAATTTGATCCACAGTGATTAAGACACCCTAAAATTAGACATTTTTTTTGCATCAAAATCATGTAATATAAAAAAATCAAATTTAAAATAAGGATTCTAGAAATAAGGTTTTGTTACATTGTCGGGGTTGTTCTGTATGAGATTACGGCGCCAGAACGTATATGTTACGTAGTAGGAGGGTGTAACAATGTATATTCAATGTTCATGTAATCGTGTGTATATAAGCAAGTGTGTATATTTCTTTCTGTTTCTCGCTGTCGTCTAGTGATTCCTAATTATTCCTTGTGTGTGTATGTATGTGTACGTGTGTATGTGTGTGGTTAGGTGAGTGTATGTGTGCATGTGTGTGTTTGTGTATGCGTGTATGTGTTTATGTGTACGTGTGTGACATACGTGGGGGGTGACATACATTACAGTCTTACATATAACATTTAATACACAAATGGGAACGGCACACAGTCTTAGGGTTATTATCTTGCCAACAGAAAAACATAAAATGCTTAAATTGAAGATCCTTTCAAGGAATCGATTAGTAATGTCAGTTGTATTTTCAAAATATGCTTTCCATATTGGAAGACTGGATGCTTTTCTGTTCTATTCTCCTTGGTCCCATGCCCAAAAGTCTGTCACTAGGGACTAAACTGTCCCGCAGGTTCGGACTGTCTCTCCGCGACTTCTTCCGTTGACTTCTATCTCGGACCTCTTTTGACTTTGTAAGTAACCCTTATACATCTAAATCAACAGATCTTATTACATCATTTACTTCCATGACCTGACATGAGACTTTTTAATCGCGTTTTACTATCCGTAAGAAACATATTTTGTTTACCACCACATTCTTTTTTTGGTTGTTTTAAGTTAAGCAAAATATTTACTAAACATTCTTTGTTTCAATAATATTCTTTCTGCATAACTTTTTCCTACATAACAGTTACAAAAACAACAATAATGTTCATTATCTAACATTTTACATTTTTAATAACAATAGTCGATGTTCGAAATCGACTGTCAGACAGGCTACCCGATGTTGCCCCAGCATAACATAACAATTTAATATCGTTATATGTTGATTTTAATCTCTGTAAGAATACACATAGATGGTGTAAAACTATTTTGTTTGGAGAATTTTTGCTTGTCTTGGGTTAGTATTTTCTTAATTCTTTATATTTAGGTGTTAGATTTTTATGCATTATAAATTATATACGTTTTTTACGTTGGGAGGTTGGGTGTACAAGTAATTGAAATAAAAGCCCGAGTACCTAAATGAAACGCAACATGAATATTAAATATGCATCGATGGGGAATCTGATGGAAGATATGCCCATCTAAAAATGGATATTTGTTGAAATTCAGTGCATGTAATGTTGACTTGGAGACTTATTAAATTATATGAGATACTTAAGATTTTTCTGTTGAAATTGAGACATTACTTAAAACAAATGAAATAATTAGTTTCTGATTATATTTAAACGAGAATGCAAAATGATTTTGAATATTAAATTGAATTAACACATATTTTTCGTAGTTTCAGAAGGATAAAGAGGAGAAGAAAAGAGATGGACAGTGAAAGAAAGAGAGAGAGAGAGAGAGAGGGAGAGAGAGAGAGAGAGGCGTACAGAGAGCGGGGAAGAGAAAGTTATAGAGGGGAATGAATGATGTACACCTCATAACAAAAATTCGAAAAGGAGAGAACGAGGAATTGAAATTGATGTCGAATTAGGGTGAGCGAGAGTAATGAAGCGTGTATGCGTGAGAGAGAAAGAGAAAGAGAGCGAAAGATGGAGAAAGAAAGTGAAAGAGAGAGGGAGAGCGAGAGAGTGAAAGAGTGAGAGAAAAAGAGAAAGATATGACAAATGAATAAGTTAAATAGGAAGATACAACGAGGCAGAGTAGCAATATATATATATATATATATATATATATATATATAGATAGATAGAAAGAAAGAGAGGAAAGAACGATTGAATAAGAGAAAGAGAGATAGAGAGAGTGAGAATAGGAGAAAGAAAGATAGAGATAAAGATAAAGAGGGAGATAGAGAAAGAGGTAGAGAGAAAGGCGAATAGTTCGCGGGGGGAAAGAAAGAGAGAATGGCGGATTGAGAAAGACAGAAAACTTAATAGCGAAAGTACGTCGAAAACTTAATAGCGAAAGTACGATAGAAGGGGCATATATCAAGAAATAGATAGATAGATAGATAGATATATAGAGAACGATGGAAAGCGATGTCGAGTGCGTACGAAGGAACGGGTGAGAAGAGAAGATAAGGAGTGAGAGAGAAAGAAAGAGATACCATGTAATAAATGACAACAGCGATTACACAAGGTCTTTGCATAAATAATTTATCTGTTAAACAAAGTTCGTTTTCTAATTAAACATTTTTAATTTTCTCGGAAATACATTAAACAACGTTTCTTGCTTGATGTTATACGATAATGAAAAAGCAATAAAAGAGATAAAATCACTTTTCGTAAATGTCTTTTTATACGTTTTATTTAAGTTCGAAACAAGATGGAAGTATATCAAGATTGAGTTCACCAACATCTATTTCTATGTAAATTAAAGAAATTCATATCTGATATTAAATCGCCGATTCTCTTTGTAAGCAAATTACTGGGAGGACTGAACATTTTCGCATAAACATTTCGACGATACCTGCTTATTTACCCGTCGATGGCGGTGAGATTGGTTTCGAGTTTATTTAGCCACCGAGTCGAGCTATGGGTACTTATGGCGTCTCTGTAGTGAATTAATGATTCACTGATTGGTATATATGTCGTTACAGTGGAACTGGTTTAGTTATTCATTTTCTTTTACATTGGCAGGTGGGAGTGAAGAGGAGAGGAAATAGAGTTCTATATTCACTTCTGAAGCGAACTGGTGTCCATATGATATGCCCAGAGCGTGTTTGTTGGGGTCTATTACCATCCGTCTTCGGATGTGCTTTTCATTTCAATTGAAATATCTACAACATTTCTGCATGTCATTTTACTTGAACCACTGCTGCTCGTTGTTCTGGAAATAAGTCTGTTGGAACGAGATTCCTCTGTTATATACTATTTTATTTTACGAGGTGGGGATCATCGCTAATCAAATCCCGTAGAATACTCGAGGATAAAGGTTAAGAAGTTTTTAGTATTTAGTATGATAATGCATAATGGTTAGGGTATTTGTTAATGAAACGGAAGTCTGGGTTCAATTCTTGGTCGATTCACACCAAACACTGCAAAAATGGTACTTGATGCCTGCTTGTTAAGTTCTCAGTACCACAAGGGAAGGATCAAAGCAAAGTGGAGTAATTCTCGATAAATCGTGATGAAGTAACCAATGAAAAATATCAGGTGGCTAATGGGACATCACTGTCATGATCGGTAATGGGGCAAATTGGAAAGGATTTAATGATTTGAGATAACGGTTCAACAAGATCTTGTTTACATTGGACACCATATTGTAGTCAGCTACAAAGCAGCCTCAAGGTATTGTGTTCAACAGAAGGCCAATTTTAGGAAATACATTTTGCTCATGGAATTTTCGTTTCGTTTTATGCACGGATAGAGAGAAAGGAAACTTGTTGATAGCGGTTGTAGATAGACGAGTGTATGTTGCGAATGTTTAAGAGAGGGTCCATGATGCCGAATTTAACTATAGAAAGCCAAGATAAATATTTTATTTTGTCATCATCATGAGCCGTTATAACACAAATATCATCACAGAATAATATGACATTAAACCAATAATTGACACCAGCATAGATTTCTGTATAGATTTTGCCCTCAGAAAGAATTGGAATAGATTTCCACAAAATCGTTACAAAGTGTGTTTATTGCAAAACCTTTTCACTATTGATTTTAACATGTATTTTTTAATATCAAAATGACAATTAACGCATAAGAGTTAGGGTGTTTGTTAATGAAACGGAAGTCTGGGGTTCAATTCTTGGTCGAGGCACACCAAACACTGCAAAAATGGTACTTGATGCCTGATTGTTAAACTTTCAGTACTACAAGGGAAGGATCAAAGCTAAGTGGAGTATTTCTCGATAAATAGTGATAAAGTAGTCAATGAAAACGAGTCTGTTGGGTCATTATCGACTATGGGCTACCAATGCACTTTTTAATGGAGGAATTCTGAATTATACGAGGTGCCTTCAATAAGTTTCCAAACTTTTTTATGCAATCATTTAAAATTGTCGTAGTAACAGGAAGAAAATTCAGTATATTATTGTTATATATCTTATGAGATGAATGACCGATTTTTGTGATTTCACGCTCAAATGAACACCTACAGTAGAAATTGGAATACATCCTACTAAAGACTGATTGTGACAGTTGGTGAGTTTCAAAAAATTTGATTTGAACGTGAGGACACTTTAAAAGAAAGATATGTAAAAAAAAATGTTTTAAAATTGGAATAAAATGCCTCAGAAACGTATGGAATGCTTCAGACTGTTTTTGGACTATCTTACATGAATCGAACATCAGTTTTTTAGTAGCATAAAAGATTCAAGGAAGGCAGGGATTCTGTGAGGGATAATGAGAGGTATGGGAGAAGCAAGGAAATCAGAACACCACAGTTGATTGACCAAATAAAGAATTTCATGGATAAAGACCATCATGTATCTATAAAAATAACAAGTGTACAGTTTGATCAATAAAAGAAAAATAAGATATTCGTTTAGCACGGCTGTCGAGTGAAATTTTTTCCCCTTTTCCTTATACATATTTGTGAATTATTCCACGGATTTCGGCCTTTTGGATTATTTTGGACCATCTTCCAATTATGCGATTTCCTTGGATTTTACTTGTGCGAATGGAAATTTAACTAACTTTCTTGGATTTACATTTTTGGATTTTACCGTCATTGGATTCTTTACCTTTCACCAGACTATCCATTCACGTGAAATCACCCTTTTCTCCACCATATTTCTCTGCTTAACTTTTTGTTATCAAGTAAGATATTTGACTTACTTGTAGTTTCATCAAATACTTTTGTATGCAAAATCCGATCCCGGATTTTGCTAATTTCTACCCTCTGATGAGAAGGAAAGTATTTCTTCGAAACTCTGCGGATTAAGGGCTATCCACTTATCAAGTGTTTCCTTTTCAGATTAAATGTGTTTTTAACTCTTTTTAAAAGTGTTTTTAACATGTTTTATTAACTATTTGCTCTTATATATATATATATATATATATATATATATATATATATATATATATGTGTGTGTGTGTGTGTGTGATTGGGTATAAAGCGTGTATTTGAGCTTAAGTCAGATACTTTTTATGAACTTATTAAAATGTTCTACTTTTTCTGTATTTTTTAAAAACGATTTGATAAGCACTTTACGCTTGTTGGTGATTTTTCATGTTTTTTTACGATCTTTTATATTTCCAAATCGATGTCCTCCATTTTTTTTTATTATCGACAATTTTTCTTCTCGCATTTATCGACTCTAGACAACAGAAATAAGGAAATCATTTAAGCAACAATATTTGACTCATAACAGAGAAGAAAAAAAAAGAAAAACATAAATGTTTGAAGGCAAAATTAAAATGAAATAATTCATGCCAAGAAGAAATTTGGACGCAAATTATAACGTTGGAATCATTTTTATGAAATTGCATAAACTATATATAAGCCAAACAAGGCATATTGCAACTTGGAACGTTACTATTTAACATCCTGTCTAATACAGGACTGTGTGGAATTGAGCAGCGAGATGTTTGTTCACATTACATTTTAACACTTGCAGGTCAGTACAGTTATGGAAGCAGGAAACAGGAAGAGGATTCCAAACACTAACAGGGAAGAAACTATTAGAGTAGAATGCTGCTTGTCCGTGTTGTTGGGAGTAAGTCGAGGGCGTGCTATGACTCAATCAGAGAATATTCTATTAAAGTACTTGCAAAACAAGCATAAGGGGCAATACTGCAGCGTGTAGTTGCGTAAAAATATCTAGTTTATTTCGCAGTTACCAGATGACACCATTCGGCAAAGTTGAGCCAAACATCTTTTTAGATCATTTATATGGGAGACAGACAATCTGTAAAATAAGCGTTATACATATTTTTCAGTCATATTGCTTTTTCACTGATACTAGATTTTGCAATAGAAGCGAGAGTTTGATAACATCACAAAACATTAAAATCTACACGTACGGTATTTGTAAAAGTACGATGCTATGATAGAAGCAGTATATTACAATTTAAAACATTAAAATAACTTTATTGCACTCAAAACAAAAGCACAATGTTACTTAGACGTAAAAGCAACTGTGAGTATCTCAAGTGAGGAGTTGAACATCAATGTTTTTGTATTCCTTAGTTATCGTTTAGCATAGATAACTGACCAATCATATTTGTTGTTATTTCTGCTGTTTTTATTAACCAATGTATTTGCTTCTCTCAAAAAGCTTAGGCCCAGCTAATCTTTACTTTACATTATTTTATTTTGTTTTGCTTGGTTGTCGAGTTTTACCTTATTTTAACACATGCGTGATTGGAATGATTTCTTCTCTATGCATTTTTTATTCATAGATACATAAATGTTTATTTTATTTTTTATTTGTTTTATTGATTTGTTATGTATATGATTACCCTAAAATATAGTTTATTCTATTTCTACTGTTCATTGCTATTTCGCTTCTATAGTTTAGTAAGTTTTGGTATCTTCGAAATTTAAAATTTGAAGCTTCTGGTTCAAATGTAATCTCTTTATAATTACATATACCGAGCAATCTTACTTTTTTCTACTTAATTATCAGTAAACGCCTTTTTTCTTGAAATTCCCATTTCTCCACATGTTATGTTCACATATTTGCTGCAATCAAAATATCTTGAGTGTAATTCAAACATGAAAAACACAACCAGGCTATTTGACACTGTTACTAAATTAGTAAATTATTATCCTTCATCTCAAAGTAGCACACAAATTCAAGAATAAGCATGACCTTTTGTTGTTGGCACTTTTTCGAAAAGGATAGGCTTGACCTCCGCTTCGGAAAAGCTACCCCCCCACAAAAAACCTAGCATTCATCTCTGAGGTCGAGCTATTTCGGTCACACTGTTGTTGTTCAATGTAAGTATGTGCTCTGATAACATTACAGTGGTCACTTTCCGGCATGGTTGCACCAGTAAAAGGACGACAAATTTTTTACGATCTGTTTACTATGACGAGTTCCTGACTGACAATGCTGTTGACAAGTCTTTTCTTGTAGCTAATAAAACAACGACTATTGATATCTTTAGAGCATGTCTTTCGCTGAATAATATGTGCTTAATTTTTGGTTGGATAAATACGAGCTGTTGAAATTTTCATCGAACTTGATACACGTGTCAGAATATATTCGAACACCTCATTTCTCCACAATACTTGCAACACGCATTGGATTTGCAATTATTTCAGTGTTATCATCTTATAACACAGATTTCAATAGTTCCACCACAATCCATATCCTGTCATTTAATACATCGCAAGATTGTGAATAGACTGAAGCCATAATTTACGTGTCTGCTATCATAATGGTTGGATTCATCTTTAGTCGCTGTCACGCATGTTTCGCCTTTGATTTTTCTATTCACTTACTAACTTTCACATGAGGGCCAGATGTGACAACAAGATCGAGCTCAATCAGCATGGCAAAGGTACCAGAGCTGAACTGGCACACTACTAATATTGTAATCCTAATTTATGGGACGAAAAAGGATACGCTCATAACATACTCGAACTCAGCAATCACCCGAAATCAATAACCAATCATCTATAAAAGTTGTCTGAATTTGACTAGTCAGCACTCTCCAGTAGGAACATCCATGTCGACTGAAGATAAACCAATCCAATTATAAGAACACATTTTTAACAATCGAAAATGGCCTCAGCACTGAGAAGAATTAGTAGACAAATGCATTTTGATCTTAGTGAGATGGCATAAAATGAAAATCTACTGTCGCAGTCGGATTTATCAATCTCCTCACGAGTGTCACGTGCTTTCGACAAACTTGGAAATTTTAATATCTCCTCAGTAGCCACGTAAATATTTGTAAATTCTCGCAACTGAGATTAGGTATTCGTCCTACATAAAGTTAACATATTTTTACTTGCAATCCAAAAATATTATTCCCAATACAATAATACAAATTCAGCGTTGGGTTAAAATTCACAGAATATAAAAGAAGGAAATAGATTCACCATTTTATTGTTTCAGATATCAAAATATCATACATCATAGCTAAGTGTCAAACAAGCAAAAAGATTCCCATGATGAGCATTATTTAAATAAAACTGAAGGTGAAAATCGCCGCAAACTTCGGGATTCCACTTTCTATCACTAATCGGATAATTGTCCAATTCACCAGAGAGGGGAAAATAATATTATTTTGCCTAGATTCTTCAGGGCCCTCTTACAGCAATCATAACGTGCAATCATTTTCTTCTTTCTTTGTTAGTACGAAAAATCGCTCTCTGTATTTCAGAGAAAAATATTTAAAAAAATAAACGAGTAGAAATTTTATTTGCCATAACAATAAAACAAAAAACGAAGTTCAGTTATTGAAAAAACTAAACAAAACAAAAAACAAAACAAAAAGACAATAAAAACACGTTTGAGTCATGTTCAATTCGATATGAAAAAAAATTAAATGAATAAATATTGATCGAATGTCAAGCTCAATTTTTAGCTTTCATAATTCAGGTAATTTTAATTTCCTGTTAACATATTTAATAATCGCAACGATGATACTACAATTTTGGTGAAATATTGTCAAATATTGATTATCTTATTAGCCAATGCCTCATAATATACAAGATACACAAGATACGTGAGCACAAACGTTATATTTATTATAGCAGAAATACCATTTGATTTCATTTTTTTATTTCAGAATTATTAATGCCAGATCCAATAACGTGACACAAAAAAATGAAAAGACACTATTATGTTAATGATAAAATCTGATTACAACAATTTAGAAATAAAACCATTCTTCCAAGTTTTTCATTCTGTTTGAAGAGTTAAATTATCATTTCTCTTTGACAAATGTGCTCTAAAAATACAAGGTCTATTATATAGCTATATTCTATAGACGTGTATTTAATGTCTGAAATTAAAATTCGTTACTCGAATAAATAAATTAATAAATAAATAAAAATTAGATATAAATAATTTCGCTAAAGGAGATTCCCTCCTCCCCTTTCTTAGCGAGAAATTTAAGTACTAATTTTTATTCTAGAAAATATCTCAAATTTAGGTTTAAGCTTAACAGTTATTAAAAAGACATTGAAATTGAGAGAATCTTACTTACGCAAGGAATCTAACTCAAAACCAATGCAAAATATTTGAATTTTTAAAATTTAAGAGTAAAAACTTCTAAACATATAGAAAAAAGCATATGTATCTAAATTTTCATTACGAATTTCCCACTCTTTTTATTTTTTGAATACGGCTAAATGAAACTAAATATATACCATATTACGACCACTTACGCTTCGCGGCTATATTACAAAATTCATAATTATCGGTGAATTAGTTTAAGAACGAATCTTATATGCAGACATAACAGAAAAGAATAGACACTAAGATAAATATTTTTCTTAAGATTGATATATGCTTATTTATATTTACAGAAGAGAACAGTTTCAAAATTACCTTAGAGTATCTCATTAAAATTGCGTCTAACAACACTGAAGCATGCCGCGAAGCAAAAATGCATCAGATTTATCAGAATTTCTGCGAGGACGAATCGTGGGTCAACATGAAGTTGGTCTTAGTCAACGCAAAATAACAGGAAATCCTTTTAATATACTTTTCTACTGTTAATAGAATGATCGTATAATTCACAAGAAAGGAAAATAAGTGCACGAAACTGAATCCAGGTAACCCTAGGCCCTCTGAAACAACATTGCGTCATGTGAAAAGAAATGTTGAAGCAGATCCTCAGTGAAAACCCCCTGACACTGCAACACTGATGTCAGTTCCAGAACATCTGTCGGTAATCTTCACAAGCTGGGCTACTATGGTAGAACTGCGAGAAAAAAACCCTCTTCTTTGTCCTACCAATATTTATCACAGAAAAGATTGGGCTCATAAGATAGTGGAGAGGCCTCTAACCTTTTGAACCTACGTCATTTTCTCTGATGAGTTACTATTTACATTATTTTCCAACAGTGAAAGAGGATGAATATGGAGGTTCCCTCAACAAGAGTTTGACTTAAAAAGACTGCAGACACGCTGAAAGATTGGAGTTTATCGGTTATCGTATGGGGTGCAATTTGGAGTAATGGTCGGTCAGACCTGATGGGGTGCGAAGCAAACATCAATTCTGCTAAATATGTTTCAATATTTCATGAATGACTCCTATCAACATTCACAAGTGGTGAAATGAACTAAGTTTACTCTCTATTTATGGAAGACGGAGCTCTTTGTTACTCTGCAATATCGTTTGAGCCCAAATAGGATTAATACACTTCCATGGCCAAGCCAGTCCCCGGATGTGAACTCAATTGAAAACATTTGGGACATATTAGACCGGAACCTTTGCAAAAAGGAAAGTAAGCCATCTTCTAAGTCTAAACTTTTAGCAATATTATGTCAGACATGGAAAGAAATTCCTCAAGATGTTATTCATCAACCGATCAATGCCATGCCTAGAAGGATCCTAGCATTAAAAACAGCAAGTATTAGTTATTAAATTTGTGACTATTTATTTTTTATTTTATTCTATTATTTGTGTTTCTTGAAATAAACGGTTAATATGAATGTCTAATGTTTTCTGTCATGTCTATGCACCTACATAAATGTAAACTTACATATTATTAAAAGTCAATAATAATAATAATAATAATAATAATAATAATAATAATAATAATAATAATAATAATAATAATAATAATAATAATCCTTTTACTACTAATAATAATAATCGTGATTATGGTTATATTAAAAATAAACCGTAATACCAAAACAAAGTAAAATAAAATCCTAATAAAAAACACAATAAAATGGAATAAAGATAATATTAAGATTAAAATCAATAAAGTTTAAAACTTGTCGATAGCATTAAAATATATAATAATTTTTAATAAAAATAAATTAAGACAGTAAAGATTAAAATATAATATAACAATCTAAAATAATTATAATTATTGCAACAATCATAAATATGACATAAACTGCACAGCTGGTAATTTTCGGATTGTATGGTTACGACTGTATACGAATGGTGAAAAGTAAAATGGTATAATCATGCTTACGATGCTATCACAATACACAGATAGGAGTAACAAATTTAAATATGCGATTATATAATCTCATGAGATGTATTCGAGAAGTCATTAATTTGTGTATAAACTTAACAAGCAGGATATACAATAGTTATAAATACCACAATCGAAATACGCTCGTATAGGTAACTAATTATACAGTTTCGCTATAAACCCAAAAGATCAATCATAAGGATGATTTTGCATAACATAGTAACCTACAACAATATTGATATACTAAATAAGTAGGTAATATAGACCAGCTTCTCTAAAACAATTTACTCTGTGCTACCAGATGACACTGTCATGTCTTGCGAATCCAAAATAAAACAGCATTTTTTTCTATAAAATAATCATACCAAACACCATGAAAAATATTTGAAGATATGAAGAATTGCAGTGTCAATTTTTTTTCCCCCAAATTACCGAATTCGGCATTAAATAATACAAAAAGGGTTGATATGCCGTTAATCAAAAACAACCAAATCAAAACACGTTAACTAGTCACTAGTTTTCTTTGCAAATCATGTTCTTTAACAAGAAGCCATGGTCACAAGGCGAGGATGTGTTGCAATTCGAGGTATGATTGTTTATCGCGTTCGTTCTCATCGTCCTGATCGTGCCTGTTGATATATGGCTGCATAGTTAAATAGTATTAGTACCTATTTACTTGCGTTCGCACGAAGTCTAAATATAAATCAAGATCAACATCACGCTTAACGTGGGGTGCCAAACTATAAAAACGATATAAAGATTCTCATGCACATGTGGCGCTTAGTAATGAGCGGATTGGTAAGCCACTTTTCGTATCACTTTTTCTAGCTGGAGATTGGGTTTCCTGCCGGATGACAGACTATAAACATCCGCTATCTCATACATTCCAACCGAAACATCTTTTAAATATTCTAATCGTCCCTTAAAGTGCAATTGTTTGTATCTCTCTTGCACTTGGTTCACTGAGTATATTTGCTAAGTAGTTTTTGAAATTCTTTTTCATGAGTTCGATTGCTCTTATAATTACTGGAATGATGGTGATTTTTAAAACTTCGAATTTCTTTTCATGTTGTATTTCGTTGGTATTTCGTTATATTTTCCCATTTAGCTCTGTTTAAACTAGCAATATTAGAAACACTAACTTATTAGGTTGCTTCTTCTTCTTTCTTTTCATTATATAACTAAAATACATCAATTCCTATAATATTCTCTCCTTGCGTCTCACACAAATAACGACTCTCAGATATAAATCCCTGAAAAAAAAAAAAAAGAAAAAAAAAGACGGATGTATACTTAATTACCAGTGTGGCTTTAGTGTCGACTTTTTCAATGATCAAAACTACTGCATATAAATTGGATAGTCTTATCTTTTAACGTACAAATATGTTCAAAGCAAATCAGACAGGCTTGAATCCGGTTGGTTGGTCAATATTTTTAAATTTGCAGTCAACATCGTCAAAAGCAATATCTGATCCTTACCGTTTTCATTGTTGCGAAGCGACATATAATGGATAATGGATGATGATATATGAATCCTTGAACTCTCTGGAATCGAGAAGATGCCGTATTATTTCACGCAGCATGTCTTGGACAAGGATAGTCCGGTGTCATCATCCATCGCTCTCCAGGGTTCTGAGCACCTAGGATTGCGAAATGGTAACCCATTTTAGTACTGACCAAATTCAATGTCGCTTAATTTTAGTGATCTAACGAGAACTGGAGTGTCAGCATGATCATGGCGTCATATAATACTACTGGAAAATACAGAGGAGAAACGTCTATTCTTAAACCAGACGTTATAAATCAGTGCAAACAAATACACAAAAAGGGGTAACTGCCTTAGATACATTTCGCATAGAAGTTCATTGATCCAGAAGTTGTCCAGCCCGAGATGTTTCAACGCACCCAAAAATTTCTCTTTAATTATACGATCTTCATATTATTCCAATTGTTAGGGTCGCCCAAGAAAAGCCTGCTAAATAAGCATCGAACTGTGACATACCTAGTTTGTACCATGTGGTGAAAATTCAGTGCTGATAGACAATTGCAAGTCTTCTACATCTTTTTCTAACGACATACCTCGAACCTTGCTTATCCCCAGTTTTGTCTCTGCTAGGGTTTTCTGAGCACTCGGTTGTCTCAATAAAGATAAAAACAAAGTATAACAAAACTCCAAATATATCTCTCCATAGAACAGTGTATCGATACTCGATAACTGACTGGGACAATTTCCGAACGTTCAAAGCAAAACCACCCCTACATACTACTTCATTTGCTTTAATCGTCGTAATAGATGTTTTGAAACTAAAGTCTCCTTTAGAACTGCCAACACTCACCGCACAAAGATTATAGAAAACGTGAGAGTCATATACTCAGTCCATCAAGTGCAAAGTAGCACAGAGGCTTGATTTCCATAAGTTTTGGCGAATAACAAAGTTCTGAATAGATGCGTGTCCTCTATCCCGGTCATCATGAACGGGTCCACGGTGTTTTCGTCAGCATTAGACAAAGTTACATTTTTTGTTAAGAACTTTGCATCAAACTCAACCGGATGCGTTTAGGCTCACCTACCTCCTGTATTTCCTCTCAAGACCAATTTCCTCTATCATCAATCGAAATAACATTCAACAATAATGTTAAACGAATTCTTTCATTCGAATCTCAAAGCGACTAACCCTACGGCTTCCAAGGCCAAACATAATCTCGTCACCGCGGTCAAATGCTCAACTCTTTTCGAGTTGAACTTTTCCTTTTTTTTCTCAATCAAAATTACATTTGCCTTTTTTTTTTGCTCGAGTACAAATCTTTAATGATAATTTGAAAATAAAAATCCATTGAAAATAACTATCAAAGGCACGCTCGCTTCTATCACTGCGTTCAAGCCTATTATGCAACGGTCAAATCATAACGAACTGGTCCTCAACTTTATTTATATAGAATTAAATGTTTTAACTAAACAACAATTATTTATCATTCTTACATGAATATTGCGTCATTTTATTATTTAGCTAAATAGACGCTGGCTCTTATAATTACTAGTTGACATATTTGGTAATGTTAATCAAAGGCCGTAGGTATTATGGCAATTAGCTTGACTTGGGGGCTGAATTTCTCGGCACTAATCACACCGAGCAGTCACTGGGACTCCGCTCAAGCGATAGCGTTACAAATTTTAACGCATTCAAAACCAATCTTATATATTTTCACCACAAACATTTTGATCCCCACTTCGCCCCCAATTGATATGAATGGTTCTCGTCTCAAATAAGCTTCCGGCTTTGATAAACTTCTGCATCTGATCTTCAATCCTGATCTGAAATGAAAGACATATCAAATCTGTCGCCAAGGTCGCTGGAAAAATGGTTACGTCATTCTACCGCTCCAGAAGGTATTTTACTCCCGACGAAATTCTGTATAAGAACCAGATATGCCCTAAAATGGAGTATTGTTGCCACGTCTGGGCAAAAGCTGCCCAGAGCAACTTATCCTGCCTTGACATAGCTCTAAATCGTCTTCGAAACCTTAAAGGTAATACCCTTTTCTTTTCCCTGCAACCTCTTTCCTAATCAAATTATACCCAATTTCTGTTACTAACGATTAGTACGCTATTGTCCTGCGGACTACCGTACACTCATTAACGTTAACCCTGAATATCTTCGGGCTCTTATAAGTGGTGGATCCCTTGTAAAAAAATTATCAAAAATCTCGTAATATGCCTTCATTTAGAGTTAAGGTTTACACGTCTGCAACTGATATGTATGTATTATATGCATACAGTTTTTGGACTTAGGTGTGTTAAAACGAAATTTTCCATGTAATGTTAGAAAAATATCCAGAAGACAAATTAAGAAGTTAAACTGACGTACTTAGGCAGTTGAACGCGCCTTTGTCATATCAAAGAACCTACTGTTGATTTTATATGTTGGACCTTACTGCTTGTGTGGTTATAAAAATTCTCAAATGCACTTGTGATGTTTGGCTGTATAAGGTGTTAACTTAGGTTAAAATCGTATGTTCTTCCTTTCATCGTATTATTTCGATTATCAATCACCGATACCTACTGAAAACATTCCAATACAAAACCTATCTAAGAACACTGCCAGACAAATAAAGTACCTTTGTATAAAATAAAAAATCGGCCTAGCCGTTTTCGAGTCCAAAGGGAACAAACACTTTCTCACACACAGCCACGCGCACACAAAGTTCCTTTTGTATAATAGTAGAGATATATACGATTATAGTAGTAATTGCCCTCTCCCTCCAGCGAGTTTATTTTTTAATATTACAGGTACGTGTATTTTACTGATCTCTTATTAGCTGATATAAATGTCTTATATTTTAACTATTATCCAATACAGAGCCGTTTTTGCACACACTATCCGCATATTTTTATTATCTGTTTCTTGTTTATTGAGTATTTGATGAAATGTTGACTAATTTTATACACCAAAATAATATCACATGCATCCATCTATTCTATTTTTACCCAATGTCCAAAAGAATCATTGAATCGGTGACTACTTGTGCAAAGAGTAATTACTTGTATGATTCTAATGCTTTGTAATGTTGTCGAACTCAAATTTGAAATCATCTATAAAATAAATCTCACCTGTCTGTTTAAATGTATGTATGTATGTATGTATGTATGTCTACCGTAAACTCTCGACAGAAGCAACGGATTTTCACGAGATCGGTATCGTTTTGGAGCACGATCCTTCGGACGACAAATATCGACAAATATCTGAAGATTGGCTAAAAACATTAGTTCCTTCCTTCACCCTCAACTGGGTACTTTTCTACAAGGAGGGGTCGCCTTTTTCGTCGATATTTTCGAAAGTCATCCCTTCTTTTCGATTGACTAGCCTTAATTTAAATCTTCGCCACTTCCGGTTTGGCAATAGACGTAACGGCAAAGACGTCACATTCTTTTCATGTTTTTTCTTCCTTCGCGGTACGGGTTCGAGCCTGCCTACGTACTACCACTTTTTTTTTTTTTGCTCAACACACACCTCCAAACACCCGGGGCACCCGGGCTAGTTTAAGATAAAAAAAGACCTGAAATGATAATAACAGAGGAAATGAAGTTAAACGTTCAACTTTTGAATCGGTGAAAAAGAAAAAAAAAACTATTTTTGGTTTTTCTATTTATAAATTTTTTCTTACCATTCTGTTCTATTTGAGGATGGGGCATCATATTGGATGCCAGATATTTACCTGCTATCTCATACATTTTGAACTAGAGGTCTTTTAAAGATTTTTTAAAAGATTTTAACCGTCACTTAAAATGCAATTGTTTATATCTGTCTTACTCTTGGTTCACTGGGTATAATTGTAGGCAGTTTTTGAAATTCTTTTTCATAAGTCCGAATGCCTTTCTAATTACTGGAATGAAAGATTTTAATCTCTTTCTCCTTCCTGTCGCATATCACTATATCAGATTTATTAACTCGGTTCCTTCGACATGCAACTGCATGAATGTACATATGCACAAGAAATGTCAAGATTGAGGTTTCTTTTTGTTGACTAACACCACTACTTGCTTCGGACCGAAAAAAAGGTTGGGTTAAACAGGAACATTTTAGATCAATTTTGCAAGATAAATATGCAAATAATAATGGATGTGTTGCCACAGTCAATAAAGTAATGCGGTTCACGCTCGCTAAATATTTTCTTTAAATTCTTTTCTTTTTTGATGTTTTCTTGTCACCTCTGTAGATTGCAGACATTTCCTTAATTTTCAAACTACACGTTATGGCATGGATAAGGCAAATCATGGTTCGATGCAGGTTCAGATTTGTAACGTCCACCATAATACAAGTAGTATAAAATAGCCAAATCCGAGAACACCAATTAATGAAGATGTGTTCAAACTATGTGCATTAGACATGATAATAATTGTTCTCGGCAAAAAAAATTGCATTAATGTCACTACCAAATAATGCTATTCACAACCGAATTGGCGATCTGACTGATGATGTTTTGAATCAAGTTATTTCCGATGTCAGGTCTAGTTTTCCGGAAATCTCTTTCCAGTTGGTTGAATCAACTGATGTTTCAAACCGCATTGATTAGGTCTGTCAGTGATGGTTATGTCCAACAAGATTTCTTGCTTTGTGAAAATAACCACACAGGAAAATTTATATCATATTTTGAAAGGCGTCTTTTCGGGCATAATTTAGCATTCTGTGTGGATTGCTGGCACCCATGCGACGATAGAAAATAAGTGAATTTTCTGCACTGATGAGGAGGGAAATTTTGAACTTGCAAAAACATTGAAAGATATACTCATCTCAGTGTAAATGTAATTAGCTGGCTTAGCGATCATGCTGTAACCTACCAGATCTATCATGTCTTTTATAAACATCTGAAAAATGATTGCATATTTTTTTCAGTTGACCCTCATAGGAGCGAATTATAGTTTACTTTGCGAAACGCGTTTAAAAATATAAATAACACAACGGATGAATGTCTGCCATTTTTGCTCGGACGAATAAAAAGTAATTTATGAAATTTTTCATCGCTCAAACAAAATATACCTATAAGAAATGCATGCGTTGAGTACTACATATGAAAGGTGTTGTGACTTTGAAGAACTGATAATAAATAAGACAACACAGTGGTATATTTACGGGAGTGAATTTCAAGTTCGTGTTGTCTTATTGTCTTCTGTATTTACAGAAGTACAGAATAGTATGTTTTTCTAGGCTTACCGAAAACTTTGTACTGACGCAACACAAACTGTTTTATATTGATACATTCTCTTTTTTACTCTGTGCTCTCAAATTCATAAAAATTTCAGCTAAGAAAACAAAATAAAATGGCTGATAAAAATACTGCAGTCAATATTCAAGGTTCTCGTTATTTACACGAATAAATTTATTTTGATAGTCTGATGCCAAACTTAGCAAATAAAGACATTATACAAAACACGTTTGCTTTATTCAGTGTGGATCGACACTCTTGATTTTAATGACCTTTAAATGTAAAAAAAAAACATAAATCTTAAATATTTTGAAAATAGATATAGTATAAATCTAAAAAGTAGCAGATATAGAAAACCTTCTGAGAGCGAAAAAAACAACAACTTTCATCTGGCAACGTTCTCACGTGCATACATAAAAGACTTAAACTCTGTAATTTCTAGAAATTAATGACGCAAATTCAAGTCTTACTATTAAGCATCGATTTTTTAGGATCAGATTAAAAATGATGAACCAAAAAATAAAATTGCATTAGGCTATATTCCACGTCCTAATAAAATATTCGTTTTCTTTTACATTTTATAAAAAGCCTAATTATTCAATCCATATTCATGTAAAATTATTAATTTTGATATAAAATGTAAATTACTTGATGCATCAGTCAAATAAAGTTAAATATTGGCAAAATATGCTAATTTTGGACATAAACCGGTAGCGTTCCAATATCGGAACAGTCAATTATATCAACACCGGTTATGTGCATGTTATTCTAATGCTTTTTATTTTAAGATACAAAACTAACATTTTAGAATATCATACTTTAAATAAAATTGAAATTAGTGTTGATGAAAACGAAAAATAACATGTAAACTAGTTACTTTATGCGATAGTTAGTCATACTTTCAAACATAAACCAAATTGGATGGACAATTAAATGTTTAGAATATTGTTTTGATTAAAGCTGAAAATTTGGGAGGAATTGTTTAAAATAAAATGTCAGTTCGGTTGAACTAACATGCATATTAGGGCTGATTGAATAAAGCGTTTCATGTTCCGAGCATACACATTCTTAAATGACAAACTCTGAAAGGCATTATATTTTTTTTTTATTAATACTTCATTTCGATATTTCCAACATTATTTTTTTTATTTTACAACTTTTTTGTCAATGGCTATTTTGTTAAAGTACAATTTATCACACAGAGATTGGATACAGATGTTTTACTTTGCTGGCAAAAATGTCACGAGCAAAGAGACAACATATAAAGAATTCAAGAGAATCTGATATAAAAAAAGGAACATTTTCTGAATGAAAATAAATTCTAATGCAGATACAATAAAATTACACATATATTGTCTTATGCTGCTTCTACTCTTACTTGTCGCTTTATTCCATTTTTCACTACTCTTCTCTATATCATCCTATACCCAACCATTTTACGCACCAATCAAACCTTTTGTTCACAATTTAAAGTATCAAACGCACAAACCAAGCTTTTATTTTTACATCATCAACGCTCTGATCCCCATAGGGCATCACTTGAAATGAATGGCTCTCGTCTTGGGGAGGCCTCATGTTTTGACAAGCTTCTGGGCTTGACCTTTACTCCTGATCTTAAATGGAATACGTACATTAAATCCGTTGCCAAGGCCGCTGGAAAAATGGTCGAATCCTTCTATCGATCCAGTATATATCTCGCTGCTGATGCAATTCTCTATCTATATAAGAGCCAGGTACGTCCAAGGATGGAGTATTGTTGCCACATCTGGGCAGGAGCTGCTAGAAAGGACTAATCCTGCCTTGATAGAGTTCAAAATAGACATCGTAGCCTCGTAGGAGATGTCCTTTTCTCTTCCCTGCAACCTCTTTCACATAGAAGAGATGTTGCGAGTTTGTCTCTGCTTTATCGTTATTTTCATGGCAAATACTCGGCTGAGATCCAATCTATGGTTCCCCCTCGCCAGACTTTCACAAGAAACACCCGTCTAGCAGAAAACACTATCACTAATTTCCCCCACTCTTTATCTGTGCCTAAACCTAAACGTAGATTCCAAGAACAAAGCTTCTTTCTCAGAACTGCACGCCTGTGGAATTGTCTTCCGTTTTCCTGCTTTCCAGCTGATTACAATATGGTTGTCTTCAAGTCTAACGTAAACAAGTTTTTGATGAACCGTTCCATATAAGTAAGTTAACAAATTTACCGAATTTCCATTATTAACGATTACTATATTGTCCAATTTCTACTGTACACTCTTTAACCCTTATCCTCGAGTGGCCTCTTGGTCTTGATAAGTGGTGATGACTATGTAAAAAACCCTGCTAGATCATTGGAGTTTTAGTATTATATGAGTTAAAGGTTATATAATTTGACTGCGAAAACAGAGCATTGAGTATTAGGGCAGATTGATCATTTACTTTTCAATGATATATTAAGAAATTAAAATATCAAATAATTAGATTTCTAAATGAATTTGTTAGTTTTAAAGATCATCTAAAAAGAAAAGAACATATGACATTTTAAAATGTTTTGCATAAATGTAAATATCTTCGAAACTACAAAGTTTACGTCTATAAAAAATTGTGTATCGATTCCACTCTTGTTATGAATATGCTCCTGAAATTACACCCCAAATACTCCAAATTGTTAAAATTAGTATAAAGAACGACAGTTTATCCTTTCTAGTGCTTTATATTGGACTATCCTTAAAACTATTGATCCTTTGCGACCACTCGGAAAATCGGATAGGGTGTATAACTCAACCTGGGTTTTATGTGAAATCAAACAATTCAAATAAAAGCTGTAATTTGCCTATTTCTTCCTTATGAATCAAACGGTCAGGAGTACTTTTATTTTGCGTGACGAACATAAAATTTCGCAGAAACCATTACAGAAACCATTTTTACACAGAAAACCATTAAACACGTTGTTAGTTAACATTCATTCATGTATCATGAATTGATAATCAAAAGCATCTGATAGAACATGCAAGCACCATAGAAGCGAAGACTTACAAAAGATAAAAGAGATAATAAAAAAGATAATAAAACGTCTGGAAACAAAATTGTTATAGCCCTGTTAAAAGGTTACAAAGTAAAATAGAACGTTAAAATAAAGTAACAACATGTATGGCAAAGCTACAATAGGTTGTTCGTCGTAGACGAAGAACAACCTAGGTTGATCTACCGGACATTAACTGCGTATTTATTTGTTTCCCACGAAACAAAATGTGACACAAGGTCAGTTTAATTGGGGAGATAAGCAGCTCCCCTCAAAAGGGGCATTCTGCAAAAATAAAATCGCCTTGGTATAGACGAGCCTCCCCCTGCATTGACTAAAGACAATTTGTGTGCAGCATATGAGCAGACACCGCACTTCAACCCGTACGAGTACCGAGTGTCGACTGGTTATTTATTTGTTTCCCACGAAACAAAATGTGACACATGGTCGGTTTAATGTGGGAGATAACCAGCTCCCCTCAAAAGGGGCATTCTGCAAAAATAAAATTGCCTTAGTATAGAAGGGTTTCCCCCTCCATTGACTAAGGACAATTAATTTTAATGCAGCATCTAAGCAGACATCACCCTTCAGTGACCAGCCCAGTACAAGTACCGGGTGTCGACTGAAACCTTACGGTATAGTCTTCATATATTTATTGAGATTAGAACAGCCTATTAGTTGGTAACATAGGTTAGTTCTGCCAAAATATTCCCCCCTCAAGCTAATAACTCCGAACGGTGTATCAGTCTTTTTCTCGTTGGGTAGACCATGAACAGCTCGGTAATTTTCATTTTCCTGTCCGAACGTCGTGGTTCTGTTGTGATTTGAGGGAGGCTCAATATCAAACGTGTTGTAGACGGTTTCAATAGCCTCTACTTCTTCCTCAGGAAACTCTTCTTAATCCTTAGTCATACGTTTGCGTATCTCGTTCACATGTTTTATTTTGCGTGTGAATTTTCGTCTCTGGATTATATTGATCACATTTTTGATCTTTTGTATGACTTTTCACAGTTCCCAAAACAAAACGTTACTTTTAAAATGACTGAAGTACACTTTCTCTCCAAGATTTTATTGTTTTAGTGGGACCGTAGTGGTTATTCTGTTTGTGATTTGTCCACTTCTCAAATACTGATCTGATTTTACGCCCAAGCTCCGTTTTGCCTGCTGGGGTGTAAGAGTTTGCCGCAATTCTGTACACTTGAACAAACTGCTGTTGAGCTTTTTCCATGGATGATCCACGAGCCTTCTTTAACGCCTTTGGCCTTTACATCTCGAATGATATTTGGGGCTGTAAAATGTTTTACCTGATATATAAATTCTTGAAACTCCGAATAAGTAAATTGGGTAGAAACCAGGCAATCAACAACAACAAAACGAGCGAAAAGCTTATGTAATAAATTTATGGTTACCGCTGTAGTGGGTTTCCTGCATTTTAGCACCTCTGGCCATTTGGAAAAACTATCTACCACTATCAAGTAATGTAATCCATTCAGTAATTCCGCAAAGTTTATGCGTATCCTGGACCACGGTTGTTCGGATTTTGGCCAGGGTTTGTGGATAATCGATGGTGCATTTGAATCTAAAGCTCAATCTTTACATGCTTTAACGATATTAGTTATGTTTTAGTCCATGACTGGGCAGTAAACAAAGCTACGCACCAGGCTTTTCATTTTGCTCGTGTCAGCATGACCCATATGGAAGGTTTTTAACATTATCTTTTGCAGCGCTTTTGGAATGACGACTCTCTCGTTATAAAGCAGAACGTTGTCGCAAACAGAGTACAAGTCAGTAGTAAATTCATCCCTTTTCAAATTTTTGCTTTGTGTTTTTTATAAATTCATTATTTGCCACTTCAGTCTTAATTTCTTGACGAATCACTGGTAATTCTCGGATTGTATGGTGAATCATCGTCTTTGTTTCACTTTTTATCCTCAATGCGGCGATTACTGAGTCCTCAGCTGATGTCTTTTAGGCCGGGATTAGCCTAGCTCGTTCGCATCTTTGATGGTAAGAATTCCAGTTTAAAATCATAATTCAATCAACTGGTTTCCTATTTTAGTAAACGGTTGGCTGTAAATGTGGTAAGTCCTTATGTTGTGTTCGCAGCGTAAAATCCCTATCGTGCAGGTAACGATGAAATTTTGAAACTGCACAGATAATGCCAAGACTCTCTTTTTCTATTTGTAAGTACTTTTTTTTCGGCCGGGACCAATATTCTGGATGCATATGCTATTCTTTTTTTCGACTCATCTTATGTAGCAGGCATGCACCTACGCCGTATTGACTAGGATCACTAGCCAATATGATATATAGTTTCGGGTTTAAACGTGTGAGGAGAAGGTCATATGTTAGCACCTTTTAAATTTCCTCAAATACTGACTGACACTCGACAGTCCATTTTCAACGTAATCTTTTTTCCAAAGCAGTTCATGCATTCTTGAAATGAAGCACTGGTAATAATTAGCGAGCCCTAAGAAACTTTGAAGTTGGTTAGTATTTTCCGGTGTCGGCATTTCCTTATCGCAGCGATTCTCTCTAGATCTGGACGTTTGCCATTCTTTCAATTATGTGCCCCAAATATTTTATTTTCTGCGGGAAGAATTCGTATTTGTTTTTCTTAATTTTGTATCCGTCTAAATACTTGTAGATATGGTCTTAGTGCTATTTCTTGTTTCTGCTGGCTATAATAATATCGTCCAGATATGCGATGGCAAAGTCATAATGTCCTAGCATCGTGTCCATAACCTGTTGAAAAATGGTTTGACGCTAAACGCTAATATTTCATATCTGTAAAGACCTCGATTGATACTCATACAGAGTGATTTAGCACTTTCATTTTCAACTGAAATCTGTCGATATGCGTCACTTAGGTCGATTTTCGAAAAATCTGCCCACCTTTTAGTCTTGTAAAAAATTCTTCAGACTTGGCAGAGGATAATGGAAGTCTTCTAAAGACGCATTCAATACCGTTGAAAAATTTGCTGTAACACGAATTTCCCCTGATTTCTTTTCATAGCACAAAAAATGATGACTGAAGAGAAAAACTCTGAAAACCGTATGCAAATTTTTTTAGAAAGCAAAAAAAAGTTCGCTCACACACTTATTTAATGACGCGAGAAAAACACAAATTATTCGTATTTCTTTTCCTTTTGTATTTACAGATGTGCTAAGATGTCGTGACAGTGCCAAGCAAAACGGATATAAAAATATGGAAATATTCTTACTTTCCACAAGTTTGCAATTCAAACTTTTATGCCCACGCATTTATTTATTTTTTGCGAATTCCTGTTTTTCTCCTTGCATCAGTATTTTCTGATCACTTGCTTGGTTTAATTCAGCTTTCAGTCGTGAGTTCTTTTGAATGCTAGAGATATTTTAAATTCGAGATACCCCAGTGAGTTCGAAATCTGACGTCGCCACTGTTATAGCCCTATTGAAGGGTCACAAAGAAAAACAGAAAGCAAAAAAAGTAAAAACATGTATTGCAAATCATACAATAGGTGGGTTGTTCGTCGTAGCCGACGAACGACGTATGCTGGTCCACCGGGTGTCAACTGACACCTTACGCCTTAGTCTTCCGATATTTATTGAGATTGGAATAGTCTATTAGGTTAGCTCCGTCACAACACCAAATTATACCACAGAAATCGTCTAAAATGAGTAAGCAAACTTAGAAACCAGGTGAGACTGATCGATCCGATGGTAGCTGATCGATCCGATGGTAGTTGAATGAATCACTATATTAATTGCCCAGGAACAGCTAAGTTCTTCAGTGTATTCCTAATCACCACCCTGGATTTATATTACAAATTTCATATTGACTGATTAAAAAATTTTTTTAAATAATTTTCAGTTTTCAAGTTATGCATAAATTGTATTAATAAATAAAACGTTTTCTTTGCTGTTTACGGATTTCCAATGCATGCGCAGACCCTACAATATTATTGTAAAAATCTTATAAAATTAATACTAGTTTGGATTCCTCATAATATTTTACTAAAGTAAACAAATACATCTTCAAACAGAGAGAACAAAGGAGAGAGAGGGACAGAGGGAGAGAGACTACAATATACTTTTTCAAACGTAAGTCTGTATATTTGTTTAACTACTTGCAGTTTATTAAACACAAATACCTAGAATATAATAGGAATGATACTTTATATAAATAAGCATTAACCCTCATACTTGAGTGGCTTTCAGGTCTAGATAAGCGGTGACTCGTTCGTACAATAAAAACATTCAACCATTATTACATTATCGTTAATATGCATTTAATTAAACTCCGCTTATACCGCAAATAACTTTTATAAAATTAAGAACAGTAGTTGTAATCTTCTTTACGAGCAAATTTAATAATAATAATAATAATAATAATAATAATAATAATAATAATAATAATGATAATAATAATAATTGTGCTCACTGCTAGTTATCAGGAGAAAACTGGAGGTAACGTAAGTTACAGAACCACCTAACCAAGCAGGGATGTGGGCACTAAGTGAACATGACACCTATAAATACTTGGAACGTTTGGAAGCAGACACCATGAAAGCAACAAAGATGAAACAGAAAATTGGAAAGGAATATGTACGACGAACAAGAAAACTCCTAGAAACAAAACAATTTAGTAGAAACTTAATAAAAGATATGAAACATGGGCAATACAACATAATACCCCAGACCGTTGTTTTTATAGATTAGAAGACCAGGAAACTCATCACCATGCACAATGTACTACACCCAAAAATTGATGCCGACTGGATCTGCGTGAAAAGAAAAGACGAAGGAAAAGGACTTGTTTGTATAGAAGACTCTGTGAATGGCACAAAAAGAATTAGAAAAATACAAAACACAGAACGTAGAAAGAATAATTAATGGAAGAAGAAATGCTGTAAAATACACGACAGAAAACTGAGTGGCAAGTGATAAGAGGAAAACAGAAAAATGGGACGAGAAACACCTACAATGACGAGACTCATTGAAACATTTGAACATGGCTACAAAAAGGACATTGAAACAGAAAAACTGAATTCTTAATGGATAACACGATTAGAACCAACTACATATTAGCAAGGATCAACAAAACACAAGAAAACAGCTAATGCAGACTCTGTAGAGAAAGAGTGAAATCATAAACTACGTAATAAGCGAATGCCTCAGAATAACTCCATAAGAACACAAGAATAGGCACGATCAAGTGGGATGCTATTACACAGGGGATTATGAAAACAGCTGTATCTTGAACACCCAGAAAAACGGTACAAGTACAAACCGGTAACAGTACTTGAAAACGGAAATCACAAATATCCTAGTGACATATATGTACAATCAGATGAACCCATTCAAGCAAGAACAAATGTCATAATAGTTAACAAGAAGAAAAAGTATTGAAAGATCGTAGATTTCGAAGTTCCAGCAGACCATAGAGTAAATATCAACTGTACTGACATGCAGAAGTTCAAGTGTAACGTGAACCGATATCTTGCTGCCCAAATCCCAACATAGTACCCCAGTAGTTGTTGCCTCTGATAGTAGTCCCCTACACCAAAGTGGTAATGTGCCTTGTTTGGGGTGAAAATGTAATAAAAAAAGAAGAAAATCAAGATAACATCAATACTAGTAGGAGCACAGAACAATTCTGAAAAACTTCGACAAAACAATCAAAACATAGGAGAGATTGGAATCAGAGGGATGGCTGAGAACAGACAACAAATAACAATAATGAAAACGGCTCAAATATTAAATAAAAAATGGTTTACGTTCTGCTAGATCTACAGCAGATGTGCTTACAGCTATATCTCATAGGATTAGCGAATCTCTCGACAGAGACAACCTTTCTAGGGCATTTGCTCTTGACATATCAAAGGCCTTTGATAGGGTATGGCATAAAGGTTTACTTCACAAGATCTCCAGCTATGGTATAGCTGGAAATGTCTTCTCAATTATTAAATCATTTCTATTTGATAGGTTCATAAGAGTAGTAGTTGATGGGCAAAAATCAGAAGCTCACAGTATAAATGCTGGTGTCCCTCAGGGGTTCGTCCTGGGCCCAACTCTTTTCCTGATCTACATTAATGATCTTCCAAATCACATCCTTACATCATTCGTAGACATTTTTGCTGACGACACTACCATCTATGGTAGCACATCTAAGACAGTAAACGACCAAGTTCTCTCCGATTCTCTCTCCTCTGATCTTGATCACGTTGTACAATGGGGAAAGGAGTGGCTGGTTACTTTTAATGCATCTAAAACTGAGCTTCTATCTTTACATCATCAACGTTCTGATCTCCATCTGGCATCAATTAAAATGAATGGCTCTCGTCTTGGGGAGGCATCAAGTTTTGACAGGCTTCTGGGCTTGACCTTTACTCCTGATCTTAAATGGAATCCGTACATCAAATCTGTTGCCAAGGCCGCTGGAAAAATGGTCGGATCATTCTATCGATCCAGTAGATATCTCACTGCTGATGCAATTCTCTATCTATATAAGAGCCAGATACGTCCAAGGATGGAATACTGTTGCCACATATGGACAGGAGCTGCTAGAAAAGACTTGTTCTGCCTTGATAGGGTTCAAAATAGACTTCGTGCCCTGGTGGGAGATGTCCTTTTCTCTTCGCTGCAACCTCTATCTCACAGAAGAGATGTTGCGAGTTTGTCTCTGTTTTATCGTTATCGTTATTTTCATGGAAAGTGTTCGACTGAGCTTCAATCTATGGTCCCCCTCGCCAAAATTTCATAAGAAACACTAGACTAGCTGAAAACATTATCAATAATTTTCCCCACTCTTTATCTGTGCCTAAACCTAAACATAGATTCCATGATCAAAGCTTCTTTCTTAGAACTGCACGCATGTGGAATTGTCTTCCGTTTTCCTGCTTTCTGTCTATAATATGGTTGTCTTCAAGTCCAACGTGAACAAGTTTCTGATGAGCCGTTCCACTTAAGTTTACAAATTTACCGAACTTCCATTACTATATTGTCCTTTTGACTACTCTACACTCTTTAACCCTTATCATTGAGTGGCCTATCGGCCTTGATAAGTGGTGAGGTCTATGTAAAAAAAAACCCTTGAATGCAGGGACTAGGAGAAAACTGAAATAAAAACATAAAGGGACGCTATATAGACAGAAGAAAACTGAGCCCGTATAATTTTCAGTTAACTAGCCTCCACCAAAATGGGTCGACATACACTGGCACTACATTAAATACTCGTGGAGGGTCAAGGAAGATGGAAGACCGATAAGAGAAAGCATTAACTAGAACATCGAAGTGCGAAGTTGACTGCGCCTTTAGCTTAGTGCCACTTAATTTCCAGTGAAGACCAATGGTCGTTGTTAGCAAAAAATCAAAACTAATGGATGTGGTGATAACGCAAATTCATTTGCAAAGGTTATCGAACGATGGCAAGGATTCTGGAAATCTGAGGAGACTTGTTGTCACTCCAGGGAACACCACAGGTTTTTTTTGAAGATAAATTTCTGATGATGGCATCTGTTAAAACTCTTAGTGATTACTACTACTACTACTACTACTACTACTACTACTACTACGACTACGACTACGGCTACTGTGAGTCAGTTTTCTTTATTCTGATAGAGTAATGACGAAGACGTCCCCTTGTAGTCAAAACAGTCGAGTGCCGATCTCAGTTTTAACTACTTGCTGATCTTGAAACGCCGAAGAGTTGTTATGCAACGATCCAACCTGTGTGTAAATGAATACATGTATACATAACCCTCATGAAAATAGCCGGTCATCATTAGCGATAATGAATACAATTAGTAAAAGAATAAGACACTCTTTAAACTTACAATAATAGTTATTATCTTCATATCCGAACCTATCGAGATAATAGAAGCTCAATGTAATAGATAGAACAATTATAAAACATGAGAAATTAATGATTATAGTGGATTTATTATCTGATGAAAAGAGAGAATCGTTGAAAATCCATGGATTAAACAGGTTTCTTTATCATAAATCTTTGTTTGAATTTTTGATTGATTAATAAATATTGTAATTCATTCCATTTTCTCCATCATCATTGTTTCTTGCTTATATATATATATATATATATATATATATATATATATATATATATATATATATATATTATTTTACTCGATGTAATCCGTTTCGTCGTACATTTTGGACCTGCCAATGTAATGTCACTGATTTAATAAACACACACACACACACACACACATACACACACATATATAGAGAGAGTGTTTGCGAGAGGCGACAAACTTTAAAATAAAATTTTTTTTCAAATTCACAGAAAATATTTTTGTTATAGAAATATGTGGTATACACCAAAGATTGATTTTTGGCATTTATAATTTACATATAATTTCGGTCGTATCTGACATAATCTTTAGTTTTATTATTCACTACTCTACGCATTGAATTAGGCTGTATTTCGGCAATGACGCATCAAATGTTGTCATGTGGTCTATTGTGTTTAGTTTATCAGAGTAGACATGGGACTTTATATATCTCCAAAGAAAATAATCTAACGGGGTTAAATAGCTAAAATGATGTGGTTAGTTGACAGATTTATTTCGTTAAATTATTCGTTCATCAAATGTTTCAGTAAATTAGTCGTATCGCACGATGTGTGGCATGTAGCTCTGTCCTGCTGAAAGCATATGATAAATTGCCAAACCCAATTGAACTAAAAACAATCGACAGTTGCCAAGTCTCCAATAAAAAAGAATAGAGTTGTTAATTTGGCCTTCAGGACAAGATCAAAGTGTGGTATCTGTTCTTCAGATGCTGCACTTAAGATAATTTGTACCGGTCAATGGAGGGGAAACCCTCTATACTGGGACAATTATTATTTTTGGAAACCAGAGTGCCCCCTTTTTGCCTACTTTTAGGGGAGCTGGTTTTTACCTCACATTAAAAACGGCCTTGTGCCTAATTTGCTCAGTGGGGGAGCAAATAAATACCATCTGTTCCGGCAGATGCTGCAAGCTATGACTAGCAAAGACCAGATGTGGGGGCAACCCCACATGCCTGACCATTAACCAGCTCCCATTTCCCACCTCTCGGGAGCTGGTCCCCTTTTTCCCTCCCCCCTCCCTTCACTCCTCACATTAAAAATCGGCCTTGTGCCTTATTTGCTCGGTGGGGGAGCAAATAAATACCATCTGTTCCGGCAGATACTGCAAGCTATGACTAGCTAGGACTAGCTATGACTAGCAAAGACCAGATGTGGGGGCAACCCCACATGCTTGACCTTTAACCAGCTCCCATTTCCCACCTCTCGGGAGCTGGTCCCCTTTTTCCCTTCCCCCTCCCTTCACTCCTCACATTAAAAATCGGCCTTGTGCCTAATTTGCTCGGTGGGGGAGCAAATAAATACCATCTGTTCCGGCAGATACTGCAAGCAAAGACCATATGTGGGAGCAACCCCACATATAAGACCATTGCCCTTGTGACAATCAGTTATTGGTCAATGTAGGGAAAACCCTTCATACCAATTGTCACTATACAGCTCCCATACTCCCCGGGGAGCTGGTCCCCAATTCCCCCTCACTCTCCACATTAAAAAACGGCCTTGTGCCTAATTTGCTCAGTGGGGAAGCAAATAAATACCCTGTTCTGCAGATGCTGCACATAAGTTAATTAGTCCTTGGTCAACGTAGGGGAAACCCTTCATACTGAAACAATTACTATTTTTTTGGATACTGCCAGAGTTCCCCCTTTTCACACTTGTTTTAGAGGAGCTGGTTTAACCCCACATTAAAATGATCTTGTGTCTAATTTGCTTTCGTGGGGAAGCAAATGAATGCATTATAGTTCACCACCTCTAAAAACACCGTATATCTATTGAAACATCAGACTGTAATATTATAGTCTTTGATATGCCAATGTATGCTGTATTTTTAATCAATCATTTTCTTTTTTAAAATGATTGCTTCAGATCTTGAACAGAGCCACACAATATGAAGCAAGCTTTGCTTTACAGATTAGGATGTAGGTAGATACGTTGCTCGTAACAACTGTTACTATACATGTTAAACTCATAGACATTTCTCACGAACCTTTGTTGGAAGCTATAAGATTTTTTCAGAATGTTGTCATTTCATGAACATCTTTCATTCGTTTTATTCTCGTTTCTTTTATAGTTTCTCATTCAAAACTTTGCGATTTCGAAGACATTGTAATCACATTTCCATTTACATATAAACACTAGTTAAATGAGTAACCTAAACTAAATGTGTTGTCGGTCAGTAAATGACGGTAAAATTAGTGTCGTTTTTAATTTTAATCGTGCAGGGAAAATATAGTTTTTGACATTTTCTTCATCTTTTACCATACAACCTTTTTACAATTTAAGCTTATTTTGTTGGAGAGATGTGCACTGTTTTTGAACTGTATTTTTCGTCTGTCTCCAAGGAAGGGTGCGAAGTTATGTAGAAATTATACTCTCCTTACTGAACAAAGCGTATCTTGTATAAGCGTCTCTAATGTAATCCCCATTCATTCTGCAGCATTCACCGATGTATTAGGTTGCCCTGAAAAATGGTAGTTAATTAATGTTTGCGGTGCGTATTAATGATTTGCATAGAAGTGGCACCAAAGGAGATCGACTACAGGTCTCAGATCAGTGATCCAATGAAACAATAAGATATCAACATTGGCTCGAAGATAACAGTGTTTTATATTGATTTTAGGGGGTTAGTCTTATATTATTTCATAATAAGAATGGTACTCTCTCAATTGCCGTGACAGTCCAAAATTATCTGGCAACCTCTACAAATAGACTTGCTTATAGTAGATTCGATGCATCTTGGAAATTACTACTCATTTTCTCATTCAAATAAGTAACAGCAGTACAGATAAACTTATACTACTATTATTTTCTTTAAATATGAATTTTGCAGCTCCAATATTATTAGCCGCGTCATTTATGCTAGGCGTAAAGATCAGAATGAACTGAGCTAACAGAGAGTGTAAAACGAACACGATGGCTACCCTATTATTTAGATTATGCCAGATAGAAGGATGAGGACTTGTAGTGTCTTTAGTTATTCCTATCCCCACGCTGAAATTATTAAGCAAAGAGGAAACAGTTAAGTTGATAAAATGCAAAAATCATTAAATCTAAACTCAATTATTTTTTCCTGGTAACACACTTCAATAAGCGACTAAAATGCATATATAATAGAAATATGTATTATAGTAGCTTTTGTTTACAGAGCTATACCAGTTAAAGAAATGGAGGAATTCAAGCATGTCATTGCGGCACGTATTTCCAAATTTGGTTTGTGTGGTTGACGTAGTTTTAGATTTAAAAATGATTTACGCAGCCCCTTCATGAGTATTAATCTTCCTCGATGCGTGACCACTTGGGTGTAATGGTTTAAAATTTCATGGGTTGTCTAAACGAGTAGGCACACGATGTGATGACATGTCATAAACGCAAATGGTAGGAATGTTTCTCTTAAACTAAGACATGGTAGTCTACTATTTCAACCTTAGCTGAGTGTAAAATCTTTATGAACGTAAATATAGCACGCTGATGGCAGTGTCCAAGCCGAAGATCTTTGTACCACCAATATTACATACTAATCTTATAACCTCTATTTTTTTCTTTGATTTGTATACTCCTTTTTGTCTGCCCGCTACACTCTCGATGAATATATATGGGGGTGTCAGTTTCTGTTTATATACCTAACAACACCCATAGTTTATAAGTTTGATAAAATACAAAATGCCCTCGCTTGTGTGAATCTTTCAGTCCATTCTTAATAGGTTCCATCATATTCATGTGTTTTTGTCCATACACTAAACTAACTTCAGATTAGAACCAAATTTAATAATAGGATGAAATTATATTGAATCATTTTATTTTACTTTATTTCATTACATTTTTTCATGTGTTTCTGTTAAACTATATAGATGATTGAAACTATTGTTACGTATCAGTCTTATTTTTTAGGGTACCAAACATGTGCGTATGTTACGTGAGTTCTTATTTAGTGTTCTTGTTTGTATTAGAAAATCTTAGTGAGAGATTAGAGTCTTAGAGTGATAGAGAGTGTCTTATGAGTGTTCATGTGTTGAGTGTTCATATGTCTTAAGATGTTCCTGCTTGTGATACATGTTAATGCAAGAGAGCCGACGGCTTGTAATACACAATGAGAGGAGATTTGATATATAGATAGATAGACCGAGAGTTTGTGCGTTTGGCATTTATACGTTTGACAGTTCTGTATGAACGGAGTGTTTCTATAAATATTGATACATATATTTCTTACCTATTTTTGAGATGATGATTTTCACAAAGTTCTTATAATATAAATGGATAATACTTTTTCTGTTGAATCACAACACGAAGACGCAGATACACAAAGATTATGGCGTCCTTTATTTCATGACCGGTCCATGATTTCGCTCGAGGAAGTCAAAGTTTCTTTACATGGCTTTTTCTTCTCTAACCTTTCGCTTCCAAGGTTTGACGTCAGCAGCCGTCTCTGACTTTTCTCTCTCGGCTCCCTCTCCCCGACTCTTCTCCCCTTCTCCCCAGACTGCATCTAAAACTCTACCTATGCGAAGAAGTCGTCACGTCATCGCATGATTAAACATGTGCTCATAAAGCACGTTGGATGACATATGCGTCACGTTGCCAAACTTGACATGACCCCGTGTTCAGTAACCTATTTTTCGAGTAATGTGTTTAAAATTTCAATTGACGATTACATTCCTTATTTTAATTTTCATTTTTATAACAGAGCAAATTTCATCATTACATTCCTTTTCAAATAACAGATATGTAATCTGAACAATTGCAATTCCACATTCCTTATTTCAATAACATTCTGTATTTATTTTAACTTATGATTGGAATTTTCCCCACTCTATATCTGTGCCTAAATCAAAACGCGGATTCCATGAACAAAGCTTCTTTCTTAGAACTGCACGCCTGTGGAACTCTGTTCCGTCTGCCTGCTTCCCACCGGACTACAACTTGGATGTCTTCAAGTCCAATGTTAACAAATTCCTAATGAACCGCCCCCTTAAGTAAACACTTCATCAAATCTCCACACTAACGTAATGTACTTGCAATAACCCTTATCCCTGAGTGGCTTCCGGGCCTTGATAAGTGGTGATCACTGTGTAAAAAAAAAATTTTTCAATTCCAAATCTAGCTTCGCAAGTTCGAATCCTTGACCATCCTATTTCATATTTACATTTAACTAATTCCCTATTTTTTTTACTTACATAAAAAGCGGACAGCCTTTTATCATGTAACATTATGTTAAGTCATTACAACGCAATGTTAATTAATAGAACGCATGGTTTTCAAACAGTGTGTTTTTAAGTTTTCATTGCTTTCTCTCTTAAATGAACAGTAAATATTTTTAGTGAGAGGATTAAGATTGGAGTAAGGGTCAAAACATAATAATATTGCAAATGATCTTATATGTGCAATTACATAAACATAGGTTTCTATTTTTGTCATGATAGGGAGAAATTGCAAATGCATACTTTTTCACAGGGTATCAGTTTATGAAAGATCTCATTAGATCGGATAGGATTTAAATACGACACGTAGGGAGGGTATATAAGTTAACATATAATATAATATATTAGAAATACGTAACTGTAATTTTAGTTTTATTTTCTTAAAGATGCATAATAAACAAATAAAAAATATTTGTTGATAAAAAAGAATATGATTATATTACAATAAGAGAATTTCGTAGTGTAGCCCATACTACTCGATTAGATATCTGCTTCTTCTTCCACGCACACAAAAAAATGTGAAATAAAGGCCAAAGGTGGAAAGAATAAGCCAGCACCACAGAATTAGTGAACTACAAATTTCCCGGATGCTCGTCCGCATTCTTCTTCGGCGTAGACGCCTCATGAAGTTAGCATGTAACTAACTTCTTAAAAATAGAAGACAAAACACGAGAAGATGAATCTTCTAGGACTATCCGGCACTAATGTCATAGATAAAATGTTATCGAAATGGTCCCGTCTCTTCTGGACTAATTGTCGAAACGGATCATCAACTGTTATGTATACCGTGTCAGCAGGTAGCGTCCGCTACTAGACTCGGTATAAGTATGATGTGGTAACTCCTGCTTGACTATCTAAGTTGATGACAAACACAGTTTTATATACTTATTAGAATAGTCCATTATATATTTATATAGAAATGGTCACATAGCGCAACTTGCAACTATTGCATTTTTCATTGCGCTATGTATGTACATTGCTTAAATCTGCTATTGTTAAAAAAATCATTGCATTTTAGTTTATTTTGTTAAAATTTATTATGTGTTTTTATTAAACCATACAAGTGATTGAAATACTGTTAAGTCATTACAGATTTATCTTTTCTGTGTGTTCGATATCAACTCACTGAACGCGTGATTCCACTAGATTTTCTTGATAAGGATTAGTTTTTGTCTTAAACGATTAGCCAATCGTTTTGCTGTTAGTGTAATACTGTAAACGATCTTATGTGTGAAATTAAGCATAGGTTGTCATTTTTCGCATGAGTAAAGAGAAATTGAAGATTCATACGTTTCCCAAGAGTATCAGCGCTTAAATAAAACACATTGAATCTGATAGGATTTGACTAGATTAGTCCATTATCTTCGATGATATCAATTAAGTTAATTATGTAACTTTTCACAATTTTTATAAGGATGCGTAGATATTGTGAGGAGAACAAAACTAATTACAGATGGTGTTGTGGAATTATTTCTGTTTGATCACTCAACAAAAATAGGTCTTAGAGTCTGTCGAATTTTTCAGGCGAACAGATTTAAATTAATCACATTATAAAAAATTTTTTCCTTTGTATCTATACATGGAGCTTCTAGATTTCATTTATTATTTTGGAATAGATTATTTATCGTTCGACACTGCTTCTGTCGCTATCTTAAATTTGCCTTTAAATGGAAACGATAAACAGATAATTATCCATTGTGTCCTGGCTTTCCAATTAATTTTTAATCATTATTTAACGTGGTCTATCGAGTAAATGTGGTGACTAGTTAAGTGAAAGTGATCGAAATAGAATGAAATAATAACGGGGACCATGCTTAAACAACTTTTGAAACAGAAATCGCTCAAGACAAGGCATAAAGCCACTTAATGTAAGAAACTATAAAAATAAAAACATACAACTTCAAGGTAAAAAAAACTAACTAACGATAAGTATTAAATGGACAGATTATGCGCCAGAAAATAGCAATTCTTCCCCTTTTGTCAGCAAAATAGCTTATGGAATGCGAGGACTAAAGGACAAAATGAGGGTAACGAGAGTTACGAGGCTGTCTAAAGTAAACACAAAGGTCCATTTTCTACTCTACATCAAAGTCTTGTTCAGAGTAGAATAAAGAGTCGATGACTAATGACCCCCGCTTTTCACACTTTTGCTAACCTTATGCCTTACTTGTAAAATACTTTTGCCTTTGTTTATAAATATATAATTCAAAGTGTAGTATCGGTTCTGTTATCATTTCCAGGAGCATAAATCATCATGAAAAGAAATAATTTTTTGTCTCAATCCAGATTACCAATTTGGAGGAGATGAGTTTTACCTACATTATACGGCCATTGTATCACATCCATCCGTCGTGGATAGGTAGTAAATGGAAACATTATATACGATAAAACGTCAATCAAGGTAACAAGAACTTTAGATCGTTCATGAATCACACAGATTTCTGAATTATTTTGCGCGCAGAGAGTTTGAACATCTAACACTGGTAATAATATGAACGTCTCTTAAATGTTGTTGTTGCTAACACATTGTTTTATATGATTGCTAACACATTGTTTTATATGATTGCTAACACATTGTTTTATATGTTTATATGAGTCTGTATGAAAGTTATGATTATAGTGTGTCCGCTATATGAACTATGATCAAAAGAAGGATAGGCAGGTTGTGTTAACATAAGGATAGACCGATTGTGTAAATATATAACACAATATATTAAGAGTGCATAACTGTAATTTTATTATTTTATCGAATGAGTATAATAAAACCGAGAAACATATTTGTTTACAACCCCCTAATACAAGGTAATATGACAGTAATACAATATCGCCAGTATCATATCTGTTACTTGCTTCCATCTGCAGGAAGGTGTGGCATAAGGCCGAAAGGTGTGAATGATAAGCTAACGTCTCAGAATTGGGGTACTCTGACTTCTTAGAAATTCTATTGGTAGCCCTGTCAGCATTCGCTAGTGCGGGCACTTCAAACAATTAACAATTTATTAGGTTTTCCTATAAGTACGATTATACATATTCAAACATATTAACTCTTGAGTTCTAATCTATTATTTATTTGTGAATCTACTGTTATATATATATATATATATATATATATATATATATATATATATATATATACATATACATACATATATATATATATATGTATATATGGCAGCAAATTCGTTCTCGAATATTGCCATTACGTAATATAAGACGACAGCTCAGCAATGAGCCGCACGAAAATTGCTTTTAAGCTCGGTCAAACTCAGGAATTGTTTGGCACAGCAAACATGAGCGCCACTAGCAGCAGCACGGGCTGGAGGTCACTTCTAAACCGCCACAGTCTTGCACGCTTGCCCTCAGTTGATACAAGTTAGTTCTGGTAACATAGGATTGTTTTATTGACGCTCATATCCGCATCTTCATTGAATTTTTTTGTTGTTTTAGGCTACAGCCAAGCTTTTTGTTATCGAGATACACACTAATGGTAAAATGTGTGTTCCATTGCATGTCAAGTAATGCCTATGCGTGAGGCTTTTTATAGCGAGGAAAGTCTTTGCACCAAGCCAATTCCACTCTCTGAACAACTGCTACATTGAACTAAAAAGAAGAGCAAGTCAACATCATTGGTTACTGTGCACCAGGGCATACTCCACACGTCGGTTGCCATGTATGCCACAGCTGACAGGGCCCAAGCTCCTCTGGAGATTTCTGACAGGGTTACCTCACCCTTAGCTAGGGTTGGATCAAATACAATTGTATTTGTATTTCAATTGTATTTAAATACAATTTTAATGTAATTGTATTTGTATTTTAACATCACAAGAAAAAGTAATTTGTATTTGTATTTATATTTGAGAGAGAGAGAGAGAGAGAGAGAGAGAGAGAGAGAGAGAGAGAAGGATGTACGTCACACAGACGAACTATGACAGTTCACATACATGTTGCGTACGTGTACCAGGCTACCAGCCCTGTCCACTTCCAGTCAAACACGCTGCTGCTAGTTGCGTGACGGTAAGTCTGACTGAGTAAAGTAGTTTCAATTTATTCATTTACTGACAGCATTGCCCAGCTGAAGATAGTGAAGAGCGACGACAAATTGTAATACCTCAATTTTGCCATTATAGAGGTAAGTTGTTTATTTGTTTGTGCGTGTTCATTCTCTTCCAAATTTTAATTTCCAATTACTCCCGTACACCCAGATTTTATGTATCATTTATCATTTTTTTACCATAAAGTATTTTCTGAATGAATTTTGATCAGATTTATTCATACTTACTGTACATTAGGGACCTCCATTTCTTTGTGAACTTGCGCTAAATATACGCAGATACTGATGACGTCATCAGTCTATGCGTTCCTCACTGAACTGTTTACTTTGAAATACTATTCAATACTGTAATTTCATTAATAAGAATTTATTTTTCATTCAAATAGTTTACGTAAAGATTAAATTATCGGAATATAAAAAAATATTGATCATTATTATGAGAAATAATTTTGAAAAATCTGTTTTTATTTAGTGGGGGTTGAAAATGTTACATATAAATAAAATATTACGTCTGTTTTTTAGCATCCACGGAAGACCAGAGGGTACAGTAATGTATATTTCTAGTTCAGTAGACATGTTACTGTTACTTGTTTATTTTTTAGTACTTTGGAACGGTTTACATTATTTCTACGAAAGAGCATTTCTTTTACTTGAATGCTACTTGAGAATAATTCGTAGTTAACAGAATTCTCGACGGAAGGTAATTGCCCGGAACATTCTAATCTTCCGGTCGAACAGTTTATTTGGTAATTAGCTGCTTCCATATTTTACGCGATAATCTTACGACTGAATCAGACACAAGTTACCTGATTTAAATGTACTTTTTCGGATACTATTATTTTTAAGTGAGTTTTCATCCTGCGCTAAAATAGCAGGTAAGAGTCCTGTTTATATAATAATTTAATATTTAAAACAAAATTCACAGCCGTTAATTAAAAATTTATGTTGTAACGGAGCACCTTGAAATAATTGATTTTTAATCGTTTAAAAATTAATTAATTTTTAGGAAGTTTGTTTTGGGGGGAAATCCAACTGACTATAGTAAGTATTAATTGGAAAAATCGCCATTTGAAAACAATAACAACATAATATTACATTTATATCATTTTTTTAGTGCAACTTCAAGGTAACGTTGTTCAATGATAGTTCACCTAAATCTGTAATAATTAAATATGTTTACTTATTTGAACTCTTAAGCTTCATAACAAATAGAAATTTCTATACACTTGAATATATTTGGGTAAAATTTCGAAACTTGAAATATGGGAGGGATACGCAGTAAACAAATTTTCCCTTTAGAATATTTTACAAAACTTCCTTTTATGTATAATTTCATTCAGTAATGGATAAGTATTGAAAATTTAATGAAAATCTGACCATTAGTTGATTTTTGGTAGATTTATTAAACATGGGTGTGTTTTCACGTTCGACGTCGTTTCGAAATAATTACTACAATGGCGATATTATTTTTAACACCACATTTCTGTAAACACGATTTTCGGCTCGCACTTCCATTATTTTTGTACGCTTAAAGAATTTTAAAAATATTATTACTAGTTTATTTTGCCCTTCCTCTTTTAAATGGTACAAATTATATTGATAATATCAATTTATGATAAAGTTACATCGTGTTACACATAGGGGGGTAATTCTGTGGTGACAAGTGGAGGTCCCTATTGTACATGTTTGGAAAAGCACTATGTTTATGTACTGCCATCAGTCTCTATTTGGCACCATGTTGACTGAACACTAAAATATCAACATTAAAACTCATTGGTGTATAACACTTTGATGATAATAATAATACTAAGCTAATACTACTACTACTACTACTCATAATAATAATAACTAAGTAAAATTAAATTGATTCTCACTTCTCATTTTTATTCTTTGCAGATGAATAACAAAGACATTGACACTCCAGATGGCCATTAATTTGGGGACCTACAATTACCTCAACTATCAGCTACACTGGCAAAGTTTTATTCTGTCAATGGCAAGTCTACTGACATGAATCTCATAGCTGACTGTTTGCAGTGCAAGAAGTCGTATTCGGCATCAACTAAGGCAACATCTAACCTAGTTATCCACCTCAGAAGAGTTCACAAAGTTCAGTATGCTGATTATGAGACAATGAAAGCTGCAGAGGAAAAGAATAAGCGTAAGAGCTGTGCATCACATTCATCACAGCACAAAATGACTCTTAGCCTCCATTGCATGTGACCAACTGCCTTTGAGTATTGTGGAAAGTAAGACTTTTAGAGTTCGTCTACATGAAGCAGAACTACGCTTCGTGTTCCCAAGCAGAACCACACTTAGAAGCAGTTTACTCCTGCAGAGAGCAAATGACTAAGTCACAATTGATAAAGAAATTTGAAAACCTCAGTCTTATTTACCTGACACTAGACCTTTGGACAAATCGGAAAATGGTATCTTTTCTTGGTGTCACCGTACACTTTATCAGCTCATCATGGGAGCTGAAGTCGCGTGTCATTGCTTGTGATCAGTTTGAAGGACGACACACAGCTGTAAATATTGCTACAGCATTTGAGGATATAGTCACTAAATTTGGAATTCGTGGCAAGATGAGGAAAGTGGTTGCAGAAAATGTTTCGTCTATCGTGAGAGCATTTGATATCTGTCTACCAGGATTATATGGAAATGAAGTGAAAAATGAAAGTATCAAGGAAAATGGCGACATAGATAACGTTGATATTTTGGAAGAAGAACGTGATCTGAATGAAGTCCTTGCCCTTCTTTCACCGAATCGGTCCAGTTGCTTTGCACACACGCAACAAATCTGCATACGCGATGCCTTCAATGATCCCATTGTCAGAAGCAGCGCAATTGGAACTGTGATACACAAGTGCTGTAGTATTGTAGCTGTAATACGGCGATCTACTGTGGCAGCACCGTTCTTGGAAAATATTGGGGTTTCACTGCAGGCTGCTTATGCTACTAGATGGAACTCTCAACTGACTATGCTTAAGTCAGTCCTCAAAGATGTTAATGGCGTCACCTCAGCTACTTGTCTCCTAGGATCGTGCAAGAACGTACAAGAATTGAAAGTAGTGAAAATAGCAATGCTAAAAGAAGTGGTGCAAATTTTGGACCCATTCCAAGAGGCGATGTCGCAAGTGGAAGGAGAAAACATGGTGACACTTTCTTGCGTTGCACCAGTTGTATTTGGCCTTGAACACAGCCTCAAACTATTCATGGAAAGTAAACCAACCAACTGCTTAAACGTGGCTAATGCACTACAGTCTTATATCAAAAAGAGATTGCACCCGTTTCTTGATAGGACTGATGTCATTGCTGCAGCTGTCATGGACCCTAGGTTTAAGCTGTCATGGCTGTCATGTGAGGAAATGAAAATGAAAAATATTTCGAAGATTGTGGACCTAATTATTTCGCAGTCAACTCAGTTGTCTTTGAAGAACACAGTTCAAGAGAGGAAGTCTTTCATGACGTGAACACAAATCAAGACGAGGCTGACATGAGTGCAAAACGCCCTTGTCTTTTTGCCTACGTGCCACCAGCTGGGAAGCTAAATGTAAATCTATCAACAAGCGACACTACAGCGGTAAAGGCAGAAATCGATTCCTACTTAGAAGAAGGTGTTCTGGCTTTTGACGTCAACCCACTGAGGTACTGGCGGGAAAACAAGAGCGTTAACATTTTGAAGCCTTTCGCCAGAAATATTCTCGGGTGCTGTGCAACAGCGGCACCATCTGAAAGAGTTTTCAGCAAGGCTGGTAATTTTTATACCCCAGAGCGAGCCAAACTTGGCCCGGAAACTTTCAGAGCTTTAATGATAATAAAATGCAATGAGGACATGATATAGAATGTAACGTAGATGTCAAATTTGGAAGGAAACATTTCTTTTCTTTTTCTTCTTTTTTTTGCATATTTTCAGATTTGTTTATTACTTTGAAAAAAAAAAAGTACTTATATTTATTTTTGATTAAATCAGTTATTGTATTTTTATTTGTATTTTGAGATTGAGGAATAAAAGTATTTTTATTTGTATTTGTATTTTTAGACTTAGGAATAAAAGTATTTGTATTTCTGTTAACCTAAAAGAAAGTATTTGTATTTGTATTCCAATTGTTAAAAGTCAGTATTTGATCCAACCCTACCCTTTGCCTTCGGTTAAAAGAACCTTTACCCACAAGGCAGTGAAGGTTCAGTTATACGGCGCAAGACACTCGCCGTTCATCAGAGCCCAGTTTGCATCCTGATGTCCAGTTTGAGTCCTGATGTCTTAGCGTCATACTGTGCTTCTCCTAAACAAATCAGACATTTGTTTAGGAGAAGCACATTATGACGCTGAGACATCAGTGTGCTTTTGACACACGTCCATTCCAGACCTTGACACACACACACACACACACACACACACACACACACACACACACACACACACACACACACACACACATATATGTGTGTGTGCGTGTGTGTGTGTGTGTCTGTTCACGAATAGGCTCCTATATGGTTGACTATTTTAAAAAAACTGATTAAATATAATGATAGAAGATGTATCGAGACTCAGGAATAGGTATGTTTGATCTGGAAGAACGGTGGTTCATTAAAATTGTGGGGTCTGCGTTCGCGCATGGTCCACAAAGTATGGAAATAAAAAATTAAAAAATTTAAAAAAAACGTTTACAAGTGTTTTTGATATAGATAGAGGAAGGCGTTACATACATAAGAATACTTTGGTAAGTATGTTTTAACTTAAATAGGGATGGTATAATAAAATTGTGGAGTCTGCGTTCGCGCCTGACCTCCATAGAATGGAAATAGGCACAAACTTTAATAAATACTTTTCATATCCATCTGCGTAAGCATACTTTGATAATTATGTTTCAGTTTGAAGAAATATTGTATAATAAAATTATGGGGTGTTCGTTCGCGCCTGACCTCCATAGAATGGAAATATGTCACAAAGTTTAACAAGGTTTTTTAATATAGATCCACAGAATATTGTGATAAGTGTTTCAATGTGAACAGGTATGGAATGATAAATTATTGGGTTTATCTATTTTATTTTTACTTTCATCATATTTTGCTTTGGTTTTGATACCCCCAAATTCGAAGCTATCTCTTTACAACCCTTCCTTTTCATAACCTATCATACTTTCATAAATCAGAGTCCATTTTCTGTAGACTGTTTTTGAATCCAGTCAACGACGAGTACTTTTGCTAGTATATATATATATATATATATATATATATATATATATATATATACACTCTTCCGCTGTCTTCTCTTGAAAAAGGACTAATAAGTCCGAAATATATTGAGATCTATAACACCATTGGATACAACAGAAAAAAAAATTACTGTTGTTTAGAGTTTTACTCTATATATATATAAAAAAAAATCTCGCATTGTTCTTGGCTTTAATTTTACCTTATAATTTTCTTCAACAATTCTTCAAGCAAACGACAACCTACTTATACCCATCAGTCTCGGCCAGACAAAGTTTGCACTCATGAAGAACACTCTTCCGCTGTCTTCTCTTGAAAAAGGACTAATAAGTCCGAAATATATTGAGATCTATAACACCATTGGATACAACAGAAAAAAAATTACTGTTGTTTAGAGTTTTACTCTATAAAAAAAAAAAAATCTCGCATTGTTCTTGGCTTTAATTTTACCTTATATATATATGTATATATAGAGATTTTGACTTGAATTGTCTGAAGATATCGGCAGGATAATATTACTGTCCTGTCGATTGAAACAATTTGTAATGATTTAAGCAAAAGAAAAAAAACCAAGGTTAAAATAAAGACACACACACACACACACACACACACACACACACACACACACACACACACACACACACACACACACACACACACACACATATATATATATATTACTATTTTTTCTAAGGTCGACGATATTTCTTTCTATAGTTTCAATATCGAGTGTTATGTCTTTATCGAGTTACTAAATAATAAACAATTAAAAAATATATTTCATAAACCCAATAAGCGATTCAAGTTCTCACTACTGATTCGTATGGTTTTGTCTTAGAAATATCATCTGAAACTCCGATCTCTAGTAGTAATACACCCTTGTAAGCAATTCAAACTTTTCCTTATCAGTTTGTTCAAGCTGGGGATGGGGAATCCCACCGGATGTTAAACATTCACTCACTGTCTTATATATTCCAACCTAGAGATCATTTTAAGGTTGTGACCGTCCCATTAAGAGATATTGTTTGAATCCATCTTGCACATGGTTCACCGGGCATATTTGCCAAGTAGGTTTTGAAATTGTTTTTCGTGAGTTTAGTTGCTTATATATTTACTGGAATATATACTGGTCGTATTTGCCTCTGCGTGTGGCATGTAAAACGTATCAGACACGGAACCACAAATAAATGAAGTAAAAGTGTTGTTTATGCAGCGTTCCTGGTCATAAATCTTTATAAACATAAAAATATACCTAATGTTATAGGTTTAGGAATATAAGTATTTAATGTGTGTAACGTCGTAGAGGGGAAGATGAAAAAAAATCTGTGAAACGAATATATGCGATACTTTTTATTAATAAAACTTATTTATCTTTCAGTAAACTTTTCACATATTATTCGTAGAATCCGAGATAATGGAGAACACACCAGACTTTGTGGACACCCTGCATACTTATGACAGAAACGAACTCTTTCTAAATCTTTGACCTAATTGTCACCTTTTTAATTGATTCAAGCGTGAAAACAACAAAAAATCAGAAGTAGAATTATCGTAAGAAAACATAGCTAAACAGAAAATAAAATCACAACACATCTCATTTATGTGATCTAACGTCAGAGGTTATAACAATTAGACAGGATAAAAATAACGACCCAATTAATTATTGATTCCCAAACTAAAATAAAAAACCCTAAATATCATTATAAACAAAACAGGAAAAGTAAATATGCAGTACTTTAAAAATCTATCACACATAACTACAAACAATTATTGCTTCAAATGAATTAATAACAATCTTAATAACACATTAAAAGCACGAGTTAACAGACTTATCACTGCCAATAATACAGAAATAAATAATTACCAACTTCCATAAATAATCGGAGATTACCAACCTGGTTATTTTTATGGAACAGTTTAGATAAATCCAATACCTCTATCCGACCTATCATGTCTCAAATTACTACTTCCATGTAATTATTAACAAAAAGGCTAAATGAATTTACCAGTGTGTCAGTAAATATAAGTTCACACAAGTTCTATTACAATTCCTACAAACAAACAAACAACAAAAATAGTAGCATTGCTTTTTCTCGGTCGTAGTTTGATTTGGTAAGCATAAATCGCGGATGGGTTTGTTCGACTTAATTATTTTAAATTCGAACGAGGGCCATTACGATTTCGATGGACTGACAGTACATCCCATTTTCGAAATAACAAACTACAAAGAAAGCTTGGTAAAATAATTGTGATTAGAGACTGCCAACGAACCTGTTGGGATTGGTCTGATGTGGTCGAATAAGTGCTTATTTAATAGATAACACCTCACTAAACAACAAATGTGTAGAGAGAAACACATATGGCATCGAACAATCATCATTATCGTGTAACTTCTATTATATGTCTACAACTACGCCCGTGTGTTGTATATAAATAAAAACGTTCGGCGCGTCACAGGCCATTCCAGTTCGCAGCGTAAAGCCATCTACCAACACACTTTCCCCAACAGTCACCAACAGGCTCAAGAGGTCAAACGGAAGAACTATTAACTCTCGATGCCAAACTGAAAATTAAAAATATAAATTTAATCCCTTGGTTTGTATTTTTCCTACGATATACGCTTACTTACAATGACAGCTGAGAACAAGTCCATGTTAATAAACTACATTCAAATTGAAGCAGACAATATTCAACGGCCTAACAGGTAATATGTCGATAATGTGATTGCTCACACACAGAAAACTATGTAAATAATATTTGATCATAAGAGCATTTATACGATGTGAGCTAGAGTGAGCTAGAAATAACTGAGACATTTTTAACTGAAATAGAAATGGAAAATTGTTTGCAAAAGAATTTATTCATTAAAAGAAATCTTTTAAATAGTTTACATCTTCAGTCTGCTATGAATTTTTTTCTTGTAGAAGCATCTAAAAGAAAAAAGTTTGCATCAACAAACCTGAAACTCTACAAGAATTGAAATAAGTTGCTCTCGTTCCGTCAGCCATGACAGGGGAAGCATGATTCGTAATTGCATTCTTAGTATCACACATACTGAGAATTGATCTTAAATATTTAGAAGACTATCAGTTTAAACTGATTATACATAGTACTTATACTCGCTACGCTACATTCTGAATTAATTAAAAATTTGAAATTATTTGAATATATACTGCTTTGTAAAGATACGTAATCCAAATACTTTTATGATTGTTTATGTTCATAGTTTCTTTCAGCATTCCGATTATTTTGTATTGTTATCGGTCTTTTTAAATATCCACATACTTGTTTATTAGCAACTAGCTAGGAGATCCGCCGTGGCTCGCGAATGAATACGGATCAACAATGTTTCACGCTTCCATATTTTATTGTCATCGAAATCGATAAAATCTATTATGACCAACATTTAACTTTTTTGACGTTTATTTCATATATTTTGCTGATTATGCTTATATATAATTATTTTTGTAATTGTAATTTTATAATTTTGTACTTGTATAATTTTTCCAATTGATATTCATCTGTGTGCAAATAAATATAGTTTATTAAAATACCATGCATGAAAAAATTCGTTCATTTACAATTGGAGTTAATAATGGTTCAACAACAAATTTAAATTATGTTCATTCGTTTTAAAAATTAAGTTAAGTTGCTACTTTTTGTTAACGTTGCAACTTTTTATGATTACCAAAAAAAGTTTGGAAAACATAGAATTGACATCATTACTCTGTTTATTGCTTTCCGTAACATCAGCGGAGTTAAGAGCGGTAGACTTTCACCAGTACATAGAGAGCTGACTATTTCGAGGTATCAGGTGGTGAATGAAACATTCTCTTTTGGATTTTTTCAAGGGATATAATTACATAGAAACTTCCATCGTCAAATGGTGCCGCTGTCGTGGAGAACAGATACTACATTTTGATCTTAGTCAAAACAATAAACAACAGACAATAAACGACCAAGTTCTCTCCAATTCTCTCTCCTCTGATCTTGAGCACGTAGTACAATGGGGTAAGGAGTGGCTGGTTACTTTTAATGCATCTAAAACCAAGCTTCTCTCTTTACATCATCAACATTCTGACCCACATCTGGCATCAATTGAAATGAATGGCTCTCGTCTTCAGGAGGCCTCAAGTTTTGACAAGCTTCTTGGCTTGACCATTACTCCTGATCTTAAATGGAACACGTACATCAAATCTGTTGCCAAGGCCGCTGGAAAAATGGTCGGATCTTTCTATCGATCCTGTAGATATCTCACTGCTGATGCTATTCTCTATCTATATAAGAGCCAGGTACGTCCAAGGATGGAATACTGTTGCCACATCTGGGCAGGAGCTCCTAGAAAGGACTTGGCCTGCCTTGATAGAGTTCAAAATAGACTTCGTAGCCTTCCTTGCAACCTCTATCTCACAGAAGAGATGTTGCGAGTTTGTCTCTGATGTATCGTTATTTTCATGGAAAGTGTTCGACTGAACTTCAATCTATGGTCCCCCCTCGCCAAACTTTCACAAGAAACACTCGTCTAGCTGTAAACACTATCAAAAATTCCCCCCACTCTTTATCTGGTCCTAAACCTAAACGTAGATCCCATGAACAGAGCTTCTTTCTTAGAACTGCACGCCTGTGGAATTGTCTTCCGTTTTCCTGCTTTCCGGCTGACTACAATATGGTAGTCTTTAAGTCTAACGTAAATAAGTTCCATATAATTTATCAAATTTACCAAATTTTCATTACTAATGATTACTATATTGTCCAATTTCTACTGTACACTCTTTAACCCTTATCCTTGAGTGGCCTCTTGGCCTTGATAATGTGGTGATGCCTATGTAAAAAAAAAAAAAAAGTATACTGCATACAAGGTTCCATAATTTTTTTTTTTCAATTTTCACCCCAAACAAGGCACAGTGCCACTTTGAAGCAGGGGGCTACTATCAGGGACTTAATTAGCGGGGTCATTATGAAGGGAGATGAGTATAAAGATATTTGTTAACATTACACTTGAACTTCTGCATATCAGTGCAGTTGGGAAAGCAGAATCCCGGAAGGGAGTTACAAAAACCCGCAGTTCTGGGGAAGAAACTATTGGAGTAAAAGGCTTTCTTGCACCTAGGGATCTCTACTGTAAAGGGATGAGACTTAGTAGCTTGTCGGGTTTGTCGGGGGTAGTTACCTTGGGGAGGTACAAGTGTTTGCAGTTCGTCAGAGCATTCATTATTAAAGTATTTGCAGAACAGGCAGAGGGATGCAACATCTCGTCGATGGGACAGAGGCTGAAGCCTAGATGACAGTTCAGGACCTATTATGTTGGCGACTCTCTTTTGAACCCTGTCGAGGAGCGAGAGACAAGCAGCAGATACACCAGCCCAGATGTGACAACAGTACTCCATACATGGGCGAATGGTGGCTTTATAGGGTATAGGATACTGTCAGGCATAAGTAGTTTTCTAACACGGTAGAGAGAGCCAACCTTCCTTGCAGCAGCCTTGGCAATGCTCTCAATGTATCTATTCCAGTTCATATTCCCTGTAAACGTAAGGCCGAGGATAATGGTTTTGTGACTAAGCATTTGTAAATCAATGAAAAAATCTACAATTATATATCATGCGTCAATATATAGTTTTTTTTTTAAATAAATAATTTTTAATAATGTTGAGTTTACGTTCGCGCTTGGCATTCCAAAAAGCAAATGCGTTGTACATTAAATTTATCCATACCGATATTATTGTGACGTCCACGTTCTTCTAGAGCTGGAGGGTCTAGTCTGCGAATATAATGATCAGTCTTGTACAAATCGTTGTGAGAAGACAATTTTGGATTACAGATGTTAATTGCATTGGGAAATATTTTAGCAAGGAAATAAAATTTCAGAAAAACAAGTTTTTAACCAGTATCTTTAGTATAGTAAAACCACACTTCATTTTAGATATTAATAGTTCTTATTTTATATTTTTGAATTACGTATTTTAATTGAAAAAATATTTCGCGTAGTTGTAGGATTTCATCTAAGACTCATGTTTAGCTTTAGAATAGGCCATAGAGAGTAAGAAAGATGAAGGCCCGTGTTGCAAAAAGCGTATGCCATGAATAGCTATTGATCTAAGATCCATTAGCAATTGCTTTTTACTTAATACACGTTTGGGGATTGGATGCTTTCAGTGATTCCTGGTTTGCGTTTCTATGATTTAATTTATCTTGTGCGCAAAACATAGCAAACAACACTAAAGAAATGTAAAAAAACAAACAAACAAAAAAACATTGATTACGCATGCACGCATTCACTAGTAGGAATATGCAAAGTAATATCGATATGTAATGTTATCATCAATAAAGTAAACAAAATAAAATATTAATCTTTATACATGCGAAGTTTACACGTGATCATTCTATTCTCTTCATCATCACTGTTTTCTCGTCGTGACCGTTTTGTTTAGTGGTTGTCAATCACCTCGTCTGTTAAATTTAGACGATAAAAGTTTTTACGCATGAAAGGCATACGTTCGATGGGGACGTTCGCTGATAATTTCAAGGTTTTATTTGGAGAAAATTTACTTTGAGAGAGGGAGAGGGAGGGAGAGAGAGAGAGAGAGAGAGAGAGAGAGAGAGAGAGAGAGAGAGAGAGAGGAGACTAAAACACTTAATAATTATTTCCTTCTTGACGTATCCTCCCTGGCCTAAGAAATGACTGACGCAGATGAAAATAGAGATCAATAACATTCACAGAAATTTCATTTTTTACATTATTGGCATATCCCGTTCGCATGGCTTCCAACAGAAAAAAAAACCTATTCTTTGTATTTACAAATGAAGTAAGTGATGCGTTCAAAACTATCCAAGCATCTTCTTTGTTTTAATGAAAAAAATAACTCTTATTACGTTACCTGATAGAGATAAGCTATCGTATTAAAGAGATGAAACGTGTATTACTTGTAGACATTTTAAAAGGTTCACTGTGAATAAATATATTGGTCGTGAATGGAAATTTACCATAATCTTACATTATAAAACCTTAACTATTTATAATAATAACAACAACAGTACAGCATACAGCTCATTATAGATTTAAGACTTATTAATAATAATTAAATTAAGTATTTAACTAACCAGTTAATAGATGTTCTGAAATATAATAACCGCAGAAAATTGACGTGTGGATGTAGAATAAAGTAAGTAAATTGTAAAAGATATAATTTAATAATTAAATAAAAAGAATATACAAAACCGATGGTAAATTGATCTAAATAGTATAGTTAAGGACAGGTGGGGCTATACGCTCTCAAGTATACATGGACTTTGTTCCCATATATGAGTATCTGAATTTGAAAATTCGCGCAACTTCCATCATGTATGACTAGTGTAAAAAGAAATGTTGAGCCGGATTAAATATTAAAAATGAAAAAGGGATCATATGTAAACTTGTCTTTTTTAACAACATAGAACAACATTAGGCGAAAAAAAAACTAACTGAAAATATTTATATCTGTGGCTTTTGTTATCGAAACAAGCATAGAAAAACTCTCTATCTTTCTCTCTATCTCTCTTTCTAGACCCACACACATACACACTCATATGCGTAAACATAAACGAGAGATTTCCATAATAATGACACTATAAGCCCTGGTTTTTACTCCTTATCCCCCCTCACATCAAAATTCTTCCTCCCTCTTCTTCTCGTCAGTAAACACAAAAACAACGCATTTTTTGTTTAATCCTTCTTGAGTTGGACAGCAAATACAGACTAACTCTTTCGTTTTAAAATGCTCTGTTGAGTTAAAATAAATTTATAATGAGATGAGGATAATTTTTTGATGTTGTTCTTTTAACTTTTGTTTTCTCTGTTACGCATTGAGATCTCCCACTAAAAATTTCCTACATGAATTGCTCTATCTTTCAGAGATATTCCATCAATATTTATATGTAGATATAGATATAAAACATTTTTTTACAAGGATGCCACCAATTATCAAGGCCCGAAGGCCACTTGACGATTAAGGTTAATGAGTGTGCGTTAGTCATTTGGACAACAGCGTAGTAATCGTCAGTAGTAGTTCGAATTTAGTCTTATTTATTATTTAAGGGGACGGCGCAGCAAGAACTTGTTTACACTGGATTTGAAGACGACCATATTGTAGTCAGCTGGAAAGCAAGCCAGCGAAACAGAATTCCACAGGCGGGCAGTTCTCGGAAATAAGCCTTTTTTTATGGAATCCACGTTTAGCTTTAGGCACCGATAGAGAATAGAAAAAGTTTTTCATAGGGGTTATAGCTAGGCGAGTGTTTATTTGTGAAATTCTGGCAAGGAGGAGCCATAGATTGAAGCTCAGATAGGGACTTGCCATAAAAATAACGATAGAGCAGAGAAAGGCTAGCAAAGTCTCCTCTATGTAAAAAAAGGTTGAAGGGAAGAGAAAAGGGCATCACCTACTAGATTTCGAAGCCGGTTTTGAACTCTGTCAAGGCAGGATAAGTTTCTGCCCAGATGTGGCAACAGTACTCCATCCTAGGATTATTTGGATTTTATACATGTATATAATTGCATCGCCAGTGAGATAAAATGATTCAACCAATTTTCCGACTATCTTAGCAACGGGCATCATGTATATGTGCTCCATTTCAGATCAGGTGTGAAGCTCAGACACGGAAGCTCTGTCAAAGCATGGTGCTTTCCTATTCATTTCAATTGGGCCCAGATGAGGATCAGAGCGTTGGTAATGAACAGAGAGAAGCTTTGTTTTAGATGCATTAAAATTAACCAATTACCCTTTTCTCCATTACGGCTCGTGCTGAAGATCAGAAGAGAGAGAATTAGAGAAACCTTGATCATTTCCGGCCTTTGAAGTGTTGCCGTAGATGGTAGTGTGGTCTGCTTAAGTATTTACGAATAATCTAAGAATTTAATTTTGCAGATCACTGATAAAGATCAGGAAGAAAGTTGGGCACAGGATAGAACCCTGAGGGACGCCAGTGTTGATACTATAAGCTTCTGATTTCTGCCTATCAACAACTACTTTCATAAACCTATCAGAGAGATAAGAATTTAGTAATTGAACGGATATTCCCAGCTATTCCGTAGCTTGAAATCTTGTGAAGCAGACATTCATGTTATACCCTATCAAAAGCCTTGTATATGTTTAGAGCAATTTCTCTAGAAGCGAAGCTTTCGTCAAGAGATTCACAAATCCTGTATGATATTTCATTTAGCACATCAGCTGTAAATCTAGCAGAAAGAAAACCACATTGTCACTAAGTAGGTTATTTTTGCTGAGGTGGCTAACCATTTCTCTTTTTATGACAGATTCCAACAACTTACTCATGGCACACAGAAGACTGATTGATCTGTACTGAGAATGAGATGACTAAATTTTAAAAAATTTTTTAAATATGGAACTAATGAGTCATTCCAAGGAAACATTGCTCTTTAAGACAATGTTTAACAGATTTGTAAGTATGGGAACTAGCTTCGGTTGAAGCCTTTTGAGAACTTTAAATGAAGTGCCACCAGGGCCAGTTCCTTTACTGGAATAAAGGTTTTTGATAAGCTTAGCAACATCACGCAGATATATATAATGAATATATGCCAATAAGTTATACCATAATTTCTGTCAGTCGAATCTTAAACTAGAATATTATAAAAACAATAAACTCTTTTGAATTATAGCGTTTTTTGTCATAAAATGGGCGACACTTAGTTCTCCCTATCAATGAAAATAAAAGTAAATAATAACACTGAAAAAATCTGCCTTTGTTCTTGAAAAAGAAAGTAAAAGACGACAAATAAAAGAAAAAATGAATATCAGACGAAAACCACATTTTGTTAGTTTAATTAAACCTCATTGTCTTGATTAGATTTCAATACACGTGTTTCATAAAATGAATACTAATTAAAATGCTTTAAATTTACGTTTAACCTTCTAATAAGTTTCTAATTTAAATAGTAATTTTACTTGAATTTTTTGTGAATCTGAACACCTTTAAACTGTTCTAAAAATAACGCGTTTGATATTGCTGTTTTCTGGTCGATATATCACTGATAGAAATCGATATATTTTTACGATTCATTTATAGCATGAATCACGCTCATTTGAGTAATATAATCACAGTTTAAAATCTCTCTTTCTTTTTTCTCTCTCTCTTTCTCTTTTCCTTACTCTTTCTCTCACTCTCTCAGAGTCTTATAAAGATTTAAATGTAGATTATGACTTTTAATGGGCATATATATATAGAGAGAATCTACATTTAAATCTTTATAAGACTGAAATTATTTTTGATAATAACAAAACTTTTACACAAAATATACAAAACAGAAATATTTTTGTAGCGTAACAATGCAGTAAAGCCCAAAAGTTCAGTCGGAATCTACGCCATTTCTGAATTTTCCTTGTTGACTGCAGTATGTTATTGGTCTACTGCAGTTCTGAGGGGTTCACTCATCCAGGCTTTACCTTCTCTCTTTGTGAATGGGTTAATTTATTTCTAACCGCCTGAGGCGCTTTTTACCGAGGAATGCTGACGAGGCCGCCAAGGCGTTTTTCTCACGCTAGTGCTCCTCTCTTGGGTTTCAGGCTATTCAATCCCATTTTCCGACCCATCTCGCAGTGGGAGAGAAATAAATACTAAGCATAATTTTTATTACGCCATATTGTTTTACGCCAACTTTTATTCCGCCATTTTGTTTTAGTTTTACCGCCACGTATGCAACACAACATTGTACTAGAATAGTTATTCTGTGCATGTGCAGAATGATAGATTCGGACACAAACGCATTTCGAGTGAAAGCATTATTTTATAGTTACGTGTCATGTCGAAATTATTATAAATTCCAAAAATTACAAAAAAACGACTCCGTAGAAAATAATTACACGAAAACATATAATTTATCGAATCATCGAGTTTTATCGTAGGTTTTAAAGTATTAAAATTAAAGAGTTCTTAAAATATTGTTATTTTTGAGAACCTGACTACTCTCCCTTGCTTTCCTTGAACTCCGTCATTGAAAAAAAAAAAACAATCTCCGACCAATAGTCTTTACGATTGTTTTCCGAAAAACAAATCTAGCACAACTTCTACTGGATCATTTTTCGTAAATTTTGGAATCTATAATAATTTCGACATAACATATAAGCATGTAATAGTGTTTTCACCTGAAATGCATTAGTTTCCAAATTCATTATTTTGCAAAAGCACCAATTGTTCTTATGGTAATGTCTCAGCGTCTAATTTTTTCTTTTCGTGTTTGTTAGGAAGAATTGATTGATTATAACGATTTATTAAACCTTTATGACCTGATTGAACAATTAGTTCAGTCGTATGTAAATATAACGGCATAAATAAAGTGAAAATTGATCCAAAAACGCCTTGTTCAGTATCTAGGTAGATGCCCTCGGATTGCAACTGTCCATTGCTTACGTTCAGTATCTGTCTCAGAGAGTGGAGGATTTTGTTTGTTATCACAAACATACTTTTTCTGGATAATAATCAAAGTAAGTTTATGAAATGCAAAAATTCGCAATAGTAGTGTAACTATTGAACTTTACAATTTTTCCAGTTTGAAGACAATCATAGTATAATTACGCTTTAAAATAACTAAAATAACAATAAATAATTTCTAATCATTTACATCATAATTCACGTCATAAAAAGTTAAAGAAGGAAGTTTGAGTATATTTCCGGAAATTTGTGAAATAGAAAAAAAAAAAAACAAGAACAAAAAAAACGATAAAAGTATTTCTGAACCATTTTCAAAATTTTGAAACAAGATGATATGTATGTTTTTATAGTAGAGATTATCATTTGAAGCAGTTAAAACACCGAATAATATATGATTTTGATATTAAAACTAGCAGGCGACCGGAGTAGCCAAGTGGTATGAAACGATTAAATATATTTTAATTCATAGAGAATTATTAATGATTATTACAGAGCCAATTCTCTATTGTTTATTATACTGTGCCCAATATAACTTAATGATTTTAAAAGTAAAAAACAGACAAAAATATGACTTGCATGCCATCAGCTAGAATCGAAACCAAACCATTTTGCGCTCCAACATTAGTTGCTACCGTTTGAGCTATCGTCAGATGGATAAGAAATAGTTAATAAAGCAAATGTAACGTATATATATGTTGCGTACAAAAAAAATTAAAGTTGACTTACGCATACCAAGCTTTAATTTTCCAATTTTAACTCGTCAGCAGCTATTCTTACTTACTAAAGACCCATGAAAAAAACGATTCACGCAAAAAAAAAAAAAAAAAATGCAAAAAAAGGAAGTTTGAAAAAAATGGAGACAGACACAAACAAAGGCATAGTAAGTTTTATATATTAGATGGATACTACTAAATCGGAATCAATAGCTAACGAAGTTGACATGCATATCTATTATTATGAGAAAAAATAAAACATGAAAATATATCTGAAACAAAATGGAACTATTATTATATGGTGCTAACGTATGTCCACACTATTATTATATGGTGTTAACGTAAAAAAAAACTAGTTAAATTTATTAGTATATGGTGTTAACGTATACCCATCTGAAAAAAAAAACTAGTTAAAATAATGATGTAATGAATATGGGTTCCTTCTCACAAAAATATGATTGACTGGTTGTCATAAATACCGATCGGTAGACAAGCTGGGATAGACGTCGAAAAATACGCCGAAACCCTCCCGCTTAAGGATAAACCAGTTTCGATCACGAACACTTGTTCAGTAAAGCGACTTCCTAGATTATTGCGCGAATATTGCGGTCAAGACCAATCCGCTATTTCAAACAGATATTTTAATTTCCCAGGTCATCTCAATTGATAACACGTGCATATGTATATAGAGCGATATTTACGTTTTAAATACGGTCTTAATCATTGTAGAAAGACGATCTGCAACTTTATATATGAAATAGAACTAGTTCTCCTACGGTATTTTTTGTCATGAATATATTTTAACAGAGATTACATAATAAAATATGTTTCGTCAGTAACATATAATAACTATTGGTCTGCGTAGTTAAAAAATATTAATCTAACATGTGTTTGAAAAATGCAAAGATAGTTTTGACTAAAATATTTTTCATGAACTTTTAATTTGTTTTTATGTTTTGCAACAAAATATCATTATTTTAGAAGATTGAATAACATATTTAAATAAGAATTTCTTTTGTTAGAAACATAAATTTCTTTCGAAAACTAACGCAATCCATTTTAGTGAATAAATTCCAACTTATATATTCGGATTAGGAAGAAAAACAAACAGGTAATATGGACCACGAGTTGCAGTAAGATTTCGGCAATATTTAATCAGATCTATTAGATATAAAAAAATAGAAAAAAATCACCCTCAGATTTAAATCAAGATTTTTAAAGCAGCGTTTTGTTCACACTACTAGATTGAAGTGAAACTTGACATCTCAAAATTAACCAAGAGAAGAATATTTAATTCCAAGTTCCTTTGCAAGATTCTTGGGATTAAATGGAGTGATCAACTACGAAGTCAGAAACCATATTTGTCCCCATATTGACCCCGGAAAGAATTGTCAATTAACTGCTGCAATGAACGCATGATGAAAAAAAAAAGAAGAGAAATACTAAAAATGAACTAGAAGCAAACAGTTGATAGAGATTTGATTACAACAGAAAGAAACTAGAAGGAACGTTGTGGATCTGGTTTCAGGTAGGAAATGATATAGTTTGTCTACTTCATGTGTCGCAAGACGCGGGCTTTTATAAGTTTAAGTCTAAGTTTAATAAGTAACATATTCATTGCTTTTCTTTTGGTCACGTGTCTACATTTTTATTGTTTCACAAAATATGGTTAAGAGTCAAGCTCTAAATTGTTTTTCTGATTTGATTATTATTATTGGCCCACAAAGAGCTTTCACGTAGGTCATCAAAGATCTCTCCTTGAAAACAGCCTGTGGTGTTCTTTGGAAGCTGAGTGACAACAGATCTCCTCAGATTTCAAGTACTCTCCACCTCTTTCGATAGTATTTGCGAGTAAATTTGCATTATCACAACTGCTACTTGTCATTGATTTCTCGTTGGCAGCAGCTGTTGATCTTTACTGGAATTTGAAAAAAAAACCCTACAAGGTTTTCTTAGCACTTTTCCAGCCGAGGTCTTGTCAGTGCTCTCTCCTCGATCTTTCCTTCTTCCTTGATTCTACTTGGCTGTTTGGTCTCACTCTTTTTTTAGGGGAGGCAGTGATGTGGTAAAGGGGGATAGGGTGGGGTTAGAGAACTTATACATATGCGGCTTCAATGTTCTTGGTTCCATGTAGCGCTTCATGTTTTACCTCTGCAGCAGTTTGTCTGACCCGCGCTTGTTGCTCATGTGTGTTAGTCTCCACACTCAAGGGTTTTCCTTAATATTTCAGCTGCTTTTATTATTGTTGCTTGTTGTATTTTTCCAGTCCTTCCATGATTCCAATTTCTCCCATTCTTTTTTCAAAGGCTTTTCGGGATCGTTCCTAGTGCTCTTACTATTATAGGTATTATTTTGATTTTCTTCATCATCCATATCCCTTTTAGCTCTTTGGCTAGCACTGTATATTTGCTCCGTTACTCATTTTCTCTGATATTCACCCTGTGGTCGGTGGGAACAACAATTTGACAGGAATTTTCTTTCTTGTTAATTATTACGACATCCGGTCTTCTTGTTTGGGTGGGTTTATCCATTTGTATGCCCATGTCCCGTAGGGTTTTGTGATTATCGTTTTAAGTAATGTTACCGGCTTAAGTTTGTACTGCTTGTCTGTGCGTTCGAGATGCAGTTGTTTGCATAATTTCCAGTGTACTGCCCTTCCCACTTGGTCGTGTCTGTTCTTGTATTCCTTTTGAGCCAGTTTGCTGCATTCACTTACTATATGGTTTATCATTTCGTCTCTTTGTTCACATAGTCTGCATTTGTTGTTTTCTTATGTTTTGTCGATCTTTGCTTTGATGTGGTTGGTTCTTATCGAGTTATCTTGTGCCACGGTTATCAGAGATTCAGTTTCTCGGCTTATATGTTCTTTCCGCATTATGTGTGAGTGTTTTCGTTATTTTAATCTTTTGGCATTCTAATGAACTATTCATGTAGTTGTTTTTCTTCCAATTTTTCTTTTCTCGTCTTATTCTTTATCTATCTGTTTTCTCCTTTTTTCTTTTATTCTTGTTATTATTATTATTCTTGTTATTATTATTATTATTATTATTATTATTATTATTATTATGCACATTTAATTATTTTTCCATCATTAACTGAGGAGGTTAGGTTTTCGGTTGTGTTTGTTGGTTGTCACTGTTTTGTTTGTTTATGTACAGCCTAGCATCTACATCGACTTACCAATCGTCATTAGACTTCATCAAAATGTCGGCCATGATCTAACTAAGAACTGATTTATTTTTGCAATATCGAGAACAAAAATCAAAGTCAAGATGAATGTCACCCTTTTGGCAAAAACCTAGCTTCTATTGATCGTAGAAACTCTCTACTTGATCCATGAAGTCCCGCATCTTATATGACCTTGACGTTTGATCTTGAAAAGTTCAGTCATAGTTGAATTTCACCTTCTGAATTTCACCTTCCGAATTTTCCAAATCTGATGCTCTGATAACAGTAACGCCATGCTCAAACAGATCAAATAGTTAGTGTTTTCGTTATCAACACTTTCATGATTTCAATTCTGGAAAAATTTCTATAATGTTGAGACGTCAAGCCCAGTTTAGATTTTGACCCATCCTTACATTGCCAGGTCGATGTACGCATAATCAAGACTGACCTAGGTTCTTATGATTTTACTAATTATATTATTCTGAACTTATATGAAATGTAATGCAACGATTACTCGGTTATTTATTCGATTCCAATTTTATATGTCTAGTTTTATTTTATGAAATATCCAGGCAGATAACAAGATACATTCAATGGGAATAATATAAATTCGGCGTAGTATAACTACAAAATATCGTTCTAACCAGGTTACCATGAGACTTAATAATGCGGGTTATACAATAATCAACTGTAAATTGCCAGTCGCCCCAGCTACATTCAGAACAAATGGCGACTTATACACACACACACACACACACACACACACACACACACACACACACACACACACACACACACACACATATATATATTTAGCCTTTAAAACTATATGGAAAAAATTGTAATCTCAAGTTGCTGGAAAACTATTTTGATTGTAAGTCAATTATTCTCGTATAATACATGTATTAGTTTGCTTCAAATAGTTCACACTAGTTCTAATATTATTTCAAGGATCATCAGTTGTTTACCATAAACAACTGTTTCGCGTATTTATAAACAAAATAGTATATTAAATTATGTTTATCGTACATTACCCCTCTTAAAAACTAGAGCAAAAACGTTCCAGATATCGGAACTAGTTTTTAGCTCGAAATTAATTCTGCTAACATGTTCAGTTGCTTAAAATATAAATACAATTACTGAACGAAAACACTACAAGTAAAAATTAATTGGTCCATATATTTTATACAAACACATATTATCAAACGCCAATGATATGCTTCTAACATACAATAATAAAAAAAAGCTTAATGGTTAATGTTTAAATGTAATTTTACTAATATAAACGTTTTTAGAAAACGCAGATAAATGTGAGGTTGCATGGTTGACGATTTATTCCAGAGTGTAATTCAAATATTCCAAATTATAATTGAATATTGACTATTAGGCTTTTTTTTTATTTAAGCAGACATCATTAAACATACTTAAATTATACAGCTTTATTATACGGCTTTAGGTCTTAATATCTCTAACGGTCATTTAATAACACAACAATATTGCTAACACTTTCGATACTTCGTTAAATCATCTTCAAATGACAAAAACAAATAAGCCAAATTCTGAAGAAAGAAAGAGAATTAAGCGAGAAGAGCCAACAGAAATACACACAGACGCATACATATGTATATATTGTATATTCATAGCTTACTATATATATATATATATATATATATATATGCATATATGTGTGTGTGTATGTATGTATGTATACGATACATATATATTGAAAATATAATAGATAATAGATATCGCATCTTACCATTTAGTAAAAATAACAATGAAAATGGTACTCTTTATATTTCATTGTTTTATCACACACACACACACACACACACACACACACACACACACACATACACACACATACACACATATATATATGTGTGTATGTATATGTGCGTGTATGTGTATGTATGTGTGTGTATATATAAGAGCAGATATATGTGTAATATGTACTTAAAAACGTCATTTGACAGCCTAAGAATTGTCCCAAGACTCCTAAACACATGCACGCATGCACAAATCTCACATTTGGAAATCAATTATCACCGCATTTATCAAACTTTCAAAATGTCATGGCTGTCACGTATCAGAAGCACGATTGCTACTGCTAATGTTTTCGAAGAAATTAAAGAATAGACGAATGCTTTCATGCTCTTTCACAGTCTTCGTGTACTAAGAATAAATTTTGTTTGATGGGAAAAGATATCTAGGTTTCTATTTATACATATACAATGTTTACCTTTTTATAGATGCCTAGACATATACTTCAGCTTAACTTATTCAACAACAGAAATAGATGCGTTTACTACTACTACTACTACTACTACTACTACTACTACTGCTGCTATTATTATTATTATTATTATTATTATTATTATTATTATTATTCCTACTATCATTATTTTTACATGATTTTCAAAACCCAATTAGATGGTATGGGCGTTGGAATAGTGAGTTTAATACAATTACTTTTGTAAAATGTAGGGAACACCTGAGTTGAAGCAATGTTCTTTATAGTCAAAAGGACAACATCGCTAGGCCACTATTTATCATTCGATAAAGTGAAATTCTTGGATGAAATCTAGAAGGCTCTCGATCTTGGCATTGAGTCGGCGCAGGCCCAAAAGTACACTATCCAGACGAGAGAATGTAAACCGTTTGCTCCAAATCTTTCAATGCAAGTGTAGAACGTGTTGAAGAGTACTGGTGTTAGTACACTGCCTTGCTTCACTCTGTTGCTGATCTCAAATTTCTTAGACTATGTTGTTGAGGAAGTTCTGTCATACCATCATAGAAGATTTTAATCACTGAAATAATGTTGGTGAACATGCAATGCAACCAATCACAGCCAAAAAAGCCTCCCTACTCACTGTGTCAAAATCTTAGTAAGATCGATGAAGGCATGTTTTGTTCTTTTCTTGAGGCTGTCTCATAGCAAAAATACGAATAGCGAATACTATGTGATTTTGAATATTTGGTCAGGGTTTAATTCTATGGAAAAGTATCCTCATGCCATATTGTTCTGACAACCCCCTGTACAGAGAGACCTTAGACACTCGAGGATAGTGTCTAGTAGGCATTCAAGTTCTCCCCTGTAGGCATTCAAGTTCTCCCCAGTAGGCATTCAAGTTCTCCCCAGTAGGCATTCAAGTTCTCCCCAGTAGGCATTCAAGTTCTCTCAATTTGTCCCAAGTTTGTCAGTGTGGCATTGTGTATGTTTGGTTACTTCGATCTGTTAATGCGTGTATAGATCAGCGCTTGTTTATAAAGGGTGTTATGTTAGTTATTGAGTCTTTTTCATTTTGAAACTTGCCTCTCTCGATCCAAAGACACAAAAAAGTATTGTTGTGCGACATCCTTGGGTTCTTTCAAGTCAAATAGGTTTAAGAATCCTGGAGATAACTGATTTTGTTTATTAGATCTTACAAGATTTCTAATTTTTCAATGGCTTATTACTTTCACATAAACGTATTACTTTTGGAATTGCAAACAATTTTCATTGGTTCCTCTTCAAGAAGAGAAGAAGAAAACGAATCCAAACAAGGCGAAGAATAAAAGAAGATAAGCAATCAGTGCCATTGCTATATATAGTCATATCAACCATTTATAGCATTACAAGTAACGTCATGTTTTATAACTATCAATTTGTGTGTCTTTCCATGTATACTTAACATTACGCTAGTTCTTTTGCATATCTTAACGGACTGCTGTCTCCAGTTCAACTCCGCGGTTGTTTGACGTCATGCATGCGTACAGACAAGGTGACACACCTTGGGTTACACTGGTTCCTTTGTTCGCCAGGGGTTAGCATTTGACTTGAAGACACTGAGATAAAATTGTTCCAAAAACAAAGTTAACTTTTTGTTACGAGTTATCTTTATTTTCAGATGCATGTCAGATTGAATCGTACTTTGTGGATCCAATTCTACACATTACCGTTAATTACATTATGGGATAGTCCGACCTATCCACTTTCCGACTTCGGATAATTTTCGATAAGATATTTAAAATCTTTACTTTGTTCTACAACTCCGATCTCCTCCAACCGGTCCGTTAGCCTTAACCTTGTGTATCGCTTTATCGCCGGTCAATATATATATATTTTAATTTTAAAACTGCTATGAAACGTAGAGAAGTGAAATTTGATACACTGGAAGAGCATAACAAGGTGCCTTATATCCCTGATGGTTTGTGAAATTTGACCGAATATTTTGAAATTCATGCTAATTTTTCTATTTGCTGGTAAATTTAAGTGTGTATCACTTTATTGCAAGTGTGTTGCATAGCAGGGAGACTCATATTGAAGATGGCGAGGGGTCCATATTGAGACAAAACATATAACGGATATATAGTGATAAGAGAGAGAGAGAGAGAGAGAGAGAGAGAGAGAGAGAGGGGGGGGCATTTATACAATTCTGAGATGCTTTGGACTTCATATAGATACTGAATGGAGATGTATACAAGTTCTTAACACTGAGGAAGGGAGATACATAATCTTGTAAGGGTTAAAAATGTTCATTACGAGATGATTAACACATTACCTTTTGAGCGTTGAAAGATGACACATAACAACAGTTACAAAAATACAAAGATGATTCTTTATTCATTGGACCGGTCGAATGCTGATGACGTCAGGAATTCAAATTTGGGATCTACATACTTTAATGTTCTTTTCTTCGCTTCCAAAGGACTCTTACTCCAACTCAACCCATATTGAGTATCCCTCTTATGACGTTATGACGTGTTTTCCAAACGTGACCAATTCACGTGGCTATGCACATGCTTTTGACAACAAAAGAACTCTAAACATATGACTCTAACCTGTTTTTTAACAATATATTTTAAATTTTTATTGTTCATTTTTTTGGCTGACCTTTTTAACACTCCGATTCCAAAACAGAATGAACAATCAATTCTTTTTACGATGTAAACAATATCTAACTATTTCTAATAGAATTTATCAATAGAATAAATTCTAATATTTCAATTCTTAACTTTGCTTACAAGGTTCGAATCTCGGCTTATCCTAATCTCATTTCACTTATCTAATGTTCTTCTTATTTACATGGAAAGGGGACAGCCCTTTCCCTGTAACAAGTGTCTAAAAATGTATATTTTAAGTAATAATGTAATGTTATGACCGTTTAGACTGTGATCATAGTATAATATCTGTTTTAACTGTGGCAAGCAGGGCCAAGGGTCAAAACATTATTATTATTATTATTATTATTATTATTATTATTATTATTATTATTATTATTATTATTAATTGATTTAAGCGACGGATGATCGCTGGATCAATTATTATGATTAGAAGAATAAACAATTAAATTGGGGGAAAGATGATTGACGTATGAATCGAAAAAGGAATGTGGAAATAGAAAATAGATGTAAGCAACATTTTGGAGTTTGGATAAACAAATAACTAGATAGGGATATTAGGTTGGTCTGAAACACATAATGATGTGACGTAAAGAAAACACGTGATGTAGTTAGATTTGGGGAGATTCTGAGAGTCGTTAGCCAAGATGTAAGAACGTGTAATCTCTGAAAATGCTGGCCAGATCATGAGAATAAATGTTCATAAATAATTTAGGTATGTGCTGTGTTATTTACATCTGTTAAAATAACTATTTGTCTATAACTGTTCAATACGTTCACGTCAATCGGTTCCATGTAAGAACATGACACCTCCACCTTCCTGTTAACGACGGAATCGATGAGGGGTAGGGTATTTAAGAGGACTCCAAACTTTGGCCCACCCATCTGGTCCATAAAGAGTTGCTTTGGCCTCATCGGTGAAAATAACATTTTCAAAGCTGGTTTTCATGCATTCTGATCCCAAGCCAAAGGTTTTTTTTTCTTATGAGTTTGATTTAAAACAGGTATTGCTATGGGCTGAATGCTTCTTGCAATTTCGTTTAAGATTTTGCAGTGTGTCTTATTGGACAAGGAAGGTATTCCAGCCTTGTCAAATATAGCAGCACTGTTGTTGCCCGGCTGCTTGATAAGTTGACAGCGAATTCTTCTAACATCACAAGCAGAAACTGACTTTCTTGTGTTTTGTTCTTCCTTGGTTTGATGTTTGGATTTTAAACGAATGAAAACAATGTGCTTTGATCTCTTCCAAGTCCCATTGGCTAGGTCTACGAGAGATAAACCTTCTGCAAAGTCTGCAACAACACGTTCCTTTTCATTAACTGTCAATCTGCTCTATCTAGGCATATTGAGAGACCTGCAATAAAGTGATACACACTTAAAATTACCAGAAAATGGAACCATTATCACAACTTTCAAAATATTTGTTCAAATTCCTCAAAAGTAGAGGAATAAGGCACCTTGTTATGCTCTTCCAGCGTACGAAATTCTACTTCTCTGCTTTTCACAGCAATTTCAAAATTATAAAAAAAAAAATATTGATCGCATTAAAGCGATACACAGGGCTTATATTGTTCGAAAACTTCAGTTGCGTTATGTCTAACGTTTGAAAATGCATATTAAGTTGTGGCCACTATCGTTCCAGAAAAATAGCGGACACTGACGGCCGTGGCTCAAATGAAATAATCTAGCTACCACTTCCGGACATTATTTTCCAGTGGCAGCTAGTAAAAGTCACTGTATGTGATTGGCAGAACATGCAGGTAATGGCTGATTCTAAAAGAAGCATTTAAGAGAAAAACATTATTCGTACTTATTTGTCATGCGAAATCAGTCGTAGATAACTGTCTTTTACCGATGGCAGTATCTTTCAAGTCGGCCATCATTTATCTTCTCGGTATACTGCACGGATTTTGTTCTAAACGTAGTTCTAGCACACCTTCTAAATAATAAAATACTATAAATAAAGTAAATATGTAAATAACCAATAAAAACTCCGAAATATATAACAAATATGTGTTTCTGTGACCAATAAAATTTACTTTAAAACCCACCTGCATAGTATTTTTGTGTTTTAACTTATTTGAAAACGTTTATTCAATTCAGAAAAAAGTTTCCACATGATAAGTAACAGAATATAAAATTAAATCAAACGGTGGACAGGAATAAAACATGCACCCCCCCCCAAAAAAATGTAGCATCATTAACATTTTGATAAATGCTCATAAATAGAAAATTAAATATTCGTACCCGTCAAAGAAATATTTTTTAATTTTAGGATCGTTTTTTTGGGGGAGGGGGTATAGTGGCGTGTCGGTAGTTTGTGCATATTTACATTCCCAAACCAAAACTGTGTGTACAGTTTGAGAGTGATCAGTCCGAGCAAGGAATAGGCAATAAGTGTTTGTTTATATGTTATGGTAGTTCCGTGTGTGCAACGAAAGAATTAGCAATGCATATTAACATGCCAATAATTCTAAAACCTTTTGTTAGAGCTAACCGCAGTAAATTTTAAGGGTTCCAGTATTTAATTTAAAAATGTTTAAACGATTATGAAGACTTCAAAGATGCTATGTATGTTTTTTAGTAGAATTGCATCATGTTCAAAAGTTGATCTAATTTTATATATTTGTGAGATTAAAAGACATAATTTATATATTTGTTTTAATTATGCATGTATGTTAGCATGCTGAATTTAATTATGCATATATGTTAGCATGCTGAATTTAATTATGCATGTATGTTAGCATGCTGAATTTAATTATGCATGTATGTTAGCATGCTGAATTTAATTATGCATGTAGATTAGCATGCTAAATTTAATTATGCATGTATGTTAACATGCTGAATTGTTAAAAATAAGTTGCCAGTATTTATGCAACATTAGGGTAATTTTTAAGGATACCAGTATTTCATTTTTTGTTTTTACAGCATCTGTTATTAATTTGTTAGGTGAAAGTATGTAATTGTTGCAAAACAGTATTCCTTCCTCACGTTAGTAATGGGTTTGTAAATAATCACACGATTATTTCAGTGCACTTCAGTAAATGCATATTCAAATCTATAAAAATATGTTGAAATGTTTTGTGCAAACATCGTCCCCCGTTTGTAGGCGATCAGAATGAGAAAAGAAGTGTTATCCTAACAAATTAATTAATGGTTAATGGGAAAAAGAAGAACGCATTAATCATTAAACCGCGGCTGATATAATATCGGTCAACAACTACTCATAAGAAAGAAGAATACAGAAGGTCCGTATTGTATCTAGTAGTAAATGTATGTTTATGAATGTTTTAGTCTTAGAAAAAGTAAACAGTCATTAGTTACGTAAAAGCAGTGGAAAATTCGTTCGCTGTTGCTATATGTTGAAAATTAAGTATCTATTAACTGAAATTGATGCCGTGCAAATAATTATTTGTCCTAGCGACGACATAATGTAATGTTCTGACGTGTTAATTTAGAATGATCTAATTCCGGAATAAGAGGATTAGCGGGCAACCAATTAGAGGCAGTGGACTTTCCTGAGGGATACTTCATTATTTTTTGTATTCTATTACAGGAAATATAATGGTATATCTGTGTATGTATGAGTCAGTTTTGGCCGTTGGAAGCGTGGAATCTGTGAAACGTGTAGACTTCCTCCGGGTGCCGACTGGTGGCGGTGATAGATCTAAATATTTAGAGGGAAAAATAGGTACCCCTTTCTCTAACAATGTTGCGATTGTGATAGTGTTTCTTCTAGGATGTAATGTAGTATTTTGTCATCTGCTATGGCAAACCTTCGATACTTTTTTCCATAGGGGAACCCACATGCATAGTATTTTTAATGCAACATCATGTTGTTGCAAAACTTCGGCACCATTATAACAGACAGTGTAAAAAGGATCAAACCAACACAAATAATGTAAAGATGGTATAAAAAGTTCATAGTAGTTGTAACAAAAGTCTTGAAGATGAAAAAGGTTAAGCACAGCCAGCATAGACTTTTGGCAATGAGTGTTTGAAAGCAGTTTTTGAACAGATCCATAACTTGAAGATAAACGTTAATAAAAGAGAGAAATGATTGCCACCAAAAAGATGAGGAACACTATAGGAGTAGTAACACTGATGCGTTTTGTTACTTATGTAAACAGATAATATTATATGATTGAAGTATAAAAGAATATAGCAAAGGCAAGAAATAGCGTTGGATCATCGTAAATTAATTAGTACTGTGGACAACTGGGTCATATTATTTCAATGAACACATCAATCAATTGTGATTATTTTTCTAGTTGCACTTAAGTGACACAGGAACAAGTGTAAGAAAATGTCCAATAAATAAAATGCAATATAATATTAAAATGATCAAATAGATATTAAATAAACATAGAACATCTGTGGAAATATTTCAAAGCAGCTAATTTCAAAATCTCTCTATCGCATGGCAAATTAATTCCTATTCATTACTTGACATCAGTAAAACACCATTTACCAATCAGAAAAATAGGACAAAAATACTATTGCTACATAAAACTCTAGCCCCCTTGCTCCCTCACACTTGTACATTCCTACCCTCTCCCTATGACTCGAGCATACATAAAATTTAATGGTTAACTCTGCACCACGCACTCCGTAAAATATATAAAAAATATTTTCATTTCACGGACTAATAAATCAAGTATTGACAAACTATTTATTATGTAATCGTGAATATCCAAACCAGAAACAGAAACGGTTGACAGTTTAAGAAATGAATTATGAATTCTTGACCGGTACCAAGTTTTAAAAGAATCCGCAACTACCGCATCTACTTTGCCTTCTATCTCTTTTGATCTGTTGTTCGTCCTTTTCCTCCCTCATAAATAAAATAGCACGACGAGCGGACCACACAGGCATTCACTTTTATTATGCAGTATCGTTTCTGTTGCAAACTAATATTATAAAATCAATAGTAATCAATGCTGATTGATAGAGTTTATTAAACACACGCACATCTGAAATACTACCCAAACAAAATGCATATCGTTCTATATAAAACTGAGTTTGTCTGATGTGTAATCAAATATTTTGCATCACATTTTATTCATAGTTCTAAAGTATCGGTTCCAGGTCGATATATTTTGATATTGGTTCCTACAATTGATTGTCATCTTCGTGGCGGATAGTTTCCAAGACGATATTCACAATCGATCCATATCGAATTCTCATATAAAGTTAACATCTCTCTTCGATCGGTGAATTAATTATTTTAGGCATGATGGAAACTTGCAGTTCCCTTGAATGAGCGATACATTATTAAAATGAAAGGATGCTGACGAGAAACTGTAAAATTATGTTAGGAACACATTGTTATGTTTTCGTCAATGAGCGATCAATAAATGAAATAAAAGTTCTTATATAAACTTGTGTTCGGGTCTTTTTATTCTCTTTCGTTGTTGCTGTTTTTGATCATCGCCGTTCCATAAATAGTCGTTTCTTCTAGTGGTTCTCGATCGTTTATTAATTACGACGAATTAAACTTATTCGGTAAGAAAAGACACAAAGGAGACGTTCGCTGAGTTTCGTCAGGGTTTTATTGGAGAGAATGGACAAGAGAGAGAGAGAGAGAGAGAGAGGGAGAGAGAGAGATGGAGACAGAGGGGATTAGTAAAATTATTTACTATTTAACTTTCTTACTAACTTAGAAAATGAGTTCACATACAAACGGACAGACATCGAGGTAACATTCGAGATTATCAGTTTTCATACATCATGCCCCATTCATATGGCTTTCCAAAAGAAACTGATTTGAAAACCTTTGATTCCTTAACTCGAAAACGTGACGTCATGCCATTATCTCATATCTTTCGATTTAATTTTGTCTACCAGGTTTGAACTCTGATCCCCGCTTCAACGTCTCGTCACCCGTAAAATTTCTGTTGACAGATCCGACCATCCTGACATACACTAAAGGTGACCCTTGTTAAAATTCACACTAGCTAACTTAATCGTTACTGACGTAGAACCCCTTATATGTAACAAAACTAGACAGTCGAAAAGAAAGGAACATGATGGATTACAAGGGAAAGACACAAAAAGAGCAGGGCAAAATAAGAGATAAGAGATATTACAAGAAAATATAGTGGACAATTAGAATGGATAGGAAGGAATATATAATAGAACTGGACTACCCGTGACCCGTTGGGTCAGTATGTTATTTTAGCTATGGAATTCATGTTTGAGCGTGACACTTGTGACGTAAAGAAAATATTTTTTTCGGCATAACAGAAACATTTCTATGAAAGTATATTAAAATGAAAAATCACGGACGGATCACTCAAACATGAAAAAAAATCATCATTGGTTGCATAGAAAAGTTTGTGGTTAAACTATTATATTAATGGTGCTTTTACCAAGAAGGGGTTACGTTTAACTGTTACACCCGTATATTTTCTTAGTTACAAAAAGTTCAAATTTATATAAATAAGACAGTCAATGTATGTGTGTATGTATCGGTCTATAAATAGATAACCGATAAACTTAGAAACTACTGGTCACATAACACTTAAATTAACAAGAAATAATAATCATACACCAAGGATAGTTTATAACGATTAAAATCTTTGTTTGGATGGATGAATAACACGTACAGATATATATCGGAAAGTAAAAATGTGAACTGTTCGTTTCAACTTGCCGAAATATTTTTACTTCTTTCTAAGCTTTCCCAATTTCAATGCATTTCGTTTATTATGAAAACTTTCTTAACTTTCTGCATTAGCTGCATCAGTACGAGACGCGACTGGAGAGCTTGAATGTTTTGGTTTCGATACTAGTTGATGACACCAAGTTATTTTTTTAAACTTTTGAAACTACTATATATTGGGTACAATATAATATTCAGTGTAATAATAAATAATAAATCTACGTGAATTAAAGTATTTTACGACCTGGTAAGGCCAGACCCCTCTCACTAGTTTGTAATATGAATGTTAATAACTTCGTGTGAGTCTTTTGATGAAAAGACCGAATATACCATTTAGTTTGTGATTTTTACGGTACATCAAACTATTTTAGTTATCTATAATATAAATCTCACATGTCTGTTTAAATGTCTGTCTGTATGTATGTATGTTTCGCAAAAACGTTCGATAGAGGCGACGGATTTTCATGATATCGGTATCGTTTTAAAGCTCGACACTTCAGACGACAGATATCGAAAAATTGGCCCCAAACATTAATTCCTTTCCCCTTAACTGGGCACTTTTCTACAGGGAATGGTCGCTTTCTCCGCCAATATTTTCGAAAGTAATCACCTCTTTTCGATTGTCTAGCCTTAATTTCCGGTTGGCTTCCGGTTAGCGATGGGCGTAATGTTTATTTTTCCCTTTTTTTCTCCTCGCGGTACGGGTTCGAGCCTGCCTGTCTGCTACCACTTTTTTGCGCTCGCTATTTTAACTTTTTTATTTTACTCAACCAACATCCTTACACACACCTCCATTTCCTATTCCGCGTTCGCGTCATGAGTTCGACCCTTCCTGCCTGCTGCAACTTTTTTGTTTTGCTCAACACACACCTACAAACACCCGGGCAACGCCGGGAAACCAGGCTAGTTTAATTTAAAAATAAAATAACCATCGAAACCATTTTATTGCATTTTTATATAATAATGAGGTACGATTTCATAGGACCAAAGATCATTCAATTATATAAGCGATTAATGAGATTGTCGATTTTATACTGATCAATGCTATGAGATTGAAAAGAAAAGGTAAAAAGAGAAAGATATGATTACTTAAGAAAGCTGTTCAACAAGTATTTGTTAACATGGGACTTGAAAATAATTACGTTGTAGTCAAGTGGAAAGCACTCCGTGGTATTGTACTTCACAGATACAATTAATAAAAGGCTAATTGATATTTTACTCATTATATTATATATTATATTGATACATTTTCTACCGGTATTACTACATAAATAGACAGGGTAGTTCGATAGTAAATGATCGTGATATAAGCGATCTTGTCATCGGCGACAATATCCACTTAGCCAATCAGCTAATAACTCTCTCCTACCTCAAAATAGATAAAACCCATCCGGACTACTTACATAATCTGCAAAAATGTGTTGCAATTACGCTCTTACAGAAATTAGTGTCTACATCCCATTTCAATTTGTGATCAATTTTATCCAATTATATTATTTATTTTAGTAATTGCTTATCAGATACACGAAAACTTAATAAAATAAAAAAAAAGCCGCCAAACTACATACAAATAAATATATCGCATTAATAAACAGATATTCCCTCTTACTGGAATACGGTGGATATTGATGAAAGTATTGCAATATTAATTTACCATAGGATAGTAGTACACACTCACACACATACACACACGCATATATATATATATATATATATATATATATATATATATATATATATATATATAAGAACACAATTAAAGACTGTAAATTATAATTTGTAAGAATTGTCCGAAAGGCTACTCAAAAAAGAAAGATTTCCTTCAATCTGCGAACTATGAATTTGCTGGTACTGGCATAAATTCATGCCAGTACCAGCAAATTCATAGTTCTGTTGTAATAATCATTGCTAATATCTTTTCTTTTATAAAAAGAAACTCCACAGATTAAAGAAATCTTAATATTTCTTTTTGAGTATCCAGTTGAATAATTAATTATTGTAAATTATCATTTACATTCTTTAATTGTGTTCTTTTATGACAAACCTTATTCCCAATTTTAGTTGCATCGAGCCTTTTTATTTGGTTGGCATTACTATATAAATATTAATATTTATATTCCCTTTAAGTTTATAGGAGCTTTTGGTTCGTAAAATTAATTCTTACTTCTAGATTATATATATATATATATATATATATATATATATATATATAGAGAGAGAGAGAGAGAGAGAGCGAGAGAGAGAAAGATAGACATAGATATATAGATAGATAGAGAGTCATGTACAGACATACTGTTTCGCTCTATTACAGCTATTCACCGTGGCTAGACTGACATTGGCTGGCATATAAAACCGAAACAGTCAGAGGTTAGGGTGTTTGACTAGGGCAATGCATAAAGAAGGGGGGCACTCGGAGGGCGAAGCACATTATAATATCGTGACCAAGAATATGGTCAGAGAGAGAGAGAGAGAGAGAGAGGGAGAGAGAGAGGGAGGGAGAGAGAGAGAGCGAGAGAGAGAGAGAGGGAGGGAGAGAGAGCTTTCAAACAAACAAAAAACTATTTTTATATCCATGTCTCTGCGAAACACTGGGTATCACTACTATATATAAATAAATTCCTTGATTGAAATGATAATCCTCCCAAGGCTAAATTATAAAAGAGAAATATGTCCTCAACAAAGAATCACAAACAGAAAGATTGTTCTTTATTTTTTCTTTACTGTGTTAGGATTTTGGTCATTTCAGCAAAATATTTTTTCTGCCTGTGGCAGCATCATTTTCCTACTTGTTTGTTGTTCGAAAACAAAAACAAAGAACAGTTCGAATCGATGGCAGTGTGTATTGATAGTAGAGGAGATACTCTTGAAAAAAAAAAAAAGAAAATCAGTCAGCGCTGACAGTTAACGCAATGTCGAATGGCTGGGCGAGTGAAAAATGAGACATGACACGCTTCTTTTGCCCGTTAGGTGGCGCTCGGACATTTCCTGTTATTTGCACCGTGCGCCGCCAGGCGGCAGTTTATGACGCCGTGAGCGTTGGATCTGGCTGTGTCGAAGTCTGTTTTATGAGGACATAATGCCAATGTGTGTCTACGTGTGAATGAATGTGAATTGCTTTCTTTTTGTCTATTGCTGATGAGTCTGTAGACGAACAGCATTAAAATAAACGAGACAAAACAAACTTCGAGTCAGTGTATTTATAGAAAAGACGAAAAAACAAACTAAAACAAAACAAAACAAAAAAAAACTGAAAATGTGAAAGCGTTATGGTACGAAGTAAAAAGAAAAAATACAGGAATAGAAAAATGAAAGTTGTACAACACACGGAAACGCACACATGTGACGATTAATATATATATATATATATATATATATATATATATATATATATATATATATATATATAACTGACAAATTTTTATGATTTCAGGTTCAAATGGACAGTTACAGCAACAGTTTGAATACACCCTGCTAAAGCCTGATTGTTACAGCTGGTGAATTTCACAAATGACATCTGAGTGGAAAGACACTTTAGAAGAACGATGTGCAATAAAATTCCGAATAAAGTTCTGTTTTAAACTTGGAAAAAATTCCCCAGAAACGTATGGAATACTTCAGACTGCTTTCAAACCATCTTGATGAATCGAGTATTAGCTTTTGAATGTTATAAGAGATTCAAGGAAGGCAGGGAGTCTGAGACAGATGATGAGAGATGTAGGAGGAGAATTGATTGGCGAAATAAAGAATTTCATGGATAAAGACGATCGTGTGTCTATAGAGATAGTAAGTGCACAGTTTGATGTCAGTGTGGGAACTGTACACACAATTATTCATGAGGAACATGAATAATTGTGTTTACAGTTCCCACAGTTGATGCGGAAGATTTATGCGACGTTTATTCCAACGTAATCAGAAAAGATCAGAAAGAAAGATGTTTTCATGACATCAGGGAGATGGTCGAGCCGATTAATTCAGACCCAGCAGTTCTTGATACGCTGATGGCCTGTGATGAAAACTGGAACTACTGCTATGAATCAGAGATGAAGAAACAGAGTTTCCAGTGAAATCACGCTGGCTCTCCAAGGCCCAAAAAGTCCACACAGAACAAATTCGCCCAGTAACTTATAATGATCCCCCTTTGACGGCACCGGCATGATCTACATGCACTGATTTCCCACTGGACAGACAATAAACAAGAACTATGTTGAGGTTTTAAGGGAGTCCAATAAGATATTTTGGCGGAAGAGGCAAGCACTCTTCAAATCGGGTCAGTGGCATTCCCACCAGGACAATGTACAAGTCCACAACTCCAACTTTTTCCCAGACTATTTGACCAAGATAGGCATCAAGGCAGCTCCTCACTCACCCTATAGTCTAGCCCTTGCTTCCAGTGACTTTTGATTATTTTCCAAACTCAAGGAAAACCTTATAGGCTATCGTTATGAGACAATTCAGGAGATGAAAGAGGTTGTGATGAGGGTCATTGACGCGTTAACACAAGAGGACTTTCATTGGGCCTTCCAGAATTTTAGGAACGGTACAACAAGTCCATTGCAACCGAAGGAAATTACTGCGAAGGAGACTTATAGAATAGAGTTTTATGTGTGTACTATCAAACAAAGTGACCACACGGAAAAAAAAATCTGGGAACTTATTGAAGGCACTTCGTACATATACACATACATAGTGTTGCAATATTTTTTATAAGTTGAAGATATGATTAAAGAAAATTGGAAGGTTCTGTTTATAGACACTTGCGACAGGAACCAATCAATCCAATGAAATCACGTTCTGCTAGCAACCAATCACAAACCGAAATTGCTCCATAAAAATATTGGATTTTAGAATTACTACATATAATTTTATTCGTGTCCACACGATAAAGACCTTTGCTCTTTGCCTGCAAAATTTTAATGTTCAAAGCTTATACAGATAAGCTACCCACCAAAAATCTTTAGCATCGGAAAATCTTCTGAAATTAAACATGGCTTTCAGTTCAAAACATAAACATACATACAAATATATATTTGAATAGATACGCACATATATCCAATCCTATTAACTTTGAAAAAGCAAAAATAAATAAATAAATAAATAAATAAATAAATAAGTAAACTTGACCAGAAACAAATACAAATGCGATGCAGGAAAAATCAATAGATAAACAAAAAGGATAGGAGATTGATTATACCGAACAAAAGCTGGCTTTAATAATTAACAAGAATATAAATTTTATGTAAATATGGTAAATATTTCCAAGTTTATTTATTAAATTTAAACAAAGAAACCGTTTCAATATTCATAGCTTCATTTACTAAATTATGGCACAAACAATTAAACGTATTATTTTTAATCCATTGAAATCACATTTACGGATATACTTCCTTGCAGACTACAATACTGTTATTTTCAAGTCCTATGTCAACAAATACTTAAAGAGAAACCACCTTTATAAGTAATCCTCTTTTGTTCATCAGTTTCAATCCTTTGATAATATTCTTCATTATTTCAACTAAGGATTTCTAATTAAGCCTTTTTTCTCGAATTGCTTTTGACTTCGATAACTTGTAACTCATTATTATTAAAAAATTATAAAACATAAATTTCACCTCAAACAAGGCAGACTTTCACTTAGATCTGAGGGGCTATTATTTAGGATCGAATCTAATAGAGGACTATGGGGAGTTGAGCAGCGAGATGTCTGTTCACATATTTATATTTCTGCAGGTTCGTACAGTCAGCGAAACAGAAAACGTGTAGAAAATTCCAAAGTCTAGCGGTCCGAGGGAAGGAACTATTAGTGTAGAGACTTCCCAGCGTCTAGGGACCTCAACAGTGAAAAGGTGGGATTTTGCTTCTTGCCGGATTAGTCTTGCGTATGTAGGGAAAGGCATAACTGCTATAAGTTCATTATAGCACATTATGTTCACACAACGAACCATTGGTTAATATTTGATAGAATAGGCTAAATAAAGAATTTCATGGATAAGGACGATCGTGTGTTTGTCAAGTTTAAGTTTTATGTAAACTTCTTTCACTGTCGAATTCTACTGTTAAGTGCATAAATAAATTGATAGGTCCTAAAGTACGGTTTTGTATTTAGGTTAAAATTTCTTGCTAATTAAAATGTTAGTTTACCATATATAATCATCATTGTATGTTGATTTATAATTTGTATGGGTTATAGGTCGGTATTGAATGAAAAAGTGGACAAAAAATTTCAGACTTTTATATATAGGGTTTATAAGTTTTGCATGAAATTAATGACATCTGAACTTGGTTGACTACGGAATGATATATAATTATAATCCATCACTCTACCTCGTAACAAATGCACTTATCGATTTAATGAGGTCGATTTATAATATTAAGGAGATAACAATAATACAGTGACTTCTAGATTTACTGACTCGGACTTAATGGTCTTGTAGAACCGATCTTATAAGGACATTTCTAATATATAATGATATTTCAATTGTATTAACAATGAGTTAACTTCAAGACAGATTTCCAATTTGCGCTACTGGCCTATACTTTATGTATCTGTGGAACCAATGAAATGTATAGAATTGAAAATAAATATCTTTTCTCGTGGCAAATTTCAGATTTCGCATACATTGACAGTGCTCGGCACTTTGAGGTTGAGATAATGAGATCACTTTCCTGTTCCAATATTTCATTTGTCTTTTTAAATATTAGTCAGTGTTCCTTGCGATAAAATGTGATAGGAGGGTTTTCAAGGGACACAACTCATCTAATAAAGGAATAACATGACATATTTTTCCATTACGCAAGTGAAATCTGTTATCAGATCTTCTACCAAGTCATTTCACAGTAAAACAAACGATATTGTTTTCTGTCTATCGCACTTAGCGTTGTGTAATAGATGTATTGTGAGGTCGAGCTAGAAAGAAATCGGAGAGTTCGGAGAGTTTGCTTATGATGAAAATAGACGAATGTTTGTCTTTGCCAACTTATAAAGCATTATACCACAGGACTCAATTTATTACAACTCGCGGTAGTTCAGTCCGAAACTATTGAAATAATAAAACACGCTAGATAAAAGTAGCAATCAGATAATCGTGAAATGTATTCGGAAAAAAATACTAACCCCAAATAAAAATTCAACGATGTGTTCTTTCTCCAGGTTATCAGAGATTACGATAATATTTTATATATGAATATTTTTACTTTTTCACAAGAATGCATAGCAAATGCCAGATTAGCTCAGTTGTTAGAATGCACAACTAAAGATCTTAAGGTTTGTTTCGATTATCGGTCATGGAGTTCGACTTATTTGTTCATAATTTGTTATCTTGGAAAATAGTTAAGATTTCTGATATTTCGAAATAATATAAAATCGCAATGTATTTATTACATTACATTGAATAAGATTGTGGTTGATAAACATAGAGAAAATACCCCTAAAATTATGAGTGGATTTCAATAGAAATTGTGAAGTAAATGGTAAACACACACATATGTACGAATTAAAATAAAAAAGGAAAACCACAGTTGTTTTTTTTAATTTTCATTTCACCTAAAACAAGGCATAGAACCATGTAGTCGTGAGGAGCTACTATTTGGAACCAAATTTGCAGGGACATTATTTATGGAGGTGGGCAGTGAGATGTCTGTTCACATTACACTAGTAGTAGATGCACCAGCCAAGCTGTTGCAACAATACTCCATGCATGGGCGAACCATGGCCTTGTAGAAATACAGGACACTCTCAGGTGCGAGTAGCATTTTAGCAAGTGCTCACCTTCCTCGTGGCATCCTTGGCAATTGCTTCAATGTATTTTTTCCAATTTATGTTGTCTGTTAATGTTAACCCTGGAAGCTTGAGGGAAGTACTTTCAGGCAGTTTATCATTTGCTGTGACAATCAATGATTGAGCAGAGTACTTGAAATAAACTAAGTCTTGGCAGCATTAAACGTTACCAACCAGTTTCGGCCCTATTCCACTACATACTGGGTATCTTCCTCTATATTTTAGCTATTTCCTAAGATATGTGTTCAGTAGTTTCACCCTCATCTAAGTTATAGAGCGTGGTGTCATCAGCAAATATCCCTATTTCAGAGAAAATTTTATCAAAGAGGTCATTTATGAATATCAGGAATAATAAAGGCTCAGGGATTAACCTTTGTGGCAGACCCGCATTTATATCATGTTGTTTTGATGTACGACCATCAAGGACAACCTGGATTTTATTCTTATCTAAGAAGGATATGATTATGTTAAGCATACATCCGGCAATACCATACGATTTGATTTTAATGAGAATGCCATTGGGCTAAACCCTGTCAAATGCCTTAGATACGTCAAGAGCAACTGACCTAGATTTTCTTGCCTTATCCAGTGCCTTGTATATACGTTCGAAGATTACAATTAGAATATATGCAGTAGAATGGACTTGTCTAAATCCATATTGTTGGTCGGATAAACGTTTATTGTCTATGAGGTGGCGGACTGGCGCTTCATTTGTTAAGGACTCAAAGATTTTGGTGAAGAATGAGAAGATGCTAACGAGGCGATAATTGAGTAAGTCAGTTCCTTCGCCAGTTTCAATTCTTGTAAACTGGTACGACAGAAGCAATTATTCAGTAGTCGACAAAGCAAAATTTGCGAAGGCATTTATTATAGAGTTTGGAGAGAAACCGAACAACCTCATTGAAGCATTTTTAAGTATAGCAGAGTAAGGTCAGGCCAACATGCCTTCAAGGTGTCTAGATTTATGATGGCATCATGAACAAGGGTAGGGGTGATTTTCAGATCATCGACTGTGGCTACTGTTTGTAAAAGGAATTTTGAGGGGGTGGTCTGCTGGGTTTAAAGTGGAACTGGAGCCAAAACGTTGGGCAAGCAAATTTGCCTTTTCAGTTGCTGTGCAAACAATCTCAAGGTTGTTGGATAGTTGGGGAATTTTCGATTGTCCATTATTTACTTCACTGCTATAGATTTTCCAGAAATCACGAGTTCCTAATTTCTGCGATTCGATGCGTTTTCTGGTGACCTTTGAATGCCTTCTCTTGGCTGCGGCTATTCCTCTCGTACAATTATTTCTAGCTTCTTCAAACTTTCGTCTATTTGTATTATACTTATGTTGGATAAATCTGAGGAATGCATGCTGCTTTTGAGCGATAGCAGTTGCACAATGAGAGGTAAACCATTCTGGAGAGTGTGGTTTGATAAAGTGCTTCCGTTTAGGGGAGTACAGTTTGATTGCTGCTTTGATCCACTCAGTAGTCCAATTTGCACACTGTTCCACAAGAAGAGAAAAGATACTATTCGATGGAGCATTTCTGATGTGATCCTTGATAGTTTCCCAGTCAACCTTCTTGTAGCATCTTGTCGTTTTGAGTAATAGCGCCTCAGCTTCGGGTTGAGAGTTTAGAATGATTTCTACCATTATCACAACGTGATCAGCATTTCTGAGTGGGCTATGGACATTTGTTACACAATCATCGGGAACTATGGTCAAAATAGATCTAGAAGTGAGTCTTGTTGTTTCTGTCGATCTGGGAGACCGGTTGGAAACGTAACTGTCTGTGATAGGAAATGGGATGTAGAGAAGTGTGTTATGCTACGAGCTGCGTTTGTTTAAGTAGAGAACAAAGCCAATTACTGTAGTGGACATTAAAATCACCAAACACAAATATTTGCGCTCTAGTATCCAAGGATAGTGCTGTATCTATGCTGTCAGATATTGGTAGTCCTGGGTCGAGGAAGAACGGTAGAGAAAATATAAGTAGCTATCCCTATATTGTAGGTTTAGTCTAAAGCACACAGAAGCCTGGTCATCTGATTCTAGTTTTAATTTTCTAGTCAAGAGGAGGGTGTTTTGAATATAGACTGCCTTCATTCACTGTTATTTGTCTTTATGACAACTCGTATATTGTTTTTTACATGGGGATCACCACTTATCAAGGCTTGTAAGCCACTCGGGGATAAGGGTTATTTTGTGTACAATAATCAATGGCATAATATCGTAGTAATAGTTGGTATTGGAGATTTGATAAAGTGTCTTACTTAAGAGGGCGATTAATAAGAAATTTGTTTATGTTGGACTTGAAGATGTCCAAGTTGTCGTCAGGTCGGAAACAGGCAAACGGAAGAGAATTCCACAACATGCACTTCTCAGAAAAAAGCTATGTTCATGGAATCTACGTTTTGATTTAGGCACAGATAAAGAGTACATTTTTGTATTGTAATGAAAAATCGCACTGTTTTCTTCAGGCTTCATATTTATGAGTTACATTATTTCAATATCTAGCCTGCATTACTAATATACCGTTAACTATTATAAAGTAAACATACACGATGCCATGTACTAAAAGAATATTTCCAACAACCAGCTACACATTTGTATATCAAATATTAACACTTTATAACAACAGCCGTATCAATATAAATTGCTCATAACTCGTAGAGAGAAACCGACACCCCTTTACAATAGATTATTTCAGAGAGTATATAATGATTTACGATATTAGTATAAAATGGCCGGTTTACTAGCATTCAGTCAACTACGATTTCACGTAAATGCGTATTTGTATATTTTTGTTAAAGCGTTTTTTTTACTAACCAATCGATGCCAAACATTACAAAATAATTGCAACCTCATCACAATCTACTGACACTGTCAATTGTAATATTGCGGCGAAGTTCTTTAACTTCACAAGATGATCAGTAACTTTCTTGTCGGCGGAAACAGCTGTTCTCTTTCTTACACATAAGTAGTCGATTATTTGGATAGTAACGTCTCTCAGTAATGGTTGCTTTAATAATCGTAAGGATGTTTATCTTGACTTTTATTTTTATACCATAAATAATAAAACAATCACAAAGAACATAAAATAACCCCATTATTGGCTCTGGAACTTAATTATGTTTTACAGAAATTTACAGCAATTATCCATAGATCAATGATTATCAAGTAGGAGGAGTTTCAGCATGTTAGAGGACTTGGCAGCACAAAGTGGCAGACGTCAACTGAATCTAGGGCAACAATAAATACGATGTGTGTCGCTCATAGTTAATGAAATAGGACAATCTCATTCTGCTACATGTTGGAAGGGTTCAAGGGCTTATAAAGCTTGAGAACTAGTCTTATAGTAGAGTGGTTGGAGTCTTGAAAACAGGCTTTGATGTAAAACACCTAAAAGGATAAAACTGGGTTTCTTCCTCTATAACATTGACTGCTATGACACAATTTTGTTTAAACGTAACCGTAACTCCTAATAGAATGTCGTTTTCTTAATAAAACAAGCCTTAAGTGTAAGTTTCCGGTTTTAATTTTAACTTTTTGTGGCAAAGAATGATTCTAAATTAGCCTACATGTGCTTCCGAGTAGCATTTACTCACATCACTGCTTTCTTATTTGGCTTTCGCCGTCCCAACAACGATAGTGTGTCCATATTTAAGAGTATCGCAGAACAGATTAATATCCTGATTATCCACCCCTCTCCCATTATTCACGTCTGTGGAGACTTTGACATCCACAACGTTGAATGGCTCGTCCACTCATACAAGACAGATTATTAAGTGAGCTTCTGTCATGATTTTTCTCTCTCGTATATCTTACACATTGTTGAGGAACCCACTCATCTTTCGGATGCTGATTAATAATTTGCCAGCTTTTTAAAAATCTTTTTTCTGACCATTTGCTCTGAACTGTGCTTATCCTCCGTTCAGTATTTGCTCGGATCCTCTATCATTCGGTTGTCCCAATTAAGATAAAAAAGAGTAGCAAGACGTCTGGTATCTTATATCGCACAGTTTCAGTTAGTTTATATCAGAAATAGCAGTGTTGGCATAGACAACTATGTACCATCTAAAAATTTTCAAATGAAATGAAACAGCTAACTGCGGTGCTAACATGTGTCACTGAAATCGCACATAAAATCACTATTTTAATTGCGTTAAACGAAACAGATGTTTAGAGACAAACTTCGCATCTAGAACTGTTAGCAACCACTCCAAAAAGTTATAGAAAACGCGAGAGAGTCTTTTGCCATGACTATCAAAGCTAAACTAGATAAGCAGAAGATAGGTTCTAATGAGTTTTGGCGCATAACAAGCAGAATTCTAAAGAGATGTGTATTTTCAATTCTAACCCTCATAAACGGACCTGTGATGATTACGTCAACATTCGACAAATCAAAACTCTTTGCTAAAAACTTCGCATCAAACTTCAATATGTCCTGAATTTACTCCTAGTACTAATTATTTTATGACAAACATCTATATATATGTCAGATGTTTTCAGACTTATCAACCCCCTTGATTCTAGCAAAGCAACTAGCACTAACAGCATTCCAATCATAGTGCCCCCAAAAACTAGAACTGGAACTAGCCCATATACAGATTTTTTTAAACGATGCCTTAAGAAAATATATTTTCCAACACCTTGGAAATCCTAGACAGTCTGCCCAATATTAAAAAAATATGGGCCTTGTCGCTTGCTGCATCTCCAGTCGGATTTCGGTGCGGTTTGCTTGATTTGTGTTGGTTAATAGAAATTCTTGCGTGCGGGGCGTTTGCTCAGTTGGTAGAGTGCTTGCCTCGCATGCAAGAGGCTCGGGTTTCGAATCCTGAGTTCGGATGTGTCTAACTGATGAGCCCAAATGTAGGCGACACTCGAGTCTTGGACTTCCAGTTCGTTGACTGTCATGGCTCTTGTGACCTGCGACGTTGTTTGGCTGTGGAATTTATTATATATATATATATATATATATATATATAATTTGAGGTTGCTAGTTTTCAAAAGGTAGGCTAACCAGTGAAAAACAACGAGGTTAATACAAGAGTGCTCAATACGGAAGTAGAGCAAGTTATATATTAATTATTTATAAAAAGTAATACCCACGGACCTTGTGCACGTATAAGACTATGTATACATATGTATCCATATGCTGATATGTTACAGGATTCCCTGTATCATATAGTGTCGTGCATTATTTATCGTTTAGATTTCGGTCACACTTAGTGATTATGGTATATAAAAACTGTATCAATTTGAGGTTAGCGATTTTAAATAGTTTTATTAGAGCGTTTCACTTTAGTGGAAATATAACTATTGGTTTTAGGGAGAATAAAGGGTTAATGTTTGTAGTGTATGTTTTCAGTTAATTATGTTTTTATTTTTTAGATTAAGGCTGTACCAGATATAATCCCATTTTGTTAGTATCAAAGTTAACCGGTAGGCAGGGAGCAGCACGTATACCACTAAGCTGAATTTTAGTTCCATAGTTATGTCACGGGTGAATATTTTTAGCGATGTTTGGGGAGGGGGAACTATCAGCATACATAGTCTTATACGTGCACAAGATCTATGGATTTTACTATTTACAAATAATTTATATAACATTCAGTAAATTCATATCATTGTTAATTAGTAGCAATTAACTAGGAAGAATTCCCAATCATACTTCTTTTTTAAATAATCATTATTGCTGTCATAAAAAAGACTGCATTTGACCATAATGACATACGTTATGAGTTTGTAATTACTATCGTTGTGAAAAGTTTTAATAACACATTTATAAATATACCAATTAATAAAACAACATTAAATAGATAACTGAAATCGTAATAAATATTAAGGGTGGTCTAGAAAAACTGAGTTTGGTAAAGCGAGAGGAATCAAACTACCACTATTAAACAAATTATTACCTCTTTCCCCCCTTACCCTTCTCTCTTTCTTCTCTCTTCCTTCTTCTTCCCCTCTTTCCTTCTCCCCATCTCTATTTCCTTCCTCTTCCCTCTTTCCCTGTCTTTCTTACGTCACCTCCTTCCCTGTCCCCCCCCCGTCACCGTTCACTAGATGCCTAAGAAATGGTCAATAGATCCGGGTAAATCCTAATCTTTTCGCAGAAAGAAATAGTAATACTAAAATAAAACAGATAATAAAAAGAATTAAAAATACATTTGCTCTTATATGTCTCAGACTGGCCGCGAGCAATGGACAGATACTTGTTTAAGATAACATCTACATACGCTTTGGCCTTAAAACCTGACTCCCCCACACCTCACTCCATTCCTTAACACCAACATGAAAATGAATAAGTACATGGACGAATAAACAAATAGAAAATAAATAAATAAACAAATCCGCACCCAACCAACCCTGTTCTCCGAACAGCTGAACTTCACCCCCTCATCCTTTTTACAAAAACAAATTTCTTTCGCTGAGAGTTGATTTTTGTTTTTCATTAAGAATTCCGCTTTTAAATATAAGGGTTGTTGCCTGAAGAGGTTTCTAGTTACTGAAAACTAGAAGACCAAAACATGCTCATAACTGTGTAGCAACAAATTACTGCTTATGTAAAGACAGATTGAAAATGTATATATATATATATATATATATATATATATATTATGAAATAAATAGTTAATTATATTTCTCATATATTACGTGCGTTTTTTTGTCGTGCGTCGTTTTTTGTGTCTGCCATAAATTAAATGCATTAAAGAACGAAGCAGGCCTGAAGACAAAGGAAGAAGGTTCCAACCAGAATGTCGCTAGAGTGAAGAAATCTTGAGAGAATGAAGGAGCCACATATTTACAGCCAACATCTCAAGTATGCGTTTCCTATTGATACTCAGACCCTATTTACTGACCCATTGTCACACGATCATGGGACCGTTTCTGAGACATTTAGTGTAACACCTGGGTCGGTCACACACCAGTGACCGACTGATTGTGTTATACTGTGACTAACCATCATATCTTACATGAAATGGAATACCTACATCAAAACCATTGCCAAAATCACTGGAAAATGGTGAGGTCGTACTACTCCCCCAGAAAGTATCTCACTCCAAACGACACGCTCTACATGTACAGGTGTAAAATACGTCATAAGATGAAGTACTTTTGCCACATCTGAGATGGAGCTCCTGAAATTACCCTTTCCTACCTTGACAGGATACAAAACCGTCTTCGAAATCTTGTGAGTGAGGACGTTTTCAACTTCCTACTTCCTATTACTTACAGAAGAATGGTTGCGAATCTGCCTCTGCTCTATCGTTATTTTTATGATAGGTACCCGACTGAGCTCCAATCCATGGCCTCTCCCTGTAAAAAGTTCACAACAAGTAACCACCTAGCTATAAAAACAGTTAACAACTTCTCTCACTCTATCTGTGCCTAAAACTAAACGAAAATTTCATTAACTAAATTTAATTCCTAGAACTTCCCGCCTATGAACACAATACTGTGTGGCCGCTTCCAACCTAACTATAACATGGTCATTTTCAAATTTAATGTGAATAAATTCCTGTTGATCTCCCCTCTTAAATAGGCAAGCTCTACTCAAGTTCCACCATTACTGATCACGTTGTCTCACTACTTGCACCAGCCTTATCCTAGAATGACATCCAGACCTCGATAAATGGTGACACCTCCCAAATAAAACAATATTGCTGCCGATATGAAATGCGCATGTTGACACTTCTAAAAACATAATGTTGCAATTTAAAAACATTATCTTCCACTTAACAATTAATGATATAGATAAAAAATTTGAAATGATTAAAAAAAAAGTGCAACAGAATGTACATTATATAAAATAAATCCAATGTAATTTTTTGATTCAATTTAAATTAAATTTTTATACCTTACTTTGTAAAATTTATAAAAGTGCACTTTACAGATAATTAAATTTCAAATTGAATCTTGCACCTTTATTTTTAAAGCCTATAGTAAAAACATTTTGTTTAACAATTTTCATGCCTTGGATGAAATGCTTTTCTAACTTATATATATATATATATATATATATATATATATATATATATATATATATATATATATACATATATATATATATATATATATATATATATATATATATATATATGTAAACAGTTTATTTCTAATCCATACGAATCGCTCTCCCAACAGCACGTTTCTTTTCTTTTTTTTTTTTTTTTTTTTTACAAAGGCATCACCACATTATCAAGGCCCAGAGGCTACTCAAGGATAAGGGTTAAAGAGTGTACAGTAGAAATTGGACAATATAGTAATCATTAGTAATGAAAATTTGGTAAATTTAATAACTTATATGGAACGGCTCATCAAGAACTTATTTACTTTAGACTTGAACACATCCATATTGTAGTCAGCCGGAAAGCAGGAAAACGGAAGACAATTCCACAGGCGTGTAGTTCTAAGAAAGAAGCTTTGTTCATGGAATCTACGTTTAGGTTTAGGCACAGATAAAGAGTGGGGGAAATTATTGATAGTGTTTACAGCTAGACGAGTGTTTCTTGTGAAAGTTTGGCGAGGTTGGACCATAGATTGAAGCTCAGTTGAACACTTTCCATGAAAATAACGATACATCAGAGACAAACTCGCAACATCTCTTCTGTGAGATAGAGGTTGCAAGGAGGAGAAAAGGACATCTCCTACGAGGCTACGAAGTCTATTTTGAACTCTATCAAGGCAGGACAAGTCCTTTCTAGCAGCTCCTGCCCAGATGTGGCAACAGTATTCCATCCTTGGACGTACCTGGCTCTTATATAGGTAGAGAATAGCACCAGCAGTGAGATATCTACTGGATCGATAGAAAGATTCCACCATTTCTCCCGCGGCCTTGGCAACAGATTTGATATACGTGTTCCATTTAAGATCAGGAGTAATGGTCAAGCCCAGAAGCTTGTCAAAACTTGAGGCCTCCTGAAGACGAGAGCCATTCATTTCAATTGATGACAAATGTGGATTAGAATGTTGATGATGTAAAGAGAGAAGCTTGGTTTTAGATGCATTAAAAGTAACCAGCCACTCCTTTCCCCATTGTACTACGTGCTCAAGATCAGAGGAGAGAGAATTGGAGAGAACTTGGTCGTTTACTGTCTTAGATGTGGTACCATAAATGGTAGTGTCGTCAGCATAAATGTCTACAAATGATGTAAGGATATGATTTGGAAGATCATTAATGTAGATCAGGAAAAGAGTTGGGCCCAGGATGGATCCCTGAGGGACACCGGCATTAATACTGTGAGCTTCTGATTTTTGCCCCTCAACTACTACTCTTATGAACCTATCAGAAAGAAATGATTTAATAATTGAGAAGACTTTTCCAGCTATACCATAGCTAGCGATCTTATGAAGTAAACCTTTATGCCATACCCTATCAAAGGCTTTAGATATGTCAAGAGCAATTGCCCTAGAAAGATTGCCACCGTCGAGAGATTTGCTAATCCTATGCGATATAACTGTAAGGACATCTGCTGTAGATCTAGCAGAACGGAAACCATATTGAGTGTCACTAAGAAGGTTATTTTTGTTGAGATGTTTGATTACTTCTGTATTTAACACAGATTCCAGCAACTTACTCATGACGCACAGGAGACTTATTGGTCTGTACTGAGAGGGGGATGAGCGATCACCTGAATTCTTAAATACAGATGAGATTTTCCAGGGAGATGGGAAACTATTCTCCTTAAGACAACGTTTAAATAGTTTTGTAAGTATGGGCGCTAATTCAGGTTTAAGTTTTTTGAGTACTATAATTGGAATACCATCAGGGCCAGTTGCTTTACTCGAATCAAGGTTTATGATTAGCTTCGCAACATCACGTACAGATATACGTATATCACATAGCGTGTTTTCTGATACAGGAGGAAATATTGGGGGTTGGCGGTCTTGGTCGCAAAGGGTAGAATTAGCTGCAAAGTTCTTGACAAAGAGTTTGGCTTTGTCTGATGCTGACGAGATTACCTAAGGTCCATTGATAATAGTTGGGATGGAGCACACGCTTCTGTTCAGGATTCTGTTTGCTATTTGCCAAAACTGGTGGGAACCAAGCCGCTGCTCAGCTACTTTGGACTTAACAGATTGAGCATACAACACTCTTGCGTTCCTTATTACTTTCTTACCATGGTTGCTGGCAGTCCTGAAAACGGCTTTAGTTTCCATACATCTATTACGTTTGAAGTAGTGGAAAAAGTGATTTCTGTGCGCAATGGCAGCAGCACATTCTGGAGAGAACCATGGCTGGCTGTTAGGTTTTTGCTGAAACTTTTTAGAGGGTATGAAATGGTCAATACCTACAATTAACCATTCAGTTAGGTCTAATACTATAGAGGACACATCCTTTTTAAACATGGAATGCAGAGGTAGATCAGATATAAATGTACGGAAGCTATCCCAGTCAGCCTTAGTGTATCGATATACTGTACGATGAAGAGGTACGTCTGGGGACTTATTGCATTTCATTTTTATCTTAATTGATACAACAGAGTGGTCTGAAGATCCAAGAGGCGACAGAACAGAAACTGAACATAGTTCAGGGCAATTTGTGAGAAAAAGGTCTAGTAGGCTCGCATACTGGCCGTCATTATCGGGCACACGGGTAGGTTCCTGAACAATCTGAGTGAGGTCATAGGCAATGGAGAAATCATGACAGAACCTCCCCTCATCATCGGTCTTGTTTGAGTGGGTCAACCATTCGACGTTGTGAACATTGAAGTCTCCACATACGTGAATGTTAGCTGAAGGATAAGTAGAAAGGACTTGGTCAATTTTCTCAGATATGCTTTGAAAGATAGTAACTCCGCTGTTGTGGGGGCGATAGAGAGTAAATATAAATGCAGTAGTGTGAGCTAAAGCAACCCGGAAGCACATATAGGGTAAGTTAGGATCTTCCCTGGAGATGTCCCTACCACATGGAAAGCTATCTTTAATATATGCACATATTCCATGCCCATGGCGATCTTGGGGGTCAGATTTAAAAGTTAAGTTAGAGTATCCTGAAATTGCAAACTCATCTAGGGAAATAGCCTGTCCAATGCCAGTTTCACTTAAAAATAAAAGGTCTGGTTTAGTCTCCTGTAATTGGGTTTCAACCTCTGGAAGGTTAGAACGAAGACCCCTGATGTTGGAGAAGGAGACATGGTAGTAGGGGTCTACGTTGGAAGTTGGAGAACCGGGTTTAATCGTGTATTTTTTCTTGAAACTTGTCATGATGAAATTTTGGAATTTGTGGACTAGGTCGACAGATTTACTTAGAGCAGGACAGAGAGGGGAAATTAAGAGAGAAAAAGAAACGAAGAATTTTTTTATTATTATTTGTAGCTAATGATAAGGTAAAGCCGTAACAATTACCCACTAGTATGGCATCGAGATGCCCCACCAGAAGCTACTGCATGGTCCAGAATCCATTCACCAAATGGCAATACAGCAGCCCCAGTACTTTGCACCTACTGATAGGACAGCCTCCTTAGTGGTTAATCCAAGGTTCGGGTCCCTGACTATCAGGCGGATAACGTCAGCCCAGACAAAACGTTTACCTCCAGCACCCTTACTAGTGACATGGCTACAAGGATAGACATAGAAACAGAAAATTTCCGCCATCTCAGCCAACTGTTCGCAAAAATACTGCCAACCTAGAAACAGCTTTTTCTTCTCCCTTTGTCCGAAAAATCACTCATTTAAAAAATGAGGACTGAGGGACAAATAAGAAGAAGCGAGAGTAACAGGAGCTGCCGATAACGCATCCACAATGCGTTTTCTACTCTCCATTAAAAAAAAAAAAACAAAAACAAAAAAAAAACTATTAAGTATTGTACTTAATAAAAGTCCAACAGACGTGTTTAAGGGAAAGTATGGTGATAGATTCCCCTCACACGAACTAAAAATGAGTGTAATTCGTAATTTTTGCTATCAACTCGGTAGATAAATAAATATATGTACGAGCAAAAAAAAAAAAAAAAAAGTTAGCATTTAATAAAACAGAAATACACAAATTAAATACTGAAATAAAATGGAGTTGTTAATATTTTAAATCTAAAATAAAAAGCATGATTGAAATCACTTATCTCAACAAAAACAATTCCGTCTCCAAATTGCAAGCTGTATTGAAAGAAATTCAGTTAGTAGCGTTCAAAACATTTTTTTTTAAATTAGCCGTTAAAAGAAAATCGTGATTTTATTCTGAACTTAAGCTAGTAACGTTTTAAGAAGCTTACGATATAAAAGAAAAGGCTGAGGGGGGGGGGGTTCTTCCGAAAGTAAGTTGGTGCCGTTATAAGTAATTTCGAGATAATATGGAAGCCGTTATTGGACTAGAAAAAAGCTAGCATTTAATAAAACAGAAATACACAAATTAAATACTGAAATAAAATGGAATTGTTAATATTTTAAATCTAAAATAAAAAGCATGATTGAAATCACTTATCTCAACAAAAACAATTCCGTCTCCAAATTGCAAGCTGTATTGAAAGAAATTCAGTTAGTAGCGTTCAAAACATTTTTTTTTTAAATTAGCCGTTAAAAGAAAATCGTGATTTTATTCTGAACTTAAGCTAGTAACGTTTTAAGAAGCTTACGATATAAAAGAAAAGGCTGAGGGGGGGGGTTCTTCCGAAAGTAAGTTGGTGCCGTTATAAGTAATTTCGAGATAATATAGAAGCCGTTATTGGACTAGAAAAAAGCTAGCATTTAATAAAACAGAAATACACAAATTAAATACTGAAATAAAATGGAATTGTTAATATTTTAAATCTAAAATAAAAAGCATGATTGAAATCACTTATCTCAACAAAAACAATTCCGTCTCCAAATTGCAAGCTGTATTGAAAGAAATTCAGTTAGTAGCGTTCAAAACATTTTTTTTTTGAAATTAGCCGTTGAAAGAAAATCGTGATTTTATTCTGAACTTAAGCTAGTAACGTTTTAAGAAGCTTACGATATAAAAGAAAAGGCTGAGGGGGGGTTCTTCTGAAAGTAAGTTGGTGCCGTTATAAGTAATTTCGAGATAATATGGAAGCCGTTGTTGGACTAGAAAAAAGCTAGCATTTAATAAAACAGAAATACACAAATTAAATACTGAAATAAAATGGAGTTGTTAATATTTTAAATCTAAAATAAAAAGCATGATTGAAATCACTTATCTCAACAAAAACAATTCCGTCTCCAAATTGCAAGCTGTATTGAAAGAAATTCAGTTAGTAGCGTTCAAAACATTTTTTTTTAAATTAGCCGTTAAAAGAAAATCGTGATTTTATTCTGAACTTAAGCTAGTAACGTTTTAAGAAGCTTACGATATAAAAGAAAAGGCTGAGGGGGGGTTCTTCTGAAAGTAAGTTGGTGCCGTTATAAGTAATTTCGAGATAATATGGAAGCCGTTGTTGGACTAGAAAAAAGCTAGCATTTAATAAAACAGAAATACACAAATTAAATACTGAAATAAAATGGAGTTGTTAATATTTTAAATCTAAAATAAAAAGCATGATTGAAATCACTTATCTCAACAAAAACAATTCCGTCTCCAAATTGCAAGCTGTATTGAAAGAAATTCAGTTAGTAGCGTTCAAAACATTTTTTTTTAAATTAGCCGTTAAAAGAAAATCGTGATTTTATTCTGAACTTAAGCTAGTAACGTTTTAAGAAGCTTACGATATAAAAGAAAAGGCTGAGGGGGGGGGGTTCTTCCGAAAGTAAGTTGGTGCCGTTATAAGTAATTTCGAGATAATATGGAAGCCGTTATTGGACTAGAAAAAAGCTAGCATTTAATAAAACAGAAATACACAAATTAAATACTGAAATAAAATGGAGTTGTTAATATTTTAAATCTAAAATTTCCAATCGACCACACCTGGCCTCTTGCCACCAATGTCACACCGCATAATCTGAACGTCAGCCATACGAAATTCTTTTCTTTCCGCCCAGGGAATTTTTCCCAGCTTTTATATCCTCCTATCTAGAAAAATAGGAAGACACAGGAAAAAAATAGCTTCTCGCATCATGCTCTGCCTTCCCAATATGCCCTTCGTCTATATAAATGAGCTAGCCATCCTTTTCTTCTTCTTTTCCAAAGAGCGATGCAGATATGCCCGGTACTTTTCTAACCATATACCCAACACGCCCCCCCCCCGATCTTCGAGATCAATAAAACACTTCATAATCCTTCATCCAAGCAAGCCTCCTCCTCTCACATTGAGGCCTCTGGGGGAGAACTTCTTGGGGGTTGACGTTTTCAGGTTCACTACAGACATTCTCGTCCAGTTGTAAAGAACCACAATGTGGGGCTAAGTCGAATTGGGGTAGATCATTAGCTTCTTGGTAGATCTCGACTTCCTGCTCTTCACTGCCATCACTGGGGACCGGCAGGGTTACACGACGCAGGGCTAGGATATTCCGGGGAACGCCATTCACCATCACGTTGTTCTTCGACTGCGTTCCCGTTACGACCCCACTCCCCCCAGCGAGTGGTACATTTTGCATTGGGGGGCTTCACCCACACCTCCTCGCCCACTTTAATGGTAGCTTCTTTGCCCTCAATTCCTACCGGATGCCGCTACTTATATGCGAAGATGGCTCTATGAGGCACAGTTGTCTCATCTTGTCTGGTTTTCGGTGAGATGTTGTACCAAAACACCGCCTCTATGGGTGAAATGTTGCTTTTTTCCGCAGCAGCCTTGATGGTGCGATGATTCCTCTCCACTATCCCATTGCCGATACGTTTCCCTAAAAACTTGCCTTACTCCCCACTTATCACACACCTCTTTAAAGGCTTCTGATCGGAAAGCGGGGCCATTGTCCATTAACAGTTCCTAAACCGGCCCTCTCTCCAAAAATATTTCTTCGATAACCCCTCCGAACGAGCTTCTGCCCTGATCTCTCTCCATATGGCAAACTTCTCCGGTCCACAGTCGACCATCGACAGATACAGCTTATGGCGATAATGGGTCAAATCAATGGCCAATCACTTCTAGTCCTCCGCAATGTGTAACTCTCTTACTTCGTGTCTGGATGGTCCGGGGTCTATCGATTCGCACTCCTGACAGTGCTCCACTACCTCTCTAACCTGCTTCTCGGTGGTTTCCGGGTAAACCTCTCTTGCTAGGAATAACGTCCTTTCTCCACCAAAGTGGTGCGTTTCATGTAACTTTTTAACTTCCCCCCCTGCACAGCATACTGAAGAAACCTCCTTTCTCTCTTGCAGTCAGGCCTTATTTACCAGTGTCATCGAATCCGCCTTGTTCTTTTCTGATGGGACCAGAACTACAGATACCTTCAACTGGAATTCCACTATCAAATCTGCGAGTGCTCCAAGCCTGCGCTTTATCAGCATTTCTGCAACCCCTCTGGTCATAACTCTCTTATCGCCAGTCACTGCCGACATGATCCATGAAACTACCGTTGCCGAATCGGATTTGATTTCAATCGTTTTCAATCCCCACTTACGAGCCAGATTGATTCCTTTCATAGCGGCCTCCAGTTCGCCTACATTGATATGGGAATAGTCGTTTTTCTTTCTTAGCCACGCCGCATATTCCACAGTTACACCTCCGATCTCTAATACGACGCCCAATGCCAGACTGCTGGCATCGCACCAAATCACCCCCGCGTCTCAGCCGCTGACGTACCATTCCCCCTTTACTGGGTCTTCTTTCGTCACTCTCGCGATGATTTCTTGTAGCATATTTGTGACCTCCTTCGTCACATGGCCCTCCCAGCCATCAGTGCCTGTTTGTCGTTTAATAAAGCTGCGCGCTATCCTGAGCCAGCCGGCGGTTGGATAGTGTCCCACCAGTTTCCCACAGACCGAGAAGAGTTCTCGTTTTGTCAGGTTGGTTCCGATTTCGGGTATTGCATTCCATCTGGGCATAATTTCAACCTCAACGCCGCTACTCCATCAAGGGACTCCGACGGTTTTGCAGTCAACCCATACCTCGCGACATGGCCTCTCACTTTCTCCGCTGTAATCTCTGCTTCCTCCACGAGAATGCCGTCAATGTACGAACTAGTGCCCTTGTCCACTGTACAGTCTTTACTCAGCACCGTCTTCAGCACAGCAGTCATAATGTTTGGGACTGAGCTCAGCCCAAAGCCTAACCTCGTCAGGCAATACATCTTCCCCTTGTACCGGACCAATTGATGTTGCCAGAGTTTTTCATCTACATAGATCTGGAGATAAGCCGACTTCAGGTCAACAATCTTAGTGGCCCGCTCCATCCTCCTCCATTTCCTCATAACCTCTTCTTTCCAGTGTGGCAGACTACGTATCTGTTACATTCTCTGAAATCCAGTACTGGTCTAACTTTATTTTTTTGTGAGTTGAACAACCGCCAGTAATGGTAGCACTCCTTTTTCTTCCCCTGTCCACGGTTTCAGAATTCCCTCCTCTATTCACCTCTCCACTTCTTCCTCGAATCCTTTTCTTATTTCTCTTCACAGTGTTTTTTCGTAGCAGCTTACTTTTTTTCGTAGTTCTGGAGGCCCGGAGATCCATTTCCATTCCACCGTCCACCTCTCACCATCGAACCTCGCCAGGAGATCCTCGTCCTCGATGCAGCAAGCCTCCGGTTTTTGCGTTCTGATATTTCTAGCACCTTCCACTCCCGCCATCCCTACTGCGCCAAGGCATCCGAAAGTTATTTGGCCCCGTCTTAACGTAGCGCTCCCCAGTTGGTTGATCGCACTTACACCTAAAACCACACCAACATCCCCAACCAGACGATCCAACACCAGGGCTCGTAGTCCAATAGGTACGCCTTGCACCAGTACTTCCGCTGTTGCCTCTGCTAGGCATTTCACCTTCCTGCCATCCACAGTCTTAACACTCCTGGTTCCGCTCCATGATTTAGCGACATTCTTCGTTACCAATGTCGTGATGCAGCCTGAATCAACAAGGGCCATGGCTCTCTTCCCATTGACTACTACCGGTAACTGAGGCAACGTTTCGTTGTGAGCCATTTCCGCATAGAAGGGGGAACCACTGGCGCAATGGCTTCCTTTCACTCGTTTCCCTGGCCCCGCGTAGCAACGCAATAGCGGCTAATGTGCCACACTCGCCCACATCGGTAACAGGTGACCCCCGGTCTCGGCTCTTTGCAGTCCTTGAGCAGGTGAGGACCCTGGCACCGGAAGAACCTGATGGCAGGTCTCCTCTCCTGTCACCTTGCTGCCTGTCTCTCGTCATTCAAGCGGGGCCTCGTGCACTTATTTCCACTCACAGCTGCAGCCACAATTAGGCCCTTGACATTCTGTACTAGGACTCTGGCGTGGACTAAGAGATCGCCCACTTCCATCGTATTGATCTCAGTGATTCTCTGCATGTTTGCGGAGATTTCTTCTGGGAAGCCGTTCACTAGGTATAGCTTTACCGTCATCTCCAGACTCCTCCCCACGTAACCAGCCAATCCTGTCAGTCTCTTGATCTCTGCAGCAAAGACGTCAGCAGACTCGCCAGTCCACCTCAAACTTGCAAGCTTGCCGAGTACTTCAAATGGACTCTCAGCGAAAACCAATTTCAGTCTTTGCTCCACTGAGGCAAGGTCTCCATAATCTTCATCCCGCATCTGCTGGTAAATAGTGAGGGCTTTCCCCTCTAAGTAGAGCGGCAGCAGGGTGACCACGTTTTCGATTTTTTGCAACCTTGCCACCATCTTTAATTTTTCCAGCCATTTAATTAAGTCACCCTCCCCAGTGAAGGGTCTCAACATCTGAGTTGAGAGTCTCCAATCAGCCATGTTAATCTGCTTGACACGCCGAAATAGCTTCTAATCGATACGAATCGCTCTCCCAACAGCACGTTTCTGCCCTCTTCTTTTCCAATCGACCACACCTGGCCTCTCGCCACCAATGTCACACCGTACAATCTGAACGTCAGCAATACGAAATTCTTTTCAAGAGAAGATGATCACGACTCTTTTCTTTCTGCTTCCCAATCGAATTTTTCCCAGCTTTTATATCCTCCTATCTAGAAAAAAAGGAAGACACAGGAAAAAATAGCTTCTCCCATCATGCTCTGCCTTCCCAATATGCCATTCGTGTATATAAATGAGCTAGCCACCCTTTCCTTCTTTTCCAAAGAGCGATGCAGATATGCCCGGTACGTTTTTTATTCTAACCATATACCCCACATTGTTCATCCGAGAATATTTATTTGTCAATTTGTTTCCATTTAATTCACGCAAGATTGTCTTAAGTTTGAAACTTAATGCAGTTCTGTGTTTTGAATTAGCTTTCATAGTTGATGGCTTGACAGGTAAACGAATACAAAACAGATCATTATCTTTTAGTGTTCTGCAAATTCACAGGAAACGAACAAGTTGATAAAAGATCTGGTTGCCGATAAAACTGTCCGTCGTTATATAGCAAAACAGACAACAGAAAAACAGCTGTATGTTACACTGCAATATGAACTTTTGCCTTGGCATAAATGCAATAAAAATAAAGCATTTCCATTCACAATAAACGTAGCCAACCGAAAAGAAGAAAATTACCAAGATAAATGAGTACAGTCATTACAGCCAGCGAAAGATAAGGTAATATTAGGTACAGAAATCAAGTAACTAAAATACACTGTGGTGTGGATGTACAGGCACTGGTGAGATTTGTTAACAATTATCAACTGTTAACAAATATCGATTCGGAGGAGATGGAGTACTCTTGCCACATCTAAGCAGAAGCTGCTAGAAGAAGCTTGACAGAGTTCAAAATAGACTTCGTATCCTAGTGGGGGATGCCCTTTTCTCTTCCCTGGAATCTCTTTCCCACAGAAGAGACGTTGCGAGCCTGTCTCTGTTTTATCGTTATTTTCATGGCAAGTGCTCGTCTGAGCTCCAATATATTGTCCTCCCTGGCCTGACTTTCACGAAAACACTCGTCTAACTAAAACCACTATCAATAATTTCCCCCACTCTTTATCTGTGCCTAAACCTAAACATAGATTCCATGAACAAAGCTTCTTTCTTAAAACTGCACGCCTGTGGAACTCGTTTCCGTTGTCCTGCTTTCCAACATTTGAGGAGAAATATGGCTGTCTTCAAGTCCAACGTGAACAAATTCTTGATGAGCCATCCCCTTAAGTAATTCAATCTACCAAGTTTCCACTACTAACGATGACTGATATGTTCCCCTTGATCACTGTACACTCATTAACCCTTATCCTCGCGTGGCCTCCGGGCCTTGATAAATGGTTACTCCTTTGTAAAAAAAAAACTGTTAATTGTGACAAGTATGAAAAAACCAGTGTTCAAACGTAAGCCCATCTAATGATTGGCACTGTCTCCCTACGTTGCTCGAAATACAAAATATAAAAGGACATGTCGACTGTAAGAGTTACAGCCTTTATAATTTATTTGTTTGATTCAAGATCACTTATCACTGCGATGTATCCAAGTGAAGTAGACGGATAGCAAAAATGACAAAACGGTTGAACAACCATGGATTGATACATAGAATATTCTTATTAGAGTAAAGGTTTCATTCTCCCAGAATTTATATACAATGGACCAAGAGAGACACTACAAAAAGTAATGATGATATTATAAAAAGTGAATAAGTAAAAATAAAAAGACCATTAAATATCTACTCGATTGTCCAACGGGGTTAGATGTTAGGATTGGATTAAAGAAAACATGAAGTACTCAGCTTATCGACGCAATCAACATCCAGAAAACAAAACATCAAAGAAGGGTATTGTGTTTGTCCTAAAGTTTCCAGGAATCGAAATGTAATGGCATAATCGATATGCTGTTCGACCCCTCGTCTATTTATTCCCCACCATCTCCTCTTTTTTATTTTCCTTTCTGATTTTATTGGCACTGCCCCTCAATTTTGAACGTTTCGTTCAGCTTTTTTCTCCAGTGAATCATCCCTCGTGGTTAGGCGCCAAGTCAGTTTTCGTTATAGTTTTGTGTTTCGTTATAGTTTTGTTTTAGTTGATTGGCATAGGTTCCAAGTTGATTGTTATTTGGTTTTTATGGTGCCGGCCGATGCACCTAATTACATGACTGTGAATTCGTAATTCTTTCACTATATATATATATATATATATATATATATATGCGAAATATATTACGAAACAGTACTGTATGTGGATGACTAATAAGCTCTCTCCTCTTTGGGTGGAGCACTTTATAAATATATTTTCATCCGACGCGTATTTAAACGAATAAGCGAAGCCATAGGTGTATCAGCATTTATTTAGGAATTTTTGACACCCCTTAACACGAAACTGCAAATAAAATATAAAAAAACTCGTAATTTCTCTTTTAAAAGTGGGTTGTTTATTTTCTTTATGGATTATACTAAAAAAAATCTATTAAAATTGTTATAAAAGCAATAAAAATAATTTTTTTTATTCTTTAATCAGCAGTAATGAAATTAATTGAATTTTACGAGCTCAGTATTTTTCAATTTTTCAATTTAAAAATCTATCAAAAATTTTCTATGGATTTAATTTTTACGATATTTTCAGGGTCAATGTGAAATATTATGCTCTTTCCAATAAACCGAATATAATATTTTAGACAAACGGTTTTTTTAATTCACGCCCCCCCCATTTTCAAGTGTCTATTAAAAAGTAAATAATTAATTTACTCACCAAAATTTTATATATCACAAATTGAAGATAAAAGATCAATAAATAATATATTCAAATTTAAAACAAAAACGTAGTGTTTTTTAGAAATTTACCTGTAAAGTCCGAAGTTTAAAACCTTAAAAAAAAAAACACGTTGTTTGTTTTGTCTTTTGTTTATTTTTAAATGAAACATTGGTCCTTGCTCCTTTAATTGAAAAAAAAATAGGGCTTGAATTACATTTTTCGAGGAGTTATAAGCTTGGAAAACGGGTGGAATTATTCAATATTTTTCACGAAATTTTTAACACACAGTTTGAGCCCAGTGCGACTGGCAAATGCTAATTTAATAGGCATTTGAGGAGAAATATTTACGGGCACTGATTCTTCGTCTAGTGGTTAGAGCTGCCGACTGTAAACGCGATGGTTGTAGGTTCGATCCAAGGCTGGGAAAAGGTGTATGTCTGGCCGTACTGATGAGTTGTGATACAACGAAACAGTACTGTATGTGGATGAATATATATATATATATGATTTTACGTCACGTAATTTTATGGATAATCTTTTATACTTTCATTGTTATAAGAAAAACTTCCATGACACTGTGATTTAAGGGTTCAAGCGATGAAATGCTGAGAACTACAAATATAGATGTGTAAGTTGGATGAAACTTTGAAATAAGGCATACGTTTTCTTTGATCCAAACACCTAGAGGAAAAAAAACGAGTTGGTTTCTCTTTCAGGTTGACTTCGAGTCCACGATAGATAGAGAATAAACAGCATAAACAACGTATTTGCTGATAAACAATATATTTCCATACTACAAAATCTGTAGTTGACGGTAATAATTAAGTTCAGAATAAAATCACGCTTTTCTTTTAACGGTTAATTTAAAAAAAAATGTTTTGAACGCTGCTAACTCAATTTCTTTCACTACAGTTTGCAATTTGGAGACGGAAGTGTTTTTGTTGAGATAAGTGATTTCAATTTTAATCATGCTTTTAATTTTAGATTTAAAATATTAATAACTCCATTTTATTTCAGTATTTTATTTGTGTATTTCTGTTTTATTAAATGCTAGCTTTTTTTTCTCGTACATAAATGTTTATTTATCTACCGAGTTGATTGCAAAAATAGATTACGAATTGTACGCATTTTTAGTTCGTGTGAGGGAAATCTATCACCATACTTTCCCTTAAACACGTCTGTTGGACTTTTATAAGTACAATACTTAATGATTTTTTTTAATGGAGAGTAGAAAACGCATTGTGGATGCGTTATCGGCAGCTCCTGTTACTCTCGATTCTTCTTATTTGTCCCTCAGTCCTCATTTTTTAATGAGTGATTTTTCTGACAAAGGGAGAAGAAAAAGCTGTTTTCAAGATTGGCAGTATTTTGTGCGAACAGTTGGCTGAGATGGCGGAAATTTTCTGTTTCTATGTCTATCCTTGTAGCCATGTCACTAGTAAGGGTGCTGGAGGTAAACGTTTTGTCTGGGCTGACGTTATCCGCCTGATAGTCAGGGACCAGAATCTTCGATTAACCACTAAGGAGGCTGTCCTATCAGCAGGTGCAAAGTACTGGGGCTGCTGTATTGCTATTTGGTGAATGGATTCTTGACCATGCAGTAGCTTCAGGTGGGGCCTCTCGATGCCATGCTAGTGGGTAATTGTTACGGCTTTACCTTATCATTAGCTACAAATAATAATAAAAAAATTCTTCGTTTCTTTTTCTCTCTTAATTTCCCCTCTCTGTCCTGCTCTAAGTAAATCTGACGACCTAGTCCACAAAATTCAAAATTCATCATGACAAGTTTCAAGAAAAAATACACGATTAAACCCGGTTCTCCAACTTCAAACTTCTACTAACATGTCTCCTTCTCCAACATCAGGGGTCTACGTTCTAACCTTCCAGAGGTTGAAACCCAATTACAGGAGACTAAACCAGACCTTTTATTTTTAAGTGAAACTGGCATTGGACAGGCTATTTCCCTAGAAGAGTTCGCAATTAAAGGATACTCTAACTTAACTTTTAAATCTGACCCCCAAGATCGCCATGGGCATGGAATATGTGCGTAAATTAAAGATAGCTTTCCATGTGGTAGGGACATCTCCAGGGAAGATCCTAACTTACCCTATATGTGCTTCCGGGTTGCTTTAGCTCACACTACGGCATTTTTATTTACTCTCTATCGCCCCCACAACAGCGGAGTTACTATCTTTAAAAGCATATCTGAGAAAATTGACCAAGTCCTATCTGCTTATCCTTCAGCTTACATTCACGTATGTGGAGACTTCAATGTTCACAACGTCGAATGGTTGACCCACTCAAACAAGACCGATGATGAGAGGAGGTTCTGTCATGATTTCTCCATTGCCTATGACCTCACTCAGATTGTTCAGGAACCTACCCGTGTGCCCGACAATGACCGCCAGTATGCGAGCCTTCTAGACCTTTTTCTCACAACTTTCCCTGAACTATGTTCAGTTTCTGTTCTGTCGCCTCTTGGATCTTCCTGCCACTCTGTTGTATCAATTAAGATAAAAATGAAATGTAATAAGTCCCCAGACGTACCTCTCCATCGTACAGTATATCGATACACTAAGGCTGACTGGGATAGCTTCCGTACATTTATAACTGATCTACCTCTGCATTCCATATTTAAAAAGGATGTGTCCTCTATAGTATTAGACCTGACGGAATGGTTAATTGTAGGTATTGACCGTTTCATACCCTCTAAAAAGTTTCAGCAAAAACCTAACAGCCAGCCATGGTTCTCTCCAGAATGTGCTGCTGCCATTGCGCACAGAAATCACTTTTTCCACCGTTTCCAACGTAATAGATGTATGGAAACTAAAGCCGTTTTCAGGACTGCCAGCAACCATTGTAAGAAAGTAATACAGAGCGCAAGATGGTTGTATGCTCAATCTGTTAAGTCCAAAGTAGCTGAGCAGCGGCTTGGTTCCCACCAGTTTTGGCAAATAGCAAACAGAATCCTGAACAGAAGCGTGTGCTCCATCCCAACTATCATCAATGGACCTGAGGTAATCTCGTCAGCATCAGACAAAGCCAAACTCTTTGTCAAGAACTTTGCAGCTAATTCTACCTTTTGCGATCAAGGCCGCCAACCCCCAATATTTCCTCCTGTATCTGAAAACACACTATGTGATATACGTATATCTGTACGTGATGTTGCCAAGCTAATCAAAAACCTTGATTCCAGTAAAGCAACTGGCCCGGACGGTATTCCAATTATAGTACTCAAAACACTTCAACCTGAACTAGTGCCCATACTTACAAAACTATTTAAACGTTGTCTTAAGGAGAATAGTTTCCCATCTCCCTGGAAAATTTCATCAGTATGCCCTGTATTTAAGAACTCAGGTGATCGCTCATCCCCCTCTCAGTACAGGCCAATAAGTCTCCTGTGCGTCATGAGTAAGTTGCTGGAATCTGTGTTAAATACAGAAGTAATCAACCATCTCAACAAAAATAACCTTCTTAGTGACACTCAATATGGTTTTTGTTCTGCTAGATCTACATCAGATGTGCTTACAGTTATATCTCATAGGATTAGCAAATCTCTCGACGGAGGCAACCTTTCTAGGGCAATTGCTCTTGACATATCTAAGGCCTTTGATAGGGTATGGCATAAAGGTTTACTTCATAAGATCTCTAGCTATGGTATAGCTGGAAATGTCTTCTCAATTATTAAATCATTTCTTTCTGATAGGTTCTTAAGAGTAGTAGTTGAGGGGCAAAAATCAGAAGCCCACAGTATTAATGCCGGTGTCCCTCAGGGGTCCATCCTGGGCCCAACTCTTTTCCTGATCTACATTAATGATCTTTCAAATCACATCCTTACATCATTTGTAGACATTTATGCTGACGACACTACCATTTGTGGTAGCACATCTAAGACAGTAAACGACCAAGTTCTCTCCAATTCTCTCTCCTCTGATCTTGAGCATGTAGTACAATGGAGAAAGGAGTGGCTGGTTACTTTTAATGCATCTAAAACCAAGCTTCTCTCTTTACATCATCAACATTCTGATCCACATCTGGCATCAATTGAAATGAATGGCTCTCGTCTTTAGGAGGCCTCAAGTTTTGACAAGCTTCTGGGCTTGGCCATTACTCCTGATCTTAAATGGAACACGTACATCAAATCTATTGCCAAGGCTGCGGGAAAAATTGTTGGATCTTTCTATCGATCCAGTAGATATCTCACTGCTGATGCTATTCTCTATCTATATAAGAGCCAGGTACGTCCACGGATGGAATACTGTTGCCACATCTGGGCAGGAGCTGCTAGAAAGGACTTGGCCTGTCTTGATAGAGTTCAAAATAGACTTCGTAGCCTCGTAGGAGATGTCCTTTTCTCTTCCTTGCAACCTCTATCTCACAGAAGAGATGTTGCGAGTTTGTCTCTGATGTATCGTTATTTTCATGGCAAGTGTTCGACTGAGCTTCAATCTATGGTCCAACCTCGCAAAACTTTCACAAGAAACACTCGTTTAGCTGTGAACACTATCAATAATTCCCCCCACTCTTTATCTGTGCCTAAATCTAAACGTAGATTTCATGAACAAAGCTTTTTTATTAGAACTGCACGCCTGTGGAATTGTCTTCCGTTTTCCTGCTTTCCGGCTGACTACAATATGGTTGTCTTCAAGTCTAACGTAAATAAGTTCTTTGATGAGCCGTTCCATATAAGTTATCAAATTTAACAAATTTTCATTACTAATGATTATTATATTGTCCAATTTCTACTGTACACTCTTTAACCCTTATCCTTGAGTGGCCTCTTGGCCTTGATAATGTGTTGATACCTATGAAAAAAAAAGAAAAAGTCCAATGTGAACAAGTTCTAATTGAATCGTCCCCATAAGTAATCCAAGTTACAAAATTCCCACTGTTTACTATGCTAAAATCACAATGACTAATGTATACCTATTAACCCTTATCCTCGAGTAGCCTCTGGGCCTTGATAAGTGGTGACACCCATGTAAAAAAAATATCCCACAAAATCAGTGAACCTTTTTTACACTGACCATGTTTCTAGGGAAATAGTTTTAGAAACGATGCAACCGACTGAATACAAACCCGTAGCTGTTACAAAATTATAATAACGGTTAATAAAGAACTCCAGTTCAAGCAACATTGTAATAAACAATGATAAATTTTCAACACCAACGCGTTCATTCGTTTGTTTTAATCTCTAAGCATGTAAATTAGCTTCAATTTAAAAGCTATCATTATGAACACGAGTTCTTTTCACTGTAATTAAAAGCTTTCTTACACGCGAAACATCTAGTTTGTTTGATTCTCTGTCAGTCTTCTGTGTAACCCCTTATGCGAGAAGGTGGTTAAGGACCCCTTTTTATCTAGAAATCTCGGCTCATGTAGTCTAGTCTTCTCTGAGGTTGTTACATGAAATCTGGTCTACAGAAGCTTAATTTCGCAGAATTATGTACAAAAATGTTTTTACAATTCTTATTCAATTCGTAGTAAGTTTTTTTCACAGTCTCAAATCTCTTCACAGACAGCGACAGACGGTTGGATGAGGAAAGTGGAGGGGTCACCTCTCCAGGGAACGGCGGTTTTATACGATCTGTTCTCCCCGATTTCAACAAGCAATCTCCAAATAATCTGATCTGCGACTCAACTAAACTGACTAATTTTCGCGCGACAGTTGTATATATAGTAAGGTATGTGGATGGGGTGGAAATTCTCCCCAGCCAATAAGATTTCGCCACGAAATCTCCACGAAATCCTAAGCCCCAGGTCCCTGGGTGGGCACCATTCCCATACCTGAAATCTGAATTACTCATTCTCATGATTTCCAAGGTCGGATGTCAATTCTGACATCCGATCTTGAGTTCATTTAAGGCCAGACAATGTTATAAGTGAAATTTCCTGTCATCAACCTTTAGCCGTAAAAATATATTTCTCTGGATTCAAACAATATCTATTTTGACATGAAATAATATATATATATTTATCTTATCTATCTTAAATCCTTGGGTTATCTGGCGTCACCCGGGAATAAAAAGCTACTTCAGCGTAGTTCTAACGCTCCTCAATGGGGGATTACGTTACATCTGACTATTTTTTCCGTAAGTCTTTTTCAAAAATAATTTATAATAGACAATTTTCAACCTTCATCTTTGTAGAGGAGAAGCAGAGTTCTATCTAAAATTCGTGCTAGGAGAAAAAAAATAAAGAGATTTAAGACATCGTCAGCAGGAGAACAATATCAGAAAGAAATCGTTACGATTAATTTGTGATACAGTAAATTGTCCCAGCGAAAGTACACATCTCCATTTGTGAGCATTGTTTTGAGAATTTATTCTTTCCTGCAAATTTACTCTTTGTGTTATTATTTCTACCAAGTCTTGTCCTTCAGCTGCCACGTTCATTCTCCATTTATTTCTCCATACAATTAACAATTTTGTCAGATATTTGATAATTAATTAAGCATTTAGAATTGTTTCTTGCATTCAATCTATATAATGAACATATTTCCTTCTGTTTTTATCTTTAAAATCGTTTGGTCAATATGTAGCAGGAAATGCAATCCTCTTGTCTCCTTCCGGCAACATTTCTGTTTTCAAGACATTATTACAGACTATGTAATAGAGCACGTATGAGCGCGTGTGAAAATATCAGCAGGAGCTGACGGATAGCTGGCTAGCAAAAATATTAGCAGCAGCGGTCATAACATGTTTGCGAATTAGCAAGTGTCCGCGAACTTGCTTCACAAGACAAAGAGAAAAAATTACACTACGTGGCGAAGATAAAGAAAAACGCCTTTCGGATAAGATGGCCGTGTGGCTTGGTGGTGGCGACGAAATACTTTTAAACTGGTGCCGAGATGGCAGGGTTTTTTAATCCCATGAAAGACAAAATAAACAGTAAAAAAGCAACAACAACAACAACAAAAAATAAAACAAAACAAGAAGCAGACATTGTTAAAACAGAAAAAAAACTGAGCCGGATTTTTGTTTCTTCCTTTTATTTTATTTGTTTGTTCCTTTGCTACGGTACAGACGGCGTGGGGTCCGAGAAAGGTTTGAAGAGTACTGAACACAGTTCGAGCGTAACAGCCATGTTACAACAAGAAGTTTTCACGCAGACTCTCATCAAAGATTTCTCTCTGTCAATAGCCTCTTGTGTTCTTTAGAGTCTGTGGGACAACAAGTCCCCCAGATGTCGAGTACCCTCCATCTCATTCGATAACATCTGAAAGTGAATTTGCGTTATCGCAACAACCGATTACTATTGATTTCCCGCTAGTAATAAATATTGGACTTCACTAGAATTTGTGTCGCAACTGGCCTCCTTAAGTTTTCAGTTCTCTTTGCACTCACCCGGTGGAGATCTGTTTGCGCTTTCTGTCTTTGGTCTCTCTCCCCTTTGACCATTCTCTACTTGATTACGTCACTATTTTATGTGACGCCTGTCTATGACGACACTACATTTTGTAGGGGTAGGGCTACGGAAATTTACAATCTTGGTTCCATGTGAGATTTTGCAATATTTTTTAAAACTTTTATTGCAGTTTCACTATGGCCAGTTTGTAGATGATATGTTAGTTTCCACATTCAAGTATTTCTTAAAGATTTCAACCGTTTTCAGCATGACCATCAATTTTATAGCTTTAGTCTACCTCTTGATTTCGATTTCTCTTAGTCTTTTATCCATGTTATATGGGATTATTCCTAATGCCCCACAATTATTCATATTATATTGATTTTCTTTATGTTCCGTTTTCCTTTCAGTTCTCTGGCAAGTTCCGCCATATTTTTTTTTGGTTTGCTGTCTCTTTGATCTTACCCTGCGGTCTACTGAGATGGCAAAATTTACATTTTAGCAGTTTCTTTCTTCCTTATTAATAGGGCTATCACAACAGACAATTCTTTTTATTGTTTTGACTCTCAAGTATATATCCGACACAGTTAGATAGTTAACCAACCGAGAACCGCATCACTCTATACAAAAGCGAATAAATACACACTCGAGAATCAAAACAATGAGAAGAATATGCTGTTGTCACAGCCGTATTTATTAATTTTATGTTATACGGACTCCTTGCTTGGATGACTTTATCTGTTTGTACCTCCATATCCTAAAGGATTTTATGGTTTCCGTTTTTTAGTACTGTTTCCGGTTTTTGCTTGTACCATTCGTCCACATGTTTGAAGTGCGACCGTCTGCAGAGCTCCCAGTGTACTACCTTCCTCAAACATTCTTCTTCTTTTTCTTCTTTTTTTCTTTCTCTTCTTCTTCTTTTCTTCTTCTTCTTCTTTTTCTTCTTCTTATTATTATTATCATTCTTCTTCTTATTATTATTATTATCATTCTTCTTTCTCTTCTTCTTCTTCTTATTATTATTTAGTCACTTAGATTCTACACAAGTCATAATCAGTAATAACTCACTGAAGTCTGAGAGGCAAATTTACCCGGATTTTCAGTACTCTTCATCGCTTTAGATAACAGTTTGCGAAATAGAAATTTAATAATACTTGTAGCATCTGTCTCTCTCCTTCTCACATATTTTCCACTTATCCCATTAATCGTTACTATATCCTTCGCTCAGCCCATCTCTCTCATTTTTTAATGCTCAGAAAATAATTATGTATTTCATGTACTGAAGCCATTCCTTTTATATGTAATACTGTAATCTTATATATGTTGCTGCTGGGCAACACCAAGTAAAACAAAACGCAATGGTTCACTTGATTTGGGCTAATTCCGCTCGTCCCACTTGCTCTCAGAATAATAGAGAAATTATATTGATAATTAAAATAGGCCAAGGAGATAAAAATGCTATTTCGTAATTTAAATATTTTCATCCCAGACAACTCCAAGTAAAATAAAAGAATACGTTACACCCACTCACTTACTAAATACACTGACTAACAGCAAAAAAAAAAAACAACAAAAAAAAAACAACAAAAAAAACGTCAATGGTTTCTCAGCTGATTTAGACTAATTTTGGTGTTCTGAGTTCGAATATCACATTGATTTTGCTCTATCAGGCCAACTTTTTGGGATACAGCCATAGGCCTACCTGACGAGCTATACATATACTAATATCAGGGGTTTTGAGTTTAATCATATTTTTCTTGAAGAATATATCGAATTACAATGCACAGACACGAATAATATTATAAATAATTAATATATTTGTGTTTACCATAAATTTATGTGTATAAATATGCATAGAATTTATTTAACATTTAATATCTTTTTGTGTGAATTTAGGCTAACGAGGGTTATACTTTAGCAAATTGGGTCATTCTTTCCAAGGACTCCGTAGTGACAATATTGCCTCTTAGATTCTCTCTCATATTCTCATTACCTTAAAATTCATTGCATTTGCCTTAAATTAACTCATTGTGGGTTCAGTGTGTGTTTATACGTGGAAGTTGGTGCACGCCTGTTTTGTTATGTGGGTTCATGCCTCTGAGAAAATAGTACAATTATGGCATATTTCAGTGGCTATAAATCCTAGTACTAATTTATTAACTGTCTATGTTTAAATATGAGCGTATTTAAAGAGCAGTAAACGGGGGATTCAGCTGATATTTGTTTATTTTCCTTTTTCAAATTCATCGGGGTTTCAGAGCAATAAAGGGAATTCCACAATTCACCAATCAAATCAATACCTGTCTCATCATTACTCCATAGGAATATATAAATAAAATATAATTCAAAATTTACTTAATTAAACCTTAGCCAATCAAATTGATTCTATATTTCATTGTCTGACACTCAGCTACATCTTTCTTCTTTCTTTCAGTTTATTGTGATAGCTTCGGCGCGACGGTCATGCAAGAATAATCCTGACGTACATATACATATGCGGAGAATACACGCTGTCACTTTCTTTCGTAGAAGGCATGAGTACCACGTGGACTACTTCTGCTAGGAGGAAGACCGCGTGTACTGCCGAGATATCGCCGGTCTTCTTGTTAAACTCGGCGCTCCTCAATACGATCCGAGAGATTGGCGACTCTTCATTGACAGCTGCAAGCGCTATTTGAAGTGTGTGTTCCCCCACAACGGGAACCAGTTCGCCTCAATCCCTCTTGCGCACTCCACAACTCTCAAAGAGAAATATGAAGCAGTGAAGTACGTGCTCGACAAAATCCAATATGAGCAGCACAAATGGATCATCTGCGTCGACTTAAAGATGGTGAACTTTCTACTTGATCAGCAGTCCGGGTTCACGAAGTACCCATGCTTTATATGTATGTGGGACAGTCGAGACAGAGCCCAGCACTACGTAAAGAAAGAGTGGCCGGCGCGAGAGCAGTAAGTACCTGAGGCGAGAAACATCATAAACGAACCTCTTGTTGACCGGGAGAAGATATTGATTCCACCGCTACACATGAAGCTTGGGTTAATGAAACAGTTCACGCGCGCTCTGGACAAGTATGGGAGGTGCTTCAACTACCTGTGCCGAGCCTTTCCTCGACTGACCATTGAGAAGCCGAAGGCCGGCATTTTCGATGGCCCACAAATACGGCAGCTCATAAAGCACACAGAGTTCCAAAACTCCATGAACACTCTAGAGTGCGCCGCGTGGAAATCGTTTGTGCAGATGGTAAACAACTTCCTGGTGAACACGAAGGCAGCAAACCACGCCAGACTCACCAGCAGCATGATAGAGGTCTTCCAAAAACTCGGGTGTTTGATGAGTATAAAGATGCACTTCCTGTTCTCACACATGGAGAAGTTTCCTGAAAACCTTGGGGTGATGAGCGACGAGCAGGGAGAAAGTTTCCATCAGGACATGCGCCAAATGGAGGAGAGGTACCAGGGGAGGTGGGACGCAGTCATGATGGCGGACTACTGCTGATTGCTGAAGAGAGACAACCAAGCAGCTGCTCACACACGGGAATCAAAGAAACGCCGATTTATGCCGTGAATTCTGAACTTTTGTGTCATGTAACGCTCATACTTATACTAATATTATAATAATTATGATTATCAAATTTGATGATAATTATGCTTATCAAATTTGATGGACTAAATAAAAACTGAATGAATTTGGATACGTTGACTTTTATTTCTTGAGGAAAATGGAAAAACATCGTCAGGGGTTTATCAGCTGATGATCCGCAGAATTTTTTTTTTTTTTTTTTACGAAAAATCGATTTTTTAAAAGATTCTGTAGCAAAAAAACCTGTTCTGATTGAGCAAAACGAAGGTCATTTTCGGACTCAGAACATCAAAATTAGTCTAATTCAGCTGGAAAACCCAGGACGATTTTCAAAACATTTTTTTTTACCCAGTGATATAATACAGTAATGTTAATAAAGCAATTTTATTTCCCTTCATCATTATCATTATTTATCTTATTATCACAGCGACCATTGTTGTTAACCACTGATGTGCATTTAAATGATTCGATACATTTCAAACACTTTCATCCAGACTATATCGCTTTGTAAGCGCATTTACCTTCTCTCCTAACACACTTGAGACTTCCTTTGATCAAACTTAAACAGTTCGGCTGTGTTTGTGACGTTTATTTGTAGACACAGAGACATTTTCGAGACGTTCCAAATAATGTCTCATCTTCGCCTCTATCGCCAATCAAACCAGTTTAAGAAAATTAAACATACAACAAAAGAAATATCATTCAATTTTAACGTTTCAAATTTGAGTAAAATTTGATTGCATGTAAAACTTTTTAACAATTTTGTTAACATATCACACGTAATCATTATACTGTTTAATTTTAATAAAACTTCGTCTTTCACGATTTCTCCGTATTCCACTTTGTCGAGAACCAGCATTTTGTCTTTCGGAAGTCGTAGTGACGCGCAGTGACGATGAAACAACCAATACCTCTGTCTATTATCATCTTTCACTTGGTAACTGCCACAACGCATTTTATAAAATAACTCCAACGACGCTTGTTGCGCAATGATTCGTTATCTTTAATCTTTTATACAGGTAAGGGGAAAATGCGGCCAAACATAATTCATCTTCCAAAGAGAAAAAAACTTTTGTATCTATCTAGTTACGTGACATTGCGAACTACCTCCCATGACGCAGCTTCCTTACACATAGCTCTAATTTTACGCTTTAAACTTCCAATGGAATTATCAGTTTTCTTACTTAATATCAAACTTACGCGGACAATTTTCGAATTTCACGTTACTTTAATAGACCATCATCTAAATATTGATATATTTACGGAAAAATGAATTAATATCTATCTATCTATCTATCTATCTATATATCTATCTGTCTATCTATGGGTCCTGGATATGACCTTAAACTATATCCAGTGGTGAGGCTCCAGCTTGCGGGCTTTGGGGAGTGTGGAGCCACCCTTTAATTACCATTGCTCCCAGGTCCACTCTGACCCGGAGTGGTAGTACCTGTTAGGGTCCCAACTATGGGTTAAATAGAAACTGATTTGAAAACAACAAATATATTCTATTAAAAATTTTTCTTAAAAATCTTTAGATTCGGCCTTAAATAACCCGAAAAGGGTTGATATGCCGTAAAACAAAAACAACCAACCAACTATATATATATATATATATATATATATATATATATATATATATATTTAATTAGAAAATAATTTGTTACTGATTGACTTTAGTTTGCAGCAGTTTAGAATAAACAAATAATCGATTCATCATTCTATCACCAAGTGATATATTTTTTTTTACTATTTAATGGATGCTGAATTTAACCATTAAATCTGAAAAATTAGGTAAAATATCTCCTAGTAGCAAAATATATAAGAGTTATAGGTAAACGGTAATATTGGCGACATAAATAATTTTAAATCATATGCAATTAAGGAGATTAAGCGAAAACAATTTGTTTGGCTTGTTTACTCATTTGTGACGTATTTGAATAAAAATATTTAATACAAAATAGAAATTATATGTCTATGAAGTTATATGTGAATATTGGTTGTGTGGTTAGAAGCAAGAAAGAGAAGTCTTACCGTGGGTGCTCAGCGAGTGAGTACAGGCGAAGAAAAGGAAGAACAAACATGGCGGCCAGCATTTTTATTTCGTCCGTTCTCGCATAATCTCGTGTGTGCGTGAAGATGGAACCTATAAAACGATGTTCATTTCTGGTTGCTGGGAGATGATTCCCGGCCAGCCAAGAGAGAAGAGACAGAGGACTGTAGCGATAATCTTTCTTGAACATTCCGTTTATGTATTTGAGGTGAACCCCCCCCATTTTACATCAAGCTATTTCGGCGATGGCCAACGCAGGTTTAAGCAATATGATTAAGCCTTTTAATTGCGACGGTGATGTGGTGGCGTGGCTTAAAAAAGTGGACCTTGTAGCAAGGATTCAGAAGCTGGATGATGTGGCCGCAGTAATACCACTGTTTCTGGAAGGGGACGCACTGGCCCTCTATTTGGAGCTCAGCGAGCGGGAACAGGGTGATGCAGACGCCATCAAGGGTCGACTGATCGAAGCTTTCGCAGAGGGGCCTTTCGAGGCCTTTAATAAGTTGAAAGAGAAGAGGTGGACTGGTGAATTTGTGGATGTCTATGCGAATGAGATAAGGAGATTGGTTGAGTTGTCGGGCATCAGAGGACATGCCACGAGTCACGTAGTCAAGATGACTTTTGTTACCGGGTTCCCGGAAGAAATATCGAAAAGGTTGCAGCAGGTACCGGGGGTGGAGACGCTGGATGTGAGTGAGCTGCTTAGAACTGCGAAAATTTTAGTGAGCACCCAGCCCACGGAGCCTGGAGGAACGACAGCAACGGTACAGCAGGATGTGGGCAGGAATCTGCCAAACCCGGGGATCGCATGCTTCGAATGCGGGGGACCAAACATGAGAAGAGACTGCAGGTTGTTCTTGCAACGGACAGTGTGTTACAAATGCAATCGAAGAGGCCATTTAGCGGTAAAATGCACAAGTTCGGGAAACTGGCGAGGGGAGGCCGACGCGCCAGCGGCCGCCCCGATTCGAGAATAGAGGCGCACCCGCAGCAGATGCCCAAACAGAAGATTGCGGTGGAAGGACGGGAAATTATGGCCCTGATTGACACTGGCTGCACCACTACCATGGTGCACACTACCCTGGTCGGAAGATGGAAAGGGAAGGGTGAAGTAGTGGCATTCGATGGGTCGCGAGTGAAGTGTCGAGGGAAGAAGACCGTCACTATTGATATTGCTGAACGTCGGATGAGGGTCCATGCAATTGTCACTGATCGCCTGGTGCCTGGTGTCCAAGCCATCATTGGAATGGATGTTATATGCCGCCTTGGAGGTGTTACCATCACATGTGACAATGTGAGGTACGGACTAGCTGAGTGCGCGGTGACGGAGAACGCCCCCAGAGGGATCAACAAAGCCGGGGAGGAAAGAAAATTGTCGATCAAAGATCAGGACTTCCGAGCCGAATTCGACGGAGAGCGGTGGACGGTGGAGTGGACATGGAAACATCAAGCGCCATCGCTGACAAACAGGGTGGCGTGCTACACAAATTCGCTTAGAGGAGGGGCGAGAAAGGAGTTTGAGCAGGAAGTCGACCGATGGATTGAGGAAGGGATACTGATGCCTTGGACGGATGATGTGGAGTCGGGCATTTTGCCGTTGATGGCCGTTCTGCAAACAACTACAGGGAAAGTAAGACCGATCCTGGATTTCCGAGAGCTGAACGGCCATGTTAAGTGCCATACGGGAGGCGACACCGTAGATGTGTGCAGTGAGACCATTAGGGAATGGAGGCAGATGAATGGCGCATCTACATTGGTAAATCTAAAATCTGCCTATTTGCAACTCCATGTTGCCAAGAAGCTCTGGAAATATCAGTTAGTCAAGTACAAAGGCAAAACCCACTGCCTTACACGAGTTGGGTTCGGGTTAAATTCGGCACCCAAGATTATGTCAACTATCCTCAGAAAGATTCTGGAGACAATGGGAAAGGGAGATGGGGTAGTGAGCTCATACATAGACGACTGGTGAATGAAACTGTGGAAACTGCCAAGGAGGTGGTAGCTCATTTGAAGAAGTTTGGGTTGGTCGCCAAAGAGCCGGAAAAATTAGACGGAGGGGCTGCTTTGGGCCTAAAACTGAAACGAGGTGCGTCAGGCGGCCTAGAGTTTCGCAGGGGAAACGAAATCCCACAACTGAAGCAGGAGCTCAACAGACGTGAACTTTTTTCCATATGCGGAAAGTTGATCGGACATTACCCCATTGCTAGCTGGCTTAGACCAGCATGCAGCTACATAAAGAGACACGCTGAAGGACAAGGATGGAATGATAAGGTGGGAGAAAGAACGGTCGCCATGATGGAAGAGCTCCTGAAAGAAGCAGAACGGCAAGACCCAGTCCGGGGAACCTGGAACATACCGCGAACATTGGATGGAGTCGTGTGGTGCGATGCGAGCAGCATTGCAACAGGGGTCGTTTTGGAAATTGGAGGAGTAGTTGCAGAAGATGCAGCCTGGTTGAGGAAAAAGAATGACGTCAGCCACATCAATGTGGCGGAATTAGACGCGACAATAAAAGGAGTCAATCTGGCCTTGAAATTGGGACTACGTGACATCTGCATCAAAACAAACTCCGCCACGGTGTTTGCTTGGCTAAAGTCTCTCATTTCAAGCGAAAAAAGGATAAAAACGAGAGGGGTTGTTGAGATGTTAGTGAAGCGCAGGCTTGGGGTGCTGGCTGAGCTGATGCAAGAGTTTTGTTTGAAGCTTCGCGTAGACATGGTGGCTTCTGAAAAGAATCGAGCAGATGCTCTAACGAGAGTGAAGAAGAGTTGGCTGTTGCCAAAGAAAGATGTTGTTGCTGCATCGGATCTAGATGATGTTGGTGTGCGAGAACTGCACAATTTGCACCATATGGGGGTAGAGAGGGCTTGGTACTTAGTGAAAAAAGTCGACCCAAGGATCACCAAGGAGCAGGTGAGGCAAGTGGTCAGGACATGCGACAGATGTCAGTCGATTGATCCTGCTCCAAGCACGCATGAAGCTGGCCAATTGGAGGTGAGTGGGACCTGGGAGAGACTGGCATGCGATGTCACCCATTACAGGGGTGGACTTTACCTTACCATGATTGACTGTGGGCCCGGGCGATTTGCCCTATGGAAGAAGCTACGTGGAGGAACAGGCAATGAAATAGCGGCAATCTTTGATGAGGTGTTTTTTGAGCGAGGCCCCGTGGAAGAGTTGTTAACCGACAACGGGACTGCGTTCAAGTCAGTAGCAGTGACAGAAGTACTGAAGAAATGGAAGATCAAACAATTTTTCAGAGCTGCCTACAGACCTAGTGGCAACGGGATCGTAGAGAGAAACCACCGCACCATAAAGGCAGTTGCGGAAAGAGGAGGCACCTCACCTGAGCAAGCCGTCTTCTGGTATAACATGTCGCCTAAACTGGGACAAGTACCAGAGACGGTCCCGCAACTGTCAATGTTTGCATATTCCTGGAGGCATCCCAGGGTGGAGCCGGCAAGCCGAGAAGTAGAGGCCACAGGGACAATTAAACTCGGGGACGAGGTATGGGTGAAGCCACCGGGGGCGCGCTGCACCACACAATGGAGTAGGGGTCGCGTTACTGGGAGGAACACTAGTAACAACATTGTGGTGGGAGGAGTCCCGAGGCACATTCTTGACGTCAGACCAGTTGAGGGCGAAGCAGTGGAGGGGAGTGTGCAGCCACAGGAGGAGAACGAGACACCTCAGAGGCCAAGTAGAGAGAGGCGACCGCCACAGTGGATGAGAGACTATGAAATGTGATCTTGAGATCAGGGAGGCATGTGGTTAGAAGCAAGAAAGAGAAGTCTTACCGTGGGTGCCCAGCGAGTGAGTACAGGCGAAGAAAAGGAAGAACAAACATGGCGGCCAGCATTTTTATTTCGTCCATTCTCGCATAATCTCGTGTGTGCGTGAAGATGGAACCTATAAAACGATGTTCATTTCTGGGTGCTGGGAGATGATTCCCGGCCAGCCAAGAGAGAAGAGACAGAGGACTGTAGTGATAATCTTTCTTGAACATTCCGTTTGTGTATTTGAGGTGAACCCCCCATTTTACGTCAGGTTGTTAGCTATGTTAGTTCAGAAAGTAATGTATACGGTAAATAAGGTATAACAAGATTACTGGCAATTTTGCACACAATCAGAATTTACGGTAACTTCACAGGCTTATATTTCCTATTAAATATCATTTGTAACGCAAAACAGTTACAAAAAAAGGTAACCACAGTAAATTGCTTTGACCAATTCTCCAACCATCATAACTTTAAAGAACTTTTATATTGCCAATAATAAGGTTGAATAATTTATTTGCGTTTACCTACTTATTTTCGACTTATTTGCATTAAAATAGAAACTATAACTGCAAAGTTACTGCGAATATGTTAGTCATGTTAGTTCCGGAAGTCAGCTATGCAGTAAATAAGGTCTAACAACATGGCTGACCATTTTTTGACAGCCAGTATTTCTAGTAATTAAAAAATACATATTTTAATGAATAATATTTTAATGCAAACCCGCCACAACGAAGGTAACCAAAATAATTTGATCTGACTAATTCTCCAACCATATATCCTGTAACGAATGTTTATGTTGGCAATAATAAAGTTGAAAAATTTATTTGAATAATTTATGCCAGATGTTGTTTTCAGGAAAATATCCATATGTCAATTTTTTGTACAGATATTTATCATATTTCTGATAAAATTTGATTTATTTCTTTTGTAAAGTTTTATTAATTTTGCTTTGTTCGACAAAAAATGTTTTATGAGGAAAATTGACCTCGTTTTATCACTGAATGGGAATGAAGAAATAAAAAAAAACGACAGGAATCCTAATAAAAAACATAAAAATATGACGAACAGTTCACTGTGACGACCGGCTACTTGTATCAAGATGAATCGGAATGAACCTTTTTTTTTTACGAAAAATACATTCAATGACTATTTTATGAAAAACATGCCTGACGCGCAGCATGATGCAAATATTTAAAATAAGGAGTCTTTTGTAATAGAAACAGCGCATCCCCAAAAGTGGCAACTTTCACTCCAGTGGGCGAAATCCACTCATGTCACTGAGTATTTGCATAGCACACGTATACACACGTGCCCACACATGCACACATACATATATAATATTTCTGCTTCCACATAAACTTACGTATATGGTTGTCCCCTATTCCGCGATGCGTTTCACAATAGTTTTACCTAGCTTTAAGTCTAACGTCAAGCACATCGATAAATGACCCACAGGACTAATTAGCAAGACTTCGAAACGATTTTTTTTTAATTACTCACAAGACATCAGATAATTACTGTAAAAACTGATCGCAAGAAAACGCTACTCAATTTATTTAGCTATATATATATAATGCCTTTTTTCGAATACTGACCGTTAAAAATATTTTTCAATTCAGTACTAAGCAAATATGCGGATATATTTATACTACATGTTTAAAATCTACTTTTAATCGTATAATTTCCATTAAGAGGGGTGCTTGGGTGAGCGTGAATTTAGATATCCGATCTGTCTTATCTAAAAAAAAAAGACACCGATCTTAATTTTTATAATTTTTTAATAATTTCCCATTCATGCACCTTTGAATTTTTAAAAAATAATTTTCCATTTATGCACTTATTTATGAATTAAAATTCATTCAATATATTCATATATTGTGCTAAATGACTTTTATACTCGTATTCTATTTTATAGATCAATCTCATCTTGTTGTCTTTGATGCTTGCAACTGTCCGACACTAGGCGCATGCGTAACATCTATTTTATCTTTTCTAAATTAATTGATAATCGCATTTAAACTGGAAGCTAGCATATTCGGAGAGTTTGTTTTATTCATTTCATACAACGCTGAGGGCGTGTGTTAGTTATCTATAAAAGGATGTCTCGGACATTTTAAAGAGTGCTATTAGGTTTTCATTTTACACTGGTATTCGGACATAATTATAAATTTTGATAATATATCATTAAAATATTACATAATATAATATAATATACGTATAAGTAATATTTTATATGATTGAAATCTATTTTTCTGGAAATCATATTCAAGAACAAATTCAAGCCAAATATTCACAACTTTGAATAGTTATTATAGAAATGTGAATAAATCGTTGGAATAAATTTATATCATACGTGTTTTATTGCAAAAAGTAAACCGCTTGTTTAGAATCTTCTCGGATATTCTAATTCGAATTTGTATTGACTATGAGTCCACTTAGTGAGCCGTTTTCGCTGTGCAACCATTTTTTCTGAACTTTTGAATACTAGTTTTAAAGTGTATTTTTAATTTCACCGTTGCCTTTTAGTTCGTTTCATAGACATTTGATGAAATGGTACATAAAACTCCGTTTTGATAGCGTATGGTTTTCATTCATAATTCTCTAAACATGATGTTTTGGAACGAATAGAAACACGAGTTAAGTACAAAGTGCATCTACTTGCGACTCGTTTTCATCGAACATGAATCACAGGTTAGCGCGACTTTCGGTTTCAGTCCTGAAAAGGAGAAATGAAAATAAAACGGCTATACAGTCGAAACCCACGACGAACACCGATGTGAGAGCGAGGCGTATTTCACTGTCTTCGACAAGGACAATAAACGAAAGATCGCTGTAAGAACTGTGAAATGAAACACGGGCAAATATTCTGCATATTGAAAGACACTAAACCACCCTGTATCGATACGAACACTGACACGAAGTTAACACTTGGAATATATCTTATTGAATGCCAAATGTATCTTGAAAGATAGATGACCCACGGGACAGCCACGGCGAGCGAGACGAAGGAAGATGATTTTTACTCTCTTCACCGAATACAATTGTGTTGAACTCCCATTCTCGTGCACTCTAAAAATATAAAGGCAGATTTGTTCATTTTCCTTTCTTTCAATCTAAGGTCTTTGTGTTGTACTCTTCATTTTGCACATTTACTAAGAATCACGTTCGTGATATTTTTGCTTTTATTAAATTATTCCATCGCATACATTTAATGAAATAAATCTGATTTTAAATCCTTGATTTGTGTACATCTTACATTCTTTCACAACGTATTCATTGTCTGTATATTCGCATTTCACAGGTGTTTTGATGTAGATATTTTGGAGTTTAAAACAAAATAGTTGTTAAATTAATGTCTCTCCAGTATAATATACAACTTCCCAATAAGAAATGTAGAAAGAAACCAGTTACTATTTTACCAGCATATACGAGGTGCCGCCAATAAGTTTTCAGACTTTTTTCGTACACGCATTTAACATTGTCGTAGACTATTAGAAATTCAGTACGCTATTACTATATATCTTATTGAAATGACTGACCAATTTTTGTGATTTCAAGTTCAAATGAACAGCTGTTGTGACTCTTCATAAACTCCCCACCTAGGAATAGTGCACACCAAGCTGGGGTTCTTCATCATCTCGGCGGCTGACATCATGTCGCCTGCCAACTTCTTTGTGAATTTGAATCAGATCCTCCTCCTCCACCCCCATCTTCTCAACCAATTAAACAAATGTTAACCATTGTGATTCTTTGTAATTGTTTCAATTTTTATGTATAACAATGTAAATGCTAACTTTGGTATAACCTATTTGCTTTGAAATTCACAATTGGATTTCAGTCACTTTAGGAGGTAATTAAAAAAATTAAAACACCTTAAGCAATTGTTGCTCTTGCAACATCAACTTACTGCAAGAGTGCCCGCGAAGCGCGTACCCAAGCGAACAGTAAAGTTCCGAGCAAAGCGCAGGTATCTTTGCTAGTCAGGATATAACGAAACGCATTTTTATCTTGACCGAAATATGGCCTGTGAAGAGGTAAACATTTTGGCAATGATGTCATTCGTCTCTTCACAAATCCTACCACGGTTATACTTGGTAAAGAGCATTAGTGGAAAATTTAAATGTCGCTGGACTATCCATGCAAGGATTTTTCAAATTCCCTGACATGAGGACACTGTACCTGGCACTAAACTCTGATAAAATGTTTAAAATAACACAGCATTCGAAACCTACATGAATTTTGTTTTACGTTGTCACACTTTAGATCATACGTGGAATAGTGCATTTTCTCCTAACGATGCTGCTTCAAATAACAGCAGTAATCTAAATACTCCACCAGACCAGATTAATTATTGTCCTAGTATCCTACAAGACCAAAAGTACCATAAGAAAGATAAACTGTAACATAGTTCAGTTGCTGAATTGAAGAGAAGATTAATAATATTCTCCACTGTGTTACTTACCCAATACTCAAGCCAATTTTAAATGAACAATTAGATATCTATAAGTTAACACTTGATCTCACAAAGAGATCATGTGTTAACCCCAGAAACAGAACCTTTATTTCTAAGATCTGAATTAAAATGAAAAAGCAAACGAAAAATACAGTCGCTAGTCACACAGCGTACTCCGGTTGTGGCTCTTATTTATTTCGACGCATCATAGGCGCCCTGGTCGATTTCGTTTGCAAATGAACGCAGGAAGCGTAAGTGATTTATTTTATTTATTATTTGGCGCGTCAATTTTTTGCGACGATTGACGTCAGACATTAAACAGAAACAAGAAATTATAAGAAAGAATAAAAAACAAAATTGTAAGGAAGAAGCAAACGTAAAGATAATTAATAGGAACGGTTTCTATGGAAGCACGCATTTCTTTTCTCCTTTGCTTATTTTAAAGTAATCACATTTTATACACAAACATTAAAGGGAAAAGATAAAGGATTCAACGCAATCTTCATTATAGGATACGTTTTGGTTGAATTAGAATGAGGTGGATGACGAAGAATAGATGAAATATGTGAAATATAATAAAGGCGGACGATAGCCAAGGTAAACATATATTCAGCAATAGATCAGCTTTATATCAAGATTTCTTCAATTTATTGTTAGAATAGCTGTGGTGGGCGTGATGAGCAAGTTGGGCAAAATAGAGTGGTTTTGAATGATTTTTACGTCTTTTTCATGCCTAACAAGGTATATTGTGACTTGGAAGATAAGGAACTGTATTTTAGGCTTGAGTACAACAGAGGACTGTGGAGAGTTGAGCAACGACTAGTCTGTTCACATTACATTTAAAATTTAGCTAGTTAGTACAGCCAGAGAAGCAAGACAAGGAAGGGAATTCCAAAGTTTAGCAGTACTAGAAGAAGAATATACTCGTCGTAGTATACGGGTGTATTAATTATATCTTTGCAAAATCATCCCACGAAGCAGCAACTTTATGGCAACCTACATGCCATATCTAATACCATCAGAGAAAGACGCCTGCGATTTGCTGGTCATTGTCTGTGGAGCAAGCATGAATTGGTGAGTGATGTATTGCTATTGACTCCACGACACGGACGCGCAAGAAAAGGACGACCTAAATCCACGTACACCCAGCAAATAGCACACAACGCCAACTGTGAACCTGAAGATCTGAGGCAGCTGATGGAAGACAGGAAACTCTGGTGAGGAAGAGTCACATTGGTCCGGGCAAGGAGCCTGTCATGATGATGATGACGATGAGAAGAAGAAACTATTAGAATAAAAGACTTTTCGGCATCTATCGACCTCAACAGTGAAGAGGTGTGATTTTGCTGCTTTTTAGGTTAGTCTGGAGTATTTACGTCGAGTCGGTACAAGCGCTACGAGTTCATCAGAACAAAATGCATTAAAATACTTAAGAAACAGGCACATTATGGTGATGTAACAGATATTGGAGCTTGGGCCATAGTGCGAGACCTTTTAGCTGTGAGACACTTCTTTGAATTCTAGCGAGAGACTAGTGGTTGATGTGCCAGATGAGAGGTTGAAACAATACTCCATGCATGGCCAAATTGAGGTCGAATTTTGTTTTCAGGTATGTAACGAAAATCTCCCGAATATGCATAGAGCGTAACACAGCATAATTTTAATAACTTAACTGTTTAATACTAAAAGAAAATACATTTGCTAAAAACCTGGGAATTATATATGATAAGGTTATTGTTGTGGGGTACAAATCACCCCTATTTCAGAACTAAGTGGAATCAACCAGTCCTATGAATACCACTGGTTTCAGAGACTAAATCGAGATATTCATACCATGTTTTACCGCATGCTACGAACACGTGCCTCATACCATACCATCCCCAATCGAACGGTCAGACAGAGAGGTTTGTAGACACGTTGAAAAGAGTCATGAAGAAGGCTAAAGGAACGCCCCCAGAAAAGGCGTTACAACAGTTTTTACAAGTTTACCGAATTACGCCAATGGAAGGACTCCATCAAAGATGTCGCCGGTAGAGCTAATGTTCGCGAGGAATATTAGGTAAGTCTTCGAGAAACTTGTACCAAAACAGGTGAAACCGCCAAATACTATAGTTCCTAAAAAGAGGTATTTACCTGGTGAAAACGTATTTTTCCAGGTACACTAAAATAATAGTACGATTTGGGAACTAGGAAAGGTCCAGAAAAGGATCGATCTGATGTTCTACATTATCGATAGTCCAAGATTTACGCACAAAAAACATTTAAACTAAATTCGGAAACGTATAACTGATGACGAAAGACAACCGCCTGCTAAACAAGAAGCAATGGACCAGATATATGATACGTTCGACTTGGTAACACCACAAGCAGCCTGACAACGCCGGTCCTCCAGTAAAAGGAAAATGACCGATTCGATAAAGATCAACCCCAGGTAAAAGAGCTATACGATCATACCAGAGGAATGAAAAGGTCGGGAGGGGGTGTTGTGGGGTACAAACCATCCCTATTTCAGAACTAAGTGGAATCAATCAGTTCTATGAATACCACTGGGTTCATAGACTAAATCGAGACATTTATATCATGTTTAACTTCATGCTACGAACACGTTCCTCTCATACCACTTTAGTGACTCCTGTATTCTTTATGATAAATACATATATTTTATACACTTTACACTACTTGTGGTTTCTTTCATTTGTGATCCCTAGCACGGGTCTACAACAGTTATCCATTAAGTAACATAGTTTACGAAGCAAAACTAAATATTACGAAGTCGTTTGCTTAAAGCATTGCATGTAATATGCACATACGGGAATATTAGAAGATTGTCACAATGCAAGAAAGAGAGACAAAGACGAAATGATTGTTACTACTTCTACACAGTCATCTAATGTTTGTAGTAGTGTTTAGAGGATGGACCTCTTTATGAAATGGGTGTCACGTATAAGGGCCTTACAGTAACGAGGGCGTAGGATTAATTAAATATGTTCAATTTACACAAATAACTATGATAGATTTAAAATATACAGATTTGGAACGAATAAATAAAAATTAAGAATTTGAAGCCAAAAGAATGTACAAACAATAACAAATATGGCTTAACTCGAACGTCAAATAATGATGTAATTGGTTAATGTGAAAAGAGGTAAAAAGAAAACAAAACAAAAGTATTTATGGGTAACGATCGAATCCAGGGAGAGAGAGAGAAAGAGAGAGAGAGAGAGAGACAGACAGACAGAGAGAGAGTCATGGATCGGAAACGAATGACGTTCCAATTATGTAATCAATCCATGTTTGAGAAACTATATATAGAATTTGGATCCTTAAAGAATTGCATGTTGATCCGCACGCCATGCAATACCGAAAAGGTCCTTTATTCTAGAGTCTATAAATCATGTATGTAGTACGGGTCTACAACAACTGGCTGACGGTGACGATTCAGCAACTTCCCATATCAATCTACAAAAATTGTTAACAACAACTGAATGACGAATATTCGGGCAACGAATTCACTCTAAAGACAAAACAGCCATTGGAAGATAGCATTTGACGACCAAAAAGATTCAAGAAAAAAGAACACACGCGGATATTCGAAGTATTTTTCCTACACGCGCGGGAATTTCGAAACTTCAAGATATTTATTTTTCAAAAGTTCGGTGAAGAACGGGAAAAACTACTTATCTACGTTGGGGGAAAACAACATTCGAGCGTAAAAATCCGCAAATACGGGATAGAGAACACTTCGAAAAAAGGACAACAATTCTTGTTGAAAAAAGGATTTTACAAAGATGTCGCCAAAAAGCTTTATCTTGCTGTTAAAAAAGCTACTAAAACGTAAACTACGAGCTGAAACAGAACTCATAAGACGAATTGCGTGGAGAATTATTACTACTGAATTAACGAGACCACGTTTTAAGTAAGTACAAAAAAACTTTGTCGTTCTAAAAAGCATGTCTTGCTAATACCTCATATGGTTACAAGGCATTAGCGTTGGAAAAAAAAACAAAAAAAACTCATGCAAAAGTAAATGATATATTTTATTTTATTGGCTAAAGCGAGTATTTTCACAAATCAAAAAAGACGTCGGGTTTTAATCCGATTAAATTAACTTTACACTGGTCGACGGGAATGTACGTCGAAGAAGAAAAAAAGAATTTCGCTAAGCACGACAAATAAAGTGGTAACGAGAAAAGGACATTCTTTTTCGCACAGAGATCAAAAAGAGTAGCCAACATTAAATAAATGCTATGAACTCTTTTTCACAGATAAGTAACTTTTTCTTTTTAAAGAAAAAAGACGAAAAATGTGTAGGAGCAACAACGAATTGAACCCAGTACCTACACGTTACGAAAATTGAAAAATGACAAACACAATCTACTGCTTTTTGTATGAATGCAAACGCCGAATTATTTTCTCAGAAAAAATGCCACACGAGGAAATAAATATATGAAAGAAATATTCGTTAAATAACCAGGTACAAATTTTGTAAATGTTTTTTTTTCTATAGAGTTTGTACTATAGGAAAAGTAAATCAGCAAATTGGGTTGTTTTGTCATATTAAGTAATTCCATACTGCCCCCCCCCACATCAAAATGGACGAGTTTGCAAAACACATTTTGGAAATGGTGAAATTCCAACAAAGTCAACAATTAGAACTTGAAAAAGGTAGAAGGTAGGAGAGCAATTGGCAATACAGAAACAAAAAGAAGAGCAACAGTTAAATTTAATAAAATATCTCGTAGAATAACGAGGAAGAGAAAAGAAAGAAATGAACGAACAAATATTGGAAAAGCAGTTAGATTTAATGTAAATTCTTCGAGGAAAAACAGGAAAGAGATAGAAAAGAAATGAATGAACAAATATTGGCATTGAAAAAATTACATTTACAGCAACAAAACCAGTCAGATAAAAATGGATTTGATAACGCAAGTTTTAGTGAATAAGGACAGCGGAGAGAAACCAGTACGGTTTTTTTCCAAAATGCAATCTAGTCAGCTATTGATACATTTCACTATGCTCCTGAGGAAGACCTAACGTTTGAGGATTATTTCAGAAAATTGCAAGCCCTTTATAAAATTGATTGCAGTGCATGGACGGATCAAAAGAAGGTTCGTTTATTGCTACGGAAGTTAGGTACATCCGAACATAACAAATTCGTGGACTATATTTTACCAAGAAAAAACAACGAATTGTCGTTTGACGAGGCAGTCAAACTGTTAATGGAGTTATACTGTCCCAAAAGAAGCATTTTTCATAAAAGATGGAAATGCATGAATCTTACACGTAAGGAGAGTCAGGACTATACGACATTTGCCTTTATAGTTAATAAGCATTGCGACGATTTCAAATTGTCGTCATTAACGGTGGACAATTTCAAATGCTTAATATTCACACAAGGTTTGATAGCCACAAAAGACGCCGATATAAGACGTCGTGCTCTAAATAAATTGGAATTAGAACATAATTTGACGCTTCGGAAACTGTCTGAAGATTGTCAGCTGTTTGTGGCAAAGAAGCAAGATTCCCGAAACATAGAGGAAGCAGGTGTCGCTCACATTACAAAATGCGCTTAAAAAATAAAGGACACCCGCACGCCAGCGATTACCAACGAAGAGGCAAAAAGAACCCTCCACAAAATTATCAGGATAGACAAAATCGTAGGTCTCCTTGTAGCAAATGTGAAGGACCTCATGGGTAGAATGGATGTCAGTACCAAAGGAAAATAACATGTGACCTATGAAAGCGCGCAGGGCACAAGGCATCATATTGCAGAGTAAAAGTCGCAAAAAAGAGCTACGTAAAAACTGAAAAATGGACCCTTCAACAACGGAGAACATAAGGAAATATTTTACGATGAGAATCAGAAATAAAGAAGTAAAACTGCAGCTCGATTCAGAGTCGAATTTATCAATTATAAATGTTCACACGTGGAAGAGAATAGGAAAGTCCACGATGAAAAAGACGAATAAAGTCGCAAGATCGGTAACTGGTGAAAAATAAATTTGGAGGGTGAGGTAGTTATTAATGTGTCACTAAAAAGAACGACAAAAGCTAAAAGTTTCCGTTCTAAGGAACGCAACGAACTTATTCGGAACCGATTGGATTCAGGACTTTGAATTGTGGGATTCGCCAATGAGTGATTTTTCTCACAGAGTCGAAAACCTAACGACCGAAACCGACAAACTCAAAAAAGATTTTAAAACATCTTTCTCAAGTGTTTTCTCTGAAAAGCTTGGATACTGCACATAAATAAAGGCGAAATTCGATTTGCTTGATGAAGCAAAAACAATATTAAAAAAGCAACGGTCGTACCATTCGCTTCGAGGGAAAACATTGAAAAAGAATTGGAAAGACTAGTTAACACTGGGATTTTAACCCCTATTAACTATAGTGAGTGTACAGCCCCCACGGTATACGTGAAAAAAATCTAAAGAGATTAGGGTATGCGTGGACCTTTCGACCGGATTGACTGCGGTGCTCAAGGATCATCACTACCCACTACCAAATCCAGACGAAATATTCGCTAAGTTTAATGCCAGAAAATATTTTTCAAAAAAAAAAAAAAGACTTAAGCGAGGCGTACCTACAAATACCATTAAAGGAAGATAGATTGAAACTTTTGTGTATATCAACGCACAAAGGACTTTATAAATTCAATAGATTAGCATTTGATATAAAAGTAGCATCTGCAATTTTCCAACAGGTAAGCGGTTTGGATTTCGCAATAGGCTATCTGGACGATATTCTTATGCGTAGTCAACATAGAGATCATGTCTTTCAAGTGTTTGACAGAATAAAAGAATACGGCTTCACATTGAAGGAAGCAAAATGCGAATTTTTTTGGAACGAATTAAATATCTGGGTCATATCATAGATAAGGACGGGAGGAAACCCGACCCAAACAGGTCCACAGCTATAAAAGACATGCCAGAACCTCACAATGTAACTACACTGCAGTGTTTTTTTAGGGTTCGCGAACTATTATCAAACGTTTATTAAGAACATGCATGAATTGCGTTCGCCATTGAATGTACTATTAAAAATGAACAAAAAATGGGGCTGGATGCCTGAGTGCCAGGCAGCGTTTAAGAAATTAAAAATTGTCATTTATCCCTGACTCCTTTGAATCCGAAACAAGAGATTATTGTCGAAACTGAAACAAGTTCTTATGGGATCGGGGTGTGCATTCTACACAAGATGCCTGATGGGTCCACTAAGCCGATCGCCCATGCGTCAAGAACTTTATTTCCTGCGGAGAAGAATTACTCCCAAATCGAAAAGGAAGCACTGTGTTACAAAATTCCACCGATTTTTACACGGTCGTAAGTTTAAATTGCAAAGTGACCATAAGCCGCTTATAACCATCTTTGGCTCTAAAAAAGGTCTGCCAACTTACACAGCCAAGAGGCTGCAAAGATGGGGGACCATTCTACTGAATTACGATTTCAGTATGGAATTTCTTACATCTGCAAAGTTAAGTCCCGCAGACGGATTGTCGCGATAAATCCTGAAATGAAGGAAACCGCTGGAAGACACAGTAATAGCGTCACTACAAAGTGAAAAGGACTATACACAAATACTATGTAATACGATCAAGGAACTACCAGTCAATTTGGAAGATATAATAAGGCAGGCTGAAGAAGATAATTTCATTAAAGAAGTGAAACAAAAGATTAAATCGGATGAACTGGGGGCGGAAGCGTATTCTATGTACAATGAGGTACTGTTGTACCGAGAAAGAGTAGTAATCCCAGCTACACTACAAAAGAAAATTCTAAAGGATTATCATACGGGGCACCCTGGGGCTACGCGAATGAAGAGCCTTATGAGTTCCTACGTTTACTGGAAGTGTATGGACATTAATATAGAAGGCACGGTAAAGTCGTGTAAAGAATGCGCATTGGCTACAATACAATTTAGCCCGTGGCATAAAGGGGACTAACCATGGCAAAGAATACACGTAGATTACGCAGGCTCACTGGATGGAAACTATCATTTAATAGTGGTAGACAGTTTTGCAAAATGGCCTGAGGTATTTCGATGTAAAAGTCCAACAACGGATTTTAGAATCACTGCTGTTCACGAATTGTTCGCTATGTTTGGTGTGGTTGATTGTATAGTGTCAGACAATGGTACACAATTAACTTCAGCAGATTTTAAAAGCTTCTGCGAGGATTTCCAGGTTAACCACATAACGACGACAGCCTATCATCCCCAATCGAACAGTCAGACAGAGAGGTTTGTAGACACGTTGAAAAGAGTCATGAAGAAGGCTAAAGGAACGCCCCCAGAAAAGGCGTTACAACAGTTTTTACAAGTTTACCGAATTACGCCAATGGAAGGGCTCCATCAAAGATGTCGACGGTAGAGCTAATGTTCGCGAGGAATATTAGGTAAGTCTTCGAGAAACTTGTACCAAAACAGGTGAAACCGCCAAATACTATAGTTTCTAAAAAGAGGTATTTACCTGGTGAAAACGTATTTTTCCAGGTACACAAAAATAATAGTACGATTTGGGAACTAGGAAAGGTCCAGAAAAGGATCGATCTGATGTTCTACATTATCGATAGTCCAAGATTTACGCACAAAAAACATTTAAACCAAATTCGGAAACGTATAACTGATGACGAAAGATAACCGCCTGCTAAACAAGAAGCAATGGACCAGATATATGATACGTTCGACTTGGTAACACCACAAGCAGCCTGACAACGCCGGTCCTCCAGAAAAAGGAAAATGACCGATTCGATAAAGATCAACCCCAGGTAAAAGAGCTATACGATCATACCAGAGGAATGAAAAGGTCGGGAGGGGGTGTTGTGGGGTACAAACCATCCCTATTTCAGAACTAAGTGGAATCAATCAGTTCTATGAATACCACTGGGTTCATAGACTAAATCGAGACATTTATATCATGTTTAACTTCATGCTACGAACACGTTCCTCTCATACCACTTTAGTGACTCCTGTATTCTTTATGATAAATACATATATTTTATACACTTTACACTACTTGTGGTTTCTTTCATTTGTGATCCCTAGCACGGGTCTACAACAGTTATCCATTAAGTAACATAGTTTACGAAGCAAAACTAAATATTACGAAGTCGTTTGCTTAAAGCATTGCATGTAATATGCACATACGGGAATATTAGAAGATTGTCACAATGCAAGAAAGAGAGACAAAGACGAAATGATTGTTACTACTTCTACACAGTCATCTAATGTTTGTAGTAGTGTTTAGAGGATGGACCTCTTTATGAAATGGGAGTGTCACGTATAAGGGCCTTACAGTAACGAGGGCGTAGGATTAATTAAATATGTTCAATTTACACAAATAACTATGATAGATTTAGAATATACAGATTTGGAACGAATAAATAAAAATTAAAAATTTGAAGCCAAAAGAATGTACAAACAATAACAAATATGGCTTAACTCGAACGTCAAATAATGATGTAATTGGTTAATGTGAAAAGAGGTAAAAAGAAAACAAAACAAAAGTATTTATGGGTAACGATCGAATCCAGGCAGAGAGAGAGAGAGAGAGAGAGAGAGAGAGAGAGAGAGAGAGAGAGAGAGAGAGAGAGTCATGAATCGGAAACGGCTGACGTTCCAATCATGTACTCAATCCATGTCTGAGAAACATGACGGTGTGTATATAGAATTTGGACCTTAAAGAATTTCATGTTGATCCGCATACCATGCAATACCGAAAAGGTCCTTTATTCTAGCGTCTATAAATCATGTGTGTATCACGGCAAGATGCAGCAACAAAGAAACCTTACGAAAATTATATCTATTTATTTGTTTATCACGCACACCTGAAATAAAACTAGCCAATGTAAAGCAAACTGCTTATTTTACATTTTAATTATAAGCGTACTATATCCATAGATTATTTTCGCTTGTTTCATTAGACAGTATGCAAAGTGAAATCACCTATATCCAGTTGATGACATATTGTGTTTTTCTTCGTTTAGTTTAGTATTACACTGTAGAGTTTGAGATAACGCCTTCCTTAATTTAGCTAAGTTATTTATGATGGCCTATTCGTCGACGTTTTTCGGTAAATATAGTTATCAATTAGAAGTGTGTATGTTTTTAGTAAGTATAGTATGTATCCTTTCGACTCTTCCCTTGGTTCATTAATTAATTAAGATATTGGGAGTGAGGGATTATCTATTGTAGTATTACTACTATGAGGAGATCGCCATTCGTTTTTAACATTTTATTTAAAGTGTAGCCTCCAAAGTGTTTGCAGCTTATAGCCGATTCTAATTTTACATTTAATAATTTTCACAGTTTTTAAAAATAATAATCGAAAGTTTCCCCGCTAAACATAAATAACAGGGTGAAGTCAATGAACTACATCTTTTAGCCTTCCTAAATAGTTTCCATTCGATTAAAGATGTTTTGTTCGCTTCAATTGATTTCGAGTAGTGTACCGAGAATGTGGTGTCTGTAGCATACGCTTTATTATTCATTGATAGTGTATGGCCATAGAATTTGTTTTTAAAGGTCATTGAAGTGATGCATGTGTAGAATTTTTCTATTTCTGGGGTTTCTACGGTGCATATTTTAACCTAGTGTGCCATCGAAGATGTGAGGTAAGTATTGCTTAGTGGGCATTCGGCCGGTCTTTGGCAATTACAGGACTTTCTGTTACCACTATTAGTGTCTGTAGTGAGATTATTTCTCCTTAATATTTTCTTCTCGTTCTTTTTTTATAGTTCTTTCCAGGTTTTCAGTACAGATTTAGCTAAGTTTTAAGGTGTTTTGTTAAAGATTTTATGTAGTGCACTACCAGGAATGACAACCACCGAAATTAAGTTTTTATATAAATAGGAAACCTTTGCCTATATAATTTCCTCAAACACCACGTTGGAGTGAAAAATATAACTCCTAGTATACCACCTTTATTTAAATCATATAAATAAGTCTGTATATGACTATAAATTTGACCATGTGGACTTATATTATTTAGAAATAAATAAATAAATAAATAAAACGAGAAACAACTGAACAGATAAAAAAAGCGACGAATAAAATAAATAATAAATGGAGCTTATTAATAAAATAGATGGATAGGAAAATCACCACCAGAAAAGAAAAACCAGCCATAAAGACTTAAGATAGGAAAGCCACAACAATGAGGGTATAATATTACTTTAGATCAAAGCATAAAGAACCGCCAAGTTAAAATACAACAATACTTCTCTGCTGCGAAAGCCTATCCACATGGGATCGTACTTCCCTCTCTTCCTTCACCCACTTCTAACCCTACTCCCTTTCTTCACCACACCTCCCTTCAAAACCTTTCTGTCCACATTCACAAAGTATACACCCTCTTTCGTTCATAGCAAAAGCTACACGTGAATATATTTTATAAAAAACGAATGTAACCTTGATTCTTGTTTCAAAACGTCTCCTTTTTGTCTTATTAGGTGGTTTCTTTGAATTGAGCTTCCGCTGAAACATGTATGCACATATGTAAGCAATAATCTTTGCACAATATACAGCTTTGTCCTCCATCGAGTACCCTTTAATAATCACGCGGGGTTCATTAGATTTACATCTAGAAAACCATTATGCACACACACACATACGCACGCACATATATATGCATGCACGAGGAAACTTATGAGTCTATATATTAAGTGCTTCATTCTATTATTTCGATTTTAATATTATATCATGAGAAGAATTTTTTTGCAAGTGTCTTATTCTATTATATCATTATATTATTATTTTTTTTATATTGTAGTTATTCTCTACGTTTTGTATAATTGTTTTAGGCGTAGGTTAATCAAGAATCTATCTAATAATTGTGTTATTACTATACATAAAATATATAATCATTATAGTTTGGATGGTAATTTCGAATTTATATAATAAGTGTGGCATCCTATTTTATTATTATTAGCAGGACCTGTGGAGATTTTACAGGGGACTTATTCGTCTGTAATATATTGATGTTGGCATTCTGTAGATGTTCAGTGTAAATGAAGTCGCTCTGATATTATTGTAGCTTTAAAAGTATTTATCTAAGCGAGCACGACGCCCGGCAAAGCCCGCTCGTAAAGTACGCTTAAATATGATATTTTAATTCTTGCAGATTTCGTATATGTTATTATAGAGTTAATGTTCTATCGATTTTTATATATTATAAAGTTGTGAAATAAAAAAGAATTTATATCCATATGAATTGAGTGCATTAGCTTGAATCGAAATCAAAATAAAAGCTTATGATATATATATATATATATATATATATATATATATATATATATATATATATATATATATATATATATATAACTTGAGTTCCTTCAGCCATAATCGACATCGAAACAAAAACTTATGAAGAATTCTCGATAAAATTCTTTATAAAAAATAGATTACTGGGGTGTCATCAGTTATAATCGAAACCGAAACCAAGACTTTCTTGGTGAAATTATTTATGACAAGAAATGAAGTATATAACAATTAAACGGCCCGGATGTAAGCGTTACAGAAAATAACACACAAGCTATCGTATCAATATATAGGTTATTTTTAGTGGGCGTTAAAGTTTAAATTGCATATCCTGTGTGACATTATCATAATATCTATATATTAATACCGTTGTAACTTTAACATACGTATGTGTGTCACGGTTTTCAACTTATAAATTATTCGATCGGGAGATCCTATTTATTTGAGAACAAGATTAAAAGGTGATAACATGCTACGAATATTAAATTAGTATATAGATATGCTTATTTATTATTATTCATAGTATGTTATGACTTTCTATCCTGTTTTTAATAAACCGATAACCGAAGATACAATGAAAAAAAAAATTCAAAAATGATGTCGCTTATGGGCTGTACGTGAAACTAAAACATACCTTCTTGTTCTCTTGGTTAGGATCCAAGAGTAGTGTCGGTTCTGCCTAAATATGGTATAATGATATCGCGAGGGTTCCGTTCACGCCTGGCGTTCATACAATTCAAATATGTCACAAACTCCTATAAGGATACCATATTAACAAGATTACTTAGATAAATACTTTTACGGGTTTATCAAAAGGGTTACAATAATATCGCGGGATCTCCATTCACGCTGACCGTCAACAGAATGCCAAGCAGCAATGTATTACATATGAAATATAACGCCGTGGAATTTCCAAAGGTTTCACTAGTTATGATTATCATTTTATTCTTTTATACTATTATTCTTATTAATAATTTTATTTATTGGACTGATAATGTTTAAATATGGTAAATAATAACACAGTGTGTTATTTTCATAATATTATTACGGTTATTATTTTATTGTTTAAAAATTTACTAAAATATATTTGTTTTTACAAGTAATTAATTATTCATATGTTAATTGTCAATCTATATGTGATTCTATCAATTTTACATCTACATATTAAGTAGAATTGTAAATAATATGTATTAATATTTGTGGTTATTTAAAGTTATTTGTTTACTTAACAATACTTCCGCTAATTAATCGTAAGTGTATAGGTATGTGTAATAATTTTGTTCCGATTATTTCTATATATTTGGTTGGTTTAATTTTTTCAATAATATACGAATTTCTTTTTTGAGCTTATTCAAATTTATGTTGAAACCTAATTATTGCAGTTTGTGTGGGCTGAAGTTAAATATGATATATATTATAACAAATTATGAACTAATTTCAAGTTTGCTATAAGGTTCAGAGTGTAACGTAGAAATAAATAAAACTTCTTTTATGCGACTTACAGCAACATTAACAGATTTATCAAAGTCAACAACTTGGCCATGGAGAGCAACATTGGAAATCTCCGCATAAAAGAAAACTTATTTATTTCTTGGTTACGCCCTGAACTTAATAGCAGACATGAACTTAGTTAATATATATATATATATATATATATATATATATATATATATATATATATATATATATATATATATATATATACCATGTTTTACTTAAGCTCACACACATTGCATTAATGTGATTTAAAAACAAATTAGAATAAGTTAAAAACGAAAAAAAAAACAGAATAAGAGACTTAGGAAGTATATTCGCTATTCATATATACATGTACATATAGATTTTTAATGATTTTTTGGGAGGCAGCCCCAAGAAAATGATTAAAAGTATACATGTGCATATATATATATATATATATATATATATATATATATATATATATATATATATATATATATATATATATACTAGCGGGGGTACCCGGCGTTGCCCGAGTGTTTGTTTCCGGGACGGGGGGGGAGTTTTAAAAAATGTTATGGTAGATAAGTAGGAAGGATCAAACCCGGAGTCATGAGTAAAAGTAGGAAAATAAAGTGTGAAAAAAAACCAAAACATCTGCAACGTTAACAGTTCGGCCACCAAGAAAAGTCCATTCCAGTTGTTTAGGAAAAAAAAAACGACTACGGTAGGTCGGCGCGAACGGGAAAATATAATGTGAATTGTCCAGCACGCTAACCACTACGCCACAGAGCACTGCAGCTTAGTTTAGTGATTTTAAATAACTTCACATGAAAGAACTACGAAGCCAAACCGGTGTTCTCTTCTCAACTGTTCCTTGTGAACGATCCCCAAACGGTGTTAAATGGTGGCAGGGGGAGGAGGAATTTAGAAAATATTTTACAACTTCCATTGATCTTAACCGATTTTGGCCGTGACTCCTCAGCAGAAAAAGTATAGAAATCTAAGATTATCGAGGAATTTGAGAAATAATAACCCTATAACACACCTCAGATATTGTGCTGCCGTTTGTGCATATTATATTTGCATGAAATATCTTGATTTTTAATCCTATTAAGGTCAAAATCATACGTGAAAAATAAGTTCATTTTATTTATATAGAGAAGAAGATATATATATATATATATATATATATATATATATAGAGAGAGAGAGAGTGAGAGAGAGAAATAAAAAGGAACAAACTGTATTATGTGTTCATCAACATTTCGTCTTTATTTCGAGACTTCCTCTGGATGAATGTATATATTTATATATATATATATATATATATATATATATATATATATATATATATATAGTAAGTTATAAAATATATATGGCGATTAAGCTACACCTAATATTCCGCGTTTCATCCACTCTAGGACTCTTCAGGCTTATGCGTATAAGCCTGAAGACTCCTAGAGTAGATGAAACGTGAAATATTCAGTATAGCTTAATCGCCATATATATTTTATAACTTACTAACTAGCTCTACCTACGTATTGAGCACTTTTGTAAGTAAATACTTAAAGTTTACGCATAAATTTATACTTATATATATATTATACTATACTATATATTAATTTTATGTGAGTAAATGAAGTAGTTATATATATATATATATATATATATATATAATTATTTTTTTACTATAATAATTAAATACCTAAAGACACTAGTGTTTCATCCTTTCGGGATTCTTTAGTGCAGGGTGTCACGATTAACACCAGTCGAACGATTCGAACCCCGCGACACGAGACATCTATGGCTCGATTAGCGGAGACCGTATCCATTCGGCTACCATTAACCGTGTGAAATAGCGTTGAATTTTAAACATTTTAATTTAAATGTTCATTACGTCAGTCAGACAGTGATCTAATCGTTATACGATGATCTATGCATAAGAGCTAAATTGACCGACTTTAAATTCAACTGAAAGTGCTCAACGATAAGAAATGAATTTCTTAAAGGGGCTGTCATAATTATTTTTTTACTATAATAATTAAATATCTACAGACACTAGTGTTTCATCCTTTCGGGATTCTTCAGTGAAGGGTGTCACGATTAACACCAGTCGAACGATTCGAACCCCGCGACACGAGACATCTCTGGCTCGTTTAGCGGAGACCGTATCCATTCGGCTAGCATTAACCGTGTGAAATAGCGTTGAATTTTAAAAATTAAAAATATATATATATATATATATATATATATATATATATATATATATATATATATATATATATATATATATATATATATATATATATATATATATATATTCATCCAGAGGATGTCTCGAAATAAAGACGAAACGTTGATGAACACATGATACGGTTTGTTCTTTTTTATTTCTCTATTTTGTCGGAATACTATTTCCATTATTTTCATCATATATATATATATATATATATATATATATATATATATATATATATATATATATATATATATATATAACAACATTATGCTAATTTCTAGTGGCCAGACCTTTATGCATTATATTCAACCACACATACATGTACGCACACACAAATAAAATTTTTAATTTTACTAATAATTTATTAAAATCATATGAACGTACAAATTAATTAAAAAGTAAGTCAATAAATATCACAATTGCTAGTAAATGTAACAAGTATTATTTTATCATTTAAACAAATTAAATTTTGTTTTTTTAATTTGCTGTGGATCACGTTGACATGCATTGCAATATGGAAAAATATTACTACTCGAATAAAATAAAAAATAATAATTAAAATATATATATATATATATATATATATATATATATTAATAAATAGTGATAACCAGTAAGATTTAAGTTCTAAATGGCAAAAAAATAGGTTTAAGGCTCCCAAAATTAAGATTAAAATTGTTTGTAAGCACCTATTACGTAATAGATAAAGTACTTGGTAAAATGAAGTCGTAAGTTCCACTATTCTGGACGATAAAGGCTTAATCGTCAGTGAGAGCAACATACGATTGCGAATTGTTTGCGAACAAGAGCATACTAACTCAGCATCGAAATTCCATGCAGGTTTTCAAGTTCGACAGAAAGGTTCTTAAGTTTGACAATATACACCTAAAGAATTTTCCAAATTAATACTTGCACTATTAACGCGGCTTGTTCTCTGCAGTATGCATCATTTTTTAACTATTCTAAACTTTATACGTAACCCAAACGGTATTATTTTTAACCAGTTTTTAAACGAGTTCTTCAAATCTAAATTAATACAAAATCAAGTTCAATTATCGCATATTAATTATAAGGTAAAGCTAGAAGCTGGAACATTTTAACTCGAGACAGATAAAGCCAAAAATAAAAGCATTGTTGAATTAAAAGTAATAAATAATACAGAATGCAACCAAGATGACAACCCCGCCCCCCACCAACCTCCAGTGGTGGAGGTAAACGTTTCATCTGGACTGACGTTTCATCTGGACTGATAGTCAGAGACCCGAACTTTGGATTAACCACTAAGGAGGATATCCTCTCAGCAGGTGCAAAGTACTGGGACTGGTGTATTACCATTTGTTGAATGGATTTTCGACTGTGCCGTAGTTTGTGGTGGGGCCTCTAGATGCCATACTAGTGTGTAATTGTTACGGTTTTACCTTATCATGTGCTACAAAAAAAAATCCTGTCTTTTTCTCTCTTTCTTTCCCTCTCTGTTCTGCTCTAACCAAATATGCCGATCTGTTACACAAACCCAAAAATCTCAACATCAAATATCTTTAGAAAAAAAAAAACACGAATAACGCTAGGACACCATCCTCCAACTTAGACCACTACTACCATGTCTCCTTCTCCAACATCAGGGGGTCTACGTTCCAACCTTCCAGAGGTTGAAACCCAATTACAGAAGACGAAACCGGACATATTCTTTCTAAGCGAAACTGGCATAAGGCTGACCACTTCCCTATAGCAGTTCATAATTAAAGGATACTCTAACTTAACATCTAAATCTGACCCGCAAATCGCCATGGGCATGGAATGTGTGCCTACATTAAAGATGGCTTTCCGTGTGGTAGAGATATCTCTAGAGAAGACATTTATTTACCTTATATGTGCTTCCGGGTTGCATTTGCTCAGACCACCGCATTTATATTTGCCGTCTACCGCCCCCACAACAACGGGGTTACTATCTTCAAGAGTATATGTGAGAAAACTGACCACATCCTGTCTGCTCATCCTTCGGCTAACATTCATATGATGATGAGGGGAGGTTATGTCAGGATTTTGCCATTGCCTATGACCTAACACAGGTTGTTAACGAACCCACCCGTGTGCCCGATACTACCGGTCAATATGCAAGCCTTCTAGACCTTTTTCTCTCAACTTCCCTTGAGCTATGTTCATGTTCCGTTCTATCTCCTCTGGGATCCTCCGACGACTCCGTTGTATGAGTTAAGATAAAAATGAAATGTAATAGGTACTCAGACGTACCTCTCCACCGTACTGTATATCGATACTCTATGGCTGACTGGGATAGCTTCCGTACATTTATATAAGATCTACCTCTGCATTCCATGTTTAAAAAGGATGTGTCCTCTATAGTATCAGACCTGATCGATTGGTTAATTGTAGGCATAGACCGATTCATACCATCCAAAAATTCCCCCCAAAACCTAACATCCAGCCATGGTTCTCCCCAGAATGTGCTGCTGCCATCGTGCACAGAAATCACTTTTTCCATAGCTACCAACGTAATAGAAGCACTGAAACTAAAGCAGCTTTCAGGACTGCCAGGAACCACTGTAAAAGAGTAATAAAAATGCAAGAGAGCTATATGCTCAGTCCATTAAATCGAAAGTAGCTGAGCAGTGGCTTGGTTCGTACCAGTTTTGGCAAATAGCAAACAGGATCCTGAAAAGAAGCGTGCGTTCTATCCCAACCAATATCAATGGACCTGAGGTCATCTCATCAGCATCAGACAAGGCCAAACTATTTGCCAAAAACTTTGCAGCTAATTCTACCGTATGCGACGAAGGTCATCAACTCCCCGTATTTCCTCCTATAACAGACAACACGCTATGTAACATAAAAATATCTGTGCGTGAGGTCGCCAAGCTAATCAAGAACCTTGATTCCAGTAAAGCAACTGGCCCTGACGGCATTTCAATTATAATGTTGAAAAAGCTTCAACCATAACTTGCCTTGACGGCATTTCAATTATAGTGTTGAAAAAGCTTCAACCATAACTTGCCCCTATACTTACAAAACTATTTACGTATCAGTATGCCCTGTATTTAAGAATTTAGGTGATAATCATCTCCCTTTCAGTACAGACCAATAAGTCTCCTGTGTGTCATGAGTAAGCTGCTGGAATCCATATTAAATAAAGTAGTCACCAGCAGAAATAACCTTCTTAGTGACACGCAATATGGTTTCCGTTCTGCTACATCTACAGCAGATGTGCTAACGGTTATATCTCATAGGATTAGTGAATCTCTCGACAAAGGCGTCCTTTCTAGGACAATTGCTCTTGACATATCAAAGGCCTTCGATAAGGTATGGCATAAAGGCTTACTTCACAAGATCTCCAGCTACGGTAAAACTAGTAATGTTTTCTCAATTATTAAATCATTTCTCTCTGATAGGCTCATAAGAGTACTGGTTGATGGGAAGAAATCAGAGGCCCACAGTATTAATGCTGGAGTCCCCCAGGGGTCCATCATGGGTCCAACTCTCTTCCTAATCTACATGAATGATCTCCAAAACACATACTTAAATCATTCGTTGATCATCTATAGATGGCACGATCATCTATGGCAGCACATCAAAGGTCGTAAATGACATAGTTCTGTCTGATTCTCTCTCCTCTGATCTTGAGCGCACGGTACAGTGGGAGAAGAGGTGACTGGTAACTTTTAATGCATATAAAACCAAGCTTCTATCTTCATATCATCAACGCTCTGATCCCCATCTGGCATCAATTGAAATGGATAGCCCTCGTCTTGGGGAGGCTCCATGTTTTGACAAGCTTCTCGGTTTGACCTTTACTCCTGATGTGAAGTGGAACACGTACATCAAGTCTGTTGCCAAGGTCGCTGGGAAGATTGTGGTGTCCTTCTACCGCTCCAGAACATATCTCACTACTGATGCAATTTTCTATCTATATAAAAGCCAAGTACGTCCAAGGATGGAGTACTGCTGCCACATCTGGGCAGGAGCTGCTAAAAACAGCCTATCCTGCTTTGACAGAGTACAAAATAGACTTAGTGGCTTAGTGGGGGATGCCCTATCTCTTTCCTGCAACCTCTCTCCCACAGAAGAGACGTTGCGAGCCTAACTTTTTTTTTGTCATCATTTCCATTGCAAGTACTCGTCTGAGCTCCAATCTATGGTCTCTCCTCGCCAATCTTTCACGATAAACACCCATCTAGCTCAAACCACTGTCAATAATTTTCCCCACTCTTAATCTGTGCCTTATTCAAAACGTAGACTCTATGAACAAAGCTTATTTCTTAGAATATATATATATATATATATATATATATATATATATATATATATATATATATTTATGTGTGTGTGTGTGTGTGCGTGCGCAATTTGTTATTACATATCTTTCTAGTAATATATTATTATTGTTCTTCTATTACTAATAAAGATTTGGTATCTGCGGAAGTAGGAATTATGCCATTACTTCTATTAATATACTACTTAACTATTTGGCAATGCTTAATCAGGGAGTTTGTTTAGTATCTCTTCTGTTATGATGAGACATCATTTCAGGCATTACCTCCGTTTTTGGGGACAGAGCAATTCACGTTTTTTGTCATGGGGCTTTCTTTCATTCGTCATTGTCTCTTTATGTTAGTTTAGCGTATATTCTTTTGTGATGAGACCATTCTCCATTATTATCTCCTCTACTGCTGACTGAGTAGTATATTATATCTTATTTTATTCTCATTTGTATTAACTCTTTGTTTTTTGATAGCAGGGCAGTATTTGTTCTCTGGTGAACATGGTTATCATCTTTCCACGAATTACTTTATCAGTAAAGAGATAGTTTTTTTTTCTACAGTTGCTATTTTCGTAGCATTTACTTCATATTTTTAGGCCGTATTTCCTTATCGCCGCCTGTACATTGAATTTGCATAGCTGATCTTCCACCAAATCGCCACAAGCGAGGGGGAGAAATAATACAGTTTCTATAAAAATATCAACTGATGAAAAATTCTCTAATGGTTTTACGAAGTAATTTTGCATTATTGATAATGGTAGCTGACAATTTCGCTTACCTAATTGTCGAATCTCCCTTTCTCTCTCTCTCACACACACACACACACACACACACACACACACACACACACACACACACACACACTCTCTAAACACAATAGGAAATAAAGTTTCAAACGAGAATATATGTCTTTGCCAGTAGAGAGATTCATTTTAACAAACAACAAACGTTTCTTCAATTGTCACGAAAGGTCAATGATTACTCCGAAAAGAAAATGAACAAACAAACTAATAAAACAATAACAGAAATAGAAACAAATATTTTAAAATTGGAAAAATTACTTTAGAAAACATTTCTATTTTGGACCTAAAACCAACGCATATACGTTATTGGAAAATAAAGTTATCGTCGTGCGAATCTACGTTTGCTTATTTATACATGTTCTGGAATTATAATAAGTATACACATACTTACTCTCTCTTACGCACACACTCTTATATATATATATATATATATATATATATATATATATATATATATATATATATGTGTGTGTGTGTGTGTGTGTGTGTGTGTGTGTGTGTGTAAATGCATTCGTCTATACATGGCCACTTTCGGATTCACGTTACCGTATCTTATTAAGAGTAATGCATGGAGCGGCACTTGTTCTCATTGCATATAGCATAAATGGTAAGCTTGGAAAATACTTCAGAAATTGTCTTGGCAAGTTTCCATTAAGCCATTGTATTTTCCGTTGTCGGCAAAGAAAAGCAAACACTTCTGGTTGTTGTTTTGATGAAATTGAGAGGACAGATTCTAGGATATTCGACAGATTCTAGGATATTCGACAAATTCTAGGATATTCGACAATTTTCTGCCAGCTTAGAAATGGGTTTTTCTTTTTATGTGAATTTAGATGCATACTTGTTTTGTAAAAGCTGCAAATATTTCGAAGCATTTTGTTAGCTTTTAATGATAAAGTTCGGCGGTTTTTGTTGCTACATTTCCTTTTTTCTAATGAAGAAGACATGAAAACGTTTAAATGTCCAAGCTACCAAATACTCGTATTAAATGTGTTTCTCGTTATCTTTACTGCTCTTTATCATATCCTTTCTCTTTCTCTCACATTCTCGGTAATCATAAAAAGTCTCTTATCACAGACAAGCCGTAACGCATTTATTCATTGCCAGCAATCACTCGACTTGTTCAGTTGGTGTGAAATTAACGCCACTTTCTTGATGCTCGATTCAAAATCGTTGTTTATTTACGCTTGACGTTTTTGTTTCTGTTGTGCAATAGCAGCCATGTTTTTTAACAAAATATCTGACTATTGTACTCGCGGTTTTCGCCAATTTCGTAAATTTCTATTTACGTGTATCTCTATGAAAACAAAGCTAGGGATAAAATTATGGAACACAATACCGCAAGACTGCTTCAGAGCTGACTATAAAACAGTCTAATGTAAATAAGTTCTTGTTGAACCGTTCACTAAAATAATCAAATTTTGTCAAAGTTCCGCAATTACCGATCATCACGGAGTTGTATCACAATCTATCTGACATTCATGAACCATTGATAAATCTTGATAAACGGTGACCTCCTAGTGAAAAAAACAAAACAAAACAAAAAACAAAACAAAACAAAGCAAAAAAGATTAAAAAAAAAAGTGTCGAAACCGAGTACTTCGCCTGCTATGATTAACAGCAGAATACATACTACACAACGCTTTAGCAGATTGTTTAAGAATTCTGCAGTTTCTTTTGTTTTACAGTACGGGTTCGAGCCTGCCTGCCTACTACCACTGTTTTTTTTTTTGTTTTTTTTTTCAACACACACCTCCTAACAACCGGGCAACGTCGGGCACTGAGGCTAGTAAATAATAAATCTCTTCACTTCTATTATTATTATTATTATTATTATTATTATTATTATTATTATTATTATTATTATTATTATTATTATTTCTGCTGTTAATCATAGCAGGTGACGTACTCGGTTTCGACACTTGTTTTTTTGTTGTTTGTTTGTTTTGAAGAGAGAAAAACTGGGGTATAACTTTGGATCTGGTGACAGACACCTCAACAATCTACTGTTTATGGATGATTTGAAAATATTCGGTAGAAATGAAAAGGAAATGGAGAAACTGGTAGAACTTGTGGGGACATACTCAGAAGACATTGGGATGGAGTTTGGGATTAGTAAATGCGCGGTGCTGGTGATGAAAAGAGGAGTAAAGGTTCATTCGAATGGAAGAGTGCTGCCAAATGGAAAAATCATTAAAGAAATAAGAGATATAGGATATAAATTATTTGGGAGTGTTGGAGGGTGTAGGCATCATGAACAGAGAAATGAAGGAGAAAGTCAAGAAGGAGTATCTTAGAAGAGTGAAACTAATTGCAAAGTCGAAACTGTATGGAGTAAACCTAATGAAAACAGTGAATGCATGGGCAGTAAGTGTTTTGAGATACAGTGCGGGAATTTTAGAATGGTCTGACAAGGATTTGCATGCCATGGACATTTCAAAATTTCTCACTCAAGCTAAATACCCAATTTTTGCAATGAAACGCTGTTGAACCCCGCCAGATGTCAATCTGGTATTTAAAACTACTGTTGCTTAAAATCAGATATTTATTATCATTAGAGATGTTGTCTTCAATATGGTTTACTAGCGATGTTCTACAATCTACGCCGTTTGATACATAGCTGAAGTTATTATTATAGTATTAGAACCATTGCTGTGATTATTCCTAGGAATTATTTATTTTTAGTTGTTTTCTTAGTTGCATTTCACGAACGTTTTCATTGTACTCGTCCGATGTTCAGACATTTTTTAGTTATTATTTTCTTTCAAATTTACATAGTGCCCGTTCAAATCGGACATTATTATTACTACTACTAATATTATCATCATTATGATAACAATAATGACAATAATATTTATTTATTTATCTATTCATTATTATTACTTATTTTTGTAAAAGTTTAAGTGGTCATCATTAGATGCTATAATAATTAATAATAATATTAGATCATTATTTTATTAAGTTAACTTGGTTTTAAATTTATTGTATCGTTTTTTTCTTTTGAATATGATAATGAACTACTTCTATTTGGTTAATCGAGCAAACTGTGTTTACGGTGTTATTTAATGAAGTGTTGGCTGTCTTGTTGCCCGATTTTCAACTCAACGTTCCAGGTAGTGAGCAGTCTTCCGTTCGAATAGCCATTAGCACTTTTAATTTCATTTCCACCGTTCAGTTTTTCCGCTTGTTTTCAACCGGCCTTGATTCTGCTGTCGATTAGAAAGTAAACATTTTTCTCATTAGCATTCGATTATTCTCGTCTATTCACCTACTGTAATCGTTTCTCATTCAAACGTACAGAAATCTGAAATGCATCCTTAATTGGCGTTTCTTGTTGACTTCATGGTTTTGTCTCTTGCTCACCAGATTCACGGGCTTTCAGGTGAATTTCCACCTCTATTTTACTATTCATTAAGATGGAGAGGCTAGTTTAATAATCTAATATCATCTCACATCTCTGAAAAAAATGGAAGTTTTATGAAAATCTATACCAAATTTTTTAATGTCTCTGTCTGTTCGGAAATTAAATTGAAAACATAACCCTTTATTTTATCCACATGCATAGCATGCTTTTGTTCCACCAGCCATGACTAGGTAAAAGTCTTAAGTAATTCGCAACTGTATTTTGAGTGTAGTCTGCACTGATAATTATACCTTCAACCTCCAGAAGAGTGTAACTTACAACTGAATCTTACCAAGTAATTTATTCACTATGTAACATTCAGTATGAAAATAATAGCAAGAAGAATCCAAATAATACGAAAAACTTTCCTCGGGGGCAACTTTTATGGGGATTCAAATTTATTTTCTATTATGATTTCGTTTCAATAGTTTTACATTTATAAAAGGTAAACCTCATACGTTTATGCAATCAGAACGTTGTCAAGAATTTGCAATAAGATTTTCTACAGGGTTATCCAAATTAAATACCATTCACCCATTGAATCATTAATACAATTTCAAATCCTTTCTCCAACGCATCGATATTTTGTTACAAATAAGTTTCAGTATATGCCTAACCATCAATATATTAGTCATGCATATTCGACGGTCTTTGGTCGAATGTGAACTACTGTTTGGAAAGCACACTTCATTTCACTACGATCCTTTTGATAAACAGCTGTTGAACTATGATCCCGTGACTGGAAACTCTATTAAGGATCACACATCAAACTGAGGAAACGACTATTTAAATTCCCATATACAAATAGTGTTCATGACTAAAAATTGATGGACAAGTCAGGTATACAATTAGGTTTAATTCTACCGAATACATTTGGATTGAAAAAAAAATATTGTAAATGATATTACAAATTTCATAGGTGTGTGTGGGGTGAGGGGAATTAACCCGCATAAAATAATGAATAATTAAAATGTTATTTGCAAAGGTTATCTTCGACAAAAGTGACAGCACTTACAACATGTTGTCTAAAGCAATGTTATTCTTTTCATCCCTAACATACAAATTTCCTTTCCCTTCTTTCTTGTACTAACCTTCAGTAATTTAAAAAGCGAGACACGTAATTGCGCACACATAAATCACTAGATAATGATAAAGAAAAAAAGGAAAAGAAGAAGCGAAGCTATTTTATAAAATTAAAAATTTACAATAAGACCCGCCTTTAATTAATTGTTTATTTTTTTTTTATTAAGGAATTATTATTACACCGAATACACTAACTTCTTACGATTATCCTGAAAGTGATCGCATGTATTTATGGAAACATAAAATGCATCAATTTTCGTATGTAAAGACTAAACAAGAAATAGTTTAAAAGGGGAAATAACTCTCACAGCTAAACTACATAATCTTATTCCGTTTTCAAAGGCAATTACTGGAGGCTAATAATAATTGCAAATATAATCAATAAACATAAATTAAAAATAAGTTACATACATCAATTTAAAATAATATTTCTAACATAAAGCTAATTATTAAAATAGATTTTATTTAATGTAATACGCAATTTCTGAGGAAAGACAAAGTATCCTAGGTGCTCAGTTTAAACTGCTGTAAGGTGGTGGAGGTTCAGTTTTGGGGTGGAGCATTATTAATACCAATTGTCCAGCGCCTATAGTTCGCTTGCTAGGTCGAATTAATTCGACCAAGTACATTAATATGTTGACTGAGCATTTTCTACCCTACTTTGGTCAGAATTTGGATGATAATCCCATCTTCATGCAGGATAATGCTCCTATTCAGACAGCTGGCAATGTCAAGACGTTCCTGGAAGAGCATGATATTCCGTGTTTGGATTGGCCTGCACAATCTCCAGACCTCAATCTTATCGACAACTTATGGCATTACATCAAACAACAGCTAAGCAATGATAAAATTTCAAATTTGGAAGAAATTTGGACAAAAATTAAAGAAAAGTGAAATGCCCTTTTTCTGAAGTATTGCTGCAGTCTAATTCAAGGAATTCCCAAAAGATTGCAGGCTGTCAAATTGCAGAATGGCTATGCTACTAACATTTAACTAGTTTATTGTGTTCCTGTTGCATTTGTGTTGCATTAATGTCCTAAAGTTACATTTAAATAACAGTTATTCATTGTGCGAACTTTCTTTTTGCCTCCTCAATTTGAAGTCGTTTTTTTAAATTGACGTGAACACTAGAATATTTCAATTAAAAGTCAAATATGAACAGGTAAAATTATAGAAGAATAAAAGGCCAATCAAATGAGGTATAGTTTGTTTAAACAGTTACATTAAATTTAGCTTAAATTTGCAGTTTTTAAAAAATTACAAGTGCGGACTTTCGTTTTGCCGCCTGTGTATATATAATCTTCAGAAATAATAAACCATCATATATACATCCATATCAAAATGCACAGAAAAACTATCTATATGAAACGTGGGTTAACAGTCGTTTAATTCTTAGTTTTTATGCTAAAATATTTTATTTCGGATTCAAACAATTTAAAGGGTGGGACGATAAATTTGTCACCCTAAAAAATTACACCACAGCTTTATTTTAAAACTTTTATTTAAAAAATCAATTCAGGTAACTTGATTATATAGTAGAGCCAATATCTATTCAATATAGCCGCCTTCAGCTCAATCACCGCCTCTATACGGGCCCTGAACTAGGAGCATGCCTTTTCCATAATACTCTGGCGGGAGCTTGGCGAATACTCGGCGGATAGCGACGATGAGGCTGGCTTTGATGTATTAGGAGGTCATGTTAGTGATGTTCTCGACGTATGATTAAACTAAGTAGTCCAGGTAGTTCATGTCGGGAGAGGAGGGGAAAATTGGGAGAGGACGAATTTGTAGTACGCCTTCTGAAGCTAAGCCTGAGTTTCTTCGGACTTTTGAGATTAGAATTTGAAAAATATATAATAAAAGCGATATGATTGGGGTAAAAAAGAGAAGGGACAGAAAAGAACCATAAATGCTACAAGAATATACAAAACAATATATGAGAAAATGAAATACCAAGTATTTTTTTAATATAAAAAAATATTAAACATTTTTAGAACTTTAAAAACTATTAAAAACTATTAAAAACTTTAAAAAGTTAAGAAAAAGTTTAAGCTAAAACAATATTCAAAAATAAGTTACAATAAATATTAATAGAAAGATTTAAATTATGAAATATAAAGAAAACAGGACAACTTTGTATCAAGAAGTAAATGAAGTTAAAGATATGGAAAAAGAAAAAGAAAAAGTCAAGAAACTTATATATATATATATACGTATATATATATATATATATATATATGTATATATATATATTTGTATATATATGCATATATATATATATATGTACTTTTCGCGTTTAATCCACTTTAGGATTCTTCAGGCTTATGCGAGAATTGTGTGGTTGTTTTTATATAGTACCTTCTATTGAGTTTTTAGTTAGCCAATCAGCTTTCTATTATCCACCGCACGCTTCCTAATCAGCCAATGAGCAGGCACTTACAGAACAAAGGCCCTGTTGATCTCCGGTTGACTCGTCCATTGTGTGTGCTATTTAGCGTAGATATGTATTGTTTGACCTGTTTTAAATCTAGGTTAATTGTTTTTATATGTTAGTTTATATATATATATATATATATATATATATATGTGTGTGTGTATGCGTGTGTGTGTGTGATAGTTTATGTATATGCATGTTTATTTATTCATTTATTTTTTATTTGCCTTATTTTCTATTACTATAGTTTTAAAATTATTATTTTGTATCTCTATCCTAGAGTAAAACTTCTCTCTTACAGTTTAATAGATGTTAGGGTTCTTTAAAGTATAGAATAGCAAATTTTTCGTGAAGGCATAATCTACATGGTTCGTCTAGGTCTCTACATGTGTTTGCTTGTCTTACTATTTTCCATTCGACTACCGGCGAACGCCCGCTTTCCCTGTACTTCCCAGTATTTGTTTGCTAGATTTGTTTTTATACGGTGTTTTTTATTACTGAATGTACTTTTGTGGTCATAATATCGAGTTTTGAAATCTAAGGACGTCATACCTACGTATAATTTCTTGTTATTCGGGGTTTCTTTCGCAAATATTGTGACCTGGTAAACTATGCTTTTGGTTAGACATTTATTTTGAAGTGGGCAAAGTGTGCGGTATCTACCGTTGCATTTATCTTGTTCGTTATTAGTATTTTTATTTTTATTTCTAGTATGGTTTTTGATGTCCGGAGTTGGTTTTTTTTTTAAATTTTTTATTATTATTATTATTATTATTATTATTATTATTATTATTATTATTATTATTATTTCTACTAGTTACATATGTGTCTTTTGTGTTAGTTTTATGGTGTTCGCCTTTTTTATTGTTTATTTTGTTGTTGTTTTCATTGCTTTTATTTAATTTTTGTTATTATGTGCTTTAATTATCATCTCTAAATTTTCGTAGAAGGTGTAGGATAACTTTAGGGCATTTTTATTGAAAATTTTGTGTAAGGGATTAGTTGCGGAAAAGTGCTTTTTGATAAGATCTAGAAATTTCTTGCCAAGGTTTGTTTGTAACATTTGATTGTATGGCGCCATCTACCAGATTATATTTTCTTCTATTTTTAATTTTATTATATTTTCTTCTATTTTTAATTTTATTATAGTGGTGTATAGTATAGTGGTGTGTTGCTGATTATATTTGATATCAATATTTTTGTATCCACTATTTTTAGGGCTGTTTCATAGATATTGGTTGACCGGAAATCGCTATATATATTTTATAACTTACTAACCAGCTCTACCTACGTATTGAGCACTGTTGAAGTAAATACTTAAAGTTTACGCATAAATTTATACTTTCGTATATTAATTTATGTGAGTAAATGATGTAGTTATATATATGCATATATTTGTATATATATATACATATATACATATGTATACATATGTATACATATGTATACATACATATATATGCATATATATATATGTATATATATGTATATATATATATATATACTCGTTTCTTATATCATACGTGAAATTTTAATTCATTAACTTAATCATTTCATTTTGAATTTAAAAGGCATAGCACATTCAGTTTTTAATGTAGATTTTGGCCTATGCATTCGATATTAGAGTAGTATCTTAAATTCGTTCCCTTCATACATTCGGGATGGTTTTGACTACGTCTATTTAGCTAAAAGGTGCCCAGCTATACTGGGTCACTATTTTGTTTTCATAATATTTCAAATAAATAAAAGTTCATGTCTATACGTTTTACTTATTGCACCAATGTTCACTACCACACCGGTATACAACAACCAACACCAACATAGAAAACTCCTAAAGTTTGTAACCTGCCATTTATGTGTAAAATGTGTAAAATTTGTCAATTTTTTTTACATGACAGTTACGCGTGTAGAGCAAGGCTGTCTTATATTGTTTTCTTGTTTGATCTTACTAATATGTTTTCGCATGCGTGTGTACTCTAGTTTTCGCGCGAACGACAGCTAATTACAACTTTGTTCGTGCTTTTGAAAAGCTCAATCTTTATACTTGAATTATGTAATTTGAATGAATAGCTCAGTTCGAGAGATATTCGAGTTTGTATGCCTATTCAATATTCTGGTTTGAAAGTGCTTCATTATAACCGTTTAAAATAGATGAACTTCTTTCTTTGCAAATTAACGGCAAGCATGACACCTAGCCGATCCCAGAGAAGTATTATTTTTATTATGTTCCCCAAAACATTTAAACTGAATTTTTTATGAGGAATCACAATTATGATAATAACTGTTCTTAATTGACTTTTATATGTTTTAAATATAAATGATAAAAATAAAAGCGCTCTGACTTTTTAATTCCATCGCCTCATACGTTTATTATACTCTTATTCAACATTGAAAATGAGAAAACGGTCTTCAGACTAAACTGTAATCGATCAAATTGTCGGGTGTTAATATTTAAAGACAAAATTAATTATTCTTTCTTACCAATCAATTATAAAAAGCGCTAGAAGGCCAATCCTGATGCTCCACAATACCATAGACTTGCTAATAGGATTGATACTCCAACATTAACCTTAACAATAACCCCTCCATTGACAAACCGAAATGATCTTTAAAGAGATTTCAAATAATGATTCCATATGAAATCCTCTTCAGCCATAAAAATGTCATCGAAATTGTGAAATCTGAAAGCAGTTGCAACTCTTGGATACAACACCTTTTGAGTGGCAATTATTTTCCTTTAGATTATTTCGCAATCACTTCGATTTATAGCATTGTAAATTATGTCTGTCGTTTTCAAATGCCTTTCAATGTTTGAAGGTCACGTGACTGCAGATGAATGGATATTATCAGAAAATTGCTGATCGATTCGATTCTGGCAAAATCAATTATGGATAAGTATTAAACAATAATACATTCCAGTTGTTGATCAGTTCCAAGTGTGTGTGTGTGTGTGTGTGTGTGTGTGCGTGTATATGTATGCGTGTATGTGTGTGTGTATTATATAGACACGCTTACATATTGACACTCGTTTTATACACATTAATATACAAAAGATAATCATTTGGTGCCGTTATATAACACTCTGTGTTTTTAAACTACGTCTCTTCACCGATCGCACTAGGAACCAATACTTCATTAATAGGCGAAAAAAATGGATTAAAACTATCTCTGAGCAATTTGAATGAGCAAGCAATAAGAACATGATAAAGAGGTTTTAACAGAAATAAGATTAAAGAACAGTAAAATGCAAATGATGTTCGTTACGGATGATCTTATTAGTCATTTAGGTACACAATTTTAGGTACACAAAGTAATTTCACAAATGATACATTTCAATATTGATATAATCATTTATTCCAACCAGTTTTTAAAGATGAACGACTACAAAATTTTAATTCACAAATTATTTTATGAAATGTTTGAACATTTTTCTCGCAATTTCTTTTTTTTGATATATTTTCTTTCCCTTTTCAATATTTTTTAAATGTGAATACAAATTGAAAACTTGAGACATGAATACAAATAATTAGCCACTGTGAACGATGATTGGCGGTAAAGAAAAAGTGCTGGGGGGAGTGGTGCTATAGGGAGAGTTCGTTGACAGGGTTAAACTGGGAGTAAGTGATTTGAATTACTTGCAGATGTGTACAATTCTATGTTTTCATATGCATACCATACTATACTTCTATGCATATATATGCATAGAAGTATATATATATATATATATATATATATATATATATATATATATATATGTATATATATGTATATATATATATATATATATATATATATATATATATATATATATATATATATATATTCGTATATGCATATCAGTGGCATAGTTCAGTAGTTATGAGCGCGGAATATTAGTTCAGTGTTCCGGGTTCGTGTTTTGTCGGTTCAACTGCATCGCAGTTACTAATTTCTTTTCGAAAGGTAATAAATACATATATTCTCTGTTCAGCTATGCATAAAATGGTGGAGTAGATGAGGCCTTCACTTTTTCGTTGTGACGCTAATTTAAATTTACGCAAGTCTTTCTTTGCGTTTTCCAGTTGTTCTAAACTTATTTATACGGAACCCGAGGAATGTCCATTCAGACGCGGTTTAAAATCGTGCAACTTTGACAATAAACTATTATGCGTAGGCATTTTGGGGAATATATCTCCAGTATCTAGAGAATGAAATAGGATTTACTTTTACACGTACGTACAAGTCTCTCCCTATATATATAGGTCTAGATGTACGCATATATAATATGCATATAGGCACTTACGTTTAAGCACGTACACAGGCGACAAAAAGAAAGTCCGCACTTGTAATTTTTTCAAAAACTGCTAATTTAAGCTAAATTTAATGTAACTGTTTGAACAAACTATACCTCACTTAATTGGCCTTTTATAATTCTATAATTTTACCTGTTCATATTTGACTTTTAATTGAAACATACTAGTGTTCACGTCAATTTAAAAAAAATGACTTCAAATTGAGGAGGCAAAAAGAACGCCCGCACAATGGAAAATTATTTAAATGTAACTTTAGGACATTAATGCAATACAAATACAACAGAAACACAATAAACTAGTTAAATGTTAGTAGCATAGCCTTTCTGCAATTTGACAGTCTGCAACCTTTTGGGAATTTATTGAATTATACTGCAGCAATACTACAGGGAAAGAGCATCCCACTTTTCTTTAATTTTTGTCCAAAGTTCTTCCAAATTTTAAATTTTATCATTGCTTAGCTGTTGTTTGATGTAATACCATACGTTTTCGATAGGATTGAGGTCTGGAGATTGTGCAGGTCAATCCAAACACGGAATATCATGCTCTTCCAGGAACGTCTTGACATTGCCAGCTGTGTGAATAGGAGCATTATCCTACATAAAGATGGGATTATCATCCAAATTCTGACCAAAGTAGGGTAGAAAATGCTCAATATTAATGTACTTGGTCGAATTAATTCGACCAAGAAAGCGAAGTATAGGCGCTGGACAATTGATACTAATAATGCCTCACACCAAAACTGAACCTCCACCACCTTGTAGTGTTTAAACTGAGTACCTAGGATTAAATTCTTCGTCTTTTCTCAGACGGACGTACTGTCTACCATCACTACCTAGACTACTGAACATGCTTTCGTCGCTAAAAACACTTTTGACCAATATGAAGAGTCATGATCTTCATTGCATCAGACGGATCTTTCTGTTCTTTACAGAGATCAATTGCTTGCGTCTTGCAACATATCATCGCGAATTAAATTTCTTTAATCTGTTCTTGACAGTAGAAAGAGAGCACTTTTTGACAAGATTGCACTGTTGTTGGATTTTGGGAGCCGTTTCAAATCTGTTTCTTAGGCTGCGGATCCTGACAGCATTGTTTTCCCTTTTAGAAATAACTCTATTACGACCAGATTTAGGGGCATCACGAGCACTGTTGGTGTTTTGGTGCTTTTTCATAGTCTTTCGTACCGTTTTCTCATCAGATTTCAATCTACGGCCGATTTCGCTATTCGATAAACCAGAAAAGTCGAGATTAATGAGCTCACGATGATCACTAAGAGAACGTCGTGGCATATGGATTAAATGTTACGTTGTATAACTTGGAACAACAAAAATTACGATTAGAGATTCTTTGTTGTCTGTTGGTGGATATTTTAAAGTGATTTAGGAGCGATAATTTCAGCTGGTTTTAAGCGACTTTGTTGCTGCGGACTTTTTTTTTCTTCCTCAATTTGAAGTAATTTTTTTTAAATTGACGTCAACACTAGAATATTTCAATTAAAAGTCAAATATGAAAAGCTAAAATTATAGAGCAATAAAAGCAGAATCAAATGTTTAAACAGTTACATTAAATTTAGCTTAAATTTGCAGTTTTAAAAAAATGACAAGTGCGGACTTTTTTTTGTCTTTTTGCTGGCACTGTATATTCATGTATCTATAAATATATGTACATATATGGTAATATAATTGTTCACATATTCGTATATATATATATATATATATATATATATATATATATATATATATATATATATATATATATATATATACTTTTATTCCTATTTAAATACTTATTTTTAACGTCGCTACATGCTCATGACAATTTTCGGTCGATTACTTAAAATAACTAACGAGCTCGCAGGCGTCGCAAATTCTTTCCTTTAAAAGTTATAGTCCACAAAATCTTTGCAAATAAATTAGACAAACATTGCAATTTAAGATATCACGTTGTTACATACGAAAAGTCAAAGGAGAGAAAAGCAGAGAAAAGAAGAAAAAAAGAAAGAAAAAAGAAAAAGAAGGGGGGAGCATTAGTCTACGTATACACCTACACCAAAATACCCACGTAAAAATTGGAAATCTTTTTTAACACTGTTTCTCCTTCGTTATGTTTGGTGAATAAAAATTAGGCTAACTCATCAGTTCAAGGCCAGTGACACTCATTTGATATATAACATTAAAGAAGAGTGCTGGTGGATTTCCTTACTGGTTGGCTTTTTTGCGTTAAATATTTAATCTGCGATTTTAATGTAATATAATATTTAATATTTATTTAATTTTAAAGAAAAAATTAAGAGTTTAATTACTTTCAAAGAATATAAGAATTTTTAGGTTAATTTAAAAGCCATATAAAATTAATACTAAAAATAATTTATATTAAATCTGTTTTAAAACTATAAATAATGCCAACACTTAAAGTAATGAAAATATATAATAATAATAATAATAATAATAATAATAATAATAATAATAATAATAATAATAATAAAATATACATGATATAAATAAAATGAATACCACAATAACGTTTTAATAATGTACTAACATAGTAAAAGAACTAAGTATATGTTAAAAAGTATATATATATATATTTCAAGAGTAAAACGAATAAATATTACTATATTAATATTACATTGAATTAAAATATAAATATAGAAAATAGACATACATGTATAAAAAATCAGAAAATGATAAAAAAGTAAAAGGTAGCTAAAATGATGATACACTAATAAGACAAAATATTAAATATTAAAGTAATATGTATTCATAGAACAGAAAATCATAATAAATATATTATGTAATAAAATATTGAAGTAACATAATGGGATACCATAATAACAAGTACAATAGCTAAGTGACAAGAGGATATAAAGGCCAGTTATATAAAAAACAAGGTATATCGATTTGGTGAAGATTAAATGGACGTGCTTATGAGGGGGTAAAATATAGTTGCATCTTTTTATAGCAATTACAATAAGAAAACATCAGAATAAAGTAGAAAGATACATTTCCTAACTGAAAAATATTAGAGTTTCACAAACAATGGATTGAAAACTAAGGTACTAGATATTAACAATAAATTTAGGGGTAGGGTATACAAATTACAAATTACAAATTACACGATTATGTAGCTTAAAATGTTTTAGAATTTTTTTACCGAGATTAGTTTTTACCATTGTTAAAATATGGCGTAAACCAGATAATTTTTCTTATACAATCATAAGAGGAATAGGTCCAGTATATATATATATATATATATATATATATATATATATATATATATATATATATATATATATATATATATATATATATGCGCAGGTATGTCACGTATCAATATATAACGATTATATGCATATATGTAATATATATACATATGCATATGCATATGTTATGTACATAAATGCATACACATATGTATACATATATTGATATATGCATATAAATTAATATACATGTATGCATCTATATATTTCTATGTATCCATGTGTACGTATACGTGCAGTATATATATATATATATATATATATATATATATATATATATTCATTTTTTTACATGGGGTCACCACTTATCAAGGCCTGGAGGCCACTCAGGGATAAGGGTTATTGCGTGTACAGTAATCAATGAGATAGTATTGTAGCAATCATTAGTATTAGAGATTTGATAGAATGTCTTACTTAAGGGGGCGGTTTGTCAGGAATTTGTTTATGTTGGATTTGAAGACATCCAAGTTGTAGTCAGGTGGGAAACAGGCGAACGGAAGAGAGTTCCACAATCGTGCATTTCTGAGAAAGAAGCTCTGCTCATGGAATCTACGTTTGGATTTAGGCACAGAAAAAGAGTGAGGGAAATTATTGATAGTAGTTTCAGACAGACGGGTGTTTATCGTGAAAGATTGGCGAGGGGGACGAGAGATTGGAGCTTTGACGAGCACTTGCCATGAAAACAACGTAAAACAAAGACAGGCTCGCAACGTCTCTTCTGTGGGATAGAGGTTGCAGGGAAGAGAAAAGGGCACCCCACCAAACCACGAAGTCTATTTTGTACTCTGTCAAGGCAGGATAGGCTGTTTTTAGCAGCTTCTGCCCAGATGTGCAGCAGTACTCCATCCTTGGACGTACTTGGCTTTTATACAGATAGAGAATTGCATCAGTAGTGAGATATGTTCTGGAGCGGTAGAAGGATCCTACTATTTTTCCCAGCGTCCCTGGCAACATATTTGATGTACGTGTTCCATTTCAGATCAGGTGTAAATGTCAAACCCAGAAGCTTGTGAACATGAAGCCTCCCCAAGACGAGAACCATCCATTTCAATTGATGCCAGATGGGGATCAGAGCGTTGATGATATAAAGATAGAAGCTTGGTTTTGGATGCATTAAAAGTGACTAGCCACCTCTTCCCTCATTGTACCACGCGCTCAAGATCAGAAGAGAGATAATTAGAGAGAACTTTGTCATTTACGACCTTTGATGTGTTGTGTCATCCGCATAGATGTCAACGATTGATTTAAGTATGTGTTTTGGGAGATCATTGATGTAGATCAGAAAAAGAGTTGGGCCCAGGATTGACCCCTGGGAGACTCCAGCATTAATACTGTGGGCCTCTGATTTCTGCCCATCAACCACTACTCTTATGAGTCTATCAGAGAGAAATGATTTAATGATTGAGAAAACATTTCCAGTAATACCGTAGCTGGAAATCTTGTGAAGTTGGCCCTTATGCCATACCTTATCGAAGGCCTTTGATATGTCAAGAGCAATTGCCCTGGAAAGGAAGCCTTTGTCAAGAGATTCACTAATCCTAAGTGATATAACCGTTAGCACATCTGCGGTAGATCTTGTAGAGCGGAAACCATATTGCATGTCACTAAGAAGGTTGTTTCTGTTGAGGTGGTTGATTACTTCTTTATTTAATATGAATTCCAACAACTTACTCATGACAAAGTGTACTGAGAGGCAGATAACTTTTCACCTAAATTCTTAAATACAGGGCATACTGATGAGGTTTTCCAGGGTGTTTGAAAGCACTTCTTCTTAAGGCAACGCTTAAAAGTTTTGTAAGTATGGGGGCAAGTTCTGGTTGGAGCTTTTTCAGCACTATAACTGGAATGCCGTCAGGGCCAGTTGCTTTACTGGAATCAAGGTTCTTGATTAGCTTTACAACCTCACGCACAAATATTTGTATGTTGCATAGCGTGTTGTCTGTTATAGGAAGAAATACAGGGAGTTGATGGTCATTGTCGCATAGGGTAGAATTAGCTGCAAAGTTCTTGGCAAATAGTTTGGCCTTGTCTGATGCTGACGAGATGACCTTAGGTCCATTGATGATAGTTGGAATAGAACGCATGCTTCTGTTCAAGATCCTGTTTGCTATTTGCCAGAACTGGTGGGAACCAAGCCGCTGCTCAGTTACTTTGAATTTAATAGACTGAGCATATAGCTCTCTTGCATTTTTTATTACTCTTTTACAGTGGTTGCTTGCAGTCCTGAAAGCAGCTTTAGTCTCAGTACATCTATGACGTTGGTAGCTATGGAAAAAGTGATTTCTGTGCGCAATGGCAGCAGCACATTCAGGGGAGAACCATGGATGGCTGTTAGATTTTTGTTGGAATTTTTTGGATGGTATGAATCGGTCTATGCCTACAATTAACCATTCGGTCAGGTCTGATACTATAGATGACACATCCTTTTTAAACATGGAATGCAGAGGTAGGTCAGATATGAATGTACGGAACTTATCCCAGTCAACCATAGAGTATCGATATACAGTACGGTGGAGATGTACGTCTGAAAACTTATTACATTTCATTTTTATCTTAACTGCTACAGCAGAATGGTCAGAGGATCCCACAGGAGATAGAACGTAACATGAACACAGCTCAGGGGAAGTTGTGAGGAAAAGGTCTAGCAGGCTTGCATATTGACCGGGTGTATCGGTCACACGGGTGGGTTCGTGAACAATCTGAGTAAGGCAATGGCAAAATCATGACAAAACCTCCCCTCGTCATCGGTTTTATTTGAGTGGGTCAGCCATTTCACATTATGGACATTTAAGTCACCGCAAATGTGAATGTTAGCCGAAGGATGAGCAGACAGGATGTGGTCAATTTTCTCAAATATCCTCTTAAAGATAGTAACGCCACTGTTGTGGGGGCGATAGACGGCAAATATAAATGCAGTGGTGTAAGCTAGTGCAACCCAGAAGCACATACAAGGTAAATTAGGGTCTTCTCTCGAGGTATCCTTACCACATGAAAAACCATCTTTGATGTAGGCACATATTCCATGCCCATGGCGATTTGCGGGTCAGATTTAGATGTTAAGTCAGAGTATCCTTTAATTATGGATTCGTCTAGAGAAGTGGTTGGCCCTATGACAGTTTCACTTAGAAAGAATATGTCCGGTTTCGTCTCCTATAATTGTGTTTCAACCTCTGGAAGGTTGGAACGTAGACCCCTGATGTTGGAGAAGGAGACCTGGTAGTAGGGGTTTACGTTGTAGGATGGGGTTCTAAGTTTATTCGTGTTACTTTTTTGGAGATTTGTCATGATTGTTGAGGTTTTGGAGTTTGTGGAGCAGGTCGGTCGACTTATTTGGAGCAGGACAGAGAGGGAAAGAAAGAGAGAAAAAGACAAGAAATGTTTTGTTTTTTGTTTTTGTTTTGTTTTGTAGCACATGATAAGGTAAAGCTGTAACAATTACCTACTAGTATGGCACCGAGAGGCCCTATCAGACACTACTGTATGGTCCAGAATCCATTCACCAAATGGCAATACAGCAGCCCCGGTACTTTGCACCTGCTGATAGGACAACCTCCTTAGTGGTCAATCCAAGGTTCGGGTCCCTAATTATCAGGCGGGTAACGTCAGCCCAGATGAAACGTTTACCTCCAGCACCCTTACTAGTGACATGACCACAAGGATAGACATAGAAACAGAAATTTTCCGACATTTCAGGCTACTCTTTACAAAGTACTACCGACCTGGAAAGCAGCTTTTTTCTTCACCCTTTGTCAGAAAAATCATTCATTGGAAATGAGGACTGAAGGACAAAAAAGGAGAAGCTAGAGTTACTGGAGCTGCCGATAACACATCCACATGCATTATCTACTCTCCATTGAGAAAATAAAATAAAATAAAAAAAAAGTGAGAAGGACTTATTAATATCTACTTAGTAGAAGTCCGTTGCCCCATTCCCGGCTTCGGATAGTACTTGAAGATAGTCTTCCCTCCCATGTTAATGCATGGATACTTTTTGCCGTTATCTAGATCAAGCTGGGATGTTAAACCTTTCCAGCCCCACCCCATAATATATGGAACTTTTATCAAATTGAAAAAGTCTGGTTATTTTTAACTCGTTTAAAAAGCTGGTTAAGAAGTAATACTTTAAGGTTATGTATTAACTTTAGCTAGAGGTAATGCATATTACCAACAGTGGAAGATTTTGTTTTAAACAAAATTACATAAGCGAGATCGGAGATGCACTACTGTATAACTCATGCTCTCTACCGATCCAAGTTATGACAACAGGACCATTGCCAGCACCCTCAAATATGCTCAGGGCGATGAAAAGAAAGTTTCCGGTCACGGTTATGGTCTTTCGTGTGGTTGCAAGTAAGGGCCACATCATGCCTATTTACATCTTCGAAGTTGACTTGAAAGTTAACACCAAAGTGTGCTGAAGAGTGTGGTGATCCCCTGGTGCAATCAGGTGGCCCCTGGCTGACCCTGGATGTGCCAACAAGACTCGGCACCAGCACATAAGTCAAAAGAGACTCAGGCTATGCTTCAAAAGGAATGCTACAACTTTGTACTCTTCTCTAACTGCTTCCTCGACCTGAACCTGCTGAACTACTTTGTTTGGTCATACGTTGAGAACATCACCAACATGATCAAGTTACCTGCATTGATTTTTGTCAATAAAATTTTTAGAATAAAGCTGTAGTGTTGTTTTCTTTAGGACAACAACTTTATCGTTCAACCATGTGTATATCAAATTTTAGTCATTCAATGAATTTAAAAATTTATGATGTGAAATGTTTGAGTTTCAGATCAAAAGATTCATACGTATACACACGCATATATTTTTTGCATATATTTAGATATACTTTCTTTTAGATGTATTTTGTCAGACTCGGTTCTTTTTCTCGAACTTGGTAGTCTGCACGGAATTTCGAACAGAATCCTTTATTTAATCCAAGGTTGTAGCATGCTCTCCTTCCTCAGCCACGACTGGTTAGACGTATTTATGTTTTTTTATATTTACTATTTACTACTACACATTATATACCATAATCCGTGGTCATAAGTTAGTATTAACTTAACCTTGAATTATCATCTGATTTAGGAGTACACCAAAATCTCAAGACGAGTAGGGTATGAGCTCGTCCGAAACAGAATCCACAACATCTGGTCGAAGGAACATCAATTATACACCAGAATAAACGATCTTACTCCCTCCTTTGAAAGGATATCACTGAATGATGACAAAACGCACACCCAAGGTTACTTAGATATAGCAAAAAAAAAAAAAAAAAAAAAAAAGAATATAAAGCGATCAAATCTCGCCAAATGAAGAAATTGGAAAACCGAACATCTAAGGATGTAAGACACCCTGGACACTATTCACCAATAAATACATTGCCAACAAAAGTAAACGCCAGCTGATTTAGTCTGTGGAATCAGTGCTTAACAAAGGTCTTAACTTCGCCACAATTATCAAGCGGATCCATAGAGAAGACAGCCTTGAATAAAGCCAAGGTATGAGGAGGTGAGATACGGAGGAAAGTCAGACAGACAATCAAGAATTCAAAGTCTCCAAATCCTAATCTCTCAAAGGAAAAAGAATTGATATTTGGAATCATGCTATTACCAGCAGACAAAGGCAATGCTACAGTGTAATTCGATAGTGCACAATATTCCAAGAAATTAACAGATCTAATAAAATCTGATGACTACTCTAAAGTAAAAGAAAAAAAAAATCTGACTTTGAAAACAGAGAGAAAGCTGTCACAAATGCCACGTAACCAATTCTCATTTCATCCACCCTATCTAACACTTACAAAAGCAGCATTCCAATACGCCATCAGTTAATATAGTTGATAGTGCTACTCAAACAATTACGAAGATCATTACTAAAACGCCCCATTATTAAAGAAAAAAAATCATTCTATTAAAAAGCTTTTGACCTAATTAATAAAAAATCTTAATAGTACCAATAAATCTACAAACAGTCGATACATAACATCTTTTTGCACTAAAATTCCTATTAAAATGCCATAACCTACTCGAAAAACATCTTAAAATCATTAACACAAGTTTACTATTTTTTACTAAAACATAATTGATATACGTTTACGTCCAAAGATTATATATATATATATATATATATATATATATATATATATATATATATATATATATATATATATATAGTAATCAACATACAGTACTGTTTCGCTGTATCACAGCTCATCAGTGCGGCTAGACAGGCAACTACCACAAGCCAGGATCTAAATCCGGCCACCCGTGCGACAGTAAAGGCTTTGAACCAATACGCTAAATCGGCAGCTGCTGTGCGGATAGTGAATTAACGATGTTTTGATATCGTCCGAATACCTAAGCTCGATTTGTTTACACAAAAAGCATCGCTTAATACGCTAACGGTATATCGTGTATCACTTCCCAATATGCTCAACTCAAGATAAGAAGCATTATAAAATTAAAAAATTCTAGGAGTAAACAATAATACGTGTATATATATATATATATATATATATATATATATATATATATATATATATAACCTTTAACAATACGTGTAAAAAAACATAGTAATATGTTTTATTGTTTACTCCTGGAATTTTTGAAACTATCCCTTTGAAGTAAAACAAAGCGTAGCATATAGATGTAGTTATTGAATTTAGATTTTTCAAATTAGACGTTATTGACCCAAGCGGAACAATAACATGCTATCATTAAGATATTCATTCCACTATAGTGATTTCATTTTCTTATAAAATAAGTCAGTACCGGCCACGGTTTGTTTCTTGATCTGTTAATTTGTAAATAGACTCTTTCCTTTTAAAAGTCGTTAGTCGTAGTTTTACATCGAAAGGTTTTTTAGTAAAATGTTCATAAAAATTTGGCTTTATCACGAACTGTCTCAAACATTATCACCTTTTATTATTCAGTAGCATGGCTACCCGGCGTTGCCAAGGTGGAGAGCGGTAGTATGCTATTGAGCAATGTCCAGAAAATTACTTTTGTTTACATCAAAATAGCAGTGAGTGGTTGTGCGACCGCCCCCCGCCCCCAGAAACAAAATAAAACAAAAAAACATTAGCTGTAGTTGGCAGGCTCGAACTTGCAACGCGAAAGAGGAAAAAAAGATTAAAAATAGCAAACGCACTAACTGTCACAGACACGACGACTTATGACGTGACGACGGGTCGAAATAACGTTTTTTAAACGTACATTCAGATCGCTCGGCGTATGACTTGCAAAAATTTCGACGTAAAAAGTGATCCCCCTCCTTGCAAGAAACAGCTCAGTTCACCCAGACCGAATTAATCTATTTGGCCAATTTTTACATATTTTCCGTCCAAGAGATTCATCTTTCTAACGATACCAATTTTGTCACGGTCTGATGCGTTTGTAAAAAGTTTTTGGCGGGCATACGAACACACACTTCTTTCTCATTTCTTTTTCGTTTCCTCTCTTTCGAATATTAATTCCCTAGCTAGTAGAATGTAACACAAGGTTTAATTTAATGAGGGGTATAGTTGGTATGAAAATGGATAGACATAAATGGTGATTGGTAGCTTTATAACGTAATGAAACATTTGTGACAATATCTTCTTGTGCACACGCCGACAAGATAAAACCATAAAAACGTACAAACGTTCTACAAAGTTTTATGTCTACTAGATGAATACTCATCACAGGTAAGATTAATCCCTTGACCACTTTTATGTCCTGTTTCGGAGATTAAGTACCAAACTTTGTCTATAATATCTACTGTTATATTGAAGGTACTTTGTGTGTGTCTCTGTGTGTGAGTCCGTTCCTTATAGACTCAAAAACAGTTGGGCCGATTTTTATGAAATTTCACACGAAGGTACTTTATGTGCCTGGCAGTGTTCTTAAACATATTTTGTATCGGAATGTTTTGATAAGTATCAATAATCCGATTAAAAAAGTAATTTGATACGAGTTAACATCTTACAAAGTGGAACGATAAAATTGTCGTCATAGAAAAGACGACATGATATTTCCGTTTCAAGAAAACCGGTTTCTTTTTTATTGCCGACCATCTACAAGTTGGCCAGTTGTGTACAAATCCGAAGAACGATAGGAGCCTTCTATCATGTCTGAAATTGAAACAATGTTCATTAAGCGAGATCAGAGATGCACCGCTGTACAACTCATGCTCTCTACTAATTCAAGCTATGACAACAGGACCATAGCTAGTTTCCCTAAAATGCAAATCCGGAACGTTTAACGCTTGAGGGTACAACTCCAGTCACGGTAATGGTCTTTGATGTGGTTTCAAGTGAGGGCCATATCATACCACCCCACCTCTTCGAAGTGGGCTTGAAAGTCAACACCAAAGTGTACCTGGATGTTCTGAAAAGGATGGTGATCCTTGGTGCAAATTGGTGGCTGCTGGTAGACTCTGGGTGATGCAGCAGGACTTGGCGCCGGCCCACAACTCCAAACACACTCAGGTTTGGCTTCAGAAGGAGTGCTACGATACGACTTTGTACCATTATCTGACTGGTCACCCTCCTTCGTTTGGTCATACGTCAAGAACATCACCAACATGACTTCACACAACACAAAAGTCAGCCTGATCGCCGCCATCCGCTGAGTATTTGTCGAGCTCCCGCCGGCGCTTGTGGAAGAAGATATGCTCCAAGTTGTGGACTCGTATCGAAGCAGTGATTTCACGAAGGTTTTTTAAATCTCTATACTTTTTTTATGAAACAAAATTTAACTTAAATAGCCTTTATTACGATCCCTTACACCTGAAAACTATATTTCAATATTTATACCGATAGGTTAATTAGTTTACAAGTGAATCCCGTACACACAGAATCTAAATACATAGACATACCATAAGTTATATAGCTAAAAACAGTGCCGATTATTTTGTGTGAAACAGGAAAAATCATCTTCTATAATCTTAATATTTGTGAAACGCATTGCTTGAGATTTACAATCTAACAATACTATTTACCTCATTCACATTTCACCTGCCTTATTACTGCATTCACTTTATTGTTTTCCTAAAGGAAATTGTTGAAAAGTTTCTTATACATAACTTTCCTTTGAAAAAGTTCTTATTTACGATTTTTTTTGAATATATAGAAGATGCACACACTCCCCCAAAAACAATAACAAAGTATAATCTAGAAAATTAGTAAGAATCATGCACACCATTCTAACTGAAATATTTATATTAATAAAGTTCACAGGTATATGTATTTCTAGTTTCAACGTAATTTTTATATGAAAAAAACATGGTTATTATTTATATTTACTACTAGCAGGACCCCCAGTCCTGGCGTTGCCCGGTGGAAATAAAGCCAGAATAGCCATGGCGTACCCCCTGGAAACGGACGAATGCGACTGCAAATATACGTTAAACCTACGTAAGATAATGGCTAGTAGTCTGACTATAATGAATTTATATATGGTATCTGCGTTTACCAAGCTATATTGTTAGGGGAATAATTAATCCCATTTTATTATATGTAGAGATGAATCAAATATTTATTAAAATAAAAAATGGAATAACATAAAATAAAACAAAATTTGATTATTTCTATAAAAAAATCTTTCATGTAGCAAAATCACTCTTTTTTTTACCGCGTTAACACTTGTATGAAGTCACTTAAAAATTTCACAACCCTTGAATTCCTCACGTAAAACTTCACCCATTCTCTAAGAGCTTTCCTTTTGATATTGTGATCAAACGTTAAGCGCTTTTCTTTCTTTGTTATTTCACCGCTTAATTACTTTTTAAAGAAAATAATATTTTCCATGCGTTAGTTGTAAGTCATTACAACGTGATTCAATTAATAATTTAATTATAAAATGATAGGGTAATAATTAAATCTATCTTTCAAGATACCGTAAAAATCTGACAATGTTACAAAGTGTTAAATTTATATCAAATGTAGTCATGAGATTTAAAGACGCCTGACTTGGAAAATCAGAATTTTTATTGTTTGATATGTCAAACATGTAAATATCGAAACTAAGAAAAACGTTCTTCGTAAATAGACACAATGATTTTTTTTGTTGCGACATGAAAAAAAAATAACGGGTAAACATCTACTTCCGTCGGTGTTTGTTTTGCTTTCGTTCTAAAAAAATGCACTATATATTTTTTCTTGCGATATCACTAAAAACGTTCAAAAATATCCATTTACGTTTGTGCTTTGTTATGTTTTTGTTCTATAGAAATGTTGCGATATGGCAGAAAAGGGCACAAATATAATGTCTCCAAATCAAGTTACGTCTGTATTTTGTTTAGTTTTCGTTCTACAAAAGTGAAATCACAATATTTATTTTATTGCAATATGGCAAAAATGTTTATATCAAAACTAATAAGGTCACGCTAAGAAAAAATTGTAATAGTTATTTGTGCCGCAATATGACAAATATTTTTTTATCGAAGCGAATAAAGACGAACTTCATCTTCAAACTAATTCTAAAACTGTTTGGAAATTCAATCTGACGCTTAGTAGCTAATCAAATTGATGAAATCAAATAAAAATGAAATCCCAGGGAGCGTTAATTATTTACATGATGAATACATGATGACTGTAAATGAACGAAATGGGAAAATATGATAATTACGAACCATGTAAGAATTGAGTACTATAAAATATTTTGTAATAGTGCAAACAGGGTGAGGTAGAGGAAAAATAAGTATTCAGCTACCACCTGCAAATATGACTTGTTTGGGAGAGTGACTATCGCTGGAAATTTTATAGGAATTTATGATAGTGAATGAAATTAAGTAAAAATTACTGAAAACATGTGTTAGGTATTGGTAGGTAGTGCGACCATATTGATTTTATATGTAGCATCTGTATTTGTATTCCTATACTATTTATTTTTCTAAACGATAAAAATCATCTCTATTTTATTAATTATAGAGATAAAATTGTATCTTTCTTCTTTGTTTGTGTATAGAATGTATCGAGTAATTGTCTCCGTGTTCGAAAATACTTAAATGAGATTCAGAGATGGAAGTTGAAGTTTATTAAATCCGTCAATGCCAAGAAATGGATCCTGTAGGTTTACTATAATATCATTAGTGTGTTGTCTTGCAAAAGCACATTCATATCGCGAAATTTAAAAGATTGAATATTGAAACACAGAAACAAGAAGGTCGGAAATACGAATCTATTTTCAAAGCCTTGCTCCACTGCGAGGATTGGGAGGACATTTTTCACGTGCAAATGCGGTTAATGTTTTAAGAGTACATATTTCTCAGATAAGGCGTGAATTGGTCCCTCCAAGGCTACACATACGTAGTGCAAGATTTGTGATTGCAAACATTTGCTTTTTTAAATACAAGTGTTTCCGCATGATGCCATTTAATCTGGAGTGGCCAAGAGCGCAATGTTTCTATTTATATTACTAGCAAAAATAACATGTTTCGTAGGTTAAAGATTACGCCTTATCGTTGGGCATCTAAACCATTATACACCTGTTTTATTTTGTTATCACTCAGAGTGTTGGGAAAAGCACAAGGGATAATTTTCTCGCTGGCGATACGGTAGTCGTGGTGGTAATCGACATGATCATTGTAAACTAGAGTGTTGATAAAAACCACGCATATTCTTATTGATTTTTTAATATTTTATAAAGGTTTTATTTAAACAGAACAGAAAGCTTCGGGATATATATATATATATATATATATATATATATATATATATATATATATATATACTAGCGAGAGGAGCGTCCGGCGTTTGCCGGTCATATAATACGCTTAAATATGATATTTTAACTCGTCTAGATTTCGCATATATTATTATAGAGTCGGTATTTCAAAAGTAAAAAAAAAGTACTTGGGTGCAATCAGCTAGAATCGAAACCGAAAGCAAAACTGTAGTATTCAAAGCTTGTGATGCTACCACTGTACCCACATGACACATAGATAAACTCATTAAAAATGAAAAATAAACTAAATGTACAAAATGTATAACGATTCTTTCAGTCTTGACCCAATTTTTACCCCTTAAAAAGTATTTTAATCGGCTAAAGACCCATTAAAGAATGGTCAGTAAAAAATTAAATCATTTGAGGCCCCTAGCGCTGCTCTGCGACTTTTAGTTTCGAAGGAGACAGATTTTGAAAATATGGACACAGATAGATAGATAGATAAACAGACAGACAGACAGACGGACAGACAGGCATATTGCCTTATATATATACAGAGAGAGAGAGAGAGAGAGAGGGAGAGAGAAAGAGAGAGAAAGCGGGAGAGAGTGTGTTACGCTAACAGATAGGCAAGTAAAACTCTTTATTTACACTGAACTACATTATAGCCGAAAGCAGCAATGTTTCATGTCCAGTTGTAGCAGAAAGAGAGAATGGAACATCTGACGAAAGTTACGTGGTTTCATAGACTTTTGCTCTTACGTCTCCCCTATTTTTAGGGTGCCACTCAAATATTCGATCAAGGCTGCTGCTTAGCTATCAAACAGTACGATTATATTGGCAAGTCAACGTGCACTGTTTACATAATCTTTAACAAAAACATCCTAGCAGTTTATAGCTCACGACGATTATCATAAGCATATTGTTCAGTCATGTAAAAAAAAAGGTCGCTAACATGTCAGAACATTGTTTCTAATGATATGTTTACCTATGTTATTGAATAATGAGTTTTTTTAAATAGGTGGAATAACTTTTGACACCGATAAGGATATCAAATCGAACGTGCCGGTTGTATAACGCATGAAAAGCGAGCAAATACAAAAGGAATTTTGTGTTTGAAGCAATGCATAAAGCAGGAGAGACAGTTTACAATATAATCATAGCATTCGGCCAAAGGATGTCCACTGCAATGTTGCTGATGCCAACTTGTAGTTAAAGTACGATGTAAAGCGTTTGTTTAAAGTTGACAGCATTCGATGTGATGATTTAGTTGTACTAGGTTTATGTACAACTGTTCGATGAATTTGTTGAATGATGGATATTGACTGGACAACGCCAAAACACGTGCTGGTCGACGATTATTATGATTGTTAAAATAAAAAAAATTGCCAACTAAAATATGTTTGAGAATAATTAAAATATTCAAATATTTATTTACATTTAATAGATACGAGGAATGTTAACATAAAAATGCTATCATAACAATTTAGTTGACAAACTAGAAATAATGACAAGTAAACACATCAGGTGAGTATCTTAGTGACGTATACTAATGACGCCATTTAAGGAGGAGGGGGAGATGGTCTTTTTGAAATATGTGGAAAATAATTAGTGTTTAGAGCTTTGAGGAGCCGACCGGTTATAACGACTCGAAGCACCAGGGGAAAATGTAAGCATCTAGTTGCGGCTTTCCAAAAAGGGAAAACACCTTTTTGTTGTCGAAAATAAAATTTGATGCTCTTGAATTCTTGATAAGAATTTCCATTGCAGTGTTTTTTCCGAAAGACGAAAGATGACCCAGATATGTTCCCGATTTGCCCGATTTTGAAATCGCAAATGAGTGTAATTCTTCTTTTATGCTGTAAAGATATTTATGTATAATATTGGTCCGTAATTAATTGTATTTAAATGTACGTACGCACACAAGGAACTTTAGATTAAACGATCAGAACGGTAGTCATAGACGAACACACGTGTACATACACTCGCATTATCGCACCAGAATAACAGAAACCCACAAATATATACACGATTTACATCCCTTCATGTTATACTAACGCACACAACAAAACAATACAACAGAATAGTTAAATGTAAGTTTTTGATCAGACCCAAACAATTGTGCAAATCAAAAACCGTTGACAAATAAGTGTCACACGAAGCTAAAATATAGAGAAAACGATTTTATGACTTTCATTGTCAAACATAATTGTAATCGTATCGCCGCGTACGAAAAATATGTATAACTTTAAATAATCAGCAACATTCAATTCAGAGGTTATTTTTGCAAAATATAAGAACACCGAAAAGAGGTGAGTATTTAGTAACGAACAGAGTAAATTTTGTTTACTATTATTCTGAATTCTAGTGAAACATTATTTGAACATAGGCAACGTCAATTATTAAGAGACTGAACAAAAAACTGCAGCATATATGTTCTTACATTTGTCAACAGAAAAAGTTCATCCCCGTTGCATGATAATACTTCACCACACATCTCAAAAATTAATTAATAGAATATTAATGGAATTCGTTGTCTCTCATCACATTCGTTTGACCTATCGCCAACCGATTGCTTCGTTTTTATGTACACCGCTAAAAACAATTTTACAGATTTTGTCGAGTCCTTCGAGTCGGAATGTGACTTATTTCGCTGCAGAAAAAAAAATATGTTAGTTTTAATGGATTTCATCCCGAGTAATAAAGCTGGTATGATTTACGAGCATTTGCGAATTTCAGGTCACAAATCGACATTAATTCTTATATTTACCTAAATGTAATGGACAAATAAATATCTGATTATAGTTTGTCTTTTTTTATGACTTTTAACAATTTTAGCCGTCTGGTAGATATACAATTATATTTACAGTGATATTTACATTGCACAGGCAATGGATTATTTTCGTGTGTATAGCCTGAAACTGAATAAGTTAATCTTCATTTATGTTTGCTGTATAAAGATTAATGTCTTTTCTGGTGTAATAAGAAGAAAAACAAACATATTTAGTAAAAAATAATAAAAAGCTGCAGGCAATAAATCATGCATTGTTCACTTATAGCTTATTTGCTTTTATAGAAAGTTTTTAGAAAATAAGGTTAACTTTGACCTTTGATATGAAATACGTATAAATCAGTTTGAATTTAATTTCCTTCATCGAAATGTGTCCATTCTACTCAATAATTGTATTAATCACGCAGAAACAAATTTACATGTTCCAATTGCATAGGATTCTGGCATCTGGAACTTTATGATACATCAAAAGGAATTTTTTCTCGAGATTTTCTTTGGGAAGATTTTCTCTCGCACAAGTGGTCGAGGTGCTTGAAGCAGAGGTAGACAGTTGGCGAGAACTCAGACGAATATGATGGTTGAGGAAAACTTGAAAAAATCTTAGTTAAGTATTTTCAAATTGAAACATGAAACATGTGACTAAACCTTGTTATTCAGCCGGTTTAGGTATTTTCTCATCAATACCGATTACAAACATTCTGATTTCAGGTGCATGTGGCTGATTTGCTGACAACACAATTATCATCTTGAAAAAATCTTATTGGCAATCCGGTATTTTAACTTCCCTGCGCCGTTTACTGTTGTGTACATAATTACAGGGTAGAACGATCATTGTCGCCCTAAAGAAAACAACACTACAGCTTTAGTTTAAAAGTTTTATTGAAAAAAAATCAATTCAGGTAACTTTATTATGTAATAGCCGTCTTAAACCTCAATCACCGCCTCGATACGCATGGAGCATGCCTTTTTCACAAGCGCCAGCGGGAGCTCGGCGAATACCCGGCAGATGGCGGGGATAGGGCTGGTTTGGTACTGTGGAGAGTCATGTTGGTGATGTTCTCAAGATATGACTAATCGAAGTACTTCAGGGTGTTCAGGTCGGGTGAGGAGGGTGATCAATGAGAGAACGGTACAAAGTCGTAGCACTCCTTCTGAAGCCAAGCCTGAATCTCTTTGGACTTGTGGCCGGCGCCGAGTCCTGCTGCCATACCCAGTGTCTTCCAGCGGCTACCAGATTGCTCCAGAGGATCACCACCCTCTTCATTACATCCAGGTGCACTTTAGTGTTGAATTTGAAGCCGAATTCAGAGATGTGAAGTGGCATGATGTTGCCCTCATTTTAAACTACACCAAAGCTCCATTGAGTTGTACTCTCAAACGTTGAATCATCCGGATTTGTATTTTGAGGGTGCTGGCAATGGTTCGATTGTCATACTTTAAATCAGTAGAGAGCACGAGTTGTACAGCGGTACATCCTTGATCTCACTTGTTGAACATTGTATCACTTTCAGACATAATAGAAGACTCTTATCGCTCTTAGAATTTTCACACAACTGGACAACTAGCAGATGGTCTAAAAAAATAAACCCGGTTTTCATCAAATGGAAATGGAATCGTCTTTTTTATGACGACAATTTTATCGTTCCACATTAATACCTCATTTGAAATAGATAGTTTTAGTTAATTTGACGACATCGAACAATTACGTTTCGCGATTTCCTGCCTGTTTCATTTCAATATTGTCTTTAAATATAAAAAAATAAGAAGATTCGTAAATTTATTATTTTTTTTTAATAAAAATGTTTATTTATTTTTATTGTTTTCAAATAAGCGTATTCATTTGTTTTAATTATTTTAAAACAAATTTGGTGCTCTTGCAGAGTTTGACCCGGATTCTCGGAATCATGGATCGGACGCGACCGGAATCATCGGATTAAGACAGGCGTTGTTCAAATGTTGAAACGCTAAATCGACATGTTTTTTTTATAATTTTTTTGTTTTTTTTAAAATATAATTTTTAATTATTTTTTTGGATAATGGTAGGGGGTATTTTTCTGTTTATTTATTTATTTTTTTACTTCAATGGCTGAGCGTTTGATCAGCCAATGAAAACCTACTACTGAGATCAAGGCAGACGACTTTGGAATTAGAAGAAATTAAACTAAAAAAAAAAAAAATATATATAGTTTAAAACTCGAAAAAAATAAAAAAGATAATGGCAAGCACGGGAATGAATTTATGTTCTTTCGAAAAAGAAATGAAAACACCGGAGCAGGTAATTTTATATTGGCAAGAGAAGAAACTGCTATCAAAACAAATGAGGTGCGAGACTCGTATACACAAATGCGTTCTTAAACAAAGATCGTATGCTAAGGATTGTTTCTCATGGAGATGCACAAATGCACAGTGCATACAGTGGGTCTCCTTGCGAACAAGATCGTGTTTTGCCCGATTCAGTTTGAAGATTGCCACAATCATAAAAATCATTTATGTGTGGACATACGAAATTTCTACTCTGAAGAACATGCGAATTGTTATTCTTGTATTGTTTCAGGGCATACATACACAGACTAGAAGAAGTTTCTCTGAGAAATTTGCCAGCAGTATTTCTCTTAGGAATCCTCGACAGCTCGGAGACCCAGGTCACACAGTCGAAATAGACGAGTCTCTCTTTAACCGGAGAAAACACAACGTTGGGAGAATCCCCGAACCGCTACGACACCACCGACAAGCAGAGTTTCTTGGTGACCATATCAAACTGAAACGCCGACACTCTCCTTCCAATAATAAACAAATATATTCTGCCGGGAACCACAGTCGTATCCGACTATTGGAATGCCCATAACAAAGTTGGAGGAGAAGGATTCTACTGTTTGACTGTGAATCATAGTTTTCATTTCGTAAACCTCGCGATAAACGCAATAATGAACCACGTCGAAAAGATGAGGAAGAAAGCTAAGCAGCGAAACAAGCAAAAATGCCGCACCATCCGGAAGTTTTAGGCACATATATAAATGAACTTATTTACTTTATATAAATGAACTTATTTACTTTATATAAATGAACTTATTTACTTTATATAAATGAACTTATTTACTTTATGTAAATGAACTTATTTACTTTATATAAATTAACTTATTTACTTTATATAAATTAACTTATTTACTTTATATAAATGAACTTATTTACTTTATGTAAATGAACTTATTTACTTTATATAAATGAACTTATTTACTTTATATAAATGAACTTATTTACTTTATATAAATTAACTTATTTACTTTATATAAATGAACTTATTTACTTTTTATAAATTAAGTTATTTACTTTATATAAATGAACTTATTTACTTTATATAAATGAACTTATTTACTTTATATAAATGAACTTATTTACTTTATATAAATAAACTTATTTACTTTATATAAATGAACTTATTTACTTTATATAAATGAACTTATTTACTTTATATAAATGAACTTATTTACTTTATATAAATAAACTTATTTACTTTATATAAATGAACTTATTTACTTTATATAAATGAACTTATTTACTTTATATAAATAAACTTATTTACTTTATATAAATGAACTTATTTACTTTATATAAATGAACTTATTTACTTTATATAAATGAACTTATTTACTTTATATAAATGAACTTATTTACTTTATATAAATGAACTTATTTACTTTATATAAATAAACTTATTTACTTTATTTTTTCTCACCAAAATCTGTTTATTTACTTCATTTTTTTTTAAATAAACGTATTTAGTTATTTATTTCGCATAAATATATTTATTTCTCCTTTTATATTTACCAAAACATGCTTATTTTATCACCTAAGCATGTTTATTTACTTTTTAACCTATGTTTATTTACTTTATCTTTTCACTGAAATATGTTAATTCACTATATTTCTTAACCTAAATATGTTTATTTACTTCTTTTTAAAAAATATGGTTATTTACATTATTTTTTCACCTAAATATGAATATTTATTTTATTTTTTTCAACAAAACATGTTTATGAACATTATTTTACCAAAAAAAGATATTATTTACTTTATTTTATCACAATGTTTTCTAATACTTTTCAGAAAAACATTTTATTTACTTAATTTTCTTAACATATAGATGCTTATTTATTTTATTTTTTCACCTAAATATGTTTATTTACTGTATTATTTTCAGCAAAAATGTTTTTACCTCATTTTTGAAAAAAAGTTTTTTGTTGTTTTATTCTGTGCTTAAAAGTTTAATACGGAGCAAATAACAATGCAGTTATTTACTTTATTTTTCTTACCTGAATATGTTAATTTATTTTTATTTTTCACTTAAATATATTATCCACTTGTTTTCAATTAATATGTTTATTTTATTCCTCACGTAGGTATTTTTATTTACTTAATTTTTTCATCTAAATATGTTTATTTAGTGTATTCTTCGTTTAAATATGTTTATTTATTTTTTCACCTAAATACTTTACTTTATTTCATTTATCCAAATGTATCTATTTACATTAATTTTTCAACTAAATATTTTTATCAACTTTGTTTTTTTTTAATTAACATACTTATTAATTTCATTTTTTTCACCTAAATATTATGTTTATATACTTTATATTTTCAACTAAATGTGAATATTTACTTGATTTCTTTTCACATATATATATATGTCTATTTACTATAACATTTTACCGTGAATATGTTTATTTACTTTATTTTCGTAACAATGCTTATTTACTTTTTTCACCTAAATAAGTGTATTTAAGTTATATTTTCAAGTAAACATGTTTATTTTCTTTATTTTTCTAATAACAATGTTTATTTAATTTATATTTTCAACTAAATATTATTTAGTTTATTTTCCTACTTTAATATATATTTTTACTTTACTTTTTCAAAGAAACATTTTTATTTACTTTAATTTTTATTCGAAACATGTTTATTGTTTTTAGAATACACATGTTCATAAAATGTTTAAGAAACTAACGATTTTTATTTACTTTATTATTTTCACATAAATATGTTCATTACTTTATTATTTTCACATAAATATGTTCATTACTTTATTATTTTCACATAAATATGTTCATTACTTTATTTTTTCACATAAATATGTTCATTACTTTATTTTTTCACATAAATATGTTCATTACTTTATTATTTTCACATAAATATGTTCATTACTTTATTATTTTCACATAAATATGTTCATTACTTTATTATTTTCACATAAATATGTTCATTACTTTATTTTTTCACATAAATATGTTCATTACTTTATTATTTTCACATAAATATGTTCATTACTTTATTTTTTTCACATAAATATGTTCATTACTTTATTATTTTCACATAAATATGTTCATTACTTTATTTTTCACATAAATATGTTCATTACTTTATTATTTTCACATAAATATGTTCATTACTATATTATTTTCACATAAATATGTTCATTACTTTATTATTTTCACATAAATATGTTCATTACTTTATTATTTTCACATAAATATGTTCATTACTTTATTATTTTCACATAAATATGTTCATTACTTTATTATTTTCACATAAATATGTTCATTACTTTATTTTTCACATAAATATGTTCATTACTTTATTATTTTCACATAAATATGTTCATTACTTTATTATTTTCACATAAATATGTTCATTACTTTATTTTTTCACATAAATATGTTCATTACTTTATTATTTTCACATAAATATGTTCATTACTTTATTTTTTCACATAAATATGTTCATTACTTTATTATTTTCACATAAATATGTTCATTACTTTATTATTTTCACATAAATATGTTCATTACTTTATTTTTTCACATAAATATGTTCATTACTTTATTTTTTCACATAAATATGTTCATTACTTTATTTTTTCACATAAATATGTTCATTACTTTATTATTTTCACATAAATATGTTCATTACTTTATTTTTTTACATAAATATGTTCATTACTTTATTATTTTCACATAAATATGTTCATTACTTTATTTTTTCACATAAATATGTTCATTACTTTATTATTTTCACATAAATATGTTCATTACTTTATTTTTCACATAAATATGTTCATTACTTTATTATTTTCACATAAATATGTTCATTACTTTATTTTTTCACATAAATATGTTCATTACTTTATTATTTTCACATAAATATGTTCATTACTTTATTTTTTTACATAAATATGTTCATTACTTTATTATTTTCACATAAATATGTTCATTACTTTATTTTTCACATAAATATGTTCATTACTTTATTATTTTCACATAAATATGTTCATTACTTTATTATTTTCACATAAATATGTTCATTACTTTATTATTTTCACATAAATATGTTCATTACTTTATTATTTTCACATAAATATGTTCATTACTTTATTTTTTCACATAAATATGTTCATTACTTTATTATTTTCACATAAATATGTTCATTACTTTATTTTTTTACATAAATATGTTCATTACTTTATTATTTTCACATAAATATGTTCATTACTTTATTTTTTCACATAAATATGTTCATTACTTTATTATTTTCACATAAATATGTTCATTACTTTATTTTTTCACATAAATATGTTCATTACTTTATTATTTTCACATAAATATGTTCATTACTTTATTTTTTCACATAAATATGTTCATTACTTTATTATTTTCACATAAATATGTTCATTACTTTATTTTTTTACATAAATATGTTCATTACTTTATTATTTTCACATAAATATGTTCATTACTTTATTTTTCACATAAATATGTTCATTACTTTATTTTTTCACATAAATATGTTCATTACTTTATTTTTCACATAAATATGTTCATTACTTTATTATTTTCACATAAATATGTTCATTACTATATTATTTTCACATAAATATGTTCATTACTTTATTATTTTCACATAAATATGTTCATTACTTTATTATTTTCACATAAATATGTTCATTACTTTATTATTTTCACATAAATATGTTCATTACTTTATTATTTTCACATAAATATGTTCATTACTTTATTTTTCACATAAATATGTTCATTACTTTATTATTTTCACATAAATATGTTCATTACTTTATTATTTTCACATAAATATGTTCATTACTTTATTTTTTCACATAAATATGTTCATTACTTTATTATTTTCACATAAATATGTTCATTACTTTATTTTTTCACATAAATATGTTCATTACTTTATTATTTTCACATAAATATGTTCATTACTTTATTATTTTCACATAAATATGTTCATTACTTTATTTTTTCACATAAATATGTTCATTACTTTATTTTTTTCACATAAATATGTTCATTACTTTATTATTTTCACATAAATATGTTCATTACTTTATTTTTTCACATAAATATGTTCATTACTTTATTTTTTTCACATAAATATGTTCATTACTTTATTTTTTCACATAAATATGTTCATTACTTTATTATTTTCACATAAATATGTTCATTACTTTATTTTTTCACATAAATATGTTCATTACTTTATTATTTTCACATAAATATGTTCATTACTTTATTATTTTCACATAAATATGTTCATTACTTTATTATTTTCACATAAATATGTTCATTACTTTATTATTTTCACATAAATATGTTCATTACTTTATTTTTCACATAAATATGTTCATTACTTTATTATTTTCACATAAATATGTTCATTACTTTATTATTTTCACATAAATATGTTCATTACTTTATTTTTTCACATAAATATGTTCATTACTTTATTATTTTCACATAAATATGTTCATTACTTTATTTTTTCACATAAATATGTTCATTACTTTATTATTTTCACATAAATATGTTCATTACTTTATTATTTTCACATAAATATGTTCATTACTTTATTTTTTCACATAAATATGTTCATTACTTTATTATTTTCACATAAATATGTTCATTACTTTATTTTTTCACATAAATATGTTCATTACTTTATTATTTTCACATAAATATGTTCATTACTTTATTATTTTCACATAAATATGTTCATTACTTTATTATTTTCACATAAATATGTTCATTACTTTATTTTTTCACATAAATATGTTCATTACTTTATTATTTTCACATAAATATGTTCATTACTTTATTATTTTCACATAAATATGTTCATTACTTTATTTTTTCACATAAATATGTTCATTACTTTATTATTTTCACATAAATATGTTCATTACTTTATTATTTTCACATAAATATGTTCATTACTTTATTATTTTCACATAAATATGTTCATTACTTTATTATTTTCACATAAATATGTTCATTACTTTATTTTTTCACATAAATATGTTCATTACTTTATTATTTTCACATAAATATGTTCATTACTTTATTATTTTCACATAAATATGTTCATTACTTTATTTTTTCACATAAATATGTTCATTACTTTATTATTTTCACATAAATATGTTCATTACTTTATTATTTTCACATAAATATGTTCATTACTTTATTATTTTCACATAAATATGTTCATTACTTTATTTTTTCACATAAATATGTTCATTACTTTATTATTTTCACATAAATATGTTCATTACTTTATTATTTTCACATAAATATGTTCATTACTTTATTTTTTCACATAAATATGTTCATTACTTTATTATTTTCACATAAATATGTTCATTACTTTATTATTTTCACATAAATATGTTCATTACTTTATTTTTTCACATAAATATGTTCATTACTTTATTATTTTCACATAAATATGTTCATTACTTTATTATTTTCACATAAATATGTTCATTACTTTATTATTTTCACATAAATATGTTCATTACTTTATTTTTTCACATAAATATGTTCATTACTTTATTATTTTCACATAAATATGTTCATTACTTTATTATTTTCACATAAATATGTTCATTACTTTATTTTTTCACATAAATATGTTCATTACTTTATTATTTTCACATAAATATGTTCATTACTTTATTTTTTCACATAAATATGTTCATTACTTTATTATTTTCACATAAATATGTTCATTACTTTATTATTTTCACATAAATATGTTCATTACTTTATTTTTTCACATAAATATGTTCATTACTTTATTATTTTCACATAAATATGTTCATTACTATATTATTTTCACATAAATATGTTCATTACTTTATTATTTTCACATAAATATGTTCATTACTTTATTATTTTCACATAAATATGTTCATTACTTTATTATTTTCACATAAATATGTTCATTACTTTATTATTTTCACATAAATATGTTCATTACTTTATTTTTCACATAAATATGTTCATTACTTTATTATTTTCACATAAATATGTTCATTACTATATTATTTTCACATAAATATGTTCATTACTTTATTATTTTCACATAAATATGTTCATTACTTTATTATTTTCACATAAATATGTTCATTACTTTATTTTTTCACATAAATATGTTCATTACTTTATTTTTCACATAAATATGTTCATTACTTTATTATTTTCACATAAATATGTTCATTACTTTATTATTTTCACATAAATATGTTCATTACTTTATTATTTTCACATAAATATGTTCATTACTTTATTATTTTCACATAAATATGTTCATTACTTTATTATTTTCACATAAATATGTTCATTACTTTATTATTTTCACATAAATATGTTCATTACTTTATTATTTTCACATAAATATGTTCATTACTTTATTATTTTCACATAAATATGTTCATTACTTTATTATTCTCACATAAATATGTTCATTACTTTAGTTTTTTACGTAACTACGTTTGTTTATTTTTTGTCTTTTCTGAAGATGTTTGTTTACTTAATTTATTTCACCTAAATATGTTTATTTACTTTATTTTATTTTCAAATAAACATGTTTATTTACTTTATTTTCACCTTAATATATTTTGTTTATTGTAATTTAAAAATATATATTAAGTTACTTTATGTTTTTACCTAAATATGTTTATTTTTAAATATTCTTATTTACATTTTTTTTCAAATAAACATGTTACTTTATTTTTTTGACATAAATTTGTTTATTTACTTTATTTTAAAAAAATGAACATGCATATTAACTTTGTTTTTATTATAATGGAATGACTTAGCCCCCTACGTATAATAATATACAGACAATGTAGATATACTCCCCCGGGAATCAGAGAGTGCCAAGACACCGAGAGAGACAGACTCTCACCTTGTATTCCCTTTGTAAACGACCCTAAGTGAATGCCTTGTGTTATGATTATCTAAAGAAAGATATATCATTTGGCGAGTAATATTTAGGAGAAAAAAATTTTCTTTGTTAAGAAGAACTGAAAAGAAAAAAAAAGTGAAATTGAATTCAGGAACGTACATGGTCGAAGGAAAAAGCCCATTGAGCCTGAACGGAAGACAGAAATAAGTTCTAAAAATAAGTTCTGATAAAATAATTCAACCAACTGAAGACGAACATTTTAAAAAGAATACGGCACGAAAAGATAATCCATTTCAAATTTATTTTCTTCTAATAAGAAAAATAAATAAGGATAACTAAGACTGCAAAAAAAAAAAAAGAATATGTTCTTATGTTGCTGTGTATAATGTTGGTGGTCGGTTCATGTCGCTGCTGTATTTTCTTCTCCAAATTTTTTCTAATTGTTATGAAATCATATGTGCCTTTCATTGAATATATTTATTTTTGTACAATTAATTTTGTTGTTGTTTTATCCTGTGCTTAAAAATTTATATGGAGCAAGTAACTGAATTCACAAAAACCATACAGTTGGACCTGCAAACGCAAACAATTCCGAATTGAATATTTACAAGAACAACAATTAAAACAAAGTAAATTATTACAAACTATATTAATGAGGCAAGTAGAAAAAAGCTTGTCGGTTTACACTCGAAGGAATTTCAAACTCGCTATCAGAATTATTTTATGAACCAAGAAATGGTCTGACTTTTTCAGATAGAAGATATGAAAATATTTTTCTCAAAGATGTCAGTCGTGATATGACGAGGAAAAATTATTATTAGACTTAGTACTTCGGAAAATACCAAGTATACAGATTTCATTCTCCCAAAGAAACCTGAAGATATTTTTTGTAAAGAATCGATAGATATATTATCGAAAAATCTAAATATTGTGAGAAGGATTTTATTGCTTATGCAGTGAAAAGTCAATGCCCAATATGAGTTATTCAGGATAAAAGACCTCAAAGAAGATATGTTTAAATATTTAATATTTGTTTAGAGTTTAACAGTCGCTAAAGATAAAGAGATTCGTTCAAGGATATTATCAATCATGAATCTACACTGCGTATCAAATTATTAACGAGTTTACATTTTCTTAAATATTTAAGGAACGAGTGAATAAAAATCCATGAAACTTTGAAAAAGTGCTTACAATACGATTCAGCTACTCCAGTCAGAAAATTAAAGTATTTAAAGCCGTATTAGCGAAACTATGGTAGAAGATAGAAATACCTGTTGATTTCAGTGTGTCAAGTTATTAACGAGGTTTAGAAAAAAAAAACACAATATACTCATAACTTGTTTATTGAAATAATTTTCAAACATTAAATGAAGTAGGAAAAATGCTTAGAGCACAATAACTACATAGCAATTTCTACGTTGACATAATTAGTAGGGGATGTGCGATCTTTTTTTATGAATGATTTGTAAAAGACGTTGGTCTACAGAATTAGTCAAATTTTTTTATTTCGTCAACAGTTATTTCTCGGGATACCTTTTGGAGAGCATCCCACAACTCATCTTCGCTCTTAAATTTGCGTTCACTTGCATGATATTCTAATAGTAGCCCAGAGATCCCCAATTTTTGCAAATACTCTTTGCTTTTGTTTGCTGCATGCGAGGGAGCATTATCTTGCATACAAATAATGGTTCTTCTGAACGTCAACCTTTGTTTCTTCCGCCATGTTTCAAAGTGCTCCTTCAGAAAAGCTATCTAATCTATCATTTAGGACCAACCCCTTGCTCCAGCCATCTAAGCCATCAAGAATGACACGCACTTCATTCGTGAACAAAACTTTTGAAAAATCTGTTTTCATGTTGCCCTCTGCCCATTTCAATCGGCTTTGTATGTGATGTTGCTTTGATGGAGGATTTGTCACATGCTTAAAAACTTTGTCATTTCTTTTAGAAGGCGACATGAGTACTTTTTGATACATTCTTCAATCCGGCTTGGTCAAAGACATCTCGACTTGTTTATCCAGGATTCTTAACAACTTCACGTTTAATTTGGAGTAGAGAACGGCGTGAAACAACTTTAGATTTATCTTTATCAGCTATCTTACGTACCTTCGTAGGGTTCTTGACAGTTCTTCACAGTTTGATGGTACCTCCCTATCATTTCGATATTTCGAAAGTATCTTACCTTTTGCTAGCTGTTCTGTAATAGTACTCTTTTCAAAACTACTCAAACCACCTTTACGACCCATTTTATTGATGAAACAAACTGCCTTGTTAATAATTTGACACACCTCAAATAATGTGTATTCAGCAATTACGATGCCAAGTTGTTTATATATATTATTATGAATACGAAACTTATACAGTACGCGCAGATCAGCATTGCCAACGTTTCCAAGGCTTTTGATACGAAACTACCGGAAAGTTTCTAAAACTTGTAAAAAAAATGTTATCTCGTTAATAATTTGACACACAGTGTAGACACTGAGATAACTTTACAAAAAGTTACGGAAGAGTGTCAAAACCTGTTAAATTTAAAACAGGACAATACAAGCATTGAAGAAAAAATATTGCCAATGTATAAAGGGTTAAAAAACGGGTCCACTATGAAAAAGTACTGTAAAACATGTGGAGGAAAAATCACTTCACAAAAGAGTGTTACTTTAAAAAATAAAATATGCTATGAGACAGAAAGGTCATAAATAAACGGTATGCAAAAAGAAAAAAAAGACCAGAAGCCTGAAAGAATGAATACCATCGGATAAAAAAGGAACCCATGAATTGTAAGAAAAGAAAATATATTGATGTCAAAATTAATGGCTGGAAAATAAACTGTCTTCTGGATACTGGGAGTGATATATTCCTAACTGATGAAGTAACTTGGGAAAAAAAATTGGATATCTAAAGTTACAAAATGCAGAACAATTGCCAGAGGTGTTTCTGGAAATAGACTCAAATTCCAAGGTGAATTTTATACAAATGTGACACTGAATGACAATGCATTAAAGATTAAAATTTATGTCATACCAGGAAAAAAATCTAATTTATTTGGTATCGATTTGATGATACTATTCAATTTATGAGAGAAACCCATAAAATCGTTTTGTAGAAAAGTAAGTGTGGCAGGGATAGAAAATTCCAAACTACCGGAAAAATTTATTAAGGAATTAAAAAAAAAGGATATTAAAATGTATTTTTAGAGTAACTGGGTTGTTGCACTAACATTTGAACTGAAGGACAAAGCTAGACCGGTGTTCAAACCTAAAAGGAAGGTTTCATTCTCTTCACTGGAAACAATAGATGAAGAACTAAAGGGACTCGAAAAAATGGAGTAATTAAAAGGTGGACTACTCTGAGTTTGCATCACCCACAACATATGTAAAAATAAAATAAAATAAAAAGATCAGGGTATGTGCGGATTTCTCAACTTGACTAAATTATTGCTTAAAAAATCATAGCTATCCGCTCTGTGTACTCGAGGAAATTTGTTCTAAGTTAAATGGGGGAAAATTTCCCTAAAACCGAATTATCAGCGGCATATTTTCAGGTCAAAGTCCAGGAAGAGTGTTCAAAATACCTGAAAATAAATACCCATAAAAATATTTTTTGCCCTAAAACGGTTGGCTTTTGGGTTGAAAGTAGCCACAAATTTATTCCAACAAATTATGGATACCATGTTAGCAGGCTTAGATTTTGCAATGGCTAACTTAGACGACATTCTAATAAGAAGTAAGAATGTTGAAGAACATAAAATCCATATTCATGAGGTATTCGAGAGAATAGCAAACTACGGATTTAAAGTGGCTCCGAAAAATATGAATTTGGTATGGACAAAATTGAATATTTAGGAAAAGTAATTGATCGGAAATGTAAAAGATCTAACCCAAATAGGACAGAAGCAATTAGAGACATGCATAGACCGGACAATGTAGTGAAATTACAGTAATTCTTGGGTCTAGCAAACTACTATAATCCTTATATCCCAAATATGTATAATTAGGAGCACTGTTGAATGAATTATTTAAGAAGAATAAAAAATGGTACTGGACAAAAGAATGCGAGGAAACATTCCAAAAAAAATAATAAAAAAATGTTTGTTATCGGATCTAGCTTTGGCACATTACCATCTGAAGAAGGAGTTAATTATAGCAGCAGATGCGAGCGAATACTGTTTAGAAGCCGGGCTGCTACAAAGATTAGAAGATAGATCTACTAAATCAATTGCTCACGCCTCAAGAGATCTATTATCCACAGAAAGGAATTACAGCCAGATTGAGAAAGAAGGTCTGGCAATCGTGTACGCTATGAAAAAAAATAATAGATTCATCTATGGAAGATCATTTGTCTTGTAAACTGACCATAAACCAGTACTATCGATTTTTGGTTCAAATACTGCAAACAGATTGCAGCAATGGAGAATTGATTGCTCAACTACAATTTTAAAATGCGACCATTATAATCTAAGAAAATTGCACAGGCAGATGCTCTGTTCAAATTGATTCCAAATAAAACGAAATCCCCCGAAGAAACGGTTATAGCAGCACTAAAAAAAAGAAAACGAACTAATAGATATACTAATAAACAATGTTAGAGAACTACCTGTAACATTCAACGAAATAAAAAAATCAACGAAAATGGACGAATACATTAACAAAATAAAAAAAAAACATGTAACAAAACGAAAAGAAGAAATAAAGGCCTTCACAACTAAATACGGTGGGCATCAAACTTCATTAGTAAAAAAGGGTTGAAAGCTGAGCAAAGCATCGTTTACATACGATATATTTACAGCTGAAATTCAGCGGATTAGTATGAAAATAATCTATATATTAATACGATAGCGTGTGTTATTTTCTGTGTCATGCTTACATTCGGTCGTTTAATTGTTATGTATTTCCATTTCTTGTTATAAATAATTTTACCAAGAATTTGTCATAAGATTTGGTGTCGGTTTCTATCAGAGCTGATGGCACTTAAGTCATCTATTTTTTTTAATAAATAATTTTAACAAGAATTATTCATATGTTTTGGTTTTGGTTTCCATTATACTGATGGCACTTCAGTAATCTATTTTTCTTTTATAAATAATTTTATCAAGAATTCTTCATATGTTTTGGTTTCGGTTTCGATTATGGCTGAAAGAACCTGAGTTATATATATTTTTTTTTTCATGAGGTTTCATTTCGGTTTCGATTCAAGCTAATGCACCCAAGTCATATGGATATATTTTTTTATTTTTGAAATCACAACATAAAAATCGATAGCACATTTACTCTATGATAATATATACGCAATTTTTCAAGAATTAGAATATCATATTATATCGTACTTTACAACCGGGCTACGCCGGGCGTCCCTACTAGCTTAGCTAAATACTTTCGCAGTTGAAACCAAAAAGCTACAATGATATCAGAGCGTCTCCATTTACGCTGAACATCTAAAGAATTCCAATATTAATATATTACATATATGGAATTTCCACAGGTCCCGCTAGTAAACGAATTATTGCGTCTGTCTAAAATAATGCGACTGGAACTCCTCATCTTTCTGCTTTTTACGCCTCGGTATTTCCTATCGATGTCAGACAAAAACAGTGGAGCATACTTTCGCACATAAGCATAAGCTAATGCCTTCTAAAAGCGAAAAGACAAAGCTAGGTAAGGTGAACATCTTTAAGTCGAGCAGATTCCGACAGAATGCCGTAAAATGCCACCGTAATGACCAACCTGCTATCAAACGGATTATCGAGGAAGTGTTTTAGCGTATTCACATTCTCCAATTGCAGAATCGTACGTGGCAAAAGGTGAATAAGCCAGCCGTCCAATCATAATGCATTTTGACCCCTTAAAAATTAAATGGGCAACCTCCTCGATAGTCCCCATTTGGGAACTGTCAGACAGCAATAAACTAACTCCTCAAAAAGGGAAGGAAAGGTTTGAAAGATTTAATACTCTCAGACTATACAAGATTAATACCACAGTCCGACAGGAAAAAGACATCATAACGTTTCATTATTTCGGACTGATTGCCCAGAACGGATTCTCGATTCGTATGTTAGGATTCGCCTCCGTCGCATGTTCGATTTCAGGCTTTACATAATATCAAATACTTTTTAATCAATAAGAATACATGTAATGTTACCCATCACATTGTAGACTCTCTCGAAAAGGAGAATAGGAAAGAACTTCAACTCGCATTTTTGTTGTACAGCATTTATTATCCCATTCTCCCCTTATCGTTGTCACATCTCTCACATGACAGTTTTCTCAGAACGTGCTCTGGAGCGTCATTCATGCCTCTAATGTCATCTCGAACGTCATCTACATCTCTAACGTAATCGTCTTTTAAAAGTCTTTTTTCCTACCGATGACGTAATTTCGCATGCATTTTCATACACGTGTTACATGCAGATAATGTGTGAGTTTCGTTCTGATTAAGGGGCATTTGCTTATTTCCGTGCAAATATCAGCCGTTCTGTTTCTTCTAGGTCGTAAAGTTGATTCTGAAAAGAAAATTATGGTTTCATAATTTTCTTTTAGTTTCGAGAATTTAGACAAACAATACGCTTTTATGGTCGTAATAAGGCACGTTTAGACCATTTTCATAATTAGATTCAGTTGTCTGCTCACGTTCACCACAGAAACTTCTCAAGTTCTTGTATATGTTTAGTTTGTTACCTTTTCCAGTTGTAACTGGTTCTCAGTCGTATTCGATATTATGTTTGGCTTTTAACCTATCATTTCACTTTGATTTACCCACAGCGAAACATGTCTTCGCTCAGTCATGCATAAAGTCGCCAACATTCACCTTCCATATGTTACGAGAGTAAACTGATTAATTTAATGGTCAAAGGAAATAACTTCACAAAGTGTTTTGGTAGCCTGGGTAAATATCGATTCTCGTTATAATTAATTCAGTTTTATATTCTGCCGTTCAGAAAGAATTGATCATATAACATTCAAAAACTGAGAGTTTCTCCGTTAGTGTTTTAACGTAAAAAAAAAGCTTTGGTCTAGAAGGAGAGAGAGGCGAATCAGTGATAAAAAGAATAAGTCATTTCGTATGCATTTATTGATGAATTGGCTGGCATCGCCTCGTAAATGAGAAACACGCTCCTCTTCTTTGATAAACGCATTGTGCTTTTGATGGATCTGTCAAAAGCAATACGGCGAAGATGATTCATTTAACTAACAAATGAGGAACTTCATCTGACAAGCAACTCCTCACTACGTAGGAACAATGTTAATATAAACATACGCACGCGCACAAAAGCACGCACAATATATATTATTTATAGTATATATATATATATATATATATATATATATATATATATATATATACATACATATATATATATATATATATATATATATATATATACTATAAATATATATAAAACTCCTACTTGTGAGACATCGGCTTGGGTTATTGACTGGTTGGATGGCCGCGCCCCTTGTCGAGACGAAGTAGGTTCATTTCACAGTCGGATTTCGGCGCGGTTTGTTTGATCTGTGTTGGTTAATAGAAATTCTTGTGTGCGGGGCGTTTGCTCAGTTGGTAGAGTGCTTGCATCGTATGCAAGAGGCTTGGGTTTCGAATCCTGAGTTCGGATTTGTCTAAATATATGAGCCCAAATGAGGGCGAAACTCGAGTCTTGGACTTCCGGTTCATTGACTGTCATGGCTCTTGTGAGCTGCGACGTTGTTTGGCTGTGGAGTTTATTATATATATATATATATATGTATATATATATATATGAGGGGGCGATACATTTATTATTTCAAAAGGAATATTATTGACTAGATTTTATAGGTGTGATGAGGAAATCGCCGTGGAATTTCCAAACGGTTTCGCTAGTGTGTTTTCCCACACAAAAAAGCCGACTCGCTAAAAAGCGAAGGATTTTATTGTTTGTTACGTAAAACCATGTACAAGTAAAAAAAAAAGAAACATGTTGTTTCGACGGACTTTATTTCTTACAAGAAATATCGCGTAGAACAAATTAAATTTCCAAAAGTACTTTGTTCTTAACTGTTATGCTTCAAACAAAAGCATTGAGGTAAGAAAAGACTTGGATGGACATTTTGCTCGCGAAATAATATTGGGAAAACTGATTTTTTAAATTCAAGTGTAAGTTTGTTTCGTAAATTGAATTTGTTACGATGGACGCCGAGTTCAGAGAGTCTCTTTTGCAATTATTCAAATTTCAAACAGAACAAAATCTCGCCTTGCAACAAAGACAACTTGAAAGGGAAAAGAAATAAAAAAATTCAAGCAGAATTAAACCTCACTTTGTAAGTTGAAAGTAAAGAGAAATTTAAAAAAGAGCTGTTGCAACAACAGAAACATTTAAAAAAATCTTGATGAAAACACAGGAGGAACAAAAGAAAATTCTGGAAGCAACACAGTTAACGGAAGCAAACGAGAATCATAACGCATGGAACGTCATTGAAAACTTCAATTATAACCCAGAAGAAGATGCCACTTGTGCTAATTTCTATAGGAGATATGAAGATATTTTTGTATCGGATTGCGGTACATGGCGAGACGCTAAAAAAGTTGGGTATTTGCTGAGAAAATTAGGAACAGCCGAACATACAGAGTTCGTGAATTTTATTCTCCAAAAAAAAAAAAAAAAAAAGACCAGCGAGTTGAACTTTCAAGAGAGTAACGCTACTAAGAGAACTGTTTTCTACAAAAACATCTCTTTTTCACAGGACATATAAGTGTATTAATGTCACTAGAAGTGAGGAAGACGACTAAACTACTTATGCAAGTCTAGTAAGCAAGCATTGCGACGACGGTAACTGGAGGAATTATCATCAGATGATTTTAAATGTTTAATATTTGTGCAAGGGCTGGTTTTAAATAAAGACGCTGAAATCAAGCGTCGTGTTTTAAATAAACTTGAAAAAGAACCGAACGTAAAACTACAAAACTTAGCGGAAGACTGTGGATGGTTGTTGCGTTGAAACAGGGCAGTCGTGACATAGAGGAAAGCGGAGTATCGCACATTAAATAGATCCATCAGACGAAAAATTGACTTAAAAATAACCAGAGGAAAAAACAGGGAAAAGATCCACTTGGACCATGTTGGAGGTGTGGAGATAAACATTGGTACAATGAGTGTCTCTACAAATTCAAACAATGTGACATATGCTACCAGAAAGGACATAAGGCATCACATTGTAGAAAAAAATCTGGTAGAAAGAAGACATCCATTAAACTTACAAAAATCGAACCTGAAGAACGAAATATCCGGAAATATGTACAGGTTAAAATGTTTAAAAAGAAAGTAAGACTACAGCTTGATAGTGGGTCTGACATTTCCATTATTAATGTACATACATGGAAGAAGCTTGGGAGACCTGCTATGATTAAATCACATAAAACGGCGAGAAGCCTCAGTGGTGAAAAATCATTTTCGAAGGAGAATTATTGACGAATATTTCTTTTCAGAATAAGACCGAAAAAGCAAAACTTTTTTTCATGCGAAAATCAAATGACCTCTTCGGAACAGATCTGTTCGAAAAGTTTAGACTATGGGATCTGCCTTTAAGCTCTTTTTGCCAAAAGGTTGAAGATTCGAATGTGGAGGGAGTTAAAAAACTTAGGGAGTTAAAAAAGAAATTTCCAGACGTATTTTCAGGCGGTCTTGGAAGGTGCACTAAAGCAGTAGCAAAATTTTAAGTCAAAGCAAATGAACGGCCAGTGTTCAGAAAGAAAAGGAACGTTCCATACGCCGCTATAGAACAAATACACGATGAATTAGAAAGACTCCAAAACATGGGTGTCATTGAAAAAATGATCATAGTCAGTGGGATACACCAACAGTTTACATTAAAAAGAAGAGTAAAAAGATTCGGGTTTTTGTTGACTTCTCAACCGACTTAAACGGAATATTACAAGAGCATCATTATCCGCTTCTGAGCCCTGAAGAAATATTTGCGAAACTGAGTGGAGGGGAATGTTTTTCTAAAATCGACCTCAGTCATGCGTATTTGCAGTTCCAGTCGATGAGGAGTGTTCACAACTGCTATGTATCAATATCATAAGGGATTGTACAATTTTCAGCAAATTATAGACATTATGTTACTGGGTTGGATTTCACAGTAGGACACCTATATTGTATTGCAGGGAACTCATATTAAGAATGACGGCAGGGACATATATAACAATGATGAGGGAGGGAGACATTTATATATCAGTTCTTATATTTCTTGGGGCTTCATATAGATACTGAATGGAGGTATATACAAGTTTTAAGGATGAGGAGGAGAGATGCACATTCTTGGAAGGGTTACACAAAGTTCGTTATAAGATGATTAACACATTACATTTTGGGTGTTGAATAATGACACATGATAACAGTTTTTACAAAAACACAAAGATGATACTTTATTCATTAGACCGGTCGAATGGTGATGACGTCAGGAATTCAAATTCGAGATCTACATAGTTTACTGTTCCTTCTTTCGCTTCCAAAGCGTCAGCTGACCACTGACTGCCAACTGACTGACTCTTAACTCTCTCTCTCTCTCTGACCGACTAGCAGACTCAACTATTCTGATCTGACTAACTCTAGCTCCTATATTGAGAATCTCCCTTTTGATATGACGTCAGAAGTGTGTTTCCCAAACGTGATCAGTTCACGTTGCTATACACACGTTTGTCCAAAACACACTTCTGTAAACAAATAATCCTCTCCTAACCTATTTTTCAACCTAACCTATTTTTTAACAATATATTTTTAATTTGTATTGTTCATTCTTTTTAGCTGACATTTTTAATATTCACTTTTATAAAAGAATGAACAATCAATTTTTTTTACGCGTACATCCGACACAGACAAGGTTAGCAAGGGAAATTTGTATAGCTTGTCATAAACGTTCAGATAGGCAGCTGACGCCACTACACGCATGCAAGATAAAATTAGCTATCATCATTATCTAAATGACACTTAAAATTCACGATATCTTTTACTGAATATTATAAAAATACTGACAGGCTGTCCAGCGTTGCCCGGTCGTAAGATATTTTAAGTCATGCAGATTACGTATTTATTATTATAGCCACAATTCTCTATCGGTTATTATATTAAACAAAATATATAGTAGTGAGATCAAAACTAATATATATATATATATATATATATATATATATATATATATATATATATATATATATAACGTGGGTGTCATCAGCTAGAATCGAAGCCAAAACATACACGTTTTCACTCTCCTTCTTTAGTCTCTGAGTCACGTCCATCACCTGTCATCCCTTTTTTAAAAGATTAAAGCACTCGATCATCGAAGACAAGATCCCTAGATGTAAAAGATCTTTCTACTTCAGTAGTTTCTTCCTCAGAACCGCTAGACTCTGAAATTCCATTCCAAGTCCCTGATTGCCCAACTGTACTGACATGCAGAAGTTCAAGTGTAACGTGAACCGACATTTTGCTGCCCAAATCCCAACATAGTACCCCAGTAGTTGTTGCCCCCTACAACAAAGTGGCAATGTGCCTTGTTTGGGGTGAAAATGTAATAAAAAAAAATATTCAAAAGAGACAAAATACAGTACAGTATATAATGCACATGCATATAATCAAATAAAATTATGAATAACACTGTAAGGCAGGGGCAATTACAATAAATTAATTCCGAAAAAAACATGGTATTCAACTTTGTAACCTGAAAAAACCGTGTTCTAAAGATATCGTATTCCGGGGTCCTACTATATATATATATATATATATATATATATATATATATATATATATATATATATATATGACACAGTCGACCGATCGCCGAAGACAAGATGCAAGCAAGCAAGAAAGCAATCAAATTCACAGAGTTTTATAATTATATAGATTAGATAAATTTGGAAAAAGTTGGTGTCCTTATGCTTGAATTTACGTCGTGACAATAGTTGTAATGAAAATTACTTTGTGTTTAGCAATGGCCAAGGAAGTATTATTATTTATTTAAAACCAGGGGTTCGTTGTATTACTGACACTGCACCAATGTTTTTTTATTTTATGTATTTTAAGTAAATGTATGTTTAAATTATTGTTGTCCTATTATGTTCCTAATTGGCATGGCTTCCGGTCTAATCGGTTAGTTTTAGTTTGTCCAAGGGAAGTAATTGATCTATCTTATTAATTCTTTAACCTTTTGTCTTTCTTTTATTTTAGTTAAAGGGGGGTAACTCGTGATTCTTTGCTTTTCTATTATATTATATTTTATCTTTTATATTTCTTTATGTATATATATTTTTAATTTATTTTATATTTTTATACGCTTATATTTTAATTAATCAATCAGTATCCCATATGCTGTTATTTTATCTTTAAAATAGCTTATATAAGATTCCTTAGAACCATATACATAGTAACCAAAGATAAAATAAAATAACAGCATATGGGATACTTTACAATTAGAATTTATTGTTCGACTGAATACTCCAAAAAACAATTTACAAAGTCCTTGTTCTGCGGAGTTTCAAAGAATGCTATTCTTATTATTTTACTCATCAGAAAACATAAAGAAATCAGCAAATTATATTTGTAGCAATGCTAGAATTTGCTAGTTAAGGCATTAAGTGAAATCGCAATTTATTGTAGTAATAATTTGCCAAATAAAAAAGAAAAAATGAAAAAATATTGGATATGTAAAAAACTAATGTACAAAAAACCGCGCATAATATTTCAGTTTGAAAAAGAAGTTCAAAAGAACTATTTTGCATTTTAGATCAACTCTAGATGAGTTTCATTCAAACTGATATATTATGCGCAATTTGTTTTTATATTAGTTTTTTATATGTCCAATATTTTTTCATTTTTTCATTTTTCTTTTTTATTTGGCAATTTATAACTACAATAAATTGCGGTTTCACTTAATGCCGTAACTAGCGAATTGTAGCATTACTACAAATATAATTTGCTGATTTCTTTATGTCCTCTGATGAGAATAATAGCATTCTTTGAAACTCCGCGGAATAAGGACTTTGTAAATTGTTTTATTGGAGTATTCAGTAGAACAATAAATTTTGATTGTAAAGTTCAACTTACAGTTTTAATTTTCTTTCTCTTATAATAAGCTCTAATCTCTATTTCGTATTGAGATTTTTTAATTCGGTTGGGATTACTTTTTCTATATAATACTGGTATTTATATAAGTTTGAAGTTTACCATTGTGTATATCAGGTAAACACTACATCCTTTTGTTTTCATTGATTTTTATGTCCTTAATAGTTGAGCATTTTGATCCCATCCAATTATGTTCGACAAAGAATATCTCCCCCTCTCTGCAAAAAACATTCTCATCTCTTATAGAAACGCATAATCTTTAGATTCGTGAAGGCTTTAAATTCCTTCTTGAAAAATGTAAGATGGAAAGCTTACCATTACGATCTGAACATGAAGAATAACTTCAGGCCCAACACTGCTGATCAAGAACACCGGGAATCTCAAAATCACTCCTTCCCTATTAATTCCCAAGGGGAGCAGAAAAAGATTCAAAGAAGGACTGAAATCATACACCCCGCACACAATCCTTACCTTGACGGATTTGAAAACTATGATAGCCCTCGTAAGGAAGATTAAATTAAAAAAAACTAAAGCACCTTCCTAATCCTATTTCTAGAAAAATTAATAACTTTGCGCAAAAAGTAAAAACTAGACCCCATATTTTCGTCCCTGCTGACAAAACAACAACAAAAAAATACTACAAACTTCAATATCCTGAATACAAAAAAAGTTTCTATATAAAGAACTTAACAAGGTTTACAAAGTTGAACCTCCTATCATATTAGATAAGATCAATGCTGATGCAAAAAAAAACTTCTACAAATGATGAAAATTTATAACTATACGGAAATATTAACTCCAGGCACATCGAGATTCACGCTCAATGGCCAAAAACCTAACCTCCAAGATAACCCTACTATTAGGTTAATCTGTCCTTCTAGCTCTGATGTTGGTGTTGTCAGTAAAAAAATCCTAGATAGAATTATCAAATCAGTAATGAAAAAAGTAAGCTTACCTCTTTGGCAAAAGTCTCAATCAGTAATCAATTGGTTCACTAATCTCAAAGATAAAAATAATCTAAGTTTCATTGCAATTATTACCAATCAATTTCCCTATACTTTTAAACAAGGACCTCATATTTGCAAAAAACACTTATAATGAATAAATAAATAAATAAATAAATAAACAAATAAATAAACACATACATAATAAACAAATAAATAAATGAATGAACAAATAAACAAATAAATAAATAAACAAATAAATAAACAAATAAACAAACAAATAAATAAATAAATAAATAAACAAATGAATAAACAAATAAATAAATAAAAAAATCATAAATAAATAAATGAACAAATAAATAAACAAATAAAAAAACATATAAATAAACAAATAAATAAATAAAAAACAAATTAATAAATAAATAAATAAACAAATAAATAAATAAACAAATAAATAAATGAAAAACAAATAAATAAATGAATAAACAAATAAATAAATAGACAAATAAATTAACAAAAAATAAATAAAAACAAACAAATAAATAAACAAACAAATAAATAAATAAACAAATGAATAAACAAATAAATAAATAAAAACAAATTTATAAATAAATAAACAAATAAATAAATAAACAAATACATAATAAACAAATAAATAAATAAATGAACAAATAAACAAATAAATAAATAAACAAATAAATAAACAAATAAATAAATAAGCAATTTAATAAATAAACAAATAAATAAACAAATAAATAAACAAATAAATACATAAACAAATAAATGAATAAATAAGCAAATAAAAATAAACAACTCAAATAAATAAATAAACAAACCAACGAAACAAACAAATAAATCGGAATTTTTTCTTTTTATCCAAAGCCTTTATTACCGTTACTCTCCCCTCTTAACACCATCTCGGTCACAAAAGCACTCAGATTTAACAGACTTAGAAATTAGACTGATTCTTTTGGCCAGACTTTGACAATAAGCATTGGACCCGGAAGGACACCCGTGATAGTTTTGATATCCTCATCGGTCCTTCAGACTCGGCATACGTGTCAGATTTGGTCGGGATCTTCCTATTAAAGGAGCTTAAGATATATTTCAAGCAGATCCAGGGAGGTTATTAGAGATACAATGCCCTCCCCACTACAAGAGGCAGACCTAGAGAGTATAATAAAACTGTCAAAGATCTTCATAGTTTTTAAAAATAACTTTGGACTCTCCATAACAGTTGAACCTAACAAGAAAACAACTAACTTCTTAGACATATCACTTAATCTTTACTCTGAAACATACAGCCCATACCATAAGCCAAACCTCACACTATTATATTACATAAGTTTTCAAATCATCCTAATTCAATAATTAAATCCATAATACCTTCAGCGTTTACCAGAATCTCTAGACTTTCAGCTGATAAGAAGGCCTTTGATCAAAACTCCATGTTTTATAATAACGTCCTTAGAAATTTGGGTTATACGAAAAAGATAAAATATAACCATAAAAACCAAGAAACTAGCCGATTACCCTCAGTAATTACGCATAACATGTCCAGAACTAAAAGAAGTTATAAAGTTTCGAGTAATAGCAATAATAATGTTAACCATACTAACCACAAGAGCATTAACATAGACAGATCTTCTACTAGAAAAAGGACGAGGAGAAAGAATAATATTTGGTTTAATCCCCCTTTCAGCTCAAATGTAAAAACTAATATCCCCAAGGAATTCTTCAATATTGATGAAAATTCTTTTAGGTACCCGCATAGGTATAACACTTTGTTTAACAAAAATTTTATCAAGATATCATACGCTACAATGCCTAATTTAGCCCAGACAATCATAACCTCTATTAACAAGAAAATTAAAGATGCCCAAGCAATTCCCTTTCCCTTAGCCAAGAAAACCAAATGTAATTGTCAAAAAAAGAAGAATGTCCCCTCAATAATAACTGTATCCATAAAAATGTGATTTATTCATGTACTTTAACCGAGATACCATATAAATCCTTCCAAAGAAACACCACTAATCTTTCCTAACAACCAATCTTTGGTCAAACAAATGCCAATGAGCTTTAACATCCCCCTCCTCTAATAAGCTTGCTTAATAGCAGTACTAATAATATAAATAATGATAGTCCTTACAAAACAACTCCCATGATAATAACTTTGGAAACCATCCCAGTAATAACACCCTCACCCATTTACCCACTTCCTATCCTAACCTTAATAACAATCTAATATTAAATGCAAACAACAGTATCCACAATGAACCCAAAACATACACATACATCGGATCCACTTCTGCTTTCATAAAGCAGAGAATCTCTAACCACATATCATCTTTTAGCAATAAAAACACAAATAGTAACCAGGGAACTTCTCTGTCTACTTTAATTAAAAACCTTAAATCTAAGAATATTCGCTTCTCAATTAATTGGAGTATTATATGTAAATCGCAATCTTACACCCCTGGATCTAAATATTGTAACTTCTGCTTCTCTGAGGCAGTTAGGATAATAACGTCTCCTCAATCCAAAAATGTAATCAATACAAAGAGTGAGCTGATTTTCCAATGCAAACATAGGGCAAAATACAAGTATTGCAATTTTGAAATTACATAGTTCGTCTGTTAAAATTTAAAATATAAATACATTAGCAATTTTTTGTTTTTTACTACTATAGATTCTTATTATTGTAGTTTTTCCACCCATTCTACCGAACTTTATCATTTGGTCTTACCTAGTTTATTGTTTTTATCTTGAGAATTATAGAAATAATCAATACTGTTTTCAGCTGTTATTATATTGTTTTATTTTTTTACATAGATACTTACTCCTTAATTATACATATTTAAAAATAAATATTACTAAATTATATATATTAAAAGATAATTATTACTCCAAAATTATACATATTTCTCCGTATGTGTATAGGTTTATATTTATATATTTATGTATTTATTTATTTGGATATATATGCATGTATATATATGTACTTGTGTGTATATGTATATGCATGCATATATGTATATGTATATATATGTACGTATATGTATATATATTGTGTATATGTGTGTATATATATGTATATAACCATAACCATATAAATTTTTTTATATGTACATATATATTTATTTTTATTTTATATATATATATATATGTATATTTTATATATATATATTATATTTATTTTTATTTTTATATATATGGTTACATGTATATATATATGTATATGTATATATATTATGTAGTAGTGGTGTGGTGGTGGTGGGGTGTAGGAGTGGTAGCATTTGTTAAAATTTGTATACGTGTATATAATTATCCTTATGCATGCCTATTATGTGGATCTATCTATCTATCTATGTATATATATGCATATATATATATATGAAGGGGTTTATTTTATTTATTTTTATTATTATGTCTATTTAGATGTGTTTTATGCGTTGTATATATATGTATATATATGCATATACATATATATATGTGCGTATTGATGTGTATATATATGTATTTGTGTATTTTTTTGTCTACTTATGTATGTATAAATGTGGGTACGTACGTGTATATATGTTATGTGTATATGAATAAGTATTTATGTGTGTATGAGTGTGTGTATGTGTATGTATATGGTGTATATATGCATGTATATGTGTATGTATATGTATATTTACTTTTATCAATCTCGCTATATGTTTGACATAATCATCTGTGTCACTATCCTTGTTGCAGCTATTATAAACATATTTATTATCGCCATCTTTATTAGATTTTTATATACTTATTACTAAAATTTGTTACTATAATTACTAATTATTATTATTATTATTATTATTATTATTATTATTATTATTATTATTATTATTATTATCCATGATCATTGCCTATATTATTATTAGAATTATTTTGGATTTATTATTATTATTATTATTATTATTATTATTATTATTATTATTATTATTATTATTATTATTATTTTGTTACCTTTTGACAGCCTAATAAACTATGATTCTGCAACACTTAAAAAATTGTAGTCCAGCTGATTATGGTCGGGGGAAAGGGGGAAGTAAGAAAAAAGTTCAAATTTGTAGTATTCCTTTCTGAAGCCAATCCTGGGTCTCTCTCTTTCGAGTTGTTGGCCGGCGCCGACTCTCGCTGCCACACCCACGGTCTGCCAGCGGCCACCTAATTGCATCAGGGGATCACCATCTCTTTCAGCATATTCAGATACATTTTGGTGTTGACTTTCATTCTGACTTAGAAGATGTGAGGTGGCATAATGTGGCCCTCACTTGAAACCACACCAAAGACCATAACCGTGACCGGAAACTTCCTCATACTCGTTACTCGTGATAATCCAGCGTTGCATTTTGAGTGTGCTGGAAATTACCCTGTTGTCATAACTTTGATCTGTAGAGAGAATGAGTTGTACAGCAGCACATCTCCGATCTCGCCCGTTAAGCTTTGTGTCACTTTCAGATATGATACACAAATGGCCAACTCATAGGTGGTCTGCCACAAATCAAAGAAAACTGGAAATGGAATCATGTCGTCTTTTCTAGGGCGACACTTTTATCGTTCCCCTCTGTAATATTTCTCTTGCTTTACACATTTGAATATGAATCTAAAACCAGTTTCCTTAAAAATGTGTCTTTAAAACCGACTCGATCAAAATGGAACCCCTTAAAAGCGACCCCCGAAAATGCGTTGCTGTTTACGTTTTCTTTCTAATCTATTTCTCTTCCGACGACGTTCAAATTCTGCTAAACAGCGATCTTTATTTCACGTGAAATCCTGTTTTATTCAACCAATTTGGGTAAGACACCTTTATTATTTGCCCTATTTTAAATTTCAATCTATTCTGTATTCTTGGCGTTCGAAACTATTATCCTCATTTTTCTTGTTTGTCTTGCATAACAACATTATCATTTTTTATCAGTTCTTTCCCGGGGCCCAAATCCTGTGGGTGAGAACAGCTGATGGTCTACTCGTATTGCATATCTGATATTCTGCACAACCGCTTGTCCAGCACCCATCACTCCCTAACCCTAACTGAAACTTTCAATTAAATAAAATTAAATGACAGCTCAAGCAAAAGTTACGTTTAAACCAGAACCAAACTCAAAGAAAACCTACATGCCTCCTCCCTTGAGGCTTGCATTTACGAATACCCTCGGGCTCAGAACTAACTTAGATGATGTTGAATCATTTCTCCTTGTAAACACCTCGGATATCTTAGCATTAAGTGAAACTAACCTACACTCCTCCATTCCCTCTAACCACTTTAACATGCCTAGTTATCTCCGACTCGACTGTAATGACTCAGACAGACATATACATGGGCTTGGAATCTATATTCGTAACAACCCACCCCTCCGACTAGAGAAATAAAACTAGAATCAGACGACCAGACCTTTATGTGCTTCAGGCTAAATATGCAACATAATATTAGCTACTTGTATTTTCTCTATCGCTCTCCCTCAACCCAGGACTGTACCCTAATAAACAAAGTCTCTGACAGCATAGATATAGCACTCTCCCTCGATGCAAGCGCACAAGTATATGTTACATTTCCGACACGTTTCCCAGACCAGCAAGATCAATATGCCTCACTTCTAGATCTATTTCTGACAACAATTTCTGATGATTGTACACAGCCCAGGAATGCTGATCACGCTGTGATAATGGTAGAAATTACCCAACGCCCTAAAACTAAAGACTCACAACTCAAAACAACGAGGTATTACAAAAAGGCTGACTGGGAAGCCATCAGGGAACTCATCAGAGATGCCCCATGGCGAAATATATTTTCTCTTCCAGCGGAACAGTGTGCGAATGAGACCACTGAATGGTTCAAAACTGCAATTGAAGCACATGTTCCCACACGGAAATTCTATAGCAAACCCCACTCTCCCCAATGGTTTACTTATGCTTGTGCAGCTGTTATTGCTCAAAGGCAGCATGCTTTTTCGCAGATTCAACCGACATATTTGAGTCCTTAATTGATCAAGTCCTAGTCCAACACCTAACAGCTGCTAAACTCCTGACCGACAGACAATATTGATTTAGGCAAACCCGTTCAATAGCAGATATCTTAACTGTAGTCTCTGAATGTATATACGGTTCACTGGACAAAACAGGGGAAGGCAGAGCGGTAGCCCTTGATATATCTAAGACTTTTGCCAGGGTATGATCTTCTAAGAAATATTAGATCATATGGTATCACTGGAAGAATACATAATGTAATTAAATCCTTCTTAAGTAAGAGAAAAAATCCAAGTTGTCCTCCACGGTCGTACATATAAACAATATGATATAAATGCGGGAGTACCTCAGATGTCTATCCTGAGACCTTTATTATTCTTGATATTCATAAATGACCTCTCTGATATAATTGTTTCTGAGATGAGTATATTTGTCGATGCCACCACTCTCTATAACAGGCATGAGGGGAAAACAAATGAACACATATCTTAGGACATGGAAGAAACACTAGAGGATGGCCTCCAATCTGTAGTGGAATCGGTGCAGCACAATGGCGTAGCCCTTTTTCAGGGGGCTTCTACATTAATGAACTTTGTGCCTAACTTGATCTGCACTTGTGCAGTGCAAATGTGTTAAACGGGTGTTTATGATCTTGAAAATGTTCTGCTATAACTCGAGCTAAGAATGACAGTTTTTTTATAATATTGAACCAAGCCAAAACGATATAAGACCTTAGAAATTGAAAGGTCAAAGCCGGAGAACGCGTTATCAAGGCATTCGAAAACAAAACAATGTGTAATCTGTATAAATATATCTTCTCTCTTTTTATGTCCCTCTCTCGTTTTCACTCGTGCGCTCTCTCTCTCTTTCTTTCTCTATTTCTCCCATTCACTCCCTTTCTCTGTCTTTCTTCATTGAAAGAGAGAATTGAAATATGATTGTATTGTAAAATCAGTTGAGGCTTGCACCCTATACGCGGAGGACATAGTAGTTTGGTGTGCACACAATGGGTCAACTAAATATACTTCTTACTTCTTACTGTTAAATAAATTATATATTTTTTATAAAAATGAATTTGTTCGCTATTTATGTGTAAGCGTTCGATTTCAGCATGCCATTTCTGCCGACGATGCAAAGATGCCTGTAACGACACAATGAAGAAGGGATCCATGCCAGCCAGTTATATATGTTGTTGATGTTTCCAACATGTGCTTATCGCTATATATCGATGAATATCGTTTATTCCCCGGGGAGCTGGTTGCGTTCCCAAGAGGTTCCTCAACCAAGTAACCCTCCCGGGTAGGCGATAGTATCATAAACAGTCAATCAAGTTTTATCGTTCTCCCCTGTAATATTTTTTAAGTATGAATCTAAAACCAGTTTCCTTAAAAATGTTTCTTTAAAACCGACTCGATCAATTCGTAACAATCCCCCTCGACTAGAGAAATAAAACTAGAATCAGACGACCAGACCTTTATGTGCTTCAGGCTAAATATGCAACACAATATTAGTACTTGTATTTTCTCTAGCGCTCTCCCTCAACCCAGGACTGTACCTTAATGAACAAAGTCTCTGACAGCATAGATATAGCACTCTCCATCGATACTAGCGCACAAGTACATGTATTTGGTGACTTCAATGTCCACCATAGTAACTGGCTTGGATTCTCTAATTACACAGACGTAGCTGGTAGACAACACATAGCTTCTCCATATCCCAGTAAATGACAGAAACACTAGAGGATGACCTCCACTCTGTAGTGGAATAGGGACAAAAATGGATGGTCACATTCACTGCTGCCAAAACTAAGCTTGTTTCCTTCAATAACTACAAGAAACCTTCTCTACCACCAATAGCAATGACCAAGAATACATTACCTGGAAGTACTTCCTTTAAACTCCTCGGCCTAACGTTTACAGGGAACATGAACTGGAATAGGTACATTGAGAACATTGCCAAGGCTGCTGCAAGGGAGGTGAGCTCTCTCTACCTTGCTAGAAAATTACTTACACCTGAAAGTATCCTGTACCTCTATAAGGCCACCATTCGCCCATGTATATAGTACTGTTATCACATTTGGGCTGGTGCATCTGCTGCTTGTCTCTCACTCCTGGACAGGGTTCAGCCTCTGTCCCATCGACGAAATGTTGCATCTCTCTGCCTGTTCTACAAATACCTCCTCGACGTGACTACCCCGACAAACCCGACTAGCAACTAAGTTCTACCCCTTTATAGTAGAGATCCCTAGGTGTAAAAAAAGCCTTTTACTCCAATAGTTTCTTCCCCAGAACTGTAAGTCTTTGGAACTCCCTTCCGGAATTCTGCTTTCCCAACTGTACTGATATGCAGAAATTCAAATGCAATGTAAACAAGCATCTTATTGCTCATCTCCCTTCATAGTGCCCCTGCAAATTATGTCCCCGATAGTAGCCCTCTACTTCAAAGTGGCACTGTGCCTTGTTTGGGGTGAAAATTTAAATTTAAAAAATGTTCACAAATAAATGTCAAATGTTACATCACTTTCTTTCTAGGCAGAATAAGGTCTCGACGAAGACATTCATATTAAAGTCAAACCATTTATTTGAATAGTGCGCCGATTCTGTCAACTATCCGCTAAACATTTCATATAGGCTAACATTTGTTCTTCTGGACTTTCCGCTCGAAATCTTAATTTTTATTATATCAAAGTTAAATATAATTTGCTAACAACTAAATTTAATGTCCACTGCTCTCCCACATCGGGCAAATTAATCAGCTATCTGTAGCATATTGGGCGTGGGTGTATATAAACAATATTAACACTATGTTTTCTACATAAGATTAAATTAAGCAAAACTGAAGAAAATTCGTGAAAAAATTAGAATTAAAGCTACCTTTTAGAATTCGACAAGAAATCTAATAACATAAAGAGCATAAATTGATGAAATTTTCTCATGTTTTGAATCACGAACAAAAGCAATCGTGTTGACAACAGCTGCTTCTTATGGGGGATGAGTTGGGGTAAGACCCACGAGGAATAATGTGTGATTACTCTAAATTGTAAAATAAAAGTAAGAATGATTTTAAACTCAAAATTAATGTGATTTGTAATCATTTATAACTTACCGCTATGATTAAAATATTATGACGTTGCTGTTCAGAGAATAAAGATAATATAATATAAAACAGTGCATATATATATATATATATATATATATATATGTGTGTATATATATATATATATATATATATATATATATATATATATATATATATATATATATATATAACTATCATTGGTTCCCCGCACTTTTCTCAATAACTACCCTTGGATTTTTTTGAAATTTTGCGCAAACATTAAACATGATATGAGTAAAAAGTAACAGAACGGATTTTCCGGGAAAATTCCGCCCTCTCCTTGATGCCTTGGATTTTTATAAAACTATCTGAAAAGTTGTAACTAACTGATTTCTATATAATTTTGCTTGTCTATACTTCGCTATAACTATTGGGTGTGCCCCAGGGGTTCTTTTAGGGCTAATAGAAACACTCCATTTTTGGGACTATTTTACCATATTTGCCAAAATATTTTGTGTATGTCTATTTAGCAGTTTTGCATGGTGCTGAACTCATATTTAAATATGTTAAGGCCCTGGGGACTTTTGGGTTAAATGGGGGGGAGCAAATGATGGACTTAGTCATTTCTTTTTTGTATAGTGTTGAACTCAAATTTACTTATGTTAATGCCTAAAACTGTTGTTAAGGCCTAAAACTGCACCGTTTGTTTATTTTCATCAGGATTTGACGTGCCCTAGGGACTTTGGAGGCTAAATGGAGAGGGGGCAAATGATGAACTTAGTCATTTTTCATGCCTCGTTCACTGGGGGGACCATGCATGCTTCTTGCTTTTAATAATAATAATAATAATAATAATAATAATAATAATAATAGTTATAATTATTATACCAATGATATCCATGATGTCTCAAATACCGAACTCATAAAATAGATCTTATACAATGGCAGATTTTATGAGTGCAGTAAATTTATTACATCACAAAAAGCAGTCTGAAAATAAGAGAATGGCTGACGTTTTGTCTAGGGGGACAATTTATAATAAAAACAGAAAAAAAGACAAAACTACAATAAAACATTAAAATAATAATTGAAACTTCTTTTATTGTATATCTACATACTTTTATAGCCTACAATTTGTTATCTCTAAAGATGAGTATATTTATTACTTTGAAATGTCCGGATAGAAATGATTTACACTTTTCCAATGAACACCTAAAATAAACAAATCTTACTTGAATAATCTATATATATATATATATATATATATATATATATATATATATATATATGTATATATATATATATTTGTAAAAAAATATATGCATTAAAATATATACATAAATATATATTTATACTCACATAGATACACACATATACACAGACACGCAGCCGCATACACACATATGCATAAAAGATAAAAGATGAAGCCATGTTCAACAAATATATATATATATATATATATATATATATATATATATATATATATATATATATATTGCATGGTAGTTTATTCCGATATAGAACTTTTTTTATTGTTGATTCGTCTTTGTTCTTATGGCGGCTGAATCTTTCTGTGAAGAGCTGTCAGGTTTCATATATATTAGATAGTTCCAAATGTCATAACATTCGTTTATTTTTATCGGAAAAGTAAAACTCTCATCAAGATACCGTTTTATCTAATGTTTGTAATATTACTTTTGATGATGCGTCCAAATATTAAATGTCTCTATTTACTTCTTACAGAAGAAAGTTATGAACAAGTAACTTTTTGATATGAACCTAACGATATTGTTACCAGTGTTCGATACGTGAGATATTAGTGTGCTCACTAAACTATTTGAGTCTTATTTTATTTTAAATGGCAAGCGTTGAAATTCAACCCCCGCCGCATCACTGTCTTTTGTTCGCTGACCACCCTTCCCCCTTACTCAGTCTGTGTTGCTACTTGGTTATTTAGTATAGAAAGGCAAACGAAGACAGCTGATCTGAAAGATTTAGAATATATTTTGCTGAGAAATATTCACGTTTACAGTTAAAACATTACTTCTCTCTCAGAAGAACTTACCGAATTTTTAATTCTCATTACTTTTTTTTTACACAGGCATCACCACATTATCAATGGCAAGAGGCCACTTGAGGATAAGGGTTAAAAAGTGTGCAGTAGAAATTGGGCAATATAGTAATCAATTCGGTAAATTTGTTAACTTATATGGAACGGCTCATCAAGAACTTGTTTACGTTAGACTTGAAGACAACCATATTGTAGTCAGCCGAAAAGCAGGAAAACGGAAGACAATTCCACAGGCGTGCAGTTCTAAGAAAGAAGCTTTGTTCATTAATAGCTAACTAGTCAGTTCCATATACAAAGAGAATAACAAACAGACGTACTGGGGGTTACATTTCGTGTTATTAATCCTCTTGTTAAACATCCGTTCAGACAAGGCTTCCATCACGAACTCATGCTCAAAACTCTGCCAATTCGATATCGGTGACCTCAGTACTTCATGTCTCACAGCATTTCGTTGTGGCTAACCAACATTCGATTTAACCCAACAGGTTATCTCTGCCTGTCATTTTGCCTGAGAACTGATTTATTTTTGCAAGCTTTCGCCCACCCCTAAAAACGGGAAACTTATTGGAACAAAGGTGTATAACACTTTGCTATGTACTGTTCAACCAATTCAAGGATTCACACTAGATTATGTAATCGTCATTCGATATACGTGTGTCTTCAATGTGTTATATTAGTTTTTTTTTGAAAATATTCTGATATAAAAATGTTCTTGAAAATCTTTTAATGTTCATTCAAGAAGAACAGTAGAAAAGTCTAGCATTAGCACAAACACAACATTTACTATTAACACCAGCAATTCTTTTTAGACGAAGATACTAAAACGCGACGAGTGACTCCTCATGGGAAATATCTCTGTCGCTTTCTATCATTCCATGTCAGTTTTTCGAAAGGTCTGTACTTGGTCGCCTACACATGTTTCATATTTCTTATATTCATTTCAGTATTTTCTTAGCAAAAATGTTAATTAAAAAGTTCGTTTGAAAAACGTCATTTATTTTTATACAATTATCGCTTTGATTCAATCCAGAAAAAACACAACACTTCCCGCTGTAATTTATTTCAAAACTCTAACTATTTTATAAAGTGTAAAGCATTTTATTTTAATTCAAGAAAATGTTTAGACAATTGATATTTTATTTTGTGCTATTGTGTTAATTTAGCGTGTTTGTTTTGCCTTTAACAAAAAGTTACGCGAAACGTTAACATCTTTGAAAAAAAACTTATTGAATTGTCTCCCCATGTCTCCCCTGTTCTGAGTGAAAGTTTTCATAAATGATAATAAAAAATGTCCTAAAAATTAAAATGCACCAACGTTAAATTTTGTTATCTCTATAATCTAGAATAATATATTGAAATTAAATATATAGAGCCAGCGGCGTAAATAAGACACTATTTTCATGATTTACAATCTAGGAAAAAAATCCACTAAACTCTGTTAACTACTAGGAACGTATGGCGTCAGGAAGTTTGTCTAGTTGCACACAAATAGAAACATATGATACGTTGACAAAAAAAAAAAAAAAAAGAATAGAGAGCGCATAGGAAGAAACGAGTAATTTTACGATTCCAATATCAGTTTTCGAATCCAACCTAAGTCTAAACGATTTTTAACCCGATACGTCTTTCAGAAATTAACATAATATAATAACATGTAAACATTACATAAACAATGTTTATAAATAAGTTGACATTTTTGATAATATGAAAAACAAGGTTGGCATAAAAGGTATTCAGTAATAGTTAAAAGCTTATTATTTTTACTTAAATATAACTTCCCATGTTATCAATAAAATGCAATACGTAAATATATTCATTGTAATTACTTGCTCCCCAATGCAAATACTACGAAGAGTGTTTTGCTACAAAATTTCACAAAAATCCTTACTCAAAGAACACGTGTATAACGATGATACAAGATTATAGTCTAGCATAAAACATATGTTTCCTTGGCTTCTTCATAGCTTGACCGTGTCAACTTCAATACTGATGACTGCTGAAGGGGTAAACACTGGATTACAAGTTGTATTCAGCCGAAAGTAACAATGCAGACACATTCAATAACAGCACAAACACACACATATAGAATGTATATTTGAACACGCATGTGTGTGTTATTAGAGCTCACTCGCTAGCGTCCGGGTTTTGAATTAAAACCCATCTTTCAAGTTCAAAATTTCAGCTAAAAATAATTTTGTAAACTCGTCTGCTGTCTTACTCCCCTACACTTCGAATTGATCAACACCTATGTAGTCAGTTCCACAAATATATTTACTCTCGACCGTAAATCATAAAGTTCTATCATCTTTTCTTTCATTCCTAGATGATCACTCAAACTGGCTACCTTCCATTTTTTCTCAGTTTATCTCAATACTATTCCCTAAAAATTAACAACTAATTATCAGGGTGCCATTCCGTCTGGAGAGTTCAATGTGTTTGTTAGTCACTTATATTGCTTTCTCATCATTTTTGTATTGTGAGCATTAGCGTGGCTATCGAGAGTAAGAAGAAGGCCGATGCATATAACAGCGCAAAGTCACTTCCTAATTAAGTTGTAGGTATAGACAGCTTCCGTTATTCAACCACGTGGTCACGCTAATAGGCAAAAAATATGGCTACCTATTATCCATGGCTACCAATATGTGTTACCGATTGTCCGTGTATGGTCTAAAAAGAAAGAACAATTCTCCATTTGGATAATAATTATTATAATTGCACATTGGCATAATTTTAATCTAACAAAATATAGTAAGTGAACTAGTTTTTGAACCTTTAATTTCTATCGGAGAAAGTCGAATATTTCATTTTATTTATTTATTTATTACTGCAAAGAAAACAATTTTTATATAATATTTTTCAGTTCGTTCTTTTAATAATAAATAAAACTTTTCACTGAGTATTCCCAAATACAGTTAGCATTTTTCATGGCAGTTTTTTTTTTTTAAAGATCGGTGAATTTTCAATATTTTAGCACCGGGCGTAATTTATTTCTTTGAAATATATTTAAAACTTCAAGTTTTTGTTTTGATGACATCTTAACTGTAAATAATTTACATGACGGGGTTGTTTTACTATACACATAGATTTGAAAAAAGTTGTCAAAAAAAAAATATATAACAAATAAAATATATCGATAAACATTGTATGATTTTCGAAGCGATTCACATTTTAAAGTAAGTAAAACCACTAAAAACCTTTCCAGATAGATATCAGAGGAACTTATCTTGCCTTTGATAACATTTATTTGTTATATATTTGTTTTTGATAATTTTTTCGAATCTATGTGTACAGTAATACAAACCCAAAATTTAATTTAACTTGAAAATAATATTTAAAATACACGTTCGTACACTGCACAAGCACCCTTATTATTATTATTATTATTATCATAATTATATCGGCTGGCGCCACTCCAACTTGCCGTGAAGGGTTAGGGAGGATGGGAAGACCGAGATGAGAGAGTAATAACCAAATCTCCACTGGAAGTGTGCAGTTCAAATCTGGTACCTTGGGGAGACATTTTGTCACCAAACCCCAGGAAACACCAATGGCGGATGCCAACGAGAAATCAGTGACAACGGCTTTTGCGATAACATGCAATCACTACCCAAGTGGTCAAGAGGTGGAGAACACTGGAAATATGGGGAGAATTGTTGTCACTTGGTCTCCAGGGAACATCACAGTGAGCGATCATTGATGATGGCCTGTGAGACAACTAATACGCTCCACATTTTGATGAAAAACATGGGGAAAAAATGGACATAGAAGAACAGAAAACCAACACTTTAAATATAATTTTTGTATTTAAAGTAATAGTTATTTAAATATTTCAACACATAATCTTGTGGGCAAAATCTAGCTTCCCAATAAAGGTTACTCTGAATAGGAAAAAAATTGTCTCAGTCATGAAAGATTCCTCCTCCACCGACCGAGGATAGAAAAGGTAAAATGTAGCATCAAAACAGATACTACATTGGGATATTGTTCCGAAGGCAAAAAGATATCTGTGTTTAATGTTTCTTTAATTGTTTGTTTCCTAAATTCACAATTCAGTTTTATCAGTATTACATTGTATATTGCTTTAAAATTACTTAATTTTACATAGATAATATTTATATTTTATCTGTAAATATGAAAGCGAAAAAATGTGTATGTATATACATACACATTTTTTCGCTTTTATATTTCGCTTTTTGTGTATGTCTGTAAAAGGCTTTTTTTCCGAAAAGCGGTCGGTCGGCTCACAACTTCTTTAAACTTTTTATATCACATATAAATCATAATATCTACGAGTTAACAACGGAGGTCTCCTGTCTATTTAATTTTCTCCACTTCGAAAAGATAAATATTCAACATTTTTTGCTCGCCGCATGTGGATTAGGCTTTTTTGAATAATAAGAGTGAACTAATTCTGGCGGTATTTTTTTTCGGTCGCAATCGCTGGAAATGTCCGAAAGCAATTAGATTTGATCAATGTGGAAATATTTTCCTTAAATCAGACAATTGCTATTCAATTTGGACAATCCCCTTTTTATGAGGAGCTGCCCCCCACATCTTGGGAAAATAAAAATAAAAAAAGCGTTCTCGCAGTAAATGAAATACTACCCCGAAGTCAAAGTTGACCTCATTAAGTCATTAAAACAGGCACCTGCCAATTCTAAATACTTAAATAAATTCAAACGTGTTTCCGTTAGTATTTCGTGGTGGCCCAATCGTTAACGTCGCACGTTTTTTTTTTCACACTTTAATTTCCAACTTTTCCTCAAGGGTTTGGGTTCGATCCTCATACTTACCTACCAAAACTTTTTTAAAAATTTTACCCCCCCCCGGAGTTTTGATTTACCCAAAACCACACACACCACCAAACACCAAGGCAACGCCGGGTACTCCCCACTAGTATTGAATAAAGTTCAGTTTCAGTATTAATCTAACTGTGTTCCTTTTTCTTTATAAAAAAAGTTTATTGCTCTTTTTCAAATGGCCCTTATATATTATTGACGGTCTGACAGTTTGACAGTCTGAAAAATCTTACCTACATTGCTTGCAGACATTTTCCAGTTAACAGGCCTTCTTCTTACTCTCGGTGACCGTGGCAATATTCTAACCATCATTTTGATTGGATTCTGACTGTAATTAGCTATAAAGCTGTAAAAGCTAGGTAAAGGATCACATTTATTTACCTAGGTCGTGTATAAACACCGTTCAATGGGACTGAAGCCACATTAGATAATGTAAAAATCACCCCTTCTCATATCTGTGATATCATAAAAAACTTAGACACATCAAAGGCGTGTGGGCCTGATCTCCTTCCTGCAATAATAATTAAGAAATGTTCAGCCAAGTTACCCCCATACTTTCTAAGCTCTACAATAAATGTCTTGCTGAATCTTGCTTCCCTAATAGCTGGAAGACGGACTTCGTGGTACCAGTGTACAAGAGGTCTGGCGAAAGAACAGATCCTCTTAATTATCGGCCCATTAGTCTCCTCCCACTCCTCGCTAAAATCTTTGAGACCTTAATTAATCAAGCACTCTGAATGCATTTATTATGTACTGGATAAGGCGGGCGAAGCCAGGGTCGTAGCCCTTGATATATCCAAAGCCTTTGACAAAGTCTGATATAAAGGGCTGCTAATGAAAATTAAATCGTACGGTATAACTGGACGTTTATTAAACATAATTAGATCCTTCTTAGACAATAGAAGCATACAGATTGTCACCGACGGACGTACATCCAAGGAGCATAACATTAATGCCGGAGTGCCTCAGGTGTCGATCCTCGGACCATTATTATTCCTGATATTCATAAATGACCCCCCTGATAATATTAGGTCTGAGATGGGTATATTTGCTGATGATACAATGCTCTATAATATTAATGAGAGGAGAACAGATGTACATAAATTTAAGACAATGGCAGCGTTGTTAGAGAATAACCTCCAGACTATAGGGGAATGGGGCCGTAAATGGATGGTAACATTTAATGCTAGTAAAACTAAACTGATCTCCTTTAATAATTACAAAACGCCTCTCCAACCGCCTATATCCATGACAAATTGCGCCCTACATGAGAATTCTACCTTCAAACTCCTCGGCCGAATATTTGCGGGCAATATGAACTGGAATAAATACATAAAGGACATTGCAAAGGCTGCTATCGAGCTAGAAGACTACTCACACCTGAGAGTATCCTGTACCTTTACAAGGCTATGATTCCCCCATACATGGAGTATTGTTGCCACATCTGGGCTGGTGTATCTAGCACTAGTCTCTTCTTTAGAAAGGGCCCAAGAAAGAGTTGTCAATCTAATCGGTCCCACTTTATCAACAAAGCTCCAGTCCATGTCCCATCGCCGCAATGTTGCATCACTGTGTCTGCTTTACAAATATTTTAATGGAATGTGTTCTGATGAACTTGTTTCACTTGTAACCCCTCACCATACATATCCCCGAAAACCCTGCTTAGCAATAAGATCTTACCCCTTCACTGTTGATGTTCTTAAATGCCAGAAAGCTTTCTATTCTATTAGTATATTTCCTCGAACAGCTAGACTTTAGAATTCCTTTCCTGCTGTCTGCTTCCCTAGCTGTACTGATATGCAGAAGTTTAAATGTAACATGAACAAATATCTTGTTAATCTTTGCTAGACATGGCCCCAAAGAGTAGCTCCTTACGTCCTAGTAGTGATATGCTTTGTAAGGGGTGAACATGAGTAAAAAAAATGGGTTAATATAAATTATAAGAGTTTAAAAAATTAAGAGAATTGTTATGCAAAACTTTCAGTTACAAACACACACTACCATTATAGTTAGATGGATATTTTACTATAGACACAATTTTGAAAAGAGAACGAAATCTGACAGCAATAAAAGAAATCCAACTGACATAAAAACATAACATTTATAAGAAGAAAACATAACTATTTATGAGAATGACATAAAACATAACTATTTATAAGAATGACATAAAACATAACTATTTATAAGAATGACATAAAACATTATTATTTATAAGAATGACATAAAATATAACTATTTATAAGAATGACATAAAACATAACTATTTATAAGAATGACATAAAATATAACTATTTATAAGAATGACATAAAACATAACTATTTATAAGAATGACATAAAACATAACTATTTATAAGAATTACATAAAATATAACTATTTATAAGAATGACATAAAATATAACTATTTATAAGAATGACATAAAACATAACTATTTATAAGAATGACATAAAATATAACTATTTATAAGAATGACATAAAACATAACTATTTATAAGAATGACATAAAACATAACTATTTATAAGAATTACATAAAATATAACTATTTATAAGAATGACATAAAATATAACTATTTATAAGAATGACATAAAACATAACTATTTATAAGAATGACATAAAACATAACTATTTATAAGAATGACATAAAACATAATTATTTATAAGAATAAATAGGAAGAAACATATTTTAATAAGCGATGTGATTGTATGCTGAAATATTGATTGATCTGCTACGCGAATCTCACAGATACAAATTGACGATAGCATTTCAAATCTGTATAAATTGCATCGATTGCTTTTTTAATTTGGTGGAATAATATTCGAGCGATAAAGTTGTGCATTTCGAACAATTAGATCGGCCAATTTAAATGTGCAGCCAGTATTGGCATAAAAATGTGGATGTGTTCAATTGTTGTATTTTATCACTTCAAATATTTAATTACATTATTACAATAAACGCGACACACAAATGTTCTAAATTTTCAGATTTACGAGGGGAAGTGGGCTACATTTTCATATTTAAATTTTAATATCTAAATTTTAATATCCGGCTTTCGAAATAAAACATCGTAATACAATTTCCATACTGAACAATTATCATTTCTTTCAAATATTTGTGAAAAGAAAATAATAAAAAATATAAAAGAAAACACAAGTTTCTGAATGGGTTCATGCTCGACTGAGATTAAATCGTTGGTTCTTTATGCAAGGCATTCACAACAAGAACTCGTTTTTCAGTACAACAAAAATACTTTTCTTTCCATCCACATATCTAGCTTGAGGCGGAAATCCTATAGAGCTTCTTTTCAAGAGCTTCCCTCCTGTGGAACACATAACCTTAAGACTGTCTCCCTACTGATTACAACTTAGTCGTCTTCAAGTCTTGCTATAAACCATGCGGACCGTATTGGTATTTTAGGTAATTTTGAACACAAAGTCTACGAGGGGTTAAAGAGAAATGTGCTGATGAAGTTTATTCCTTGGACAAAATAGTTTTGCACAACTTTTATGTCCTTTTACAGTTGCGTTCTCAACAGATGAGGAGAAATCGAAGATACTTCTTCGGATTGCCTTTGTTGCCATCGCGCACTCTCTCAGATCACAACCACCGTAAAGCAGGCCTGATCACTGAAAAATAACGTTATGCCTGAGGTAAGCTAGATTTGTCGAACAGTCTGACTATCTATTATGAATAAAAGCTTTTTTTTTTTAAAAAAAATGAAAAAACTTTAAAAAAAGTATTGAAAAAGAGTAAAATAAAGAACATGCTTTATTCGTAAACTAAACTTATTAAATATTAAATGAAAGAAACACAAGAATTAATTAAAAAGGAAAAGTTGTCGTCTTTCTGCGTTAAAATGGAACCGAGCGCGGGCACTCGTATGCAAATATCGAGCCGTGTACGAGACGACGCCACGACAAGGAAAAATGAAAGGCTTTTAAAACAGAAGCGATCATGATAGAGACGTTGGTGACGTCAAGGGTGTAACGAGAAGTCACGCGTAGCGGGAGAATGAAGAAATATATGTCGTTGTTACAAAAATACGTAGTTAAGCTATTACTTGTCCTGTGTTCCTTGTGACGTAGACTGCATACAACGTTTGGGTCCCGTGTGTAAACGTAAGTAAAGTTACAAAAGTAAATAAAAATTTCTTTGATTAATTAATTTTAAAACCTTAAATTCGTTAAACGAGTATTTACTTAAAAATTGCTTTTAAAAAGTTAAAAAAAAACACAATTGGATTTATACTGTAACTGAATTTTATCAATATATAAAAAACAAGTATTATGCATATAAAATTATGTGTTTGAAGTAATTTTAATTTTTCTGACCAAAAATTCACTTTTCTAATATCCTAATATGAAAATATCCAGTTAAAATAAAAATAGTTCACATAATTTTGGTGTCTTATCAAGAAAAGTATTGTAAAAAAACTCATTTAAATTTATTTTCAAACGGGTACATTCTTAACTTAAAATTAAATGTGACGTGTAAATTCACTTGTTACAAATACAAAACTTCACTACAGAATTTTCACAACACAAATACTCCATTTTATGTACTCGTGACGAATTGATTCGTAAAATGATTCGTGACTTTTCGGAAAATAAAATACAGTCACTGTTGGACCAATTTTATAAACCACTCGGCAATTTCTTTGAGAAATTAAACAGAAAAGTACCATTTTTCGTAATAGGCACGAGAGAAAAACCGATGTACACATATCAAAGGTAATCGCCATAGTCTTAAAAAATTACCTCCGGTCTGTAGTGGAGTAGCACCATAAGTGGATAGTAACATTCTATGCTAGTAAGACTAAGTTGCTTTGCTTTAACAATTACAAGAAACTTTCTCAACCGACCGATGGCCATGACTAATAACAACCTTTCTAAAAATTCTCCTCTGCTTAACATTCACAGGCAACATGAACTGGAGCAAATACACTGAGGACATTGCAAGGGATGCTGTGAAGAATGTGAGTTTCCTCTACCGTACTAGAAAATTATTCACACCCGAGAGTATCCTGTCCCTTTACAAAGCCACCATTCATTCAAGCATGTAGTAGTGTTCCATATCTGGGCTGGTGCATCTACCACTAGTGTTTCCCTCTTGGACAAGATCTAAAAAAGAGTCTCTAATTTAATAAGTCCCGCACTGCTAACCAATCTCCAACCCCTGTCCCATCGACGCAATTTTGTATCTCTGTGCCTGTTTTATCAGTATTTTAATGGAACATGCTCTGATGAAATTGTTGCACTGTAGAGGTCCCTAGATACGGGATAGCCTTTTATTTTAATTATTTCCTCCCTCAGACTACTAGATTTTGGAATTCCTTCCCTGTTACCTGATTTCCAGACTATACTGACGTGCAAAAATTTAAATGACATTTCCCCCATTTCTCCTAAACATGGTCCTGAATTACGATTATTACAACGAAATGGAAATTGTTTTGGGTGAACATCAGTAAAAAAAAATCAATTCCGTGGTTTTACTTTATTCTGCAATGTAAGCAGGTCAAGTGACTTTAATTGAAACCGCTTTCCATCATGAACTAAAATGTTACAAGATATTTTCTAATAGTGATTCTTCCTTTTTTCAACGGAATCAATACCTTGCACACCTTAAAATATAAAGACCATAAACTTGACCTCTAGTTTACTCATAAAGTACGAGGGAAGGAAATGGTGAATTATTTTTTCGTTTCCTTTCTCACAATGACGCAAACACTCCCGGTTTTTTTTTTGTTGAGAAGTTACAAATAACGTTCCAAATTGTCGAAACATTGTTTTTGATCGATTGTTAATAAATGCGGCACCCACTTTCTTCTTTACAAATGTTCATGCAAAATAGCGAATACACTGCTTTCTGACATCTTAAACTCTTTTGCTATCACAAATTCAATTTACAAATTGACCAAAATGTGTTGGTAAACTTACATACAACTGCTTAACAGTTGAAGTTCGGATAACATTTACCAAGTCATTGTCTTGCTTGAAGATTATTTTTCTATTCAAAGAATGTTTTATTTGCACTTCAAATTCTGACTGTCAATGTCTTGAAAATGTGCTGAGATAAATGTAATTTTAAACTAATAATCCGACTTAAAGGTTAGTGCTTTATAAAAGTTATACAAAAGTTTCATTAGTGTCGCCAGCTAATTGTCAGTACCAGTTATATGCTATTTATAATTGGGTATATATATATATATATATATATATATATATATATATATATATATATATATATATATATATATATATAAATACTTATTCCTTGCTTGTCTGTCTATATATAAATAAACAAATTAACAACGTTTTTCTCAAAACAGGTTACAGTAGATACACATGATTAATTATTTATAAAAGTCAATAGATCTTAGAATCGAGAAAATATATACGTCAAAATATTCACCCTTTCAATAAAAGACGAATGATCAAATATAATCAACTCTGAGCAAAACAAATAAAAAAGTGATATAAGTTCACTAATAACATGCGTAGTTAAGGTAAAACATTCATTCCTCACAAAAATGACTTGAAAAGAAAATTACTTTCAAATTATTCAGCCCCACAAAAATTAATATTGGTAAATTCAGTAAATAAATATTTAAAAATATATTAAACCAAACAGCACTAACGTACAAAGCAATACAAACACACAACAAATTATACTTTCAGATAGTTTAATATCAAATACTTCAAAGAATAATATATAAATGAAAATCAAACATAACAAACAAAAAATACAAACATAACAAAACATTATGGGAAATATAAAGAATAATTTTTTTTATTACATTTTCACCCCAAACAAGGCACATTGCCACTTTGGTGTAGGGGTCTACTATCAGGGCCAACAACGACCGGGGTACTATGTAGGGATTTGGACAGCAAGATGTTAGTTCACGTTACACTTGAACTTCTGCACGTCAGTACTGTTGGGGAAGCAGGGACCTGGAATGGAATTCCAAAGTCTGGCGGTTCTGGGGAAGAAACTACTGGAGTAGAAAGATTTTTTACATCTAGGGATCTCTACAGTATGGGGTGGGATTTAGCAGCATGTCGGGTTTGTCGAGGGTGCTCACGTCGTGGGGGCACAAGTGATTGCAGTTCGCCAGAGCATTCACCATTAAAATACTTGTAGAATAGGCAGAGGGATGCAACATTTCGTCGATGGGACAGAGGCTGAAGTTTAGATGCCAGTTCAGGGCCTATCAGGTTTGCGACTCTCTTTTGAATCCTGTCAAGGAGGAGAGACTAGTAACAGATGTACCAGCCCAAATGTGACAGCAATACTCCATACATGGGCGAATGGTGGCCTTATAGAGGTACAGGATACTTTCGGGTGTTAGTAGTTGTCTAGCACGGTAGAGAGAGCCCACCTTTCTTGCAGCGGCCCTGGCAATGCTTTCAATGTAATTGTTCCAACTCATGTTTCCTGTGAACGTTAGGTCAAGGAGATGTGATTATAATAAATTACGACGGAATTTAATTATGTAATTAAGAAGGATAAATAAATTCTCTTCATATTTACAGGAACCATGCTGAGAGTCTTTCAATGTAACCAAGCAATGTAATGTAAATAAAAACAATACATGATACAAATTTCAAACGTTTGCCTTGATATAATGATAAAATTGAAATTTAAGAAATACATTTTTAATCGAAATTTTTATTCTACTTTAGATATAAGGAAACAAATTCCAGTAATATGGAAACATTTGATTTAAGCATCAATAATACCGAACTATTTTAAAAAGCTGATATAATGAGTCAATGCGTTTTGACTTGTTTGTTTTATAATCGTTCAGCACTATCATTGTGTTCAACAGATGCATAGAATTTTATTGCAACACAAACAAGTTCGCTCTGAAAAACAAACAAATATTTATTGAAACACAGGTATGTAACAATAAAAAAGAAAAAAAGTTGCGTTATTTTTGCCGTGGAAGAAATACACGTTTATTAAATGTACTCGTGCCTCTGAGAGGATGTCGAATTGATGATGTTCTGAGATTGATTTTGTTTTCATCATTATTTCGATAAGTTGCTGAATTCGCTCAATAACCTCTAAATGGTTCTTTTATTGAAAAAAAAATGCACTTGAGGCGATTATTTCGATTAACAACCGAATTGCCACTTGTTGAACTTTTTCACTATTTTAGGTTAAAAGATAAATTGAAAATTAATTAAAACGTACTAAGAAAGAAATATGAAAAGAAAACAAATAAGAACAATAAAATAATACGTATCAAATATAGTATTAAAAGATAAAAATATTTCCTAACATTTCACGTAAAAATAATTGTAAAATCACATAAAATTATTTATTGAACAAAAACATCATCATTAATAACAGTAGCAAACAAATCAGTGGATGCAGTTACGAGGATGATTTTCTGCATCTGTAACCTCCATTCCTTTTGTATTTTCTGGGCCAAACAATTCTCGAATTTATAGGTAACGGCTGAGACTACAGCTCCGAGTGCCGTGAACAAAAACCTGCAATATTGTATATCGAAAAGCTACGCCTAGTCAGGCTGGCATTATGATAATTATGGCAACAATAACAGTAACAACAATAATAAGAATCCATATGGCGGTGGCAACATATTAGTACCATGCCATTTGAAACACCGGTTCCTGTCAGGATATGTTTAACATTAAGAGGTATTAGAGTCAGAAAGCTCTGATAAACTCTAATAAAATTCACGAGGGATCGGCATAGAATTCGTTATCCTCTGGTTGTCCCTGCGTCAATGTGACACAAGTCAAACAGTGTCCGGCTCTAAACCGCAAATCAATTGGGCGAGATGGCAACGTTACTTTTGCACTATTTCTTTTGTTTGTTTTGAGTCACACATTCCCCAACTTCGCATCCAACTGCTGAACATTGTTGTTTCTGGTGTAGGAGATATAAAACTGCAGGCCTATGTATCTATGAATAGCTAAATCAAATAAGGAGGTGTTTATGCACATCAGACCTATTTGTGAGACATGATCTTCTCAGGCTATGTGCAAAAAGCATTTTTCAAGATTTCCTTTGCTCACAATGCAAAACAATCGAAAACTATATCCGTAACTGGACACGTTGTCATTAGTTGGATTTTTATCTGTAAGATCTGTATTAATACCAATGGCATTATTGTTTCTCAAATTCGATTCTAAAACAAGGTATTTCTATGATTTCGTAACAATCAAAATCATGAATTCAAATACTTGGGGTTAAAACATAAAAAATACGATTAGAAATGTGTTTTACGTTCTGGAATTTTGAGTGGCATTAGTAGCTTTGAATATACCAGATCATAATGAACATATATAACAAATTGGAACCCTACAATTAGCTATCGAGTAGGTTAGCTAGCTTAGTTATGATTGTATATACTCGGTATGCAACACATACAGCAAATCTTCAATCCGTATAAACAATATTCTTAAGAATCACCCGTCGCACATTTAGAGGAATTCACGTAAAATTTGGTGATGGTAAATGTAATTAATATTTAATTAATATTGATCACCGACCATAATCACGTTCACACATTGTCTCATGCAAGATCACCGAAGTTAAGCAGCGTTGAGCCTTAAAATTACTTGCGCAGCTACCGTTGTCTCTTGAGACTAAACGGCATCATCATCATCATCATCATCATCATCATCATCATCATCATCATCATCATCATCATCGTCGTCGCCGCCGCCGCCGTCGTCGTCGTCGTCGTCGTCGTCGTCGTCGTCGTCGTCGTCGTCATTTCATGATTCCAAGGTAGTTATAAAAAATAATAATCGTATTTTAAAAACAACAGTTTAATTCTTCAAAAGACGATCATTTTATTCGAAAACGAATATCCTTTCACATGTTTTATAAATAATCATCTACATGATACATTTAAAGATTTTTAGGAAAGTAATAATGAAACGATGTTGCGTAGCGGGGACAAAGCATTCATATAACGGGGACGACGATGAGACAATTATAATGATTACAAATAGTCCATATTTATAACATGTAGAAGATGCGAATTCATTATTGAGGGGATTCAGTTAACTTTGGAAAGGCGTTTCATAGAAAGTTCTTTTACAACTACGATAGACAAAAACACATTACCTTTCAGGTTGATAGATGACAACAAAGAGAAAAGTTTACAAAAAACATGATGACATTCCACCAGCTGGCTGATATGATGATTTGAAATTCAATTACCTTTCAAGGTTACATTTTCTTGTTTCCCTTTCTGGTCACTTCCAAAAGGGTTTCAGATAACCCCACTGTTGTCTCACTACTCTGAACTAATTCCCGACCTCGACTCTGCCCAAACTCTCTGAATATATTGTAAATGATCTTTCTTTGTGATGTCAAAACGTGCTTCAGCCACCTGAATGTTTTCTCACGTGGATTTACATGCACATATGTCCCACACATCTTTTTCAACCCAAAGAAATTTCTTAAATTGAATTGTACATTCTCCTAACTTTGACATAATATATTTAGTGATTTTAAAACACAACGGACACTTGCTATACATTCTTAAGATTGCAATATGCATTCACTTTTAACTTTTGAATACAGGGTTCGATTCTAGCATTTCCCTAGTAATAATAAATATTATTTTAAATGTTATTTACGTTTTCCTTTAATTACTGGAATCTGTTCTCTTCCATATATAACAGTAATACAAATGTCAACACTATGTGAACGGCCATTTTCCATCAGAAAAAAAATCGGTACGACTTTTCTAGGGGTGGTGGTTTCGTTTTCGAAATTTTGAAAACTATCAGAAAAACATCAATTTTACTGATTCTCGCAGTATGAAATAAACTGGTCAATTAATAAAATAAAATGCGCATCAAGTGCGCTTGAAAGCCAAATCACAACATATTAATAGGAAAATAAACAAATATTTTACTTGTTTGAAATTTATAACATAAATATATTTTGGAGCTAAACTCCATCCTCAGTATGTTGTTTTCTTCTTTTTCTTTTCTTCTTTCTTTCCATGTTGTTAAATTAGAGAAAGAAAAGTATGTTTGTAAAGAGTCGCGCTATATATGAGCGGTTGTATTTTGAAATCTTGGAACAGTGTGTAGGCAACGCGAGAATAACGCCAAAGCTGTGATTTAGCTTTCATGCGCACTTGATGCGTATTTTATGTTATTCAAATTAAATCAACGTTTCTATGTAGAACTCACACCCTTGACTTATTTTCGCGTTACCTACGCACTTTACCAACATTTCAAAATGCAACCGCTGATAGATAGCGCGCGGCTCTTTACAAACAGACTTTTCTTTCTCTAACTTTACAACATGGCAAGAAAGAAGAATAGAAAAAAAGAAAATAAAAACATACTGAGAATGAAGTTTAGCTCTGAAATATGTTTGTTATAAATTTCAAAAAAGTAAAATTTATCTATTTTTCTAATATTACGTTGTGATTTAGCCTTCAAGCGCACTTGATACGTGTCTTATTTTATTCAAATTAAATCAACGTTTCTATATGGAACTCATACCCTTGACGTTATTCTTGCGTTGACTACGCCCTGTTCCAAATTTCAAAACCGCGCGGCTTTTTACAAACAGACTTTTCTTTCTCCAACGTTACAACATGGCAAAAAAAGAAGAAAAAAATAGAAAACAATACCGTGAGAATGGAATTTAGCTCTGAAATATATTTATGTTATAAATTTCAAACAAGTAAAATATTTGTTTATTTTTCTAATATTACGTTGTGATTTGGCTTTCAAGCGCATTTGATGCGTATTTTATTTTATTCAGAGTAAATCAACGTTTCTATATGAAACTCACACCCTTGACGTAATCCATGCATGTTTTTGCTGTCTTAAGCATTTCAATATTCAATTTAGCTCCGAGTATATATATATATATATATATATATATATATATATATATATATATATATATATATATATATATATATATATATATATATAAATGAAAAACACACAAGGAGTTATCAGATATTCTCCAAAATAACATTTCAATATTTCACTTAAAAAAACCTTTATAAAAAAATATCTGAAGAGAGCTTATCAAAGCTTGAAATGCGTTATAAAAATCTTTTAAAATAAAAAATGATACAAGGCTGAAAAATCCACAATACTCTTTTAAATATACATTTTTTCTCTCGTTGGAACTACACTACCATCACTGTGAATATATATATATATATATATATATATATATATCGCTATTTTTTCGCAATTTTATAAGTTCGAAATCTCAGGAACTATTGATAAGAATTTTACAAATGAAGGTTCTTTTTATAGCTAATTATATGCATTGTGTAGTGGGCTATGTGACATTTGCCCTTAATAGCGCACATTGTTGTTTAAACAAGTGGCGGGCCGCTTTTCCATATTAATTTAACATACATTGAACACCCACTTCATAGACACTTTGCTTATAAAACGGGTGTTTATTTTACGTTAAATTACGTTAAATTAATATAAAAAAAGTTATCTCCCACTTTTTTAAAACTACAATTTAGTCATATCATCGAAATTACTCGTTTCGTCTGATTTTAACTATTGTTTTCGTTTTCTCTTAAACCTATAACAGTGCTAATTTTAAAGGATTTTTTGTAGGTGAAAAGATACTGCATTTTAACCAATATTTCAATCATAGTCATTTGTTTTCCTAGTTTTGCATATGAATTACAACAGATCTGATATTTCCTCAAAATCTCTGGCCTTGATGGAGGGAAGACTAAAACTTGCTGCTTGGTTTCTAATGATCTGAAATAACAGAAAGGGGACACTTGATTCCAAATATTTCTCATATGTTATATCTTCCCTCTTTGGTTTTTATACATAAAGTTAATTTCACAGTGTATAAGGTTCATTTTATACTGTGAATATTCATAATCGTACCCTATTTCCAAATGAGGGGAGATATAATATATGAGAAATATTTGGAATCAAGTCTCCACTTGCTGTTATTTCAGATCATTTAAAACCATGGCAGCAAGTTTTAGTCTTCCCTCCATCAAGGCCAGAGGTTTAGGGAATATATATATATATATATATATATATATATATATATATATATATATATATATATACGAGGGGCGTGCAATAAGTAATGCCCCTGACCCACTTCCAGTTGGCTGATCTAGCTGAAATTTTGCATGTGGAATGATTTATATCTCTACGGCTTATGTGGCAAATTACAGCTCTGAACGAATTGTGGTTTCTGTTTTACAGGTGTTTGAACTGAGTCAGGTGTGAAATGGAGCCTGTTGAATGTCGAGCAGTGATCCGGTTTTTGTATTTGAAAGGACGCACACCACAGGAGACTTTTTATGAAATGAGAAATTTATGGTGATAATGCCCCATCATATGACCTTGTAAAACGCTGGCATCGTGAATTCAAACATGGCCGCAAGTCTGTGGAAACAGCTCCCAGGCCTGGTCGACCCCTTCTGCCATTGATGAGGCATCTGTCCGTCAAGTTGAGGCTGCCATTTTGGAAGATCGGCGCATTACTATTCGCCAAATAGCCCAAGATGTCAAGATTAGTACAGAGTCTGTGGAAACTATCATTCATGACCATTTGCATATGCATAAGGTGTCTGCCAGATGGATTCCCAGGTTGTTCACACAATTCCAGAAGCGAGATAGCGTCGAGTGCCCGAGGATGAATTTGGAGATGTGCCAAGAAGATGAATCAAAGTTTTTCAAAAGACTGTTTGCACAGGAGGGAACCTGGGTCCATCACTATGATCCAGAACCCAAAGCCCAGTCAATGCAGTGGAAGCACTTGGACTAACCACCTCCAAAGAAGGCAAGGGTGCATTCCTCCGCTGGCAAGATCATGCTCACCATCTTCTGGGACCAGGACGGAGTAGTGATGTCAGATTTCCTGGTAAAGGGTACTACAATTACAACATGCATACACATACACACACCGAAATACAAATACATAAACACAAACATAACACATATATAAAAATAAAAAAAATATATAAATAAATAAAATAAAATATTTCTCCTTCTTCTTTTTCTTCTTCCTCTTATATCGTTTTCCGAAATCATAATAACCACTTCTGTTAATGTCTGACGAAGTTGCTGGATCGCAGATAAGATTCGGTAACGGAAACATGTGTAACTAAGCAGATAAAACGGTAATAGAATAAAAATATAAATATATATTTGCTCTGCAATAGTATTGAGCACTTTCTTCAGATTTTTACTAATTACCATTTTGCCCCCCCCCCATATATATATATATATATATATATATATATATATATATATATATATATATATGCGTAATTCCTTGACTTAATTCCACGGCGATTGTCACTCTGAATATTGCTAAGAACCACACCAACAATTAATATATATATTGTTATTTTATATAAAAGAGAAGTAATAAAATGAAGCATCTTAAACGCATGATTAATGTTTTGTAAATTAAAAATCAAGGAAAATATGATTAAATAACAAAATATTTAAATAGTTATAAGTTTACAAAAAGATAAGCGGTATTTGTAATAAAAAATGTTCGTGTTTTGGTACGAAAATGTTTAGTCGGCTGGAGTACTTTATTGACTAGATTATTATTTTTATAAGGTTGGTTAATTTGACACAAGTTTGTAGATTTTGTGTTTTAAATGATTTGAATAAGTTCACAATTCAGTAAACACGTTCCCGTGAACACTATCTGCCTTTAGAAGTAAAGAGGAGAGAGTATCTCTAAAAGCAGAGAGCGAAAGGGTGCGAAAGGGTGTAGCTATATTAGCTAGTCGGTTTGAGGGGTTGTTTAAATTGCATGTCGATTCAGTTATAACAAATATTCTAGCCTCTTTCTTTCCTCTTATATTTGTAGTGTTTGGCATATTATGGGAGGTTTAATCAAAAAGACTTAAGCAAAATGTTTGCAAATTTACGTAACGTAATGACAAGGTTATTTTAGAACGAATGACTGCGCTATGCAATGGTAAGCATTTCAAGGAAATACACATTTTTCTTGATTTGATTTTTTGCTATTTTCATATTTCTTTTTTTCAATTGCTCAATTATGCCTGGATTTATCATTGACATGAATATAGTCTATTTCTAGTGAAGTGAATTTTACTGAAAATAGGAGTAGATGAATAGATTGGTTGTTGGTTGTTTTTGTTTAACGGCATATCAACCCTTTTCAGGTTATTTAATGCCGAATCCAAAGATTTAAGAAATTTTTTTTAATAGAATATATTTGTTGTTTTCAAGTCGGTTTCTATTTAACCCATAACAGATACTACCACTCCGGGTCAGAGTGGACCTGGGAGCAATGGCAATTAAAGGATGGCTCCACACTCCCCAAAGCCCGCAAACTGGGGCCTCACGACTGGATACAGTTTAAGGTCATATTCAGGACAAAGTAGATAAATAAGTAATTGATTCATACATGTATTCACATAAATATGTTTTCACAGACAAATGTTATACGTCATATTTTATAAGCATCATATACTTACAATGAACGGATTATGTCTCGTATTTTGTTTCTTCACATAAATCAAGTACAAATAAAATTGCCTATGCAACAAGACATTCAGTAAAACTCTGATATTTGTAGATGCGTTTTTAAAAAAAAACGACATTTTCTTAAATATCTATTATTATTTGTTGTTGAAATTATTAAATGATTAGTAAGCGTTTTTCAGTCAAAAGGCGGTAAATGACGCCGATGAAGTGGATAATGGCGCAAACGACCTCAGTCAGTTTAATTGCATCAAATTCAATTATTGATGTCAGCAACCTCCATTGATTCCTGCTGTAAGTATGTGATAAGAAACAATGTTATGAATGCCAACAACAGAATCAAACAAGTCAAGAATATCATTACCAACAGAATCAAACAAGTCAAGAATATCATTTACCTTTTCTTTGGACAAAACTCAGACATTTAAAAAGATATAACTCCATTACTATACTAAAACTGTTTAATTCTCTATGGCTTGTTCCTATATGTTTTAATCACACAAATTTGGGCGGGGGAAACAGCACTGTGATCTGTTTTACAGACAGGTAGTTCTTGGAAATAAACTTTCCTCAAGGGGGTTCCGTTTAGCTCCAAGGAAAGAACGACGAATTTCACAAAAGCAAAGATTGTGTGGAGTGAACGGAGAGGAATTTGATTTTAGATATATTAAATCTAATCACGCATTCCTCTCGCCCATTGCACACGTGCTCTAGATCTGAATATGGGAGAATTACAAGGATCTTTATCTATGCTTAAAATATATTCTTTTTATTTTACATATTATATATATATATATATTTTCTTTTATAGATCTTTTTACTTTATATTTCTTATTATTTTATAGATCATTTTATTTTATATATCTTTTTAATTCATATATCTTTTAATTTATATATCTTTTTATATATCTTTTTATTTTATATATCTTTTTAATTCATATATCTTTTAATTTATATATCTTTTTATATATCTTTTTATTTTATATATCTTTTTAATTCATATATCTTTTAATTTATATATCTTTTTATATATCTTTTTATTTTATATATCTTTTTAATTCATATATCTTTTAATTTATATATCTTTTAATTTATATATCTTTTTATTTTATATATCTTTTTAATTCATATATCTTTTAATTTAAATATCTTTTTTATATATCTTTTTATTTTATATATCTTTTAATTTATATATCTTTTAATTTATATATCCTTTGAATTCATATATCTTTTAATTTAAATATCTTTTTTATATATCTTTTTATTTTATATGTCTTTTAATTTATATATCTTTTAATTCATATATCCTTTTAATTTATATATCCTTTTAATTCATATATCTTTTAATTTAAATATCTTTTTTATATATCTTTTTATTTTATATATCTTTTAATTTATATATCTTTTAATTTATATATCTTTTAATTTATATATCCTTTTAATTCATATATCTTTTAATTTAAATATCTTTTTTATATATCTTTTTATTTTATATGTCTTTTAATTTATATATCTTTTAATTTATATGTCCTTTTAAGTTATATATCCTTTTAATTCATATATCTTTTAATTTAAATATCTTTTAATTTATATATCTTTTGTAGAGATCATTTTATTTTATTCGCAGATGCACTTCACTAGTATATATTTGTAAACATTATATTAACTGGTTTGTTCTTTGTCTCAGTCAAGTCAGACACGAAGGAGCCATCTTTCCGAACCGGAATAAATCGAATCCAACGTAAATATAAAATATGGTTATTTTCAAATGTGTCACGCCATTACAATTATAACCAGCCTAGAATATCTTTGCTCTGCACTGGTTATTTAATTGAAAAGAGACAAGTAACAATAGAAACACTTCCTGCGAAGAGACATAAGTCTTGAATTGAGTGAGTAAACGGTTTTGATCGGGTCGCGTCTCAGTTGAATTAGTGTAATATAAGAGACGCGAATATCAGAGCGCAACTATTTTGTAAGCGCCGTTTGTATCCACATGATCCACAACGCGTAGAAATCGAATTTTTAAATAGATCAGTTCATATAATTGCGTTCACCTTCATAGAAGTGTTCAGATTTGGAGAGACCATTTCAAAAAGATTTGACTGGAGACTGGGATTTTGACATCCTACTCTAAAAGCCAGGGTCAAATAACATTTCCATTTGATAGAGCAATTCGTAAAGATTTCTAATACGTCCATTCATCTTATGCATTAGATGCATTAAAATAGTATTTCGTACTTTTGTTGTCAAAGAGCACCAAACCTTTTATTTTCAACTTAATGGTGACATGCAAACGAAAATGGTAATTTAGAGTAAATCAAGAAGGGCTAACGAAAATATTATTTTGGACAAAATCGTGATAGAACAATGGAAATACTATTTGAGACTTAATATTGAAAAAAAGTGCTGTTTTAGATTAAATTGTTGATAAGTCTGTAACATAGCGTGGACGTGCGTATAACAGCAGTAGTTGTATGCACATGATCGAACCGTGTGTTAGGTGACGTCATATCTAGGAAGAAGGAAAGAAAAAAGATTATAAAAAATACGTGACCGAGGAGAGATAGATGTGTTACACTCGTTGCCCGAGAGTAGCAGAAGAATGCGTGTCCTAAACATGGCTGAACAAAGGCAGAGTACTACGTGTTCGACACGGTAGAGTCTTGTTAAGTACATTGGAATATGAGAAGACTTTAGAACAAGAGACCAGGCATCATTTTGAAAGTACCTGTAAATTAATGTCTGCTATTTTAACTAAAAACTTAACTCATATTCTTTTCTTGTCGTTATTTTCTTTGCGACTGTCTGCATACAACGTGCAGATACCCAGGATTGACATGTAATGACTACGACACAGACCAACAAATGTGCTATTTTAGATTAATTTATGTATGTGATTTATATTTGGCTGTATAAAAATACACTATTCACTTATATTAAAGTAAGTTTAAGTAGCTGAGTAGCGACTTGGTTCCCATAAGTTTTGGCGGATAACAAACAGAATCATGAACAGAAGATTGTGATCTATTGCTACCATCACTAATGGACCTGAGGTAATTTCCTCAGCATCTGACAAAGAAATTTTTTTTGCCAAGAACTTTGCAGCAAATTCTACCTTTTGCAATCAGGGTCGCCTACCCCTGTATTTCTTCCAGCGACTGAAAATACTATGCGACATACATATGATGTACGTGATGTATCCAACCTGATCAAAAACCTTGATTTCAGTGAATCGACTGGCACCGACGAAATTCCACTTATAGAGCTCAAAAAGTTTTAACCGGAGCTAGCTCACATACAGACAAAGCTGTTTAAGCGTTGCTTTCAGGAGAAATACTTCTCCACACGACAGAAAGCTTCATCCGTTTGCCCCGTATTTAAAAAGTCCTTCTCAGTATAGACTAATCAGTTTACTGTGCATAATGAGAAAGTTGCTCGAATCTGTGATAAACAGAGAAGTGGTCAACTACCTTAGCAAAAATAACCTGCTCAGTGACATACAATATGGTTTCGTTCTGCGATATATACAGCTGATGTACTAATTTTTATATCATACAGTATTAGTGAATCTATCGATAGGGGCTTCGTTTCCAGAGCAATAGCTCTTAGCATATCGAAATTATTTGATAGAGTATTGCATAAAAGTCTACTTCATAAAATCGCCAGCTATCGAATAGCTGGAAATGTCCTGTCAATTATTAAATCCTTTCGCTCCGATAGGCTTAAAAGAGTAGTCGTTGATGGGCAGGAATCAGAAACTCATAGTATTAATGCTGGCGTCCCTCAAGGTTCCATCCTGGGCGCAGTACTCTTCTTGATCTTATTAAACGATCTCTCAAATCATTTCCCAAGATAATTCGTAGACATTTATAGAAACGATGTTACGGTCTATGGCAACATTTCAAAAGACGAGTGTGACACTATATCTTAGTGCCCTGGTTTTGGTGGTTGTTAGCACCCTTCCCCCTGTATGGCCCTTATTTGACTGTAGGCGGAGGGATACACAGAAATGCATCACATAATTCCTTTCCTTTTTCGCTCTTTTTCGTCCAGACAGCATGGGGTAAGCACGTGTTATTTTTCCTTTCTGTAAACGAGAGGGGGCAATCCCATCTTCCTCAACACTAGATAAGGTTAGTTAATTAGTTTAAAAAAAATAATGGTGAAAATTAATCGTATGATCTGTAAATTGTATGTAATATATATATATATATATATATATATATATATATATATATTGTATACATTTTATAAAATAAATAGTTAATTATATTTCTTATATATTGCGACCCATGTTGTGTGTTTTTGTGTCTAGAATAAATGTCTTAAGTAGAATGAAACAGCCCTGAGCCTAAGGACGGTTCCGGTCAGAATGCCATCAGAGATCAAGAAGTTTTCCTGGGAAAAGAATGAACCACACACTTGTAGCCAACATCTCAGGTATGCCTTTCCTCTTAATACTTAAACCCTAATGACTGGCCCATCATCACATCATCATGGGACCGTTTCTAAGACATTTAGTGTAGCACGTAGGTTGGTCACACATCATTGACCGGCTGATAGTGTCACATATTGGCGCTGTGACCAGGATTGTTCCTCGCATAGGAATAAATTCGACCCTGAAAAAAAATCCACGGACCCCCCCCCCAAAAAAAAAATCAACCAAAGATAATCGCCACTAAACGAATAAAAAATTATGGTCCACGGTTTTAAAAACTGAACGAACTATTCTAGTCAAAAGATATATTTCAGGCAGAAAAAAAGACCCCAGGTGAAAAAGGAATATTTAAAAAGCACGGTTTAAAAGAAATTTAAAAGTTAAAAATATGGCAGACCAATACACACGCACACACAAACAAAAAATGCACTCAGAACATTCGGGAAACTTGAAAAATTGTTGCTACGAAGAAAAAAGTTACATACAAAAGATCGATTAAAAATTAAGAAAAAAGTGTACTCTTCCTACATCCACACACCCTTAATCATATGAAAGAAGAGTATTGAAACAAAAACCCTTCGATTAGAAAAAAAGTAAAAAATGTGCCCCTCTACGAAAAAAAGAGACGAAAAAAAAAGAAAGTCGCTCTAGTAAATGCATATATATATATATATATATATATATATATATATATATATATATATGCATGTTTCTTTTACATAAAAGAAAAAGAAAAATCCTTCAAACACGATGCTCGAAAAATAAATTTAAAAGAGAGAAAAAGAATTCATGAACATTTTTAATTTGATTTTGTTTCAGGTTAAAAATAATATAAGACTCTTGTTGACCTTTTGAATTTGCGAATGTTAAATTACTTCAGGAACACTATGGTTATATTTACTTGATGTTTTTAGCGCGGGGACTCGCTTGTGGGCAGATTAGGGGTAGGTCTGACTACCGCCTTGACCAAAAAAAAAATCAACCAAAGATAATCGCCACTAAACGAATAAAAAATTGCATCAAATTCAATTAAAGTACATAATCTCAGGAGACTTCCCGAATCCCTGCGCGTGTGCCTGCGATCTGTCAATTTTTGAGGCCCTCAAAAGATCAAGCTCATGGCCTCAATTTCCGTTACCTATTCTCAAGGTGACATATGTTGCCAGTTTTTCACTAAACAATAAAATTTATATGTAGGTTTCATAAAAAATAATAAAATTCATAACTTAACTCTTCCTTTCAGCAGGGGCGGTTGCTGTTGTCCGGTCATATAACACTACTTAACAATAAAACAATCATATCTGCCCGGCATTCTTCAGTGTTTCAGGAGTCTCAATTACACCCCAATGAGGAGCCCTACCCCTACCAGAGACGGTCACGTCCCACTTATACAGTTTCATACATCATTCTCCGATATGAAAAAAAATCATAGTTAAAGAAATGGAAATACATTATCCAAGTGAAATAAAATAGAAGTTAATGAAAAAGTCGTCGCTACATTCTTCTAGAAGATATCAGCTTTCCAAGAAATCAAATAATCAAGTGAACATAACCCACTCTTGACAATGAGACGGCTAATATAATAATGCCGTTTTTTTACGAAAACGAAATTATTCAATTATGTAATACATATACAATATAAGTGTGTATTCTGTATAAACAGGAACATAATATTTCTGTTTTTCTATGCATTTAAACTTTTTTAACATTATGTGGAGAGTATTTTTAAAATGACTAATTTAAACCAACGATAAGTTTACTATAAAATAATGTGAATTGAACGATGCTTTAAAGTTAAATGTTATGTTTGAATTGAAAATAAATCGTTTTTCATATTATAAAATGGTTGCTTGTTATTAAATGAAAGCAAAGAAAACATTCTGAAATATTGCATGGCATATCCACCGTTCATATTAACGAAATATATGTAAGAAACAAATATGCACGGAAATAAAAGAATGACATAAAGCAAGATAATAAAAACGTTTCGAACAAAAGAAAACATAGCAAGAATGAAAGAAGAATATAAGAATAACAGAAATTATTAACGGACGAATTCGACGTTTATTTTGTTTAAAAGAATTCTTTTCACAGCATTTCTAACTCTTCATTACTTTAAATTTCCGATTCTTTGGTGTAATTCAAAATCTAATTCTTGGCGACAAAAACTAATATTCAGAAAAAAATTGAAAACTAAAACATATAAAAATAGTTTTATTGAAAGTTAAAACGATGGCGGTCTTGTAGGATTTCACTTGGAAAAGAATCAGTTTAGTTGAAAATGTTTGATTTCCTTTTCAATCTCTTGTCCCTTCAAATGCAAGTTTCCTTTCGTTTTTATGAATTGAATTGCTTATTTCTCAAAGAGGAAATAACTGTTTAAAACGTCTAATGCAAACGTGTATATTCTAATACGTTTAGTGAATGTCCCAAAACAAACAAGACGAGCATTATTGGTACAATGGATACCCTTGCAGACTATGGGATCGGCTATACTAAGTAACAATCTTATCGTATCTGAAACGGTCAATTACGTACGAATACCGTTGGGAAGGCATACATTTTCACAGAACTATAAATAAAATAACAACCTGTGTTGTAATGATTATATAGAATATACTGTTTATGGAAAATGTCTTTTGGCATTAAATAATCCTTAAATGAGGAAAGATAAAGTAATGTAACGTATCACGTACATATTCACACTTGTCGACTATTAATTTGTATTGCTTCTGGGAATAACCTTATATGCCCCCCCCTCACACACGCGTAGTAAAATACTTAGAATTTTCGGCATTTATATCTAGTCTACAGATGCAAATAGTTTAAGGAGAACACATATAAGTAATTTAAGATATCATATTTATACTTGAGTAAAATAACAACGTGTTCCAATTCCTTATATAATATTTACGTTTATAGGTATTGTCTTTTGACGTTAAAAACACACAAGTTAAAATCAAACATAAAAGTGCAAGAGAGTAATAAATCTAATAAACAAAAGTTGAATAATATTAATATTAATTGGTCGAATGAAATGATGTATTATGTTTAAGACATAATTCAAGGCACACAATTCAAAGCTTCATTTCAGACATCAAGTAAGACTATTAAGACTATTACGAAAAATGTATAACAGTAATTTAGTATCTATAACTATAAAGGCGAAACCATTTTCCTTTATCTGAGTCCTATGTGAAAGACCATCGATAAAAGTCCACTGCTACATTCTAATTTTAAGAAGATTAATTTCACACTAACCATCGGGACGGATCTAATTTTTTGCTGTAGCTGTGGCAAATAAAATACGAACAATAGTTTTCTGGATTAAAATGGATATACTAATAACAATAAAATAAATAATAAAAAAAACGTGGCTATCCATTCCCGCTTCAGTCCCAGAAAAATATCAATAGACAAAGCACGCTCACAAAACATGAGATTATATAAACTATGTAACAGGAATATTAATTAAATATTGTTAAAATTAAAACAATAGCATAAAAAAAATACTGGTAATAAATTGAAGATGTTAGCATAAAAGTACTCTTTTAGTTTGGAATAAATAAATTATCTATATAAAAAAAGATTCTTAGACATTTTTCGTTTGGACTGCATCAAGAAATTGCGTGATTTGAGGAAATCACCAGCAGAGTTCTAAGCCCAAAGAACACAATCTTCGTTAATATATATGGGGAATCTCTAAAATGATAGAGTTTTAAGAAAAAACATGGCAAAAAATGTTTTCTCTCTGGTAACAAAAACTTGTGGATGGAGTTAAAAAATATAACTTTTTATAAAATCTTTTCAAATTCCGTCTTTTCTTCAATTCCGAGTGAGACCAATTTTGAGCACATTTGCATTGATTGCATTGAAAGTCCGATTTCGAAATCGGAAGGGGCTTTTAGCGGTGTTCCCTTTTTAACAGTAAAACGAAAAACGGAATTTTACTTCCGTTAAAAACCGTATTTATAAATAAACGATGAGGCGTCAAGATGAAAAAAAGGTGGAGACGGTAGCGTCTCCTCGCTTATTAATGTGCTGTTTTCTGTTTTCTTTCATTTATGTATTTTATTTTGCAAAACAAAACTTTAACAAAACAAAGTTAGGCACAGGGCTAATATAAAAAATGGTGAAGGCGTTTATGGCATGCTTGTCACTGTACCTTTGATTTTTCTACGCTAATCCTAGCTAGAGTTCTCAGTCACAATAATGCAACAGGCATACAAGGAATCGTCCTACTTAGGATTCCCAATTCAAAATCGAATGTATTAAAAAGCTATATATATATATATATATATATATATATATATATATATATATATATATATATATATATATATATAGCTATCCAAACCATCTAACCAAAAGCGTAGTTTATCAGGCAACAATATTTGCGAAAGAAACCCCGAATAACAAAAAATATTACGTAGGCATGACTTCCTTAGATTTCAAAACCCGATACTATGACCACAAAAGTACATTCAACAATAAAAAAAAAACACCGTATAAAAGCAACACTAGGGAATAAATACTGGGAACTCAAAGAAAGCGGACATTCGCCGGTAGTCGAATGGAAAATAATAAGACAAGCTACCACGTGTAGGCATCTAGACGACCCATGTAGATTATGCCTTCATGAAAAATTTGCTATCCTGTACTTTAAAGAACCCCAATATCTATTAAACTGTAGAAGAGAAATAGCAAATAACTGTGTTCACAAAATAAAATTTACTCTAGGATAGCGATACAAAATAGTTTTAAAACTAACAAAAACAATAGAAAATAAACAAATAAATAAATTGAATAAACATGAATATACATAAACAATCACACATATATGTATGTATATATATATACGTGTGCATATATATGTATGTACACATATATATATTTATGTATAAACTAACAATATAAAAAACCCACTAACCTAGTTTTAAAACAGATTCTTTGTCCGATAAAATGCATGCCCATTGGCTGATAGGAAGGGGTGCGGTCGATACTAGAAAGCTGATTGGCTAACTAAAATCTCAATAGGAGAGGAGCATATAAAAACGATAAACAACCACAGAATTCGCGCATAAGCCTGAGGAGTCCTAGAGTGGATGATACGCCGAATATTCAGTGTAGCTTAATCGCCATATATATTTTATAAATTACTATATACAGTGATGATCATATTTATTGGCACGGTAAAATAAAAGTTAAATTTTGTCTAATAAATTCTAAAAAAGGGATTAAATTAAAGAAAATAACAAAGTATATTATGTATTTTTAACTGGCCTTTCCGATGCAGCAATCGGATTTTAGAAAAAATAAATAACAAAGGAACAACAAACATAATTGCAAAAAACCCTTGTTCAAAATTATTGGCACGGCTTTGTTTTTCTTTTAGTATCAGTATAATATCAATCAATTTCCGGTTTACGTGCTTTCTGAACTTTTTTATAGCCATATTATGCTTGTTTAACGCTAATTCAGTGAATAATTTTTTTCAGATAATTTTTAGATAGCGATTTATTTAAACTATTATAAGTGACTAAATTATAATTTTCAATCGCCATGGTTAAAACTAAGGAACACAGCGAAGACGTCAGGAAGCTTGTTGTAGCATGCCATACCAATGGGGAGGGCTATGATAAGATTTCAAAGAAGCTAAACCTTCCCAAATCCACTGTTAGAGCCATAATAAACAAGTTCAAATCGCAAGGCCACGTTATGAGTTTAGAAGGTAGAGGGAGAAAAAGGATTCTTTCCCCAAGAGATGAACGGAAAATTGTTCGACAAGTAAAACAAAACCCAAGGATCTCTGTTGGGGAGATTGTTGATGAACAGAGCACCTCTGGAGTGAATGTATCTCGACATACAGTTGGTAGAGTTTTGAAGAGAGCTGGTTTAAAAGCATGTCGTCCGAGAAAGACTCCCTTATTGAAGCCTATGCACCTGAAAGCAAGGCTAGCCTTTGCAAAACGTCATATTGATAAAGATGTTGCATTCTGGAAACGTGTTCTATGGACTGACGAAACGAAAATAGAGTTATTTGGCCATAATAAAGTGTCTTATATTTACAGAAAATCTGGCGAAGCTTTCCTGCCTAAGAACACCATACCCACAGTGAAGCACGGTGGAGGCAGTTTGATGTTTTGGGGATCCTTTGCTGCCTCTAGACCAGGGCGACTTGTTAAGGTCACAGGTAGCATAAAAAAGGAAGATTATGTTAAAATATTGGATGAAAACCTGAAAGACTCTGCTAAAGAGCTCTCACTTGGTCGTCGTTGGTGGTTCATGCAAGATAATGACCCAAAGCATTCGGCTAAACTGACTAAGAAATGGCTTGAGGACAATCATATTAATGTTTTGGAGTGGCCATCACAAAGCCCAGACATTAATCCAATTGAAAATTTATGGAGAACATTAAAATTGAAGGTAATGCAAAGGAAGCCTAAGAATCTTATTCAATTGGAGGATTATTGTCAGGAAGAGTGGGCTAAAATTACTACTGAAGAGTGCAACAACTTGGTTGTAAACTATGAAAAGCCACTGAGGAAGGTAATCAAGGCCAAAGGCTATACAATTGATTATTAAATAAATCGTGCCAATAATTTTGAACAAGGGTTTTTTGCAATTATGTTTGTTGTTCCTTTGTTATTTATTTTTTCTAAAATCCGATTGCTGCATCGGAAAGGCCAGTTAAAAATACATAATATACTTTGTTATTTTCTTTAATTTAATCCCTTTTTTAGAATTTATTAGACAAAATTTAACTTTTATTTTACCGTGCCAATAAATATGATCATCACTGTATATATATATATATATATATATATATATATATATATATATATATATATATATATATGTAATCTATGTAAAAATAGAAACATAGGGTGGAGGAGTTGGGAGTATATGATGTGGCTCCAAGATGATATCAATTAGTGGTGTGGACAGAGACGAAAAGAAAAGCTGAGTTGTGGCCGTCTTGAAGGTTTCCTATCGAGTTAAGGGAGGCAATTACTTGAATAGCGAAGAACCTACACTAGGCAAAGGGCTTACCTCAAGGGGTCTGAGTCATGCTAAGGCGGAAAATATGTACTCCAACTTGGCACTTCTTCTTGCACACAAGCTCACTATTTTTGTCAATCTTCTGTTACAGGCCGCTTGATGTAATCTTTTCTTATACCGTCTGATCTTGACCTTCAGTTGTCGAAGAAAGTGATAAGATCAGCAAAGAGTTTCAACCGCACGCTTCTTATTCAGTCAAGACGTCCACACCACGATTCTTGCTACGGTTAAGATCGCGAGAAACACCATTTGTCTATCTCTGTTCCACGGCGGTTTAGCGATGTAGATCACGTACACTACATCAAAGAACGAGGATGCTCGGGATCAATACTTACTATCAACTCGTTGACATATTGTAACCCCACTTCTGATGAAGTTGCTAGGACACATGTTGTCTGGAAACTCGGCTCGAATCGTCTGGTACTTCTCAGAGGGTTATTACATTGAATCCTGTATGCTGAAAGCGAATATCTAAGCCGCAGACAGAAAAAAACAGACACGTGAAATTCTACTCGACAAGAATTAATTCAGGAACTTATGTGCAATGTTTTTACAAATATCGTTCAGTTCTTAGTAAGTTTTCAACAGTCCCAATCTCTCTTCACAGATAGCGTCATACGGGTGGAGGAGACGTCGCTCCTTCAGAGAACGGCACGTCTCCACACGATCTGTGCTCCTCGAAATCAAAAAGTCATCTGACTAATTTTCGAGCGTATCGACCCGATGTGGTTGGGGTGGAAAGTTTCCCCAGCCAATCAAATCACGCTAAACCCCAGACTGCGGGGTGTGCCATTCAAGTCAATATTAAAATCCCATGACCCCTTAAGGTCACCACCCATAACTCAGACAGCTTAAGGTCGAAGGATCCATCAGGACGACAAGTACAATATATTATTCTGTTGAGCTTTTCAAATAACAAAATATCTCAGGTTTTCCAACCAAAAAGCCAATATATCTATTTTGACAATGAATTAAAAAAAAAATATATACTAGCAAAAATACCCGTCGTTGACTGGGTTCAAAAACAGCCTACAGAAAATTAACTCTGATTTATGAAAGTATGATAGCTTATGAAAAGGAAGGGTTGTAAAGAGATAGCTTCGAATTTGGGGGTATCAAAACCAAAGCAAAATACAATGAAAATAAAAATAAAATAGATAAACCCATAATTTATTATACCATACCTGTTCACACTGAAACACTTATCACAATATTCTGGGGATCTATATTAAAAACCCTTGTTAAACTTTGTGACATATTTCCATTCTATAGAGGTCAGGCGCGAACGAACACCCCATAATTTTATTATACGATATTTCTTCAGACTGAAACATAATTATCAAAGTATACTTACGCAGATAGATATGAAACGTCTTTATTAAAGTTTGTGCCTATTTCCATTCTATGGAGGCTAGGCGCGAACGCAGACTCCACAATTTTATTATACGATCCCTATTTAAGTTAAAACATACTTATCAAAGTATTCTTATGTACATCTATATCAAACACACTTGTAAACGTTTTTTTAATTGATAATTTTTTTTATTTCCATACTTTGTGGACCAGATGCGTACGCAGACCCCACAATTTTAATGAATTAACATTATGCTAGATCAAACATACCCATTCCTGTGTCTCGATACATCTTCTATCATCATATGCGATCGGTTTTCTATAATAGTCAACTATATAGGAGCCTATTCGTGACCAGACACATACACAGACGTTCAGCTTTATATTATAGATATATTTATTCATTTTAAATCCTCGAGATATTTGCCGTTACCCAGGATCGATTAAAGCTATCTTAGCATAGTTACTCGGCCCTCCTCAGGGCTCTGGGGGATCTAAAGCTCCCCAATGAGGGGCAAAGTTCCCCCTCAGGTTGATTACGTCACATTCGCCCCCATTAGCCTGTATTGCTTCGATAGAACTAATGGAGGCTAATTCCTCAACACACCGCTCCATCCCTTCACAGTCTGCCGTCGGATATTTTTTCAAACCCCTCTCTCCATCATCAAATTTCTCGTCAAAAAGATAACATATACACAATCCAATATCCACCCTTTTTCATTCCAAAGTTCATAAGAAAGTCAATTCAAAAAGTTTATATGATCATAATATGTAAAAGTTCAGAGTTCATCAGGTTAATACAGTCTCTTTTTTCCACATGCAATTTTTTATGTATATTCTTTTTTTCAATTCACATTAATAATTCAAAGATAAGATAATCACCATTTAAAAATTGTCACTCAATAAAATGCAACAAGTTCATTAATTAGCTCATAAGAGTTACTTCCCTTGGTTGAAAGTTTTGTCCCCTTTCTTTTTCCCGGGTTTTATAAGAGTTATTCTCCTTATTCCATTTTTTTCATCAATTCAATCATAGTTCAGTCAGTCACAATTTAGAAGGTTTTTTTTACTTCGCTGCTATCAACAGCACAGTCTCGTAATAAAGGGTATGCAGCCCTAATCAAGGTTCTCAAAGGACCCGCTTTTTATTAAGCTAGGGGAATCTTTCTTACCTTAAGCAGTCGTAGTTGAACCTTCACCTTTTATTTCACATTTTAAATCTCCTTTATAAGCATCTTGTAAGAACATCTTTCACTGATAACTTCTTCTCACCTCAATAGACGGTCATTCAAGGTATGGTTGTGATTTTCTTTCGACGGTTCTCAGCTCAGCGCCCTACAAGAATTTTGATAAAACACAAGAGACAAGAAAAGAAAAAAAAGAAGAGAATCTTCAAGTCGTCTTCAGTTCCTTGGGGTTTCCGCATCAGGGAGGCCTTCAGGTTGCACTTCGTTTTCGTATACACCAGCAGTCGCATTTTCCAAAATCACAGGCGGGCTCGAACCAGTCTCTCTCCTGCCACCTACGCAATTGGCCTCGAGATTTTCACCGCCTCGCTTCCTTCTTACATTCATACACCATACAACCATTAGCAGCAACATACCTTACTAAGTCTCTCTCCCACCATCTGTGCAATCAGCCTCGAGACGCTCATCACCTTGCCCTCTTCCCACATTCGCCCTCTTCATGCATCATCCAATCACCAACAACAGCAACATACCTTTGTATACATATCATTCATAGTACACCTATTTCTCCATACCATTCCCGTACACAATACCTATGAATGACTACAGGGCCTATGCAGGGTGGAGGCATTGCCATTGGTATCAGGTCACTCCCGGCCGGATCCAAAACCGAGGGCCACCCGACGATCATTACAACGGAACACGCCCCCCCCCGCTATCAGCCCCTATTTATTATTATCATTATTATTTATAATTTCTTAGCGGCCCTCAAAAAGCCGAGTAAAAAAAATTAATTAAGTCACTTTTCGTGTTAAGTTGAATGTACCACCCTTCACTCAGAGATGCCAATAATCATTTCCAATTATTCTTCATTCAGAACGCGGCCTCTTAGCTCTTACTTCGCAATTAAGAAATCCTGCCTGACTGAGGAAAAATCTTAATTCTTCCAAAAGTCAATTTAATCGCCGGAATGAATGCTTCTAATTATTCTCAACTGGACTCAACTAAAATTTGTTCAGTTAATAATGAAATCTTTCCAGACTGAGGTAACAAAAATAATCTTTTTTTCAAAAATCATTTCAACTCTCAAAATTTCCAAAAGTCTAATTCTCGACCATCCATTTCATATGAAAAAAAATACTTGAATAATGCCAACATTTCCTTTTCGGGCAACCCCGCGTCATATGACCGAACTGACCACAGGTCCAGAAACTCAGGTGCCCCCTCGCCCCTCGGCTAGCCTGGCTTCCTGGTCTGTAAGGGTCATCAGGTCGCAACCCTGTTGGTCTCTTCACTAAGCCGCTCCCGTAACTTTGACCCGTTGACAGTCAAATTTCTGGCCGAAAACCGATTAAAAAGTTTTCCCAAACTCAATACTCCTTATGCCAAATATCGAGTTATTAGACTAAAAATTTACAAAGTAGTTTGGTAGGGAAATGTACACACAGACAAAATACAGAAATACAGACATTTTTCACTTTTATAGATAAATAAATCATATAGAAAATTTGTGATATTTTCGAAGATTTATATTTACTTCTTTTTTATCAAAGTTAGAAAAAAATGATATGAGTCATTAAATGTTATAAAATCATTAAATGTTATAAAATCATTAAATGTTATAAAATCATTAAATGTTATAAAATCATTAAATGTTATAAAATCATTTAAATGTTATAAAATAATTAAATGTTATAAAATCATTAAATGTTATAAAATCATTAAATGTTATAAAATCATTAAATGTTATAAAATCATTAAATGTTATAAAATCATTAAATGTTATAAAATCATTAAATGTTATAAAATCATTAAATGTTATAAAATCATTTAAATGTTATAAAATAATTAAATGTTATAAAATAATTAAATGTTATAAAATCATTAAATGTTATAAAATCATTAAATGTTATAAAATCATTAAATGTTATAAAATCATTAAATGTTATAAAATAATTAAATGTTATAAAATCATTAAATGTTATAAAATAATTAAATGTTATAAAATGATTAAATGTTATAAAATCATTAAATGTTATAAAATAATTAAATGTTATAAAATCATTAAATGTTATAAAATCATTAAATGTTATAAAATAATTAAATGTTATAAAATCATTAAATGTTATAAAATCATTAAATGTTATAAAATCATTAAATGTTATAAAATGATTAAATGTTATAAAATCATTAAATGTTATAAAATCATTTAAATGTTATAAAATCATTAAATGTTATAAAATCATTAAATGTTATAAAATCATTAAATGTTATAAAATCATTTAATGTTATAAAATCATTTAAATGTTATAAAATGATTAAATGTTATAAAATCATTAAATGTTATAAAATCATTAAATGTTATAAAATCATTAAATGTTATAAAATCATTAAATGTTATAAAATCATTAAATGTTATAAAATCATTAAATGTTATAAAATCATTAAATGTTATAAAATCATTAAATGTTATAAAATCATTAAATGTTATAAAATCATTTTATAAAATCATTTAAATGTTATAAAATGATTAAATGTTATAAAATGATTAAATGTTATAAAATGATTAAATGTTATAAAATCATTAAATGTTATAAAATCATTAAATGTTATAAAATCATTAAATGTTATAAAATCATTAAATGTTATAAAATCATTAAATGTTATAAAATAATTAAATGTTATAAAATCATTAAATGTTATAAAATCATTAAATGTTATAAAATCATTAAATGTTATAAAATCATTAAATGTTATAAAATCATTAAATGTTATAAAATCATTAAATGTTATAAAATCATTAAATGTTATAAAATCATTTAAATGCTATAAAATCATTAAATGTTATAAAATCATTCAATGTTATAAAATCATTAAATGTTATAAAATCATTAAATGTTATAAAATCATTTAAATGCTATAAAATCATTAAATGTTATAAAATCATTCAATGTTATAAAATAATTAAATGTTATAAAATCATTAAATGTTATAAAATCATTAAATGTTATAAAATAATTAAATGTTATAAAATCATTAAATGTTATAAAATCATTAAATGTTATAAAATCATTTAAATGCTATAAAATCATTAAATGTTATAAAATCATTCAATGTTATAAAATCATTAAATGTTATAAAATCATTTAATGTTATAAGATCATTAAATGTTATAAAATCATGAAATGTTATAAAATCATTAAATGTTATGAAATCATTAAATGTTATGAAATCATTAAATGATATAAAATCATTTAATGCTATAAAATCATTAAATGCTATAACATCATTAAATGTTATAAAATCATTAAATGTTATAAAATCATTGAATGTTACAAAATCATTAAATGCTATAAAATCGTTAAATGTTATAAAATCATTAAATGTTATAAAATCATTAAATGCTATAAAACCCTTACATGCCATAAAATTATTAAATGTTATAAAATCATTAAATGTTATAAAATCATTACATGTTATAAAATGATTAAATGTTATAAAATCATTAAATGTTATAAAATCATTAAATGCTATAAAATCATTAAATGTTATAAAATCATTAAATGCTATAAAATGATTTTATGTAATAAAATCATTAAATGCTATAAAACCCCTACATGTTATAAAATCATTAAATGTTATAAAATCATTAAATGTTATAAAATCATTAAATGCTATAAAATTGTTAAATGTTATAAATTTTAAATATTATAAAATCATTCAATCATATAAAAAATGATTAAATGTTATTAAATCCTTAAATGTTACAGAATTATTAAATGCTATAAAATATTTAAACATCATAAATTGTTAAATGTTATAAAATCTTTAAAAGTTCACAAATCATTAAATCTTATAAAATTATAAAATATTATAAGATAATTAAATGTCATAAATTCTTTAAAGGTGAAAAAATGATTAAATATTATCAAATCTTTAAATGTTATAAAATCTCTAAGCGTGAAAAATGTATAAGAAATGATTAAATGTTATAAAATCTTTAAATGTTACAAAATTATTAAATCTTATAGAACCATTAAATGTTATAAAATCATTCAATGCAAGCAAAGGTTAGTCACTGGATATTTATTATGTTGTAGACGATTTCTTACAATGCCATACTCGATGTAGCAATATCGTGAACTTCTAGGGCAAGCGTTTTGAATACTTGTATTCATCGTTTAACAATTAAATCAGTGTTATAACGTCTTCTGAATGTTATGAACGACAGAGGCCGCCGCTAGCACGTGATCAATATGCTCGTTCCAGCGTGTAAATGTTCTTTATCGCACCGTGATTCTACACGTTAGACATTTATAACAGATAAGTCAAGACGACTTTCATCTCCATGCCGGTTTTGGCTCATCATGACGTCATTTTAAAATATTATAAGTAACCAGTAATGATCCACGTGCATACAGCACAATCCTGAGGTTAATGCATCAGAAAAGTGGGAAACCTAGTGTAATACAAGCATGTGATTTGCTAGACATAAAGAAGCATAGGATCCGTCAAAAGAAGACGCACCACCGTTCGATTTTCGAGATCTTTGAACTAAGCTGATGAATAACTTGATTAAATAATTCCATTATAACGTTAAAGATGCTTTTTAAAAAATGAAAATAAAGGTATTTTTTTACACTAAGACTGTTTATGAAAAAATCAAATCGTTTTTACAAACTACTTACTGTGTTATTTTCGCTTAACTTCCGACAAGGGGGCATAGTAATGAAATTTGATTGAAATGCATAAATTTAATGATCTGAAATTTCGTTGATCACAAAATAAAAAAAAAATGCTGCTCTCGAATTCATTCAAAAATAATTTTCATTTTTTAAACAGACGATTGAAATAGTTGCTTTAGAATTAAGTCAACATTCTTTGAATAATGAAAAAAAAAACATTGCCCTATTTAGAAGAATAACTAGTGAAACGAAAAGCACAAAACACATAAAAAGCCAATTTCCGAATGACGCTCTTTTGAGATAAACACAATCTAGTATTTGTACAATGCTATTTCCGAAACATCTGCACACTCGGCAGTAAAAACTGATTCAAATATACGACCAAATTCCATTTATGTTTCTGAATTTTGAAGGTGACGAATGATAATATGCCTCATTTAGATTGTTTGTTTCTTTCATGTTATTTTCACTACTCTCGGCCGATCTAACTCGCGACCTTCTACAGATGTATCTTGACAATGGCTCACATCGGTGAATAAAATAGCTGTTCGAAGGAACCATAGTTACTAGAATTCAAAATGTGTGATGCGTTTATGAAACAGGAAAAACATCTTCAGTACTATTTTCATAACGTTTCGGCCGATGTAATATAGACCTTCTTCATGTGTATATTGACAATGGCTCTTATTGCTGAATAGTGGAAAGAATGTCTTTTTTTATTCCCAACAATCCAGAGTCGTAAGAATTCAAAAGAGTGTTACGTTTCAATCGTGTGTCACACACAGAAGTTCATAAACATTACGTTGTTAGCCACTCGTTTCTACGCGTTTCTTTTCTGTAATCCTGACAAATTGGGGAAACACCACTTGTAAATTATTTTATTATTGGAATCCTTTGAGATAATAAATTTGTATATTTATTTAATTTATTATTTAATTATTTATTTATTTATTTTAATTATCTGCGAACTGTTATTCTCATCTTCGTGATTGTTGCTTCACGGTGTTTCGGCCAACTATTTCTCTTGCCATCGCCATGTGGTTAACCGTAAAAAGATAGGAATGATGAGTCTCTTAACTGTAATTACTACCTTCCATAGTTGTTGTCGTCTCAGCACATTTTGACCAACAAATCCTCTGGCCTGCATTTTGGATAGGATTGAAACCGCTATCTTCAGAAATGCTCACCTAGAACTGTAGTGATTCAATGCCCTTATCCACTGCGCCACAGGCAAAAGGTTCCAATAATAAAATAATATACCATTCGATACGGACCTGACGATGGAAGACCAGATAAGAACGAAACACTTGGATTTAAGACTAAAATAAAATCCATTGATCGCTTAATATATTAATATTTTAATGTATTACCCTCCCTCCATAATAATTTTTCAAATTTTAATCGGAAAATGCTTCTCATTACGAATTTGAATATGTTTAAAGTAGGTGCTGTCTTTACACCTTTACATTTGTATAAAGTTCAATGGCTTAATAAGGTTCCTCATATCTTCTGTAAACCTTATTGACTTGATGATGTAATAAAGTTCGTATATAACTTTATTATTTATCTTCTTAACTTATTCTATCCTATTCTTATATATATATATATATATATATATATATATATATATATATATACACATATATATGCATATATACATATATATATATGTATATAAATACGTATATATATATGTGTGTGTGTGTTTATTATTTCAATCTCGTTTTTTTTGTTTAATTCATTACAGATTGTTTCTATCAACAGAACAATAATATGATCCTGCCAATTTCTTCAGACAATTCAAGCCAAAACCTTGGCTGGAATTGTCTGAAGAAATTGGCAGGATCATATTATTGGCCTGTCGATAGAAACAATCTGTAATGATTTAAGCTAAAAACAAAACAAAATAAAAAACACTCGAGGTTTAAATAATAAAAACATATTCAGCTCTACTAAAGTATTGAGCACTTTTCCCCTGTTTTTTTTTACTAAATATACCTCCTAATATATATATATATATATATATCAATTTATATCAATGCCTATATATATATATATATATATATATATATATATATATATATATATATATATATATATATATATATATACATATATATAGGTATTGATATAAAGCACTTCTTGATTTAAATTATTGCCGTTACATCAGTAATTTAAATAAATGTTTCATATGAATTGGCGAAAGAAAAAAATTTGGTAGGCATGTGACCTAACTAAAATGTTGGGATTTAGCAATTAAAATATGCTATTGTTATCAGAATTATCATGTTTTATACTGTATAATACAATTTTATGTGCTGCATTACTGTTTCCCATAAAAGATACAGATTCTGGATAATTAATTGGGTGAAATGAATTTCTTACACAATGTTGCAATCATTATTATTCAACTTACTTTGTAATATGAGAGAAAAGAAGAAGAGAGACTTATTTTTTTCAAGCTACATAGATTTTCAAACTGTTGCAGTTTCCTTCCTCGTATGTTAGATTACATATTATAATGACTTGGTGATAAATTCAAGTCTAGGATACCAGATATGAAAGCCCTAACATCTTTTGGGAATCGAACTGCTTTTTTTCTTTAGTTGCAAATTCTTATTTTCGTTTCAAGGGAGTTTTATAACTTTAAAATATATTTGAGACAAATACAAAAAGATCTGTATAAAAAGACACAAGGATTTCATTAATATATATAAGAATATATTTATGTTTTATATTTTGTATCGGAATACATAGAAAATTCTATAAAATATGAGATACTAAAATGAAATTAGATCTAACTAAATTGACGTAGTAAAAAGTCTCCAATATCACTTGAATAATGCGTATTGGGGAACCTCTTTCAGTTTTTTTATTAACAATATTGGCGTCCGAAGCCGGAAGCTAAGAAAAGAAGCAATATATACAGAATATGAAACCGACAACTTGATATTTGATTGGATACAATTTTTTTCGTTATATTTCAGAATTGGACACTTAATCTCTTTTCGACTTTACTGTTTTTCGTGTTAATCTAATACTGTGTCATATAATATTTTTGTACTTCCTTAGTTAGTCTGTACGTTACGCTTTGAAATAAGCCAAATGCAATTTTTGTAGGCGAAACTGCATTTTAAAAGGCCACATTCGTTGATATTTGGATCAAAAATATAATCTGGCAACCCTGGACAAGAACATGAAAGTGACCTCTTATGAATGTAACCTCTTTTTCGTATATCATTGCATTTATATATGATATGGTGCGCGTTATTGTTTTTTTATTTCAAAAAACTATTTTTCCGCTATATACAAAAATATCATCTTCATCAAAACATATGATTCCATATGTTTCTCATTCTGTGTAATTTCCACGAATCCTACTAGCAATAAATAACAATTCAAGAAAAGAAATAAGAGCAATAGTATGCGGGTAGTAAAAAACATACTGCAAGCATAGAGTAGGATAGATGAAGTTATTAAGTTATTGGAGAAAGAGTAAGGAGAGAGTAGCTGGAGAATGACAGAATGAACAATTGGAAAGCAACGACAACCACAGTGAAGATAATACACACATCAATATATATATATATCTACTAGCATGGGCGCCGACGTTACCCGTGTATTTGGAGGTGTATGTTGAGCAGAAAAAAAGCGGTCAATCTTTTTAATTTGACCCCTATTATGACCCCTTAACATTTATTGTTTTGGGCTTAAATCAAGTTATTAAGTTAGATCCATGTCCAAGGAACCTATATCTAAAATTTCAAATGTTTAGACCCAAAATTTCCAGAGGAGTTTGTTAGAGTTCTCAAAGGTTGAATCGTTGTACTTTGACCCCTTAATCGCCAAATTTCTTGCCGAAAACCGATCACAAAGACTTTCCCAAATCTCAGTACCCTATATATCGAATTTCGAGTGTGTAGATTAAAAATTGAGTGAAAAAACTTGACCTCTGCGGTCTCTACCCAATTACTCAGACAATTTCTGGTCTAAAAGTTTGATATTTGACATAAAGGATATTCAGAGATAGGGCAAGCTTTTCAATCGGCTTTGGTCGAAAATGTTTAGTTATCAATATATAAATGTATGTATGTATGTATGTATGTTTGCATGTCTGCCTAAAACTTTCGACAGAGGCGACGGATTTTACCAAGATCAGTATCGTTTTAAAGGCCGACCTTTCAGACGACAAATATTGAAACATTGGCTAAAAAATTAATATCTTAACCTTCAACTGGGAACTTTTCTACAGGGGGGAGGCGTTTTTCCCAATATTTTTGAAAGTCATCCTCTCCTTTCGATTGTCTAGCCTTAATTTTAAAAAGTGTCACTCCCGGTTTGGTGGTGGTCGTAACAGCATAAATCAGTTTTTCCGTTCTTTTTCTCCTTCGCGGTACGGGTTCGAGCCTGCCTTCCTACTACCTACTTTTTTCTTGCTCAACATACACATCCAAACACCCGGGCAACGTCCAGCTGAAATGCTAGTATATATATATATATATATATATATATATATATATATATATATATATATATATATATATATATATATATACAGTAGCGTCCAAAACTAAAGGATAAAATTTTGAAACCTAATATTTGTTAGAAATAACAACTGTAAAAAGCTGAAATTTTGACAACTGGTTGTCGTTATCATCCATGATAACATACTAAAATTTGAATCATTTTCCAAAGATAGAAAAAGAATTATAACAAGTATTTATTTTCAAAATAGGAATGTCCAAAAGTAAGGGACAAAAATGAGAAAAACAATGTAAACAGCCAAAAAACAATAAAAATACATGCACAATCAATATTTAGTAAATGTGCCCTTGCTCTCAATGACAGCTGCCCATCTTCGATTACAAAGCCGAACGTGACGAATTCTTGGACAGCACGTCACTGGTGACAAGACGTGGTGTAAGCGTTACAAGCCGGAGTCAAAACAGGAGTCGATGAAATGCCACCACTCACGCCCCCTCCCCAGTAAAGAAATTCAAGACGCAGACATATGTATGCAAACTCAATCCGTTATATTTCTGCTAGTGAAAAAATCAAATCATAGAACCTCGTATGCTTCGAGCCTAAATCAGTAAAATAATTAAACTACGTGTTTTTGAGAGTTAATTATTCGGAATTCAGGGGCAAAAAGGGCGCCATACTCCTGGATTTCTTTGAACCAGGGTTCACTGTCAACTTTCATCGTTATGTTAAAACGATTACAAAGCGGAAGACCCGGATGCCCGTGTAAAACCAGAGTAAAGGGAACACTTCCGTCTGCAACATGACAACGCCAGGCCACACACAAGTTTGAAGAATGTTGGACAAAGTTCAGCTGGTCGGTACTATATCAACCACCGTAAGGTCCATACTTGGAAACATCAGGCTTCTTCTGCATTTCCCCCAAATAAACGCCATAATGGTCGTGATGAAAAAAATAGACTGGATCGGCAGTCGCTAACTTTTACAACGAAAGCATCAAGGCTCTCTTTCCTTGCATTTTAAATGATAATGACTCTGTAGGAAAATTAATTCTAGCGCAGTACAGGTCGCTGGTTTTAATAGTATATATTTGTATATTTTGGCAGCAAGTCATTATTCAAGCACGGCTGATTGAACACGACAGAGTTATTCTTTTTTTCCGATTTTTCTGGATATCTTTTCCATTCGCTGAGCGATCTTTTTTATTTCAGTTGGCGTACAAACGTTGTTGTTCAGTCATATTCTTCTCAAGACGAAAGCGATTGAGAAAAACATGGCTGAACAACAACGTTTGGCCCCATTCTATACATAAGGCTCGCTGAAATGAAAAGACAGCTCGGTGAATGGAATAGATATCCAGAAAAATCGGGACAAAGAATAACTCTATCGTGTTCAAGCAAACATGCTTGAATATATATATATATATATATATATATATATATATATATATATATATATATATATATATATATTTAAAGTGATGGTTGTGTAGTTCCAACGAGAGAAAAAATGTATATTTAAAAGAGTGTAGCCATCAACAATTGTGGGTTTTTTATAAAGGTTTTCATCATATTTTTATTTTAAAATATTTATATAACGCGTTTCGAGCTTAGGGTGTGCTCTCTTCAGATATTTTCGTAAAAAGTTTTTTTTTAAAATGGGAGTTTGTAGATATGCCTCCGCTGATATTAAATATGTTTTTCGTAGTGGTGCGATGCGTGTGTTCAGTGTTTAGACATTCTGTCTCCAACTCTAAGTTGTTCACTGTGACCGGTCAAAGTTAGTTTCAAAGAGTGTTCTTTAGTCCATATGGTGAAGGTTTTTATGGCTTCTTTAGGGTTCTTTTTAAAGACTTTCTTTCCCCATGTATAGCATACACTCACACACAATCACATACGCATACATATATATTCATGTACATGTACACATGCACACGCACACGTACGCAGGCACACACACATACACACACGTACATACATAGAAATATATGTAGGAGCATACATATATACACATATACATACCCACCTACACACCCACACACGTACTCGCATACATCCACCGCTAACAATTATTTTTATTTTTTTATTTTTTATTTTATATATATATATATATATATATATATATATACACACTTTTTTTTTCCCAACCAAAACACGCATGTATATATTCGCTTAATCATTCAGACATACGTACACGCACTCACACACACACAAGTAAGATGGAGAATAGGTAGAAGATATATATACACACACATACACGCACATACACACATATATGTACACAGATATATGTATGTGCACATACACTCACAAACATCCACATACTATGTAGGCACATACACATACACACATGCACACACACAGACATATGCAGGAGCTCACACATACGCGTATATCCATATTCACACGAACACATTTACCCACTCATACATGTGCATACATATGTATATATATATATACATACACACACATACATACGGATGTGTATACACTCATCCACCCATATATACATATATGGGCACATGCACTCACAATCACACACACACATACATATTCATACATCCCACCTTATGCATATATTGGTTGAAGTTTCCTTTCCAATCCATGCACATATGCATACATGGATTCGGTCACCCAAACATAAGTGCACGTATACATACAGACAAGATGTAGCATAGATAACAGATGATATATAATTATACACACACGCATACACAACCATATGTGTACACCCACGCACAAACACATACACACACGCACACACGCGCGCACATACACATACATACGTTTAATTTCTAGTTGTTTTTTTAGTTAAGAGAAATGGTACTGTACTGGGTATGGGCGCGCGCACCCGCGAAAGTGTGCGTGTGCTTTATTGTGCTTTTTTGTTGTTTCGTGTGTGAGGGTGCACACCTACCCAAGCATGCATGCGTGTAAGTGTATTTTGTGTTTTGCCTATTTATGTGTATAATTATGGAGAGATGTTTAAGGCGGGGTTAAACTTTGTTATGAAATTTCTTTCTTGAGTTAGCAAGTAGAAGTAGTTGTCAGTTTGGAAGATGGGCATTATCTCGAATCTGCCTCCACTGCATGCGTGTATATGTTGTGATACATGTAGGTGTCTATTTTCCGCGATTTTGATGTTGGATCGGTGTAGGGCTACTCTATTACTAAGGTTTTTTGTAGCGCCTATGTAGGATTTATCGCATGCTGGACATTTTATTACATAGATCACGTTTTTTGAGGTGCAATCTAGGTTTTTTTAAATTTTGAATGTTTGTATGGGGTTCGTAAATGTGGGTGTGTTTCCCTCTAATATTATGTTGCAGACTCCACATCGTTGTTTGTTGCATTTTGTGACTCCTTTTGTTGCGTCTTGATTGAGTTTGGATGAGGTAAGAATGCGTTTTAGGTTTTTGGGTTGGCGTTTGCTTTTTATTATTTTTGTTGTTTTAAGGAAATTGTTTAGTTTGCTGTTTTGGTTAAGTAGGACGAGGTTTTTCGTTATCTCTGTGAAAAGTTCTGGGTTGTTTGTGTTGTGTGTGGAGACGTATGTTAGGATTTGTTCTTTGTTTCGTTCTTTAGGGGTTCTCAAATCTTCTACTGGTATATTTGTCGCAAGTTGGATCCCTTTGTCTATAAGTTGTGATGGGTATTTTCTTTTTCTTAAATTTATTCGTAGTTCCTTGAGTCGGATTTTTCGAAGGTTATTGTCCGTGATTATGGTGCAAATTCTACGTGCTAGGGTGTAGGGAATTGATTTTATGCAGCTTTTAGGGTGGTGACTTTTAAAGTGTAGGTATTGTTGGGTGTCTGTAGGTTTGCGGTAAATGTCTGTGATAATGTTATTGTCTTTAATCTTTATCAGTATGTCTAGGAAAGGTAATTCTGTAGAGCTTTGTTCTATGGTGAATTTAATTTTTTGGGTGTAGGTTCTGGAGTATGGTGTGTAAGTCTGTGATGTCCCCCCATGTGGGTTTCCATAGGATGAAGCAGTCATCTAAGTACCTTTTCCATGATTCTACAAACAGTATTTTAGTGCTGTGGCCAAATTTTTGTTCTATTTTTTTATATAAGGTTTCTTCTAGGTAGGCTAATGTAAGGGTTGCGTAAGTCGGTGCCATTTTCGTTCCCATTGCTGTACCTAGTGTTTGGATGTAGTTGGTATTGTTGATTTCGAAGGAATTATTATTTAGAATTATGTCTATACTATCGATAATGAATTGCTTTGTGAATCTGGGATGTAGTGTTTGTGCGTGTCTGTTGATCCAAAATAGTATTGCTTCTTTTCCTAATTCATGGGGTATATTACTATATAAACTACTAACGTCAAATGTAACTAATAGTGTCCCGTTTTCTACTGTATGTGGTAAGGTAGTAAGAAAATGGATGTCGTCCCTTATGTAGCTCTTAACTTGATCTGTGAAAGGTTGTAATAAGATGTCTATTAAGTTGCTAAGTCTGCTTGTCGGACAGGCTGGTCCTGCTACAATGGGTCTAAATGTAAGGTCGCTAGGGTTTGGAGCGCTAATATATTCTGAGTTTTGTGTATCGATGGCTAGTTTTATTGTGCCAGATTTGTGTATTTTAGGCAGTCCGTAGAAGTTGTTGGTCTTTGTAATGAAATTTGTGAGGAAGTCCTTTTCTTTCTTTTTTAATATTTTGTTGTGTGTTGTACAAAGTTTTGTGATTTTTGAGATGGTGGTGTTATCTATGTTGGTACTAATGGGTTTATAGTAGTGTTTGTCATACAGTAATTCTGTAATTTTTGTTTCATAATACGTTCTGTCCATGATTACTACGGCACTGCCTTTGTCTGCTTCTTTTATTATTATGTCATTATTATTACGGATCTTTTCGAGTGCTTGTTTTTGCTTATGTGTGAGGTTGCTTGTGGTTTTGTGTTTTTTTTGGAGGTTAAGGTTCCAGAGATTTTCGAAGTAGCTGTTTAGTTCTTTTGTGTTGTTCTGTTTATTAGGGAAATATGTTGATTTGTTTTTTACTAAAGAATCATCTTTGTCCCCTTTGTTATCTAGTGTTTCTATTAGTCTAAATTTCCGTTCGAATTCTTTAAGGTCCTTTTTTAGTTCTGCTATATTGCTTTTAGGGGTGGGGCAGAATTTGAGGCCAAGCTTCAGTATTTCCATTTCGTTCTTTGATAAGGAGTATGTGGATAAATTGATGATTTTGGGTCTAATTTTTTCAAACCTGGAATTGTTGTTCCCTGGGGGCTTCCTAAAAAATGCTGGGAGTTGTTTGTTTCCTTGTTTCGAGGAGTGGTGTGTTTTAGGGTGGTGTGATGTCTCCTTGTAAAATGAGTGTTGTGTACAATATTGTGAGGGTTCAGTGATAAATGGTTGAATGGGTTGTCGCTATATGTTTTTAGTGTTGGATAGTTGTGTTTCAGTTGAAATTGGTGTTGCTGTTGAGGATACATGCATTGTTGTATAGGGTTGTGTTGTCGGGGTTTGTTGTAGGGAAGGTCTGTTTGTTGGGATTGGTGTTGCATGGGATATTCTGATTGTTCCCGTTGATGGGGGAGGTGCCTTAGGGGTTTGTTTCTTTGTGTGGGATATGAGGGGTGAGAGTTGTAGGTAGTGTTTTTAGTTATGTGATGTCTCGGGTAGTTGTGTTGCATTGTGGGGATGTTTTTTGTAGGGGTTGTTTAGTAAAGGTATTTTTTCGTTGTTTGTGTTAGCGATGTAGTGTCTGTGGGAATGGACTTTTGATTGTGTTCGCTGAATTGGGTGGTAATAGTTAGGTTTGTATTGCTTAGGATTGTATATAAGTGGGTATTTTTGTGGAGATGTATTGTGTGGTATGTTGTCCGGTGTGTTGTGTTTGTTAATGGTGCGGGTTCTTGTGTAATTTTGAGGTGTTATTAGTGTGCGTTTTGGCTGGGCAAGTTGTTGGGAATTTGTGTAAAAAAAAAAAGTGTGTATATATATATATATATAAAATAAAAAAATAAAAATAATTGTTAGCGGTGGATGTATGCGAGTACGTGTGTGGGTGTGTAGGTGGGTATGTACATGTGTATATATGTATGCTCCTACATATATTTCTATGTATGTACGTGTGTGTATGTGTGTGTGCCTGCGTACGTGTGCGTGTGCATGTGTACATGTACATGAATATATATGTATGCGTATGTGATTGTGTGTGAGTGTATGCTATACATGGGGAAAGAAAGTCTTTAAAAAGAACCCTAAAGAAGCCATAAAAACCTTCACCATATGGACTAAAGAACACTCTTTGAAACTAACTTTGACCGGTCACAGTGAACAACTTAGAGTTGGAGACAGAATGTCTAAACACTGAACACACGCATCGCACCACTACGAAAAACATATTTAATATCAGCGGAGGCATATCTACAAACTCCCATTTTAAAAAAAAACTTTTTACGAAAATATCTGAAGAGAGCACACCCTAAGCTCGAAACGCGTTATATAAATATTTTAAAATAAAAATATGATGAAAACCTTAAAAAAAAACCCACAATTGTTGATGGCTACACTCTTTTAAATATACATTTTTCTCTCGTTGGAACTACACAACCATCACTTTAAATATAAATAACTACAACGACAGAATGCCAGCAACAAGAAAAAAGTCTCTGGAGGACCTGATGGATTCACAGACAAACCTCTCCATAGAACACAAACATCTCGAGGACGGATTGCAGCAACTAAATGAGAAAATGGACAGAATAATCCAGCTCATTTCCAACCAACAGCATAAGAAAGAGATACAATTTGAGGAAATCATTAACCAACTCAAAGCACAACAAGAATACCTGGAATACTTTAGAAGACCATACATACAGAATGAAGTACTAAAAACCAAGAAACGGAATCTCCAAAACTGGAACATCCTCCTTAAACAAAGAAAAATGGCTTTTTACCATGCAGTAAAATGCAGTGACACCGCAGCAACATACAAGACATTTCTAACGATGGAGGACCAATTCATTCCATATAAATTCCGGGAAAAAATTACACCACAAGATACAGAGGAACAAGTGAAAATTAAAAAAGCCCTTAGTATTTCAAAACTTCAGGCCGAAATCGACATACGGGAAGACAAAAAAGTACACTCTACGGAGAAGTACACAGAAATTGACAATAAAGTATTTAAAAAAATCAAGGAACTCTGCCCCAAGGAAACACACCAACCCCTCTTGGAACTCTGGGATTCGGAATGCAAAAAAGAGGAGGAAAAATCCAGGGAAATCATTGGACGGAAAATAACCTGGCTAAAAAACCTGCCGGAAAAAGAAAAAAGCAAACAATCGACAAACACATACAAGGACAACCAGGAACAGAACACGCACCATTAACAAACACAACACACCGGACAACATACCACACAATACATCTCAATAAAAAATACCCACTTATATACAATCCTAAGCAATACAAACCTAACTATTACCACCCAATTCAGCGAACACAATCAAAAGTCCATTCCCACAGACACTACATCGCTAACACAAACAACGAAAAAATACCTTTACTAAACAACCCCTACAAAAAACATCCCCACAATGCAACACAACTACCCGAGACATCACATAACTAAAAACACTACCTACAACTCTCACCCCTCATATCCCACACAAAGAAACAAACCCCTAAGGCACCTCCCCCATCAACGGGAACAATCAGAATATCCCATGCAACACCAATCCCAACAAACAGACCTTCCCTACAACAAACCCCGACAACACAACCCTATACAACAATGCATGTATCCTCAACAGCAACACCAATTTCAACTGAAACACAACTATCCAACACTAAAAACATATAACGACAACCCATTCAACCATTTATCACTGAACCCTCACAATATTGTACACAACACTCATTTTACAAGGAGACATCACACCACCCTAAAACACACCACTCCTCGAAACAAGGAAACAAACAACTCCCAGCATTTTTTAGGATGCCCCCAGGGAACAACAATTCCAGGTTAGAAAAAATTAGACCCAAAATCATCAATTTATCCACATACTCCTTATCAAAGAACGAAATGGAAATACTGAAGCTTGGCCTCAAATTCTGCCCCACCCCTAAAAGCAATATAGCAGAACTAAAAAAGGACCTTAAAGAATTCGAACGGAAATTTAGACTAATAGAAACACTAGATAACAAAGGGGACAAAGATGATTCTTTAGTAAAAAACAAATCAACATATTTCCCTAATAAACAGAACAACACAAAAGAACTAAACAGCTACTTCGAAAATCTCTGGAACCTTAACCTCCAAAAAAAACACAAAACCACAAGCAACCTCACACATAAGCAAAAACAAGCACTCGAAAAGATCCGTAATAATAATGACATAATAATAAAAGAAGCAGACAAAGGCAGTGCCGTAGTAATCATGGACAGAACGTATTATGAAACAAAAATTACAGAATTACTGTATGACAAACACTACTATAAACCCATTAGTACCAACATAGATAACACCACCATCTCAAAAATCACAAAACTTTGTACAACACACAACAAAATATTAAAAAAGAAAGAAAAGGACTTCCTCACAAATTTCATTACAAAGACCAACAACTTCTACGGACTGCCTAAAATACACAAATCTGGCACAATAAAACTAGCCATCGATACACAAAACTCAGAATATATTAGCGCTCCAAACCCTAGCGACCTTACATTTAGACCCATTGTAGCAGGACCAGCCTGTCCGACAAGCAGACTTAGCAACTTAATAGACATCTTATTACAACCTTTCACAGATCAAGTTAAGAGCTACATAAGGGACGACATCCATTTTCTTACTACCTTACCACATACAGTAGAAAACGGGACACTATTAGTTACATTTGACGTTAGTAGTTTATATAGTAATATACCCCATGAATTAGGAAAAGAAGCAATACTATTTTGGATCAACAGACACGCACAAACACTACATCCCAGATTCACAAAGCAATTCATTATCGATAGTATAGACATAATTCTAAATAATAATTCCTTCGAATTCAACAATACCAACTACATCCAAACACTAGGTACAGCAATGGGAACGAAAATGGCACCGACTTACGCAACCCTTACATTAGCCTACCTAGAAGAAACCTTATATAAAAAAATAGAACAAAAATTTGGCCACAGCACTAAAATACTGTTTGTAGAATCATGGAAAAGGTACTTAGATGACTGCTTCATCCTATGGAAACCCACATGGGGGGACATCACAGACTTACACACCATACTCCAGAACCTACACCCAAAAATTAAATTCACCATAGAACAAAGCTCTACAGAATTACCTTTCCTAGACATACTGATAAAGATTAAAGACAATAACATTATCACAGACATTTACCGCAAACCTACAGACACCCAACAATACCTACACTTTAAAAGTCACCACCCTAAAAGCTGCATAAAATCAATTCCCTACACCCTAGCACGTAGAATTTGCACCATAATCACGGACAATAACCTTCGAAAAATCCGACTCAAGGAACTACGAATAAATTTAAGAAAAAGAAAATACCCATCACAACTTATAGACAAAGGGATCCAACTTGCGACAAATATACCAGTAGAAGATTTGAGAACCCCTAAAGAACGAAACAAAGAACAAATCCTAACATACGTCTCCACACACAACACAAACAACCCAGAACTTTTCACAGAGATAACGAAAAACCTCGTCCTACTTAACCAAAACAGCAAACTAAACAATTTCCTTAAAACAACAAAAATAATAAAAAGCAAACGCCAACCCAAAAACCTAAAACGCATTCTTACCTCATCCAAACTCAATCAAGACGCAACAAAAGGAGTCACAAAATGCAACAAACAACGATGTGGAGTCTGCAACATAATATTAGAGGGAAACACATACACATTTACGAACCCCATACAAACATTCAAAATTAAAAAAAACCTAGATTGCACCTCAAAAAACGTGATCTATGTAATAAAATGTCCAGCATGCGATAAATCCTACATAGGCGCTACAAAAAACCTTAGTAATAGAGTAGCCCTACACCGATCCAACATCAAAATCGCGGAAAATAGACACCTACATGTATCACAACATATACACGCATGCAGTGGAGGCAGATTCGAGATAATGCCCATCTTCCAAACTGACAACTACTTCTACTTGCTAACTCAAGAAAGAAATTTCATAACAAAGTTTAACCCCGCCTTAAACATCTCTCCATAATTATACACATAAATAGGCAAAACACAAAATACACTTACACGCATGCATGCTTGGGTAGGTGTGCACCCTCACACACGAAACAACAAAAAAGCACAATAAAGCACACGCACACTTTCGCGGGTGCGCGCGCCCATACCCAGTACAGTACCATTTCTCTTAACTAAAAAAACAACTAGAAATTAAACGTATGTATGTGTATGTGCGCGCGTGTGTGCGTGTGTGCATGTGTGTGTGCGTGGGTGTACACATATGGTTGTGTATGCGTGTGTGTATAATTATATATCATCTGTTTTCTATGCTACATCTTGTCTGTATGTATACGTGCACTTATGTTTGGGTGACCGAATCCATGTATGCATATGTGCATGGATTGGAAAGGAAACTTCAACCAATATATGCATAAGGTGGGATGTATGAATATGTATGTGTGTGTGTGATTGTGAGTGCATGTGCCCATATATGTATATATGGGTGGATGAGTGTATACACATCCGTATGTATGTGTGTGTATGTATATATATATATACATATGTATGCACATGTATGAGTGGGTAAATGTGTTCGTGTGAATATGGATATACGCGTATGTGTGAGCCCCTGCATATGTCTGTGTGTGTGCATGTGTGTGTGTATGTGTATGTGCCTACATAGTATGTTGATGTTTGTGAGTGTATGTGCACATACATATATCTGTGTACATATATGTGTGTATGTGCGTGTATGTGTGTGTATATATATCTTCTACCTATTCTCCATCTTACTTGTGTGTGTGTGGGTGCGTGTACGTATGTCTGAATGATTAAGCGAATATATACATGCGTGTTTTGGTTGGGAAAAAAAGTGTGTGTATATATATATATATATATATATATATATATATATAAAATAAAAAATAAAAAAATAAAAATAATTGTTAGCGGTGGATGTATGCGAGTACGTGTGTGGGTGTGTAGGTGGGTATGTATATGTGTATATATGTATGCTCCTACATATATTTCTATGTATGTACGTGTGTGTATGTGTGTGTGCCTGCGTACGTGTGCGTGTGCATGTGTACATGTACATGAATATATATGTATGCGTATGTGATTGTGTGTGAGTGTATGCTATACATGGGGAAAGAAAGTCTTTAAAAAGAACCCTAAAGAAGCCATAAAAACCTTCACCATATGGACTAAAGAACACTCTTTGAAACTAACTTTGACCGGTCACAGTGAACAACTTAGAGTTGGAGACAGAATGTCTAAACACTGAACACACGCATCGCACCACTACGAAAAACATATTTAATATCAGCGGAGGCATATCTACAAACTCCCATTTTAAAGAAAAACTTTTTACGAAAATATCTGAAGAGAGCACACCCTAAGCTCGAAACGCGTTATATAAATATTTTAAAATAAAAATATGATGAAAACCTTTAAAAAAAACCCACAATTGTTGATGGCTACACTCTTTTAAATATATATATATATATATATATATATATATATATATATATATATATATATATATATATATATCCAGACAACGTCGTAACTGACAAGAGCCAAGACAGCCAACCAACCGGAAGTCCAAGACTCGAGTTTCGCCCTCATTTGGGCTCATCAGTCAAACACATCCGAACTCTGGACAGATATTTATTTTGTTTGAAATTTATATTGAAATATAATATTGAATTAAATATAAATTTCAAACAAAATAAATGTCTGTTATCTTTTTGTAATAATGCGTTGTTTTGGCTTTAAACGTATCTAATACCTATTTGTTTTATTCAAACTCAACCAGCGCTTCTATTCAAGGAACATAAACCCTAACGTTGATTCCGCGTGCCCAACGCACCGTTCCGACATTTGAAAAGACTACGACAGAAACAACAAACGGACTTCTACTGATTCTCTGCTCCAACAACAACAACATGGCAAAAGGAAAAGAAAAAAGAAAGACATACTGAAGATGAAGTTTTACTTCGAAATATATTTATAAATTTCAATATAAATTTCAGACAAAATAAATATATGTTTATTTTGTAATAATGCGCTGCTTTGGCTTCAAACGTATCTAATACGTATTTGTTTTATGTTTAGTATAATTTCGTTCTGTTCAAGGGGAATAAAAACAGATGGAAACGTCACGTAGATAAGGCGGTAACTCTGATTAGTATAAAACTTTAACAATAAGTTTTAGACATACACTAGCAGGGAGACCCAATGTTGGCCAGGATTGAATGAGGATTTTATTTTAGGTCACTATCCTTCTAATTTATTTCGACGTGCGTTATTGGCTAAATGCATAACGCTATATACAATGGAAGTTGCTAAGATCGATTTATTGTTATTAATTATGCTCTAATATGTCAGGAAAATTATGAAGTCGCTTTACGCCACCTTAATTTGGATAAAATATTAACCTGTGTAAAAATAATCTTATACAACACATTTTTTGCAATAGGTATAGCTCTTCAGCGTTAAATAACGAAAAAGGGGTTTATATTTCGTGAGGTAGACAAAGCAAACTTAATTTATTCAGTAAGATGTATAGTTATTCCCTTAAGCATTCAGCCGCAGGAATATGATCTAATCTCTAATATCAGTAAGAGCCGTAAGACAACTTTGTCTTCTTTTCTATTTGTGTATTTATATTCACTTCTTGATGTTTGGCGATGATAGGGATTGTTCACATCATTGAGATATTTAAGCATCGCTCTTCTTCATAAAGTGATACTTGACTCACGGATGCTGTTGAAAGATAAAATGCGAGAACGCTCATTTCCTTTGTCCGTGCTTATAAACATCACGTTTCCATTCGCTTCTGAGTGGTAAATTGTCCATTAACTTGTTTTAAATATACCTGTGTATACCATTGTGTTGGAAAATGTGGAGGTATTTATCACTGAATCAAAAATCGGAAATTCAAACGAGAAAACAAGAAAATAAGTTTTTATTTTATTTTATAAATTTATATTAAATAAAATGTTTTCTTATAGCAAATAAAATAATCTTAATATATATATATACATATATATATACATATATATACATATGCATATATATATATATATATATATATATATATATATATATATATATATATATATATATACTAGCTGTACCCGGCCACGCGTTGCTGTGGCTCAGTTTGTTAAAATGGAACACATTCCTCAAGAAAAATTGCATTTTGTTCGTTTATTTACTTTTATTATTTTTTGCAATTTTTTTTCAATAAAAGTTTTTTTTTTCCCCAAAAAAAGATTAATTTTTTACCATAAATTGTTAGGTGAAAGTTTTTTTTCAGGAAAACTTGCACTTTTTTTTAAAAAGAAATTTGGCAGTAAACGTTTCTCTTTGAAAACGGAATTTTTATTATAAAAAGAACAGATGAATGCTTTACATGAATACTGTAAATAGTTATGTGAATGTAGAGAAAAGTTTGATTCTTTTTTTCATGAGAATGTACAAATTATTTTTTTTAGCAGATGTTCTGAAAATAAATAGAAAAATACTTCCATCATTAATTATGCAGAAAAATAAATAAAATGTTGATTTAGTGTTTCAACGTCAAGCTTATAAATTATGATAAAACTTGCTGAGTATGCGCTGTTTTATGGTTGTTGTAAAAATGGAACGGAAACTTAAATTAAATCTTTCTTAATTTTTTAATTGTACCCCCCAAACGAATATAATCAAAACAGTAACATTCAACAATTGTACTTTATGTATATAAAACACAAAATATTAAAAAAAAAAAAAAGAAGTTAATAACGAAAGGGAAATAATTCCATTTTTAAATGAAAAAGTCAGTTTAGTATATCTTTTTGTTATATTTTTTTACATAAGTCCAGCTTACCATTCACACTGGAAATGTCGACATTTATAGGTTGTCGGGTACGTTTACAACGAATAAACACTCCAATCTAGTAGATGTATCAGAATTTTTGTAGGAATTTTTGACACCCCTATCACGAAACTGCGAACAAAATATAAAAAAAACTCGTAATTTCTCTTTTAAAAGTGGGTTGTTTATTTTCTTTATGGATTATACTTCCAAAATAAACTATTTAATTTTTTTTAAAAGTAATAGAAATATTTTTTATTTAAAAAAAAAAACAGTAATGAATTTTACGAACTCAATATTTTTCAATTTTTAAAATTTATAAATCTATCAAAATTTTTCTATTGATTCTATTTTTACGATATTTTCAGGATCAATGTGAAATGTTATGATCTTTCCAATAAACCGAATATAATAGTTTAGACAAACGTTTTTTTAATTCACGCCCCTCATTTTCAAGTGTCTATTAAAAAGTAAATAATTAATATACTCACCAAATTTTTATATATCACAAATTGAAGATAAAAGATCAATACATAATATATTCAAATTTAAAACAAAAACGTAGTGTTTTTTTTTAAATTTACCTGTAAAGTCCGAAGTTTAAAACCTTTTTTTAAAAAAAAACACGTTGTTTGTTTTGTCTTTTGTTTTTTTTAATGAAACCTTGGTCCTTGCTCCTTTAATTGAAAAAAAAAATTAGGGCTTGAATTACAATTTTCGAGTAGTTATAAGCTTGGAAAGACAGGGGGTCGCAAAATTCATGCCTCCCATTTTGAAATGTCTATTAAAAAGTAAATAATTAATTTACTTACCAAAGTGTTATATATCACAAATTGAAGAGAAAAGGTCAATAAATAATATATTCAAATTTAAAACAAAAAAGTAGTGTTTTTAGAAATTTACCTGTAAAGTCCGAAGTTAAAACCTTTTTTTTTTAAAAAACACGTTGTTTCTTTTTTTTTTTTTTTTAATAAAACCTTGGTCCTTGGTCCTTTAATTGAAAAAATATTAGGGCTTGAGTTACATTTTTTGAAGAGTTATAAGCTTGGAAAAACGGGTGAATTATTCACTATTTTTCACGAAATTTCTGATACACCTACCAATCTACCCATGTTAGAACGGCTTTCGGAATAGACACCCCTAACCTTGCCACTATACCCGAAAAGCTATAAAAGTTGACGTGTCGAATGTGAACGATGAGTTGGACGTAATGTAAAAATGTACCGAATTTAAAAGGGAACGAAATTCAAATTTCTGTTCCATTTTTACAACAACCGTAAAGCAGAGCATTCTATGCAAATTTTACATAACTTACTGTATTAATGCTATTTTTGTAAGCAAAAAAAATATATTTAGGTTTGGCTATAAATTCCTAAACTCATTTCACCCTAAATAATTTAGGTGACTGAAATAGGAATCTAATTGAATCTTTAATTTCCTGATAGTATGTGAGAAATTTATTTTTCTTCGAGTTATATCGAATTCATTAATACGGACTTTAGGGGCTTTTTTTCGGAATGTTCCTGTAAAAATTATATTTTATTGTTACAAATTACGATGCTTTATTTATATAAAAAAAGCAAAAATAAATTCTTGCGTTTTTTATTTACTACTGAAAACCATAACTTTAGTAAAGGTATTTTTTGTTTAAACAAAATAAAACATTTTCACTAAGACTTAAGCAAAAATAATTAGTTAACTATATTCTGCGATCATTATTTGATAAATACTGAAATTTTCATTAAAATCGGTTAATTTCCTGATTTTTGGTGAATTTTTAGGTAAAGGGAGGGGTCAAAATGTTTATACACTTTGAGCGTCGGCATTCATTGTCTGTCCCTACCATTTTTCGATGAATATTTGATAGGAAAGCGACCACGTGTGGTTAATTTAAATCAAATTTCAATAACATGGTTACATTATCAATAATAATGTGATTAAACCCATTGAAAATTTCTCGATATTGTAAACACATTCTGTTTACATTAAGCTTGTGAGACAACAATATCCTTTTCTGAGATTTAAAAAAACCCCGCGAGATCAAGAGAAAGAAATGTCCAGAAAATCGCTAGGTTTTTAACTTTTATCATCTGAAATTTAAAAAAAATCGCTAATTCATCCCCCGCCCCCCAAAAAACTCCATATTTTAACTTCCTACAATACAAAATTATAAATATAGTATATTCAATATATAAACTGTTCCGTGTTTTCTCACTATATGTTTCTGGAATTATATTAAAGCGGTTAGCTCCCCAGAAGGCTTACATATTTTATTAGCTAGTTTTACCTGTTTTTTTCAGAGAGGGTATTTTTTTTTGCAAGAAACAAATCATAAACTCAAACTTTTTATAATAAAAGTTAAATTGAAATATACTGCAAATTAAACATCACAATAATGGTGTAACATATTTTGAAATTAGAAAAAAAACAAAAAAAACGAAAAAACTTTGTTTTAGCATGTTAAAAGTATTTAGGTTGGTAGATAATTAAATTCTACTGTATTGGTATAAGTTTTTTTTTGTTGTTGTTTCTTGCTTTTTACAATTTCGATTAAATACTTCTAATTAAGCGGGATTGCTTAGATCGTATTTTAAACTAAACTCCGGAGGTTGGAATGCCCCCCACCTAAAATGTACTTGGAAAAATCGATTTTATAGCGAGATTTAAGAATGGCTAGCCGAAAAAAAGGTGAAAAACAAAACAAATAATCAATAAATAATTGTTACCAAAAGCAATAAATAAATGCTACTTTCTTTTACCTACATGGATGAGTTTATTTTATGTTTTAAAGTATTTTCAAGCACTTTTCTTTATTTTTTAAAATTGAGGGTGTGTGTGTGCGAAATATTTCCAGATTTTCTAGAATTCCCCGCTAGATTGCAAACGAAATCTCCAGATCTAGCAGGAAAACCGCTAAATTGGAAACACTGGTCACGTGACAGGAAGCGGTAATAAATAATTGTCCCTAAATAAAAAAATGGCCTATCGGTACAAAGAAAACAACAATCATAGAAACATTAAGTATAATGTTATAATTAAAAAGAAATATATAAAAACACACATGGATATAGTAAACATATTATACCAAAACGTGGAAGCCATCCGTCCAGTGGTTTTTTAGACTATCAATTGCGAACGAACCAAGAGTTAAATTTATATATATATATAGATATATATTATTTTTATTTTATAAATTTATATTAAATGAAATCTGTTGTCTTAAAGCAAATAATATATATATATATATATATATATATATATATATATATTATGACTATTTTATTGGCTATAAGAAAACAGATTAAATATAATATAAGTTTACAAAATAAAAAAATACGGGTGTGATAAAAACTTATTTTCTTGTTATTTATATATATATATATATATATATATATATATATATATATATATATATATATATATATATATATATATATAATGTTATATATGTATAATGGGTAGTCGTACACACACACACACACACACACACACACATATATATATATATATATATATATATAATGAGTAGGGCTGTGACAACAGAATAATCTTTTCATTCTTTCCACTATCGGGTATATATCTAACACAGTTAGATACACTTAATGAACCAAGAACCACACGCGTCTAGATAAAAACATATAAGATATTAACGGATATATACTCAAAAGTCAAAACAATAAAAACAATATGCTGTTGTCACAACCCTAAAAATGAGTATTTAATTTATTATATATACACATCACACAAAATAATTATATATACATTATGAGTATTTACTCTGATATATATATATATATATATATATATATATATACTAGCATGGGTGCCCGGCATTGCTCGGGTGTTTGGAGGTGTATGTTGAGCAAAAAAAAAGTGGTCCATTTTTTTAACTTTGACCCCTATTATGACCCCTTAACATTTATTGTTTTGGGCTCCAAACTAGTTATTAAGTTAGATCCATGTCCAAGGAACCTATATCTAAAAGTTCAAGTGTTTAGACCCAAAATTGTTGGAGGAGTTTGGTAGAGTTCTCAAAGGTCAAATCGTTGAACTTTGACCCCTTAATCGCCAAATTTCTTGCCGAAAAACCGATCACATCGATTTTTCCAAATCTCAGTACCCTGTATATCAAATTTCGATTCTGTAGACTTAAAATTGACAGAGTTATTGCGTAGGGAAATGTACACAGACAGACACACAGACAGACAGATACACAGACACGTTCACTTATATATATATATATATATATATATATATATATATATAGAGAGAGAGAGAGAGAGAGAGAGAGTCATCCACATACAGTACTGTTTCGCAGCTCATCAGTGCGCCTAGACAGGCAACTGCCTGAAGCCAGGATTGAAACCCGACCGATTATTCCAGGTTAAAGGGGTCCAAAAACAAAAACCGATTAAATTAACGAGGTTATTAATAGTTCCATGTAAAGGAACAAGATATATTTTTATTTAATTTCAAGTAAAAATTAATTTTATATTTTGTAAATTGTTTACTTTAAATGGAATTAACACACGCATATATAAATATGCATTGTATATATGTGTGTGTGTAGACATATATATATATATATATGATAAGAATAATAGAAAATAGTATACCAGCAAAACTATAAGAAAATAAAAAGGAATACACCGAGTTATGTGTTCATCAACGTTTCGTCTTTATTTTGAGAATTCTTCTGGATCAATGAGATTAAGACAACAAAAACAGCAGTGCAAAATATTTGAAAATTTTTCATGTGCAAAGTGTGACGCTATTTTATTTCAGAAACGGAAAAAGACGTTGGAAATTAAAAAAAAAAGGGTGCTTGTGTTGTTAAAGAGGGGGGATTTTTAGTAACGTCATGTAGTCGTTAATATGTTTTTTAAAAAATATGAACGCAGATAATATTGACAGTTCCTGGCTGCTGTTCCCGACTGGTAGTACAGGAGCCCTAACTCTTTGGTAGCGCTTAGAGCGGCTGCTCCATCAACAGTTGAATAATATAGGGTTGTTTGCAGTGCCATGACGCGCATGGAAAGGGACCCTGCACTCATCCCCGGTGGGCTTTCCTGAGGCCACAATCCTAATTGGAGAAAGGTCAGTTGATGGTCTACTTGTGATGCATGTCTGAAGCTCCGCATAACCTCTTGTTTAGCTCCCCCTTACCGAAACTCTTAAAAAAAAATATGACGACAGTACAATCTAAAAATAAGCTTAAACCAGGATTAGGGACAAACAAATTCAACTTGCCTCCTCCCTTGAGGCTCTCATTCACAAATATCCGTGGGCTTAGAACTAACTTAGCTGATGTTGAAGCATTTCTCTTAACAAATACCCCGGATATCTTAGCATTAAGTGAGGTTAAACTACACTCCTCCATTCCCTCTAACCACTTTAACATGCCTGGATATCTCCCACTCTGCCGTAAGGACTCTGACAGACATATGCACGGACTTGGAGTTTACATTCGTAATACCCTTCCCTTGACTAGAAAAACAAACCTAGAAACAGATGATCAAGCCTTTATGTGCTTTAGACTAAACGTGCAACACAGTATTAGCTACTATTATTTTCTCTACCGCTCTCCCTCGACTCAGGACTGCTTCATAATAAACAAAGTATCTGACAGCATAGACACGGCACTGTCCCTCGACACTAGCGCACAAATACATGTGTTTGGTGACTTTAATGTCCACCACAAAAACTGGCTTGGATTCTCTACTCACACAGATGCAGCGGGCAGCACAACCCATAGCTTCGCTATATCTCACTCCCTATCACAAATTGTTACGTTTCCAACCCGTTTCCCTGACCAGGAAGAACAACACGCATCACTTCTAGATCTGTTTTTGACCACAGTTCCCGATGACTGCATAACGAAGGCCCACAGCCCACTCGGGAACGCTGATCATGCAGTGATAATGGTTGAAATCGCCGTAAACTCTAGACCCAAAACTGAAGAGCCAGTGCTCAAAACAACGAGATATTATAATAAGGCTAACTGGGAAGCCATCAGGGAACTAATTAGAGATGCTCCATGGAAAAATATTTTCTCTCTCCCTGCTGAACAATGTGCAAACGAGACCACTGACTGGTTCAAAACTGCAATCGAAGCGCATGTTCCCATGCGGAAATTTTATAGTAAGCCCCACTCTCCCCAATGGTTTACGTCGACTTGTGCAACTGCCATTACTCAAAAGCAGCATGCATACCGTAGGTTTAACCGACATAAGTCCAGTTCAAAGTGTAGTAAATAATGGGCAATCAACAATTCCCCCACTAACCAACAATCACGAGGTTGTCTCCTCAGCAACCGACAAGGCTAACATGCTTGCCAGTCGGTTTGCTTCAAACTCCACGCTGGACCCTTCCAACCACCCCCTACCTGACTTTCCTATGCGAACAGACGCCACACTAGACGATCTGAGAACCACCCCTGCTCAGGTGCATGCTATCATAAAAAACCTTGACACCTCAAAAGCATGTGCACCCGATCTTATCCCAGCTGTGCTATTAAAAAAGTGCTCAGCCGAAGTAGCTCCAGTTCTCTCCAAACTACAACTACAACAAATGTCTTAATGAAGCTTGCTTTCCGGGCTGTTGGAAAACTGCTTCTGTTGTACCAGTATTCAAGAATTCTGGCGAAAGGACAGACCCATCAAATTATCGCCCCATTAGCCTCCTCCCACTTTTTGCCAAAATATTTGAGATCATAATTAACCATGCTCTAGTCCATCATCTTACAGATGCTAAACTACTGACTGACAAACAATATGGATTTAGACAAGCCCGTTCCACAGCAGACATCCTCACTGTGATCTCTGAACGTATATACCATTCACTGGACAAAGCGGGGGAAGGCAGAGCCGTAGCTCTAGATATATCTAAGGCTTTTGACAGGGTATGGCATGAGGGTCTCCTCAGTAAAATCAGATCATACGGTATCACTGGTAGAATACTTAACATAATTAAATCCTTCTTAGTTAAGAGAAAAATCCAGGTAGTCCTCGACGGTCGCACATCTAAACAATATGATATAAATGCGGGAGTGCCCCAGGGTTCTATCCTTGGACCTCTATTGTTCCTGATATTCATAAATGACCTCCCCGACAACATTGCCTCTGAGATGGGTATATATGCTGATGACACTACACTCTATGACAGACACGACAGGAAGACGAATGAACACATTTCTAAAGAAATGGCAGAAACACTAGAGGAAGACCTCCAATCTGTAGTGGAATGGGGACAAAAGTGGTTGGTCGCATTCAATGCTGCCAAGACTAAACTAGTTTCATTCAATAATTACAAGAAACCCTCTCTACCACCCATAGCAATGGCCAACGACTCTTTATCTGAGAGTCCATCTTTCAAACTCCTTGGCCTAACCTTCACAGGAAACATGAGTTGGAACAATTACATTGAAGGCATTGCCAGGGCCGCTGCAAGAAAGGTAGGCTCTCTCTACCGTGCTAGAAAGCTACCCGAAAGTATCCTGTACCTCTATAAGGCCACCATTCGCCCATGTATGGAGTATTGCTGCCACATCTGGGATGGTGCATCTGCTACTTGTCTCTCGCTCCTTGACAAGGTTCAAAAGAGAATCGCAAACCTGATAGGCCCTGAACTGGCATCTAAGCTTCAGCCTCTGTCCCATCGACGAAATGTTGCATCCCTCTGCCTTTTCTACAAGTATTTTAGTGGTGAATGCTCTGACGAACTGCAATCACTTGTGCCCCCACGACGCGAGCACCCTCGACAAACCCGACAGGCTACTAGATCCCACCCCCACACTGTAGAGATCCCTAGATGTAAAAGATCTTTTTACTCCAATAGTTTCTTCCCCAGAACCGCAAGACTCTGGAATTCCATTCCAGGTCCCTGCTTCCCCAACAGTACTGACGTGCAGAAGTTCAAGTGTAACGTGAACCGACACCTTGCTGCCCAAATCCCTACATAGTACTCCAGTAGTTGTTTCCTCTGATAGTAGTCCCCTACACCAAAGTGGCAATTTGCCTTGTTTGGGGTGAAAATGTAAAAAAAAAAAAAAAAAAAATATTCTTTCTGAAAAATATGTTTGTTTAATTCAAACATAGGTTTGTAACAGAAATAAAATGAGATTTTTTGTTAAGTAATTTATTGATCGATACTATATGCATTAATTATTACAGGAGGTGTTTTTATGGTGTGAGAAGGTTAACCTGTGTCTACAACTAAATTATGTTCTTTTAATAAAAGCTTACCAATAATTGGCGCTACATTATAGAAACCTGCACGTTGTTTAATTGTGCTTGAATTTGCGATAAGCGCTGATTCAAGGAGTCACTTTAGCTATTTTTGCTTGTTTAAAGTCAAAGGTGTGATTATGCTGCAATGAATTAGAGAATTGCTATTTTTTATATCTCTTTTATGTTCGCTTAGACATTTTCTAACTTACGCTGGGTTGCACCAACGTATCTACGATGGCAATTTTGGCAAGGAATAGTGCATACGGCTGCATTGGAAACTGGTTTGTTTGTAATTTTTAATATTTGTCTTATAGCTTGTGATGTAGTTTGTATGATTGGAATTCCTAGTTTATTTAGTGTGTTGCAAATTATTGTATTATTGATGTGTGAAGGTAAAAGAAGGTGTCTGTTTATGAGAGAAAGGCGTGGTGTATATGATGTTTGATTATTTATTCTAGAAAATATTTGTGGGGCTTTTCGTTTAGCATTCAATATGAAATATGTGGGGTATTGCAAGTATCAAAGTGTTTGTGGGGTATTTGAATTCTTCGTCCAGATATTCTGGGCTGCAAATTCTGAATGCGCGTAATAAGAAACCAATTATCATACTTATTTTAATTTTGTTGTTATGGTGGGAATAGAAATGTATGTTATCATTTTTGTGTGTAGTTTTGCGGCGAACTTTGGAAGATAGTTTATCATTAGATTTTATAATAAGTCTAGAAAAGGTAATGAGTGATTGTTTTCTGTTTCATAGGTAAACTTTATGGAGGGTTCGACTGAGTCTAATTTGTTTTTAATGTTATCTGCGTGCGTGTTTTCATGAAGAAAAATTAAAATGTCATCAATATATCTAAAATATTCTGGAAATAACCTAATTTAGAAGATTCTAGGAATTCTTAGAAAAGGTAGGCGCATACTCCACTAAGAGGGTTACCCATAGGAAGACAAAAATATTGTTTGTAGAAATTCTTATTGAATTTAAAATAGTCATGTTAGTTATAAGTCTAATGGTTTTTACAAAAGTGTCGGAAGGAAAAAGTAAGTTTATGTTAGATTTTTAAAAGTGTTATGGAGTAAATTTAAGCAGTTTTTAAATGGGGACATTAGTATATAATGATGTTAAATCTAAGCTGCGTATAGTTTTGTTATGTACATTAATGTTTTTTTTATTTTGTTGAGTAAATCTCCGGAGTTCTTTAGGTGGGAGGTGCTGATAGTGCACAATAGTGGAGTCAAGATGTTGGATATGGCACGTGCAATTTTGTGTGTTGAACTAACAATTCCAGATATTATGGGACGCATAGGGATATATAGTCCGTGAGTTTTAGGGAGGCCATATAATTACGAACTATTAGCGTGGTATTCAATGTATGAAGTCCAAGTTTTGTCGTTTTTATAAGGTTGTTAAATGATTTGCTGAAAGTCTCAATACTTCTATTTACTGTCTTTAAATGAATGTTGGTATATGTGTCTTTGTCTACCAACAATGTGGAAACTTTCTCAGATATTCATCTTTTTTCCATACTATCACCTTTATCAACTGGTGATATAATTATGCTCTTGTTATTCGCTAGGTTTTTCAAGGCATCTATGTATGTCTTTGGGAGTACAGTTTCATAGGGCTGAGTAGCTGCGACTGAAATAATAATAAATTGCATGAAACCTTTTTAAAAATCTGTATCTTCATGTAACACACATCTATAGACCAATGCTCATCTATAGATGGGCATTGCGCTATAAGGTTTATAGAAGTAATGTTTTTTTGCTATCGGATTTTTATATTTACATTGTCAAACAAATATTTTTTTAACGAACTACACAGGCGAAAGTTAATAAAATAAAATTAATTTTAACGTCTTTCGTTGACACATGTATGTAAAGATAATGTTGCTTAAAAGCCGTCGTCATTATTTTGGAAAAAAGCGCAAAAAACAAAGTTCACGATTTATCAATTTAAATAATCCGAACAATACGAATTGTTAGGCCGATTTTGGATTTTTATTATATCAAGAGTCATATATTCTATGATATGATATATATTTTTATATTGGAAACCTGTCATAAAAAATCTTTGTTGAAATTTCATATCGCGACATATTTAAAGCTTTTTAAAAATAATTAATTTTGAAAATTCTCTTTTTTTTTGTAATTCAAAGAATTATATTACCGAGAAAAAAATCACCAAGATAAAGTGTTTATTTTTTTTAACATAATAATATTGATTTTTTTTAAACATAATAATATTGATTTTATTTAATGAAATAAATAACGGGATTATATATATATATATATATATATATATATATATATATATATATATATATATATATATATATATATATATATATATATATATATATATATACCCGCTACTTAATTGGCTGAAAATGCGAAGCTCGTTGCTTGTTTGTTTACGAACAGGCGATTTGAGCACTATAAAAGTGGTGGCGGGTGTTTATTTAAATAGATATTCCGACGAGTTATTTACGGGTGTGGATTTCATGGTCGAGTGGGAGAACTGCCGACTGTCAACACGATGGTTCTAGGTTCAAGGTTCAGTCCTTGGCTTGGGAGAGATTCTAGTCTAGCGGCACTGATGATTTGTGATGACTACAATATATATATATATATATATATATATATATATATACTCGTACATGCAGTACTATTTCGCTGTTTTACAGCTCATAAGTGGGGCTAGACAGGCAACTGCCTCAAGCCAGGATCGAAATCCGATCGCTCAAATGACAGTCAAGTCTTCTCACTATTGCGGTATATGGCTACTGCTGTGTGGGTAATAAATTAACGATGTTTTGACATCGTCCAAATGCTATCCGCTCGACATGTTTATACAAAGAGCGTCGTTAATACGCTAATGGCAGTTTGTATATCACTTCCAGATAATTAAAAAATAGTTATATATATAAGTATTCTTTGATTACTTGATCTTTTCAACTTTAAATGTAAAAAAATTTTATGTGCCTACATTAATTTTGTTTAGTTTTGATAGCATGATATACGGGAGGGGGGTAGAACACCTAAAACATTTCCTTGAATGTACTAAACAAAACCCACTTTTACTATGCAAGTTTATTTTATAATGAATAAATATAAAACAATTTCAGGAAAATATGACGATTATTTGATTATTGCTAGATTTCGAAGCAGGAGAATTTTACAGTTCAAAACTGTCACTACATAGAAATGTTGTTTTTTACTGTGAAAAATTTAAAAATATTAGCAGCTTATTTGAAAATTTTTCTTTTAATAGTATAAAAGTTAGGATTATAATATTAAATTAAATTACAGTTACATCGTGTTACATATAGAGGGTAGGTTAAAACTGTAGCGCACTTTGGAGTTACCTAATTTATATATATATACATATATATACATATATATATGTATATATATATGTATATATATACAGAGTGCTCACAAAGTCTGGTTACATATATATACATATATATATAATATATAATATATATATATATATATATATATATATATATATATATATATATATACAGGGTGTCCACAAAGTCTGACTGCATTATGTAGCCAGACTTTGCGGAAGCATCCTCTAGATTATGTAGCCAGACTTTGTGGGCACCCTATATATATATATATATATATATATATATATATATATATATATATACGCGCGCGCGTGTGTATATATATACAGGGTGCCCACAAAGTCTGGCTACTTTATCTACATGATGCTTTCACAAAGTCTGGCTACATAATGTAGCCAGACTTTGTGGACACTCTGTATATATATGAAATAAAAATCTATCAATACACATTAATATCCTGTATGTACATTTACTTATATTTTACTATATGCATTTACTTACATACTTGCTTCATCCGGAATTTGCAGATACCGTCCATCCTCTCTCCTTAAATTTTTCTATTTTTTATTTTATATTTTCTTTTTTATTTGTAATTTATTTTTTATTTATTTATTTATTAATTAATTAATTTTTTCCATTTAGTGTCTTTTAATTACTCTTGCTGACATTGTCTGAAGTAATATCCTGTACATTTCAGTTGACCTCTTTCTTGCCCTATATTTTTCGCACCTGTTAGCGTCATCTTGTCTAGGTCATTTTGACATTTGCTTTTCTATTTTATATTTAATTCTATCACCATTTAATCTTTTTTCTCTACTTCTTCACTGATTTTTCTTTATTACACTTTGTCTCGGCAGCCGTGTTAAACGTATATCTTATTTTTCTTTTATTTATTGTAATTTTTCCCCCTTTCCTTGTACATATTTGTGAATTATTCCACGGATTTCGGCCTTTTGGATTATTTTGGACCATCTTCCAATTACGCGATTTCCTTGGATTTTACTTGTTCGAATAGAAATTTAATAAACTTTCTTGGATTTACATATTTGGATTTTACCGTCATTGGATACTTTACCTTTCACCAGACTATCCATTCACGTGAAATCACCTTTTTCTTCACCATATTCCCTCTGCTTCACTTTTTGTTATCAAGTAAGATCTTTGACTTACTTGCAGTTTCATCAAATACTTTTATATGCAAAATCCGATCTCGCATTTTGCTAATTCCTACCCTCTGATGAGAAGGAAAGTATTTCTTCGAAACTCCGCGGAATAAGGACTATCCACTTATTAAGTGTTTTCGTTTTCGGATTAAATATGTTTTTTTTAACTCTTTTTCAAAGTGTTTTTAACATGTTTTATTAACTATTTGCTCACACACACACACACACACACACACACACACACACACATATATATATATATATATATATATATATATAATCGCCTGAAAAGCGATTACGTTACATTTTTTAAAATTTATTTTGTTTAAATTTTATTCTGTTTAAATTTTATTGCGTGTGGTTTATTCGCTTCTTCGATTTGCACAGACAAAATTTGAAGCATCCCTGAATGTATTATAATATTAGTATTTGAAAATAAACTTGCATATTTCCTGTTTTGTAGCGACTCCTATATATATATGTATGTATGCAGTCATGCACATGTAGTACTGTTTCGTTGTATCACAACTCATCAATGCGGCTGGACTAGCACCAATCCCAAGCCGAGGATTGAGCCTAAAACCATCGCGTTGACAGTGTATATATATATATATATATATATATATATATATATATATATATATATATATATATATATTCATTTTTTTGGCTTAAAGTCGTTTAAGCTTAAGCCTTAATTTAAGTCGAATGTAAAATTATGTAATGGATTTTGACTAAAATAAGTATACACCTTCTAAAACAAGGTTTAGTGGAATTTTATCTTGGTTTAACTATTTGTAAAGCAACATAACATTGGCGCATAACTATTTTCTATAAAGAGTTCATCGTGCCAATCCTCGGACGTGAATTCTCGACCACTTGGGAATTCTTGACCGATCTGACCCTGAGACCGTGAGTAAGAAAGAGATAAATTCAATGTGCAGATGAGATCAACCAGGATATGAAGTTACATGGGAACAGAGGAAAGAATAGGATTAGATTTAAAATCAAACTATTTTGAAATTTCGCAGCGAACGGTTGATGAAAAGATAGCGCTATGACGAATATAACTTTGAAAATCGGTCGGCGCTCAGCGACGATTTCTCTGTATTTCAGTATCTCTATCTATATATCTATAATAAGAGATAGCTACCCCCTCTGATAATTACATGCACACTGTACTTATCATTGTTTGGAACATTTTCTCTCACGTAAATATCCATTACGAATTCTTCTTGTGTTATACACTCAGCGAATGTATTCTAACGCGTGTTAGACAAAGAAACAACGAAAAAAAACAACGAAGAAACAACGAAAAAACAACGAAAAAACAACACGCTGGCGAGAAGGAAAGAAATAAGAAAGAAATAATGAAAACGACGAGAAAGGGAGAAACAGCAAAGAAACTAGCGGCTGTAGGAAGAAACAAAAAAGACACTATACAATATGAACTATGCAACATATCAGCATATTTGAAACACGAGAAAAATGAAAAGAAGAAAACGCAGCACATATAAAACACGTGCGCATACATTATATATATATATATATATATATATATATATATATATATAATTATTGTGGGTGTACAAAACTTTATTATAGCTGTTAAAAAGTGAAGACTGAGTTTTTTTGTATCCATGGTAAACCAAGGGACGGGGGAAACATTCAATGAAGGATAAAAAACATAAAAAGAGGGTATAGTCGGCCAACAAGGTGTCGCCCTCACTTTCCAAAGCCGAATCGAGGGTTTTTTTTGTATAGGTAAACGAATTTATTAGAAAGAAAATAAATGGGAAACAACTAAAATAAATCTCTCGTAATGATAATTATACAATGGAGAGGAAACGCCTTAGAGACTAATCACGACCAGACCCAAAAGGCAATCTTTTTGCTTACAGAGAAAACGTCTCTTTAAACGGACGTGAATAATCTCGAAGAGCTTGAGATGAAATAACGAATGAGCGTGACTTAGAATAGAAAATTAGTCACTGAATCACTGCCGAAATTAATTGCACATCGCGGGGTTTTAAGCAAACTATCTGTCATAGCAGAACTACATATATATATATATATATATATATATATATATATAAATTATTAAACAAACAACTAGACGTAATACACTGATGTTTGCACAGAAATAGATACTTAATTTCACGCACTAGAGCAGATTAGGAAAAATGTAGTAAAAACTAAACGTATAATATAAGGAAAGATAAAATGTGCAAGGAGTTCATCCTTGATATAAAAACTGATACCATGAGAGTGACCTCCACTTTAAACAGAGGGATGAAGTGAAAAATACGAATTCAAGCACCAAGCAAAAAAAGGAATATTAAAATAAATACGCGTAAATGTAGAAATAAAATTATAAGATAATTGAAAAAATTAAACAAGGAAGGAAAAAGGGGGGTGAATTAAAACAAAAATAAATAATAAATAAATAAAAAATAAATAAAAAATAAAAATACGAAACTACGGGTTAAAACAGAAAACTATCTTCACATAACACAAAAAGATTGTGGAAGTGAGGAAGCATGGCTTTGGAAGTCTTTTAACCTTAATACGATGTTCAGCATGTTAACAAGATACCTTTTGTTGCAAAAATCTAATGGAAAAACATCTGAAGAAGTTGATGGGGAATGGATATTTTTATGGACACATAAATCGTAAAATTGCCTTCCCACTACTGTAATGGAAAAAATCCAGGAAATAAACGAAGGTTAAAAAGAGAAAACGTGAGTCTTTGAATTTTCAACAAAATTTTGCACTATATATATATATATATATATATATATATATATATATATATATATATATATATATAAATGTGTGTGTGTGTGTTTGTGTGTGTGTATACGCACGTATGTCAAAGCGAGAAAAGAGAAAATGGAGCGACATATATTGGAATAAGAGAAGAAATAGTACTGTTTAACATAACACTTTCTATTCCAATTTCTCTTCTTACAAATTATATTTAATTCATAGAGCGAATAATGTCTTAAGAAGCCATTTTTCACCAAAGACATATATGCAAACACGTTTTCATAAACAAAAGTTGTCGATTAGATTTTAATGTTTTTTTCCTGTTATTTTGCCTTTGTGGTTCATCGATCTTCCTATGATCGCTTGTCTAGAGAAAAGGATTTGCTCCAAATCTAAAATCTTTTTGAATGAATTTGATGCGTTTCGACGAGCATTCAATGTACACATCACACTAGATAACACATTTATTCTTTATCAAATTTTCTATATTTTTTTCACAAATTAATACAGACGTTTATATTATTTCGTGCGTGTCGATTTCCTACTGATGCATTTCGACAACTAATTAGATATACAATAAATTTATTTTTACATTAATTGCATCGAATCGTGTCTTCTTGTTGGAAATATATTACATTTTATTCTTATCCTTTTGTCTTACAGATTAAACAAATTCATTTTAATTCATTTTATGAATGCAAAGTAAAAGCATAAAAAGATAAACGCTTCCTCGATACATGAAATACCGGAACAAGTAATGAAAAATATATAGATATACGAAGATTTATAAGCTAAATACGATATCGTTCGTTTGTCTGATTTTGTGAGGACGTCACGTCACATTCCTATACTGGTATTCTCCATTGCCAACAGCCTTGTTACACACACACACACACACACACACACACACACACACACACACACACACACACACACACACACACACATATATATATATATAGTAAAACTCCTTTAATTTGAACTTCCTCTTAAGCTGGACTTGCTCTCATTTGGACTTCTTCTAAACCTGGACTTTCTCTAAACTTGAACTGTCTCGTCATTGAAATTGTATTAGCATATTTGATGCGGAGTTGCAGTAAAACTGTTTATATGTTTTAGTCAGATATTGCGCAGAAATGTTAATATTGGTACTATGTAATTAATGTAGATTAGCTATTGATAATTAATTTACACTAACTCTACATTTTTTTTTCAGATTGCTATATTTAAAGCAAGCACATTAACAAAAGCATGGGGTAAATTATGCCCAGCGCCAAAGGCTTCTGAACTGAAAAAAATCAGAGTATACATCTGGTCTAGAAAAAATTCTTGAAACTAAACCACCCACGCTGTTCTTAAATCACTTAATACAAATGATGTTAAAATGTGGGTGCAATAAGATGAGGAAACTATTGATCAATATCCTGACGGCAGTAATGGTGATGAAAATAGCGACGGCTCCCATTCTCTTGACCCTAATGTAAATAACCAAGAACACTCTGATGAAGCAATATCATGAGATGATGCAGAAAAGACTATGGAGACGGTTATAAAATTTCTAGAAAAAAGTCCTTACTTTAGTGACAACTATGTTTTGCAAGCAATGTCACTCCAAAGAGATATAATCATAAAGAAGCTACAGAATCAAGAAATTGTAGATTTTCGTGATCGCTTACGGAATACAATGGCAGCGCCCGAGAGCTCAATCGATAAAAATACAAACTGCAATGAGACTCATTCAATGAATAAATAAACTGTATTTTACATAAATGTATGATTTCTGTAAACGATAACTTAGGTAATAAATACCTAACAAGTAAGAGTAGATTTAATTTATTTTAATGTTTTTGTTCCTAGTAATAATATTTACCAATTCTTAATTGCAATATATCGTAAACTCAACTTAATATATACTCGAAGTATCATATAGCAATGAATTTCATTTACTATTTCTTAATTCTTAGAAAATTAAAGTTAACTGCAGCATATTTTTTATCACGAAACTTGAACAGGATCCTCTAATTTGAACGAAGCGGATGTTCAAATTATAGGAGTTATAATACACACACACACACACACACACACACACACACACACACACACACACACACACAGACACACACACACACACACACACACACACACACACACACACACACATATATATATATGTATATGTTCAATTATAGGAGTTATAATATATATATACACACACACACACACACACACACACACACATATATATATATATATATATATATATATATATATATATGGCATAATCGCGATGACACACCGGGTCTTGTCAGATCACTGATGTTAAGGAACGTTGAGCCTGGTTCGTACCAAATGGGTGACCAATTAGGAATTCTCGGCGTTGTATGTGCTCTCCGCTTATCTCGGCATTTGTTTCCACCTGTCCTGTATATACACTTCACTTACCACTAATATTTAACGATGTCGACTCGGGAGATTGCTCACCTCCTGCCACAAAAATTCACGTGCAGGCAAGCTTACGTGGGTATCCATAGTCAGTCAAAGACTGAAGAAGCCTATTGCTAAAACTGAACGTCTGTCTGTGTGTGTGTCTGGTCACGAATAGGCTCCTATATGGTTGACTATTTAAAAAACTGATAATGATAGAAGATGTATCGAGGAATTGGGTATGTTTGATCTGGCAGAACGGTGGTTCATAAATATTGTGGGGTCTGCGTTCGCGCCTGGCCCCCAAAGTATGGAAATAAAAAATGAAAGAAAAACGTTTACAAGGGTTTTTGATATAGATGTACATAAGAATACGTTCATAAGTATGTTTCAACTTAAATAGGGATGGTATAATAAAATTGTGGGGTCTGCGTTCGCGCCTGTACTCCATGGAAATATTGCACACACTTTAACAAAGACTTTTCATATTTATTTGCGTAAATAAGTTTGATAATTATGTTTCAGCTTGAAGAGCTCCATATAATAAAATTGAGTGTTCGTTCGCACCTGACCTCTATAGAATGTAAATATGTCACAAAGTTTAACAAGGTTTTTTTAAAAGGGGTGAGGGTCCACAATAACACCTTTAACTTAATCTTAATTCACGTTAGCTTTTATTTATTTTTTTGAGTTGAATCACATTGTGTCGAATAAACCAACCTCATAAATTCACGTTCTTATTAAAGTGAAAGCCCCCCCCCCAAGTCGGAACTTTAAACAATTCCCGACACAAATATTGCATAACTCTGCTTTTTCTTCTCCACTTGCACGTGGCACTCTTGCGAAAATAGATAAATAGATAAATAATAAAAAATAAGAACGTTATTTATTATCGTGTCAAAAGAAGGAAAAATCCTACTCACGTGAGTACGTGTCTTTTTAAAAACAATTGCATAACCTTTTTATTTTTATTTATATATCTGTTTAAGCTTTTTTTGTCAGTGTACTAGAAGGAATTCAGTTGATTACAACGTTTTCTGCGTGTTCTTTACATTAGAATAGTACAACCCTGAATCCGACGGCGCAATACTACACCGTTCAATACTGTAAAACTGAAACGAAGCTGTTCTGCTTGAAAAGGGCGCTATTTTCTTCTTATTCATATTTATATCGATTCTTTGCTTAAAAAATGAAGTAATTACAGCTTTAATTTTTTAATATCCCATTTTGCTGTTTCAAATTATTTTACTAAAGTAAATAAAGCTTCATTATTTTCCCAAACTGTTTTTGTTTCTTTGTTTTTCGATATTTTGTCGATATTATTTAGTAAGAGTGTTTAGCAGAAAAGCCATCAAACGACTACTTGTAAAAATAAATATAAAAGAAATAAATGTTACCATAGCCAATAAAAGTTCAGTTAATGTTTTTTTGCTGTTTTGAAATAGTTTTTAATACCATTAACTCTCCGTATTTCCTCCTATAACTGACAACACGTTATGAAACATACAAATATCTGTGCGTGAGGTCGCCAAACTAATCAAGAACCTTGATTCCATGCAAGCAACTAGCTCTGAGGGCATTCCAGTTATAGTGCTGAAAAAGCTCCAACCAGAACTTGCCCCCACACTTACAAAACTGTTTAAGCATTGGCTTAAAGAGAAGTGCTTTCCAACACCCTGGAAAACCTCATCAGTATGCCCTGTATTTAAGAATTCGGGCGAAAAGTCATCTCCCTCTCAGTACAGACCAATAAGTGTCCTGTGTGCATGAGTAAGTTGCTGGAATCCATATTAAATAAAGAAGTAGTCCACCACCTCAGCAGAAACAACCTTCTTAGTGACATGCAATATGGTTTCCGCTCCGCAAGATCTACAGCAGATATACTAAATGTTATATCTCATAGGATTAGTGAATCTCTTGACAAAGGCTTCCTTTCCAGGGCAATTTCTCTTGACATATCAAAGGCCTTTGTTAAGGTATGATATAAGGGCCTACTTTACAAGATTTCCACCTACGGTATCACTGGAAATGTTTTGTCAATTATTAAACATTTCTCTCCGATAGGTTCATAAGAGTAGTGGTTGATGGGAAGAAATAAGAGGCCTACAGTATTAATGCTGGACTCAACTCTTTTCCTGATCTATATCAATGATCTCCCAAAACATATACTTAAATCATTCGTTGAATCTATGCTGATGACACGACCATCTATGGCAATACATCAAAGGCTGTAAATGACAATGTTCTCTCTGATTCTCTCTCCTCTGATCTTGAGCGCGGTTTACAGTGGGTGAAGAGGTGGCTGGTTACTTTTTATGCATCCAAAACCGATCTTCTATCTTTACATCATCAACGCTCTGATCCCCATCTGGCATCAATTGAAATGGATGGTTCTCGTCTTGGGGAGGCTCCATGTTTTGACAAGCTTCTGTGTTTGACCTTTACTCCTGATCTGAAATGGAACACGTACATCAGGTCTGTTGCCAAGGACGCTGGGAAAATGGAGGGATCCTTCTACCGCTCCAGAAGATATCTCACTACTGATGCAATTCTCTATCTGTATAAAAGCCAAGTACGTCCAAGGATGGAGTACTGCCGCCACATCTGGGCAGAAGCTGCTAAAAACAGCCTATCCTGCCTTGACAGAGTACAAAATAGACTTCGGGTTAGTGGGAGATGCCTTTCTGTCTTCCTTCAGCCTCTCTCCCACAGAAGAGACGTTGCGACCCTGTCTTTGTTTTATCGTTATTTCCATGGCAAGTGCTCGTCTGAGCTCCAATCTCTGGTCCCCCTCTTCAATCTTTCACGAAAAACACCCGTCTAGCTGAAACTACTGTCATTAATTTTCCCCACTCTTTATCTGTGCCTAAATCCAAACGTAGATTCCATGAGCAGAAATTCTTTCTTAGAGGTGCACGACTGTGGAACTCTCTTCCGTTTGCCTGTTTCCCACCTGACTACAACTTGGATGTCTTCAAGTCCAACATAAACAAATTCCTGACAAACCGCTCTCTTCAGTAAGAGACCATATCAAATATCCTTTACTAATGATTACTACGATACTATCTCATTGATTACTATATATATATATATATATATATATATATATATATATATATATATACACTAGCAGGGAGACCCGATGTTGCCTGGATTGAGGGATAATGAACGAATATTTCACACTCCATATATTTTTATTGTAATCGAAATCCGTTAAATCGCCAGGGAGGAAGCTTCATATACCTCCATGTAGTAACTTAGTCCAAAATATATGTTATTCTACATTGTACCTTAGAAAAGGTTCTATTTCTTGTATAACATTATTTTATATAGACTTTTTTCTAGTAAACGAAAAAAACATTAAGAAATTTACGTGCGGAGTTCGACCACGTCATGCAAAAATAAAGAAAAGAAAACAAAACAAAACAAAAAAACGCTATCAACTTACCCACAGTAGAATTTGCACGGCCCGTTGTTCTATCATTGTTGCTAAGCGACGACATCGAAAATGGCTTTACCGATAATAGATAAATTAAAATAACTGTTTCGATTATCGATTATCGATAATTATCGGGGGTAGTATGAGACAAAACTAAACTAAGATCACTCTTATATACTAAAGTTCTGTAAATTCTAAAGAAAGTCTGTTCAACCGAACGAACTCACGCAGACGAATTTCCATGAATGTAGTGGTAGAGATAGTATGAACTTCATCAGGTTCTTATCGCTTTGCAAACTTCGCTATTTGAAATACTTATTGATAATATAAGTGAAAGTACGACTTGCTTCAATAATCACGTATGCAAATTTATTAGGTTTAACTGATAATAGAGGAAATAATTTTTTCACTTTTAATTTATAATATTTTTTGACTAAAATAGGAATTAATCTATGGACAAACATAAGTAAAGCTTTCTCTATGTATTTGTTCTTTATGTAAAATTAAACGTGCATATTTGTTTTTATTTTAATAAGTTTCATCTGATTAGTTTCGAGTTTACAGAAGTATGGCAACAATAAGACATCAGTTATTATTGATAAAAAATTACTACGCATGTACCATGTTATGTTGGCTTAAATAATGAATTTATTCATAAATTTTTCAATTTCAATAATTTCGCAATTTAGAAATATATTTATCTTTTATATGTAATGGTAAATAGAAGTAAAAAAGGAAATTAATTTGAATTTTTATATGTAATTTAAAAAAGTCAGCTTGGGCCCTTAAATGGAAAATACGTTATAGTTTTATTCAAATATTCCTTTCAGCAGAAAAGAACTAAGAAAACTAGACAAGATCAGAACCGAACTATGCAGACATCAATTTTCTATATCATTTAATCAAACATACTTAAAGAAAAGAATACTGCATATATATATATATATATATATATATATATATATATATATATATATATATATATATATAACGTTAAATAGCGTTACACTTTAGTAATTCATAGAGATAATACTGGAAAGAAAAAATATCCAGATAAGTATTTTTTCTTTTTTAACAAAAGTTTTTTTTTCTCGTCTCGACACTACTTAAAAGTTTTTCGCCATCGTCCCTCTCGCTTGGTGTACACTTTTCTTCTTCCTCCGACCGCATACCGGCCACAGCCGGTCCATTGTCGTCCTCGACTTTAAACGTCCATTTTCATGGACGTCGACTTCCTATTTCTCCGAGCACGTGGTGCATTTTTTCTCTTTTTTCCTTCTCGCGCACACTTACTAATTTGCATATGTGCGTTTTTCGGTTGCTCATGCTACTGCTAATCTCTTTGCAAGCTAGCCATCCACCCTTCGCTCCTGCTGATATTTTCCACACCCTTATATGCACTATGTTATATATATATATATATATATATATATATATGAGTGTGTGTGTGTGTGTGTGTGTGTGTGTATGTGTGATCTATTAATTTGAATAAAACTTTTCGTTATTGAATAAACGGTTTCATTTGAGAATAATATTAACTAGGCACATCAACGCAAGTTGCACAGATATGAAAATCTATGAGAACAATGTGCCCGAAAGAGCTGAATATTGTATTTCCTATTGATGTCGGATGCCGTAGTTCTATTGCCAACTAAATCTCCATGTTATTGAATAATCTTGGTATTTCCCAATCAGACAAGAGTAAATATATAAAGAATATACAAAACAAAGTTCTATCTGCATCAATGTAGATATGGCGATGCCACAAGGTGACGACAATCCAACAAAATCTATTCGTGAGATACTGATGAGGTTTTCGATGCTAGTTGTAGTGATACTTTGGCCCAAAACAATGGCTAACCCCAGAGTCATCATCTGATGAAGTATTCGTTGGAAACAATACTGCTCTACAAGTAACAGTAATTGTATAATTATTTCATCAGATTTTTATGATTTACCATTAGAAACATGAAGTTGCAGCGCGCAATGATACTCTATAGACGAAACGCGGAATATCTGTCATGGTAATATCAATGATAAAACTGCAGAAATCTGCTATCAAGAATATAATCCTAACCTTTAAAGTGAATACAAATATTTCGAAAATAGCATTCAGTGCAAACCCATTTAATTATATAAGAAATGTTGTTTCCTCTAAAATGAAGTAGCCATTCAAATGTACTTGTACAATAACAATCATAAACTCATGTGATAAATTTTACATGGGTGATTTTACATTCAATTACAAATACTTCTTATTAACTTTTTTTTCTTCTCATATTGTGTACGTGTTTTACCACGTGGTTTCGTGTATTTTTACATTGGAGTTACCATTTATCAATACCTGAAAGTTACTCGACGATAAGGGTTAAGGTATGAAAGGTGATCGTAATGATTGGTGATGGTGGATATTGGGTAGCGTTTGGTTATTTAAAAGGACGGCTAAACAAGAATTTGTTTATATTGAACTTGGAAACAACCATGTTGGAAAGTAGCTCTGTGATATAGAATTCCATAGGCAGGCAGTTCTAAGAAAATACATTATTCATAGAATTTGCATTTAGATTAAAGACCAGAGAGATAGAGAGAGAGAGAGAGAGAGAGAGAGAGAGAGAGAGAGAGAAAGAGAAGGCAAACTCGTTGATGGTGATTATAGCTATACTAGTGTTTGTGCTGAATGTTTTGTAAATTTATTGAGTAAAGCTTCGTTGCGCAATTACCATTGAAATAACGATAAAGCAAGGATAAACTTGTCAGACTTTTTAAGGAAAAAATATTGCAAGGAAATAAAGACATCATTTCGAAACTAGTTTTTAATCCTATAAAAGCAGGAAAGAGTTTCTAAACAGAAATTCTGTTTACAATATGAATAACGCTTTAATTGCTCTAATTAACATTAGTATTTAAAAGTATTTATTCACAAAGTAATTCAATTTAATGCTAGATTTTCAAAATAAAATGATATATGTACACAAAACATACACGTTGGAAAGAAACAGTCTTAATCGTTAGATTTACTTTAAAAATGAAAAGGGTATTTTATAAAAATATGGATATATAAATACAATTATCAGTTGTTATCTTTTTTGTTTTGTCTTTGTTTTAAACTACAGAAGTTTAGTTGGGCGTATTAAAACAACGACAAAAAGATAAAATATTATTAGCTGGAGGAACGTTTGTTTTTCGAGAAAATAAAATGTACGACTAAATTAATTTATAATTTTATTCTCTCAAGGAAAGACATTTGTGCTAAAAAGCTATAAAGAGAGGCCAATCCCCGGTGCACTTTTTATTGTGTTGCTATTTTCACCGACCACTTTCACTGTTTTTATATGGTCACATAAAATCAACTTTTGTCAAGTATATACGACATGTTGTAGAGGTCATAGAAATATTATGCTGTAAAGAACACTGAATACAGTTTTAATGTCAATATATATATTGTGATATGAGGAAAGAATAAATTTATTATAATTTAAAGCAGCATTTTCTAAGCTACAGATCACGCAATATTCAAACGTTTAAATAACAGATGCAATGAAAACCAAGTAAAAATTATGCTGTAAATTGGTATTTACAACATTACCGAATAGTTAAATAGAATAGTTAAATAGAATAGTGAACAAAGCAAATGCAATTAAACAGGAATGGACGAGGGAAAAATCTTGCGACAGAAGGAGTTGAAAGCCCACGTGCGCATTATCGATGGGCACTGGCAAATTAATAAGGATATATTGCTTTGACTATTTTTTAAATTATCAAAATTTAGGATAACAATTAGATACATGCTACCAGATTCGAAAATCCACTAACCATGCGAAAAAAAAAAAGAAAAAGAAAAAAATTTGATACTGAACGCAACCGGTTATCAGCAACACAGATATGAATTACTAGGGCTATAACAATAGAATATTCTTATCATTATTTTAACTCTCGAGTATATATCCGACTCAGTGAGACATAGTTAATCAATCAGAACCACATAATTCTATATAAAAACATATAAGATATTAACTGATATATACTCGAGAGTAAAAATAATGAAAAAAATATTGTCATAGTCCTATTAATAACGTCCGAACATTAGAAAAATAAAAAAAATATTACAGCAACAACCCATCTTGAGGACAATATTCTTCAAGTAACTTTAGTGATATAACTGCATATTACTACAGAAAATAACAAAACAGAATTCTGAATTCAAGATTTTCTTGTCGGACAATATCTGATCGGAGCAGAATACAGCGAACATATATCTGTTGTAGCTGCAAATTTGTACGGTTTCCAAAATGCTTACCTAAGTAAATAGTAAGAAGAAATAATAACCAAAAAGTAACGAGAAAACACGGTTGACAATATATTTTATTCAAATCAATAACACAGTCAGTTTACGCTTACGCGACTCTCAAGATATGTTTATCATCGTGTTTATTAACGTTTTGGTTGTCTTATAATAATGACAGTTAAGTGTAACTTGACAAAAACAGCAGACAGTATATTTTCTCCAAGATCCAATAAAAAAGTGAAACTGCAAAAGTATTGTAAAACTATGTGTCTGTGTGAAAGTTAGGGAGTGGAGGAGGAAGATATTGTTGAAGGAAAATGGCCAGCGAACACTCTCGCCAATAAAAAACGACTATAAAGTATTGTAACGAAATAGTTGATTTTTTTAGGTTAAAGTCTTCATAAAAGATAAACTTTATCTCGTTGTTTCTAAAGAATGAAATAAATACACGAATATAAATTACATAAAAACTACATAGAAGACATTGCACAACTGTAAAACAAGTTTATTGTTTTTGGAGTGCTGTGCTGAAACGAATTGTTGAAATAGTTTAGTTTAGATCATGTAAAATATAATATAGCTTTTATCTCTTGTCTTCTCTATCTATCTTTTCTTCTATCTATTTTTTCTTCTCTATATAAATAAAATGAACTCATTTTCCCGTGTGCTTTTAACCATAATAGGATAAAAAAGCAAAACATTTCATGCAAATGCACAAACTGGAGTACATTTCTGAGGTGTGCTATAGGCCTATTATCTCTAAACTTCCTCGATAAGCGTACATTCCTATATTTTTAATGCGTTCACTCCGAAAATTGGTTAGAATCAATGGAAGTTGTAAGATCTTTTCTCTCTATTAAATTCATCCTACCCCCGCTCCTCATTTACACCGCTGTTTGATCGTTCACAAGAAACAGTACGAGTAAACACCGGTGGCTTAAAAAACTGGAATGTTATTAGAACATTCCTTTACGTTCTATGTTTTCTGCTGGGCGAAACGAACCATTGGTTTATTTCCGCCGTTTTTCGTTTTGTTTTTTTTTCACTTTCGTTCATTTTCTTTATGCCCTTTTTTCCCTCTCTTTTCGTTTTATAAAATGCGTAAATTTTTCCCTGATTTTCTCTTTTTGTTTTTACGATTTATTTATTAAATAACTTACACGTTTGTTCCAAACAACCGGGCAATGCCGGGTACTCCTGCTAGTAAAATAATAAATGAATAAAATAAATACAGCGTCCAGATTAACCTTTTTCAAACTGCATGTAATCATACCCTCTAAAATAACTGTTTTGTCTCGTCATCCAGCATGTTTCTGTGAAAGCAGTAGAATATACAAGGTTTGATATATAAACTCTGTAGTAGAATGATAAAGAGCCTTTTTCGTGTTGTTACACCTTCCCAGATTTAAAAGCGTTATAACTAGGGCTGTGACAACAACATATTCTTTTCATTGTTTTGACTCTTGAGTATATAGCCGTTAATATCTTATCTATTTTTTATATAGACTGATGTGGTTCTCGGTTGATTGTCTGTGTCTTACTGTGTCGGGTATATACTTGAGAGTCAAAAGAATGAAAAGAATATTCTGCTGTTACATCCCTAGTTATAACCGACATTCATCTATAATCGCCACGTGACGAGTATAATAAATTGGTTATGAAAAATATGGCAGAGACGGCAATTTATAGCTCGACACAGATTCACAGACTTTTATAAAACTTAACCATATCAAAGCAATCGACAGATAAAAAGTTCTTTGGCGTAAATTTTGATTTGTAAAATAATGAAAATATTGTCTCTTTGTTTTGCATATATGTCTATCTCTCTTTCCCCTTTTATCTTTCCCTGTTTCTCTCGTTATTGCAACGAGGACAGATTTATAATTCAGTTAAGATCCGATCGCGTTAGGCGATGGTCACAAGAGTTGAAAATGGGACTCACTCCAGAGCAGTTGAATTTTGAACGCCGTTGACGACGGTCGCAAAAAGTTTGGATTTAATGTTCATCGGCAACTGTCGGGTCATGTCAGCTCAATAGTTTGAGTTTTTAAAATGCTCCTCAATATAAGAATAAATTTTTATTTTTATAAAAATATCTGCTGTTCGCTTATTTCATACAGTGTTCAATATTAGCACCAAAGGTTTCATCTCAGATTATTCTCAGGATAAAATTAATGCCTACAACAAATGACGCCAAGAACTCATGGATACACCGAGTCATTCTCCTCGGGAAGCGATCAGGTTATAACACTTCTGAATAGTTGACTTGAAATTTTTTAAATGATTATGTATATAGTGGGTAATTCTTAATTTTTGTCCTCACTATAGAAAGCAGATTTTAATAAGCTACTTTGATAACCAATCGATTTTTTCTTATAGCGTAATATATTTTGAGAACACGTCTGTTAGATAGAAAACATAGCGTAATTTATATTGATATATGAATTCAGAAATTATGGCAAAAAGGAATAAAAAAACATGAAATATTAAACAGAATTAGATGTAAATATTTATATTATACTAGCCTGGGTGCCCGGCGTTGCCCGGATATTTAGAGGTGTGTGCTGAGCAAAAAAAAAAAAAAGTGGTAGTAGGAAGGCAGGTTCGAATCCCAGTGGATAGCCGTGGCCACTGCCAGCAAGAAATTAATGGTAAGCGGCTGTTGCGATAACGTAAATTTTTGCAAATGTTATCGCAAGAAGTGGAGAGGACTGGAAAATTTGGGGAAACGTTGTCACTTAGCTTCGAGGGAACATCACAAGTTGTTTTCAAGACGAGACCTTTGATGACCTGTTTGAAAGTGATAATAATAACCATCAACCTCAACTGATAGCACAAAAATAGATGTAAATGGCCAAAAGAAAACGGAGGAGAGAAAGACGCAACGAGACTTCCAATGGATGAGTGTTAAGAGGACTGGGGCTTTGGAATAATCTATTATCACCCTAATTCTAGTGAAAACCACTTGTCATTGCCAGCGAATATTAAATGGCAAGCCGTTGTTGCGATAACATTAATTTATTTGCAACGTTATCGACAGAGATGTAGGTATGAAAATTTGGAAGACTTATTGTTATCCAGATTCCAGATTCCAGGGAACATCAATGGTTGTTGTCAATACGTAATCTCTGATGATACCTGACTAAGGACTTCTAGTGAGTACAAATAATAACTATCTCTCCAAATAAAAAAAGTATCAGCCCCCGCTAATGCCACACAAAGTAGGCATGAAGTGTCAAGGCGGATGGAAGGACCGAGGAGAGAGAACTAACCATAACTTCACTGGATGAGGGCGAAAGGTATTAGGACCTTGGGGAAATTTGTTGCCACCCAGATTCTAGTGAAGACCAATGGTCGCTATCAGCGAGAAATCAAAATTTATTCAAGTCGATAACACAGTCTACGGGACTCTCAAGACACGGTTATCATCGTGTTTATTAACGTATTGGTTGTCTTATAATAATGGGAACAGTCCAACAAAAAACAGCGGCTGTTGAGATAACGCAGAACGATTTTCAAATGTTATCGAAAGAATTGGAGAGTACTGGAAATCTGAGTAAAACTTGTTGTAACCTAGCTTTTCGGGAACACAATCGCTTATTACCAGTGAATAATCGCCTAGTGACTACTACTACTACTACTACTACTACTACTACTACTTATTGAATAATCGCCTAGTGACTACTACTACTACTACTTATTGAATAATCGCCTAGTGACTACTACTACTACTACTACTTATTGAATAATCGCCTAGTGACTACTACTACTACTACTACTACTACTTATTGAATAATCGCCTAGTGACTACTGCTACTACTACTTATTGAATAATCGCCTAGTGACTACTACTACTACTACTACTTATTGAATAATCGCCTAGTGACTAATACTACTACTACTACTACTACTTATTGAATAATCGCCTAGTGACTACTACTACTACTACTACTTATTGAATAATCGCCTAGTGACTACTACTACTACTACTACTACCACTACTTATTGAATAATCGCCTAGTGACTACTACTACTACTACTTATAATAATAATAATAATAATAATAATAATAATGATAATAATAATAATCAGGAAAAGACTAGGAGAAATTGTAATCAAAAGGATGATTGACAAAATACAATGCACGATACTAATGAAAATAGCTAAAATATTCAAAGAAAATCTCACATCCAGAAACTAAATATAACCGGATGACGCCAACTGTTTAATTCTCAACCGTATATTTATGTACCGTTATCAGTAAAGAAATATAATTTACTAGCATTTCAGTCCGGCGTTTCGCGGGTGTTTGGAGGTGTTGGGCAAAAAAAAAAAAAAAAAGAAAAGCGGTCAGTTTTTTAAAATTTGACCCCTATTATGACCCCTGAATATTTATTGTTTTGGGCGCAAATCAAGTTATTAAGTTAGATCCATGTCCAAGGAACCTATATCTAAAATTTCAAGTGTTTAGACCCACAATTGTCGGAGGAGTTTGATAGAGTTCTCAAAGGTCAAATCCTTGAACTTTACCCCTTAGCAGCCAAATTTCTGGCCGAAACCCGATCATAAAGACTTTCCTAAATCTCAGTACCCTGTATATAAAATTTCGAGTCTGTAGACTTAAAATTGACAGAGTTATTGGGTAGGAAAATGTACACATACACACAGACACACAGACAGACACGTTCACTTTTATAGATATATAGATAATTATTTATTTATTAGGGAAACATGTTTGATAATCAGTTACTCATACCTTGTTTGCTGGTTGATATTTTTGCGCGCATTTTGACATTTATCCTTCCAGATCAATAATATTTTCACCCTCTCCGTTATAAGACACAAATAGAGTTAGTCATTTTTATTATCATTTTTTTTATTTTTTAAAATTATTATTTTCATCTTACTATTTCCTCGCAGTTCTGAATTCCTACTGAATTAACCGACGTTCATTTGGGATGCTAGGTAAATCCACTTACGACTAATGTTGGTTTTCATGGTCATCCTAGCGTCATATACTAGTTACGGAGCATATTTCACTGCGGGAATTGTTAAGCACGATCTTCATCCACTTGAAAGTCAATTATTTCATCGCAAAAGAACACGAAACTCGTCCTCTTACTAATTATCTTAAAAACAATTAGTAACGAACCTTACATTAATGCAAGACTCAGCCACTAATTATCTTGTTTTCCCAAATGGTCTAATAGTACCTAATTCGAATCGAATATTATGATTTTATTCGTCTCGCAGTGTTCATCTTGTTTCCAGTGAGTTGACCTCTGCTGACCTTTTGTCTGTCACATTTCCTGTTATTTTCAAGGCAGTTGTTACGCAGCTTTTACTGAAATATAATCTATTCAACTTGCTAATTGAAACAATACTAACACAATACTAATCACAGGTATTTCAATAGAGAAACCAAACTACAGAAATGAAAAAATATTACAGGAATCCAAATTGTAGTTCCATGATCTGACCACACGTTTTCTTTAAAAATTCGTGATATCCACTAAGAATTTAAATATGAGGGGTGGGGGTGGGGGATGGGGCTATTGTCACTCACATTTCAGAGTCAATGGTCGTTATCGGCGCCTGTTTTTGCCAATTAGAAATCACCGGTAATGCTTTGCTTGAGTAAAAATAATAATTAATTTAATCCATAGCCGAAAGGAATTTGCAGATTAAAAACAATACAAATGTGTTTGTATGTAAATATAACCGATGATATTGGAACTTGCATAGTCGCTTTTTAGGCGATCACTCCCAAAGACCCACAGTCTGTGAATAATGCCCAATTTCTTTGATTTTAATACAAAAAATGTTTGATTAATGTTGATTTTTTTTTAAATTTTAATACAAAAATCATATAGACTCCGATAATATTTTGATGTCGGTTAATTCGACTAGAATCAAATAAATTCATTTATACTATTAAGAAAGATATTGCCATAAATGTGTACCGTATGTATGTTTAAGAAAATTCTCATATATTAGAAAATGCTAGTGGTTTCAATTTTAAATCAATGCATTGTAAAATGAAAACGTATTTTTCTTGGTTTGTTTAACATTTTGATATTGTTATATTTGATATTGTTATATTTGATATGTGTTTGTTGCTAATCTGATAGAACGTTATCAGATCTTAGGGCTGTCATCCGATCTTAGTATATGTGCATTTACTAGCTCATAGAGAACTTACCACGTATATATACAATCGAACAGTCGAATTTCTACAAAAAATTAAAAATTAAAATTGAAGACTTTTGTCAGTGTCAGGTTTTTGTTTATTGCTTACTCATTAGCTCCAAAAAACTCCTTGGCAAAATTGCACACGGTTGACATGGAGCACCCCTGAAATTTCAGGTGCGTTTCAGGAAAAGGCATAATGCAATGTTATTTTTTTGTTAAACGAGGTAGATTTCTTTCATAGAGCTCTCGAAAATCATGCCTCACATGTGTCTGGTCGGCATAAAGTCGACATCGTTGTTCGCATCTATCTATTCACCTGCAATATTTTATCACCGAAACAGAAGGCGGCAAGGCGTGGTGATTGCATGTGAAGTCCGTGAAGAGTTGGTACAGAAGACACAACAGAAACGACGCAGAAACCGCTTTGCTACATTAATTCTATTGATTTACGATTCCGCACCTGACACATCTTTGTTTGCTACACGCAAAGGTAGAAACTACCAGCAAATGGAAAAGCCTGACACACTCTTTTCGGGGATTTCCATCAGAGTCGTAAAAGTTGGGTTGCAGATCAAATTGTGCTTGTCTCCAACCATGTCAAATGAGTTCTAAACTGCAAAACTCTGATATTACCAGATTTCAATTTCCGTTAGCATGCTAACAATGGGTTGTACTATAGGAGAGGCACAGTTACTGTTGATTTTAATACAAAACATTATATAATCCGGTAATATTTTGAACTATGAGATCCACTAGTTCAACTAGAATCTATTAAATTCATTTATACTATTAAGAAAGATATAAACATATTGCCACAAATGTATATTTTAGAAAATGCTAGTAGTATCAATTTCAAATTTATGCATTGTTAGAATGGTTTGTTTAACATTTTGACATTCTTATATTGCTATGCGTATGTTGCTAATCTGATGGAAGGTTTTCAGACCTTAGAGCTATAATCAGCACATACATCAGATAAGAATTGTGAGGAGGTTACCGTGTAGTGAATACAATTATATTTCCAATGAATAAATAACAGAGTCCTGTATAACAAGAAACTTTATTCACATGCGATGCAATATTTTGTCCATGGAGATTCGCTAAAATGAAAAAAAAGTCACTGTGTGTGTAAAATCATGCAGTGTGCATTTGTATGCATTAAACAGCTTCTTTGTGTGTGTGTTTTTATGACGAACGGACTAATATGTGTGAATCCCTGTAACATTCCTTGCTCCCTGCCAACAAATAGCCTGTCAGTGGTAGTTGCTTTCTTACACATGATTTGTTAATGTGTTTATGATGTGTAAGGTTAGTGCTAGCGAGTTGGTTGATTGTTTGGCTCGTAAACTTTATGTAATTTTGGATAAATTTTTTGAATTAGAAGTCTTTTGCGATGTTTTCCTGCGCTTATTTGCTTGTGTTAAATGGGCTGAATCCCAGGTTTTCTATTGAGTGTAAGTTATTTTAATAAATGTATAAATCTTGATTCGATATTTGTTCGGGAAATTATCATTGAAACAAGTAGCTACATGTTCGTATTATCCATACAACAGAACACTTTTTGGCGAGGTTGAAGTAGATCCACCTGGCATTCACAATAAAAGGTGAGTAAATGTTAAAATGAAATACGCGCGTAAAATATATTTAGAAAGAAGAAACAGAATTTCAATGAGAATTGTCAAATAAGAGCGATAAATATGTGGAAGTAATATTCGGATGACAATGCGAATAATGGAAATAGCCGGAAAGTTGTTTAATGGAAACAAAAATAAACTACAATGAATTCTGAGAGACCATTATTATTTTTTATGGAAGTTCAGGCATATTTATAAGCGGCCAACGAAACGGAATCTGTTGATTTCTATATTTTATGAAAAGCTATTTTGTTTAACATGATTTCAAAGCGGCATTCATTAAACGATCAACAGATTTGATTTGCTTAGACATTTTACGAGTTTTCTTATGACGCATAGAAATCAATTATTCATTTTATATTCAGGGAGATTTCTTTTTTATTTGAAGATAATAAAACTTACTTTATTAAAAATTCTCTCAACAGAATAATACAAAAATCATTGATCTTATATTTAGCGGTCACTTTTGGATTACACTTCTTCGTAACTCAAAGGTTATCGAGAACTACCAAAATCCAAATGCACATAATGAGCAGTAAGAACAAATGAAAAAATATTGTATTTGTTTACGCAGAAAGGATTGAATTTTAGTTTCACTAAACACTAGTTGTACCTATTTAGTACCCACTTTCATTTTTGTTTATAAAGAAACTATACATATTTTGACACAAATCAATATTTCTTTTATTTAAATAGGATTTTGAAAGTTAAATTTAATGTGTTTTATTTGGATTACGGTTTTTCTAATCAGTCGTATAAACGTTTCTTAATTCTTTTAGAATTTCGGACGGTTGTGATGTAATTTATTTTTTTCAATAACTAACAAAATAATAAAATGACTGACTTTTTTACGAATAAAAATACATTCTGGTAGATTTAGTTTGGTAATCCAATTATTTTTAAAAATCGAAATATACATAAAATTTTATGCTGAGCAGTAAGAACAAATAAAGACGGAACAACTTCCGTTGTTCGAAGACTCTTGAAGTTATACATAGCAGTCAAAGATACGTTCTTGACAATATGTCCGGCATAAACTGGTTCATTTCCGTGTTCTTTCATTTATCAGGCTGGAATATTCATACGTTTCGACCTTCGATCATGTATTCCTGCTCTGATTATGGATCAAATGGATCGTTAGTGTTTTAGAGCCATATGCCAGTCGATAATCTGTCCAACAGGAAGTAGGCCACTTCGGTGTCAGTTTATCTGAGGCTGTGGCATTGGTATTTGGTAGTTATAAGAGGTATAACTTCACAGATCTTGCCTATCCTCTTTTAGGCGAAGTCATTTGATAACTGTTTAAGTCTCCCTGCTCAGTGAAGGTCAGTGAGTTTGTCTAAGCTGTAAATATAGGAGGCCAACATGTTTTTCTTTAAAAACGCTGTCTGATCTCTTTATCTTCCAGCCTTGTGCCATACCCTTTTCCGGTGGGAAGGACAAAACATCCCTTTCTAATGCTGTTTTATGGCTGAAAGAGGTTTACTGAAAGATACAAGTTGAGGATCGGTTCTCTACAATCAGTCCGGCAGAAACTGGACCAATTTCAGTTGCTTTTTATCTGTCGTGTTGAAGTATTGTCCTAGGTAGTCATAGAAGGTACACTCCTTTAAATCTCGTCTCCGCTCTTTGAGGAGGAATTCTCTATTATTAACACATATTCTAGGATAGCCGAGAAATATAAAGCCACACACTGGTACATCATTGGATGTCAACGCAACGTTAGTAACATATTGGTGGCACGTGTCATGAGAAGTGTTGAATGCCGGACAGACAACAGACTTGTCAGAAGATAATCATGATGCATATATCATCATCTCAAAAAAAAAAAGCCAAAGATCGTTAGTTTTATACAACATATAAACATACTCGACTAAAAGATCCATCCTACATTCTAAAGTTCAAGCAGCAGCTTCACGACAAACTTCTAAATGGTCTTTCCTTCACGAATAGCAATACAGTCTGGTATTCATTCAAAGAGACCATTTCTGAGACAACTAAGGAGGTTCTTGCGACAAAGAAAAGGGTTCATAAAGACTGGTTCGACTAGGATGTGGAACAAATAAAATAAGCAATTGATAAATCCAATATTGAATGGCAGAATGATCGTTCTTCTGTTTCGAAGCGTAACATTTTCAAGGCTCTGCATGCTAATCTGAATTATGTAAAAGAAAGACAACTGGTTGAACGAAAAGCATTTAAAGTTTAACACTATGCACACGCAATGCAAAAATGATTTCGATTTACTAAAGACAGTTTATGGAACGGCAATCTCGTGATGCTCTCCCTTATCTTGTTGTGGACCAACTCAAAGACCAAAAAGGATTGAATCATCTTTAGTCAACACGATATCACCCAATCAGATTCCTCAGCAACCAATTCAGAACACCCTAGCTGAGCCACCAACACGCGCAGAAATAAAGAAAGCAAATATCCAAACACGCGTAGGTAATGTACCTGCTTAAATCTACAAACGCATTAGAAAATTTTCATGATCTACTGCAAAGTATCTGGGAGAACAAAAAGATATCAGACAGCTTTCGAGATGCCTTGGTCGTTACCCTGTTTAAGAAATAGCAAAACTAATTGCGGAAACTGCAGAAGTATATCACTTCATACCATCGGCGGGAAAATAATCAACTCATTACTGTCTCTGAAAAGAACTACCCATAGGTACGCTGCGGTTTTAAACCAACGAGAAGCGAAGCATATGATTTTGCAATGGGATAATTTCAAGAAAAGTTTATGGAAAAAAGCGTGTCTTTCTGCACGGCATTCATTTTGACACAATAAATAAGAACGCTCATTGGGCTTGGATGTCCAACAAAACGTTACTTCAATGATTAGGCTCTTCTATGATAACATGACAGGACAATTTCTCCATAACTGCATCGAATCTAAGACTTTTGATATCAGCAATGGATTGAATGAAAGTTGCATACTAGCACCAGTACTCATTAACACGTTTTTCTTTTACCCGCATGCTCATTAAAAGAAAGCAAAGAGTTTACGTTCGCTACCCTCTGGATGGCACGTTTTTGACCTACGTCTACTTCATTCTTCTAAGACCAAGATCCTTCTAGACCTTATTTAAGAAGTTTTCTTTGCCAACGATTGTTCTTTAGTGCGTGTGCTGGATCCCGTCTGCAACTGATGCTAAACCGCTTTTGAGAAGCTTCTTAAGTATTTGACCTAACAATCAGCATTAGTATAATTGAGATGCTTTGTCAACCTACATTAGAAACAAACCGCAATTCCTGAACATTGTCATTGACAACACCCAGCTGAAGAATGTGAAATATTTCCAATATTTAGAAAGCATTATCTAATCTTACGGCTCCTTGGACAGAGACATCTATGGATGGATCAACAAAGGAAGCACAAAGTGCCCAGTCAGCACAACATACATTAGAGTACAAAACTGAAAGTGTACAATGCTCCCTCATATCTACATGTGAAACTTGGACACTGTTACGTAAAAACATAAAAATTTCGAAAATTTCCACATGCGTGCTCTGCATTCCGTTTTTTGGAATCCATTAGCAGGACCGCATTAATAATTTTGAGGTTCTGAGCCAAACCAAATTATCAAACACGCTCACCAGGGCCCAATTACAGTATCGTTCATGTCATCAGTATGGAAAAAATGCCGCACGCGAAACAGCTTGTACAAAGCACTTAAGAAAGGAAAGAGAAATCACAATAGTCCACGCAAAATGCTACAAGGACACAATCATCACAATATTCTCGAACAAAGAAGCAAAGAAGAACACCAAGAATGGCAGCTGTATAATGACTTTAACTTGCTTAAAAGTAAATGTTTGTTTCCTTGCCTCGTAATAAATGATGTGGTTACATCTTTTTCATATGAGAAATACATATATGTAAACTGTTGTAACCAACATTATATGTATTAAAAGAAAAGCAGGTGCCGCATAAACCCGCTATGAAATGCAAGAGTGTTAAGAAAGGCCACTTACAGCATTTCATAAAAGAACGTAGTATGATTTGAAAAGAAATGGTTGTATCTCCTCTTGTTTCCTGAGAATAACACTAATGAATATCTTAATAAATATTTCAAATATATATTTGAAATTAGGCACATCTAAGTATTCATTTTACCTGTTTCGTGGCTATAATCAAAAACTACCTCCAGTCTAAAAACGTTCCGAGCAAGAGAGAAACTTGAACGAAATACATTATAATTAGGCTAATTACATAGTGGAAAAAAGTATCGATTTGTCATATGAGCCCTACACTGACTTGGTAAATCCGATAAGATAACTTTATATGTAAGATCTATACACATATGTATAGTTGCTTAGAATTGCTGTCATAAAATATAAAGATGCTTAAAAAAGAAATGAGAAAGCTAGTATTTCAAAAGAAGGATATAAGTTCAATTTTACTTTCTTGTTGAGTGATGTTTTTTTTTGCTTTACCTCGTTCGTTCCTCTATTTTGCGCATTACTTAATATCAGCATACACACACACTTGAAAGCATACGCCTAAAAAACATTTACTTGAAGTCTTATTTCACATTTCGCTCCGTTGATAATAAATGCCATCAAGGCACAAATCATTACATTTTTTGTCTCATATAAGAAATCAATTTCAGTCAAATGTAAAATATGCCGTGCATTTCTTTGCATCAAAAGAATGACCATTAATACAATATTATAAAACAAAGAGATGGTAAAATATCTGAAACATTATGATCAATGAAATATCTCGTAAGAGACGTTAAATAGACTCAAATAAGATTGACGGCAAAAGAGAAATGGAAATCATATCAGTCTGTAACGGAAACTACGAAACAGAAGAATTATGACATCACGTTTTCCAATTTCTGAGATCAGGATTGATAATTTGGATTCTTTCGATTATTCTCATCTTACGTTTCTTTAACAAACGACACAATCAAGTTGACACACCGATTCTTTTTAAATCACTGAAGTTAAGCAACGCCAATGCTAATCAGTCCCAGATGAGTGACTATTTGGAAGCACCAGGCACTGTGTATAGGATGATATTAACACCTCCTTGCATGAACTACTAAAACATAACGTCGTTATTTCCCATCACCAGGATATATAGGTGATTAGGGATCACTTGTAAATTTAATATTCCTATGAAACTTCCTACGGATCAACCCTCTGAGTACCGCTGCCTTTTCGTTTCTTTCATTTGTTTCAACTCTTCCTTGCGCTATATTTTTATTCGACTTGATTGTTAGTTTCAAAGTTAAAATCGTGAATCCAGTGTTAGATCACGGCATCTACATATGAATCTGAGATGGCCGATCATTCGTGCTAGTTTAAGTATTTCCATTTCTGTATTATTTCCAGTTTGTACCGATTTGATATTATGTTTCGGAATTTTTTGAATAAAAGTTTTATGTAATGAATATGAATAGATCCGGGCACCTCCTCTCAAGAATATGATTGGATGGTATAAGCCATAACATGTACGAAAAAACGCCGTAAGATACCCCGAAAGCTAAAAGCGTAAGGATATTACTAGTCACGACTAGAAAAACTGTTCATTAGGGCAAAGCTTATTCACCTTCTCCAACCAATTGCGGAAAATAACAGAATTAATGAGTGTTTCATATTTATATTTTACATTATTGTACTTGGAACCGCGAAGATTAAAATTTATTGTCACATATTATCTGTTTCGTATCGTATGGACTTCACCGAAGAAATCATATCGTTTTATTATCATTATTGACTCACAAAGAGCTTTCACAAAGGTCTTCAGAGATCTTTCCCTGAAAGCAGCCTGTGGTGTTCTCTGGAAGCTGAGTGACAACAAATCTCCCCGGGTTTCCAATACTCTCCACCTGTTTCGATAACATTTGCAAATAAGTTTGCATTATCGCAACAGCTGTTTGCCATTGATTTCTCGTTGGCAGAAGCTATTGTTCTTTGCTGGGATTTGTGTGGCAATAAGCCTCCACAAGGTCCCAGTTCTCTTCGCACTTATCCGGCTGAGGTCTGGTCAGTTCATCGGTCTTTCTTTCATCCTTGACTTTACTTGGTTATTTGGTTTCGCTCTTTTTTTTGGGGGGGCAGTGATGTGGCAATGGGGGTAAGGTTGAGTTAGAGAACATAGATATACGGTTTCATTGTTCTTGGTTCCATGTAGTGTTTCATGTTTTGACTTTGGAGCAGTTTGTCTGGCTCGCACTTGTTGTTCATCTGTGTTAGTTTCCATATTATTATTATTATTATTATTATTATTATTATTATTATTATTATTATTATTATTATTATTATTATTATTTGTACTCACAAACAGTTCTCACACAGGTTATCATCAAAGATTATTCATTGACAACAAGCGGTTGTATTCCGTGTGTTTTGGGTGGCAAGTTTCCCTAGATTTCCAGTATTCTCATCCTCTTTCGATTTTTTTTTACACAGTGATCACCACTTATCAAGGCCTGGAAGCCACTCAGGTATAAGGGTTATTGCAAGTACATTACGTTAGTGTGGAGATATGATGAAGTGTTTACTTAAGGGAGCGGTTCATTAGGAATTTGTTAACATTGGACTTGAAGACATCCAAGTTGTAGTCCGGTGGGAAGCAGGCAGACGGAACAGAGTTCCACAGGCGTGCAGTTCTAAGAAAGAAGCTTTGTTCATGGAATCCGCGTTTTGATTTAGGCACAGATAAAGAGTGGGGGGATTTTTTCACAGTGGATTCAGCTAGACGGGTGTTTTTCGTGAAAGATTGGCGAGGGGGGACCAGAGATTGGAGTTCAGACGAGCACCTGCCATGGAAATAACGATAAAACAAGGATAGGCTCGCAACGTCTCTTCTGTGGGAGAGAGGTTGCAGGGTAGAGAAAAGGACATCCCCCACTAAACCACGAAGTCTATTTTGTACTCTGTCAAGGCAGGATAGGCTGTTTTTAGCAGCTCCTGCCCAGATATGGCAACAGTATTTCATCCTTGGACGTACTTGGCTTTTATATAGATAGAGAATTGCATCAGTAGTGAGATACCTTCTGGAGCGGTAGAAGGATCCCACCATCTTTCCAGCGACCTTGGCAACAGACTTGATGTACGTGTTCCATTTCAGATCAGGAGTAAAGGTCAAACCCAGAAGCTTGTCAAAACACGGGGCCTCACCCAGACGAGAGCCATCCATCATAATTGATGCCAGATGGGGATCAGAGCGTTGATGATCTTAGGATAGGAGTTTGGTTTTGGATGCATTAAAGGTAACCAGCCACATCTTCCCCCACTGAACCATGCGCTCGAGATCAGAGGAGAGAGAATCAGAGAGAACTTTGTCATTTACAGCCTTTGATGTGTTGCCGTAGATTGTCGTGTCATCAGCATAGATGTCAACGAATGATTTAAGTATGTGTTTAGGGAGGTCATTGATGTAGATCAGGAAGAGAGTTGGGCCTAGGATGGACCCTTGAGGGACTCCAGCATTTATATTGCAGGCCTTCGATTTTTGTCCATCTACCACTACTCTTATGAGCCTATCGGAGAGAAATGATTTAATGATCGAGAAAACATTTCCAGTTATACCGTAGGTGGAAATCTTGTGAAGTAGACCCTTATGCCATACCTTGTCGAAGGCCTTTGATATGTCAAGAGCAATTGCCCTAGAAAGGAAGCCTTTGTCAAGAGATTCACTAATCCCGTGGGATATAACCGTCAGCACATCTGCGGTTGATCTTGCAGAGCGGAAACCATATTGTGTGTCACTAAGAAGGTTATTCCTGCTGAGGTAGTTGTCTATTTCTCTATTTAATATGGATTCCAGCAACTTACTCATAACACACAGAAGACTTATTGGTCTGTACTGAGAGGGAGATGACTTATCATCTGAATTCTTAAATACAGGGCAAACTGATGAGGTCTTCCAGGAGTCGAAAACACTTCTCCTTAAGGCAGCGCTTAAACAGTTTCGTAAGTATGGGAGAAAGTTCTGGTTGAAGCTTTTTTAACACTATAATTGGGATGCCCTCAGGGCCAGTTGCTTTACTGGAATCTAGGTTCTTGATTAGCTTGGCGACCTCATGCACGGATATGTGTATGTTACCTAGCTTGTTCTGTGTTATAGGAGGAAATATGGGGAGTTGATGGCCTTCGTCGCATAGGGTAGAATTAGCTGCAAAGTTCTTTGCAAATAGTTTGACCTTGTCTGACGCTGACGAGATGACCTCTGGTCCATTGATAATGGTTGGGATAGAACGCACACTTCTGTTCAGGATCCTATTTGTTATTTGCCAAAACTGGTGGGAACCAAGCCGCCGATCAGCTACCTTGGATTTAACAGACTGGGCATATAGCTCTCTTGCATTTTTTATTACTCTTTTACAGTGGTTGCTTGCAGTCCTGAAAGCAGCTTTAGTCTCAGTGAATCTATTAAGTTGGTAGCTATGGAAAAAGTTATTTCTGTGCGCGATAGCAGCAGCACATTCTAGGGAGAACCATGGCTGGTTGTTAGGTTTTTGTTGGAATTTTTTAGATGGTATGAATTGGTCCATGCCTACAATTAACCATTCGGTCAGATCTGATACTATAGAGGACACTTCCTTTTTAAACATGGAGTGCAGAGGTAAATCAGATATGAATGTACGGAAGCTATCCCAGTCAGCCATAGAGTATCGGTATACAGTACGGTGGAGGGATACGTCTGGGGGCTTCTTACATTTCGTTTTTATTTTAACTGATATGACGGAGTGGTCGGAGGATCCTAGAGGAGAATGAACGGAACATGAACATAGCTCAGGGGAAGTTGAGAGAAAAAAGTCTAGGAGGCTTGCATATTGACCGGGTGTATCGGGCACACGGGTGGGTTCGCGATCAATCTGAGTGAGGTCATAAGCAATGGCAAAATCATGACAAAACCTCCCCTCATCATCCGTCTTATTCGAATGGGTCAGCCATTCCACGTTATGGACGTTGAAGTCACCACAGATGTGGATGTTAGCCGAGGGATGTGAAGACAGTATGTGGTCTATTTTCTCAGATATGCTCTTTAAGATAGTAACTCCACTGTTGTGGGCCTATAGAGGGCAAATATAAATGCAGTGGTGTTAGCAAGTGCAACCCCGAAGCACGTATAGGGTAAATTAGGATCTTTTCTAGAGATATCCCTGCCACACGGGAAGCCATCCTTAATGTAGGCACATATTCCATGCCCATGGCGATCTTGGGTGTCAGATTTAGCTGTTAAATTAGAGTATCCGTTAATTATGAGCTCATCTAGGGAAGTGGTCGGCCCTATTCCAGTTTCACTTAAAAATAATATTACATTTACATTACAACTGGGTGCCATTTGCTTTTATCTGGCAATGACCATTCGTCTTCACTGGAATATGGGTGGCAATAAGAAATCCAAAGTCCTAGCCGTATTCGCCCTCATCCTTTGGAGGTAGGGTTAGTCATTTCTCTGCTCAGCTTTCTTCTTCTTCTTCTTCTTCTTCTTCTTCTTCTTCTTCTTCTTCTTATTCTTATTATTATTATTATTATTATTATTATTATTATTATTATTATTATTATTATTATTATTCGAGATTAACGACGAGTGGTATTTACTTTCCTGTCATTGCATTAAATAGTTGGAAGGTCGGAAAAAATGACGCCCTTGAAATCGCATTCCGGCTCTTCAAAATATCTATTATAGACTGCTAGCATCCATCGTTCGTGGCGCTTAAGACGATCAACAATAAACTGACCACTTTTTAAAGAAAGAAGATAATACCTCAGAGGGTCCAACTATTATTGAATCGGGCGATACCTCACTCCGAGCTGGTGTTTGCAAATCAGTCCCTGTTCTGTAGGATTGAGTGCCGGGCGTACTTCCGTGAGTATGATGCCTATCGGAAGAGTAGTTATCTTACAACGTTGACTGGCAACGTAATATTGAGCAATCTTCCAAAGTTACATCACTATACTGACACATATACAATCTGTCATAAAACTTGTACAGTTCTTATAGTGAGTAAGGATGGAACAGTTTTTTGTTTCTTTTAAAGGGTTTCTTCTTGGAGACTCAATTTAAAATAAAAATATGTTTGAAAATAATATGTCAATCAGCAATAATTGATTTGGGGGAAAATTAAGCATGTTATTTTATGTATATACTAGCAAGAAAAGCCAATGTTGAATGAGAAACTTACTAACCTCAGTCACTTACATAATATTACCTTTGTAAGTTTTACTTTTGACATTTTATTATATATATATTATTGTATTCAATTTTTAGGCTAGGATTCGTCGATAAATTTGTTTATAAAAGCCATTCCGGAATACACACAACATTTTCCAAGAATTAACGCATAGTTCTAGACATTTTTGATCCAATACTAAATCCCGTATTAACATTTTTGTTCTATTCACTCATTTTCAGAATTTTAAGCTGGAAAATATGTAAATAATCATTTTAAAGATGTAAAGTGCATAAACCGTAATGATTTTGTTGTTTCATCGTAACAAAATATACATACCATGGGTAAGTTAATTTTAGAATATATACGGTTATGGAGTTCTATACCCCAAACAAACAAACAGAACAAGCAAAAATACAACCAAAACAAATTATTCCTCCACAAAATCTGTTGGAAATCCTTGAATTCCCGAGTTTGACAAGATACACCTGAAAAATTTCAGAAATCACATCGGCCGAAACGTTGTGCCAATAAGAGACCAATCTTCCGAATAATCCAACATAATACAAGCTTTGCGGGTATGTTCTACACAAGTTATTGACGGCATTTTTGAATAAACGTCCCCTCCCCCTCCCCTGTAACATAAGTGATCATGGTTGACAAAACAGGTAAGGTTATTCAAATAACTTGTAGTTGCGTGTTTATTGTTGACGGATGAGGGCCTGGAACAATGATACAAATCAGTATGCAGTGGAAACAATAATTTGTGCATAACTTTGATATAATTTGTGCATAAAATTGGCATAATTTGTGCATAACTTTGGCATAATTTGTGCATAACTTTGGCGTAATTTGTGCATAACTTTGGCATACTTTGTGCATGATGTTTGCATAATTTGTGCATCAAATTTGCATAATTTGTGCATAACTTTGGCATAATTTTTGCATAATCTTTGCATAATTTTTGCATCATATTTGCATAATTTGTGCATAACTTTGGCATAATTTGTACATAACTTTGGCATAATTTTCGCATGACATTTGCATAATTTGTGCATAACTTTGGCGTAATTTTTGCAGAAGATTTGCATAATTTGTACATAACTTTCGCATACTTTTTGCATAATATTTGCATAATTTGTGCATAACTTTGGCATAATGTGTACATGATATTTGCATAATTTGTGCATAACATTTGCATAATTTGTGTATAACTTTGGCATCATTTGTACATAACATTTGCATAATTTGTTCATAACATTTGCATAATTTGTGTATTACTTTGTCATAATTTGTGCATAACTTTGGCAGTATTTCTGCATAACTTTGGCATAATTTGTGCATAAGATTTGCATAATTTGTATAAAACTTTGGCATAATTTGTGCATAACTTCGGCATAATTTGTACATAACTTCGGCATAATTTGTGCATAACTTTGGCATAATTTGTGCATAACTTTTGCATAATTTGTGCATAATTTCTGTATCAATTGTGTATAAATTTGGTACAATTTGTACATGACTTTTGAACGTTTTGTGTATAACTTTGGCGTAATTTGTGCATAACATTTGCATAATGTGTATAACTTTGGCGTAATTTGTACATAACATTTGCATAATGTGTATAACTTTGGCGTAATTTGTACATAACATTTGCATAATGTGTATAACTTTGGCGTAATTTGTACATAACATTTGCATAATGTGTATAACTTTGGCGTAATTTGTGCATAACATTTGCATAATGTGTATAACTTTGGCGTAATTTGTACATAACATTTGCATAATGTGTATAACTTTGGCGTAATTTGTACATAACATTTGCATAATGTGTATAACTTTGGCGTAATTTGTACATAACATTTGCATAATGTGTATAACTTTGGCGTAATTTGTACATAACATTTGCATAATGTGTATAACTTTGGCGTAATTTGTACATAACATTTGCATAATGTGTATAACTTTGGCGTAATTTGTACATAACATTTGCATAATGTGTATAACTTTGGCGTAATTTGTACATAACATTTGCATAATGTGTATAACTTTTACATATTTTGTGCATAACATTTACATAATTTGTACATAACTTCGGCAATATCTGTGCATAACATTTGCATAATTTGTGCATAACTTTTACATAATTTGTACAAAACTGTTTCATAATTTCTATATAACTTTGGCATAATTAGTGCATAATATTTGCATAATTTGTGCATAACATTGGCATAATTTTTGCATAACTTTTTCCTAATTTGTACATAACATTTGCATTATTTGTGTATAACATTTGCATAATTTCTGTATTACATTTGCATAATTTGTGTACAACATTTGCATAATATGGTCATAACATTTTCATAATTTGTGCATAACTTCGGCATTATTTGTGCAGTACATTTGCATAATTTGTGCATAACATTGGGATAATTTGTGCCAAACTTTGACATAATTTGTACATAACATTTGCACAATTTGTGTATAATATTTGCATAATTTGTATATAAAATTTGCATAATTTGTGTATAACATTTGCATAATATTTTCATAACGTTTGCATAATTTGTGTATAACATTTTCATAATTGGCGCATAACATTGGCATAATTTGTACAAAACAATTGCATAATTTGTGAATAACTTGGGCATAATTTGTACATAACATTTGAATAATTTGTGCATAACTTTGGCATAATTTGTACATAACATTTGAATAATTTGTGCATAACTAAGGCATAATTTGTGCATTACGTTGGCATAATTTGTGTATAACTTGTGTATAATTTGTACAGAACATGTGCATAATTTGTGTATAACTCTGGCATAATTTGTGCGTAACACTTGCATAATTTTTATATAACTTGGCATTAATTTTGCATAACATTTGCATAATTTGTGCATAACATTTGCATAATTTGTGCATAACATTTGCATAATTTGTGCATAACTTTTGCATAATTTGTATATAACATTTGCATAATTTGTATATAACTTTGGCATAATTTGTGCATAACATTAGCATAATTTGTGCATCATTTTGGCAGAATTTGTGCATAACTTTGGCATAATTTGTACATAACATTTGCATGATTTGTGCATAACTTTGGCATAATTTGTGCATAACATTTGAATAATTTGTGCATAACTTAGGCATAATTTGTGCATTACGTTGGCATAATTTGTGTATAACTTGTGTATAATTTGTACAGAACATGTGCATAATTTGTGTATAACTTTGGCATAATTTGTGCGTAACATTTGCATAATTTTTATATAACTTTGGCATTAATTTTGTCATAACATTTGCATAATTTGTGCATAACATTTGCATAATTTGTGCATAACATTAGCATAATTTGTGCATAACATTTGTGCATAACATTAGCATAATTTGTGCATAACATTTGCATAATTTGTATATAACATTTGCATAATTTGTATATAACATTTGCATAATTTGTGTATAACTTTGGCATAATTTCTGCATAACTTTGGCATAATTTGTACATATCATTTGCATAATTTGTGTGTAACTTTGGCATAAATTGTGCATAACTTTGGCATAATTTGTACATATTATTTGCATAATTTGTGTAATAATTTTCCATAATTTGTACATAAAATTGTCATCATTTGCGTATATCTTTGGCATAATTTGTACATAACATTGTCATAATTTATGCATAACTTTCGCATAATTTGTGCATAACATTTGGATAATTTGTGTATAACTTTGGCATAATTTTGTATAACTTTTGCATAATTTGTGCATAACGATGAGAGGAATATTCTGGTTTCATAAGTTGAAGAGTTCATTGTTCTTTGTAAAGTGGTTTCATCATCACATTTGCAGTAAAGGTTAGTAGATTGCGTAGTATTGTTCGAAACTTTCATACGCTTTATTACTTTGTAATAATTAATACTTTATATATCTATATGAATGTAATAAGTAATGCAATATATTTATTTATGAATGTAATAAGTTATACTCTATATTTACTTTTTAATGTAATAATAATTATTCTATATCTACTTTATAATGTAATAATTAGTACATGATAGTAAATGTTTCATGTAATAATTAATACTATATATTACATTACGTTCTAATGTAGAAATTATGTGTTTTTAATCACTTAATCATGCAATAATTTATTTTTATAATGACTTTTAATATAATGATTATTACTTATATTCATGTTTAAATGTAATAATTAATATTTTTATTCACCTTTTAATGCAATAATTTAGCCTTTATATTATTTTATGAGTGTAGTAATGAAAGCACTATATTTGCTTTTAAATGTAGTAATTTATACACTATATTCATTCTTAAATTTAATATATGATAATCTGTATTTGCTGTTAAATAATATAATTAATATTTTATGTTCACTTTATGATGTTATCATTAATACCTTATGTTGTGTCTGTATCAATAACAACACGAACGCAGAAAGTAAAGGTAAAACAAATATATTAAGACGAAAAGATAATACATATTTACAAAGGTGCAGTTGTACTGCAGTTGGAAGATTGTCCGGCAGAGGGCGTGTTAAAATCTTTTAGGGAGCAACCGGCACATGCGTCTTGCCTATCTGGCGTTCGAACACAGCTCCCCGGTCTTGCTGACTTGATACCTTTATCTATATCTTTTCACCCACGTATGCTAATTAGTGGGCATCTCCACAATACTTTATATTCACGTTTGTATTTAATAATCAATACTTTGTATTTACTAATTAATTTTATAATTAATACTCGATATTCACTTTTTAATGCAATAATTAATACTATATATATATATATATATATTCTATTATTAATGTAATAATGTATAATTAATATTTCATTAAAATCGCGTTATTATGAGACAGTTATCTGATTTTTGAATATATATTATTTATTTGTTTTGGTAATTTAACTCAAAAAGTTAAATTACTTTTACTATATTTGACCGTCTCTACGATTTCTCTGAATTTTAACGTGGTAGTCATTATCTGTTTTGTAAATATGTGCATTGATATGTTTTTGCATACTAATTCACACTTCTATTGGCCAACATTGTAGTACGGTTTCTGAACACAAAGTCCATAAACTTCCTACAAGGTGACTACACCAACGAAACTTGAATTATTAATCAAATTTACAATCTATTTACAATTTTACTAAATTTAATACAAATAAACTTTAGTTTATATTTGATTTATCCACCGACTTCCAGTTCTGAATGTGAAATAGCTATATTTTATCAACATTTAATTAACACGTTGATACAAAATTGTGAATAAGTCTATACCACCCTCTTCTTATGGCGATCTATTTCTTTTGTAGTTATCGCCCGCCCGACGTCTGAAATAGTCAATAGGTTGTTTTGGTATACATTTGCTTTGGGATAACTCCTGAGATAAGGAGTGAGAGGTAAAGGTTCCGGTCAGTGTGAAGCTCATTCATGATTATATTTTTTACTTATGAGAGGCTCTCTAAAGATTACTCGCTCTAACTAATAAACACACGATATCTGATTTATCATAGAAATAAGACGTGTCTATGTTTCTGTCCCGTTATTAGATATTCGGATTACGTCGATTTTATCCTTGACAGGTCTTGCATGTTATAAATATTCACGAAACTGATGACACAACATGTGATAATGCGATGTTGCGTTTCTCATTGATCCATTGTTTGTAAACGCATACAAAATTAGTGTACAAGGACATTTGATATTTGATACAAATATGGACTTGAAACGTCAACTTGACGAACATTATATCAACGCAAAAAGCCATGGAAACAGCTAAAAGAAAGTTCCATATATTACAAAGGATATCATCTTCTTATTAAAATTCAAAGACTGGACATTAGCCATTAGGGACTTAGATTAGCGAACCACATGCAATGTTGCAACCGGATTTATCTTTCAAAATGATAGAAATCGCAGACTTGCGATTCATTTTTTGTTTTTATACCTAAGCACCATGTCAATGAAACTAGTTCACACCAAGTGACACACACCAAATATTAAATATTATATTTAGAAATGAATATAGGATATTAATTATTATATTTTAAAGTAAATATAGAATATTTATTATACTCATACATGAATATAAGGTAATAATTATTGTATTTTTAAACAAATATAGAACATTAATTTTATATTCATAATTTAATAAGAGGTATTAATAAAAAGTTTCATAAGCAAATGCAGATTATTACTTGTTATATTCGTAAGCGAATATACAATATTTATTACTACTATCTGAAGTGATTATAGAATATTAATGATTCCATTTTTATGAATATATTGTATTAATCAATCAAATGTATATAATAGTATTAATTATTAAATTAATAAGCTGATAAAGAGTATGAATTATTACATTGCCAATATAATAATTTCCGTACGAACTCATGAGCTATGTGTAACTTTCGCCTTCCTGCAATTTCTAACGCATTTTTCTTAACACGTAATCTTTAATTATACTTAATCTTATACTTAATCTTTTATTATACTTAATCTTTTATTATACTAAATCATTTATTACACTAAATCTTTTAATATACTTAACCTTTTATCATACTTAATATTTTATTATACTTAATCTTTTATTATACTTCATGTTTTATTACACTTAATCTTTTATTACACTTAATCTTTATTATACTTAATCTTTGAGTATACTATATATTTTATTATACTTAATCTTTTATTATAATTTTGTATTATACTTAATCTTTTATTATACTTTATCTTTTATTATACTTAATCTTTTATCATACTTAATCTTTTATTATCATCTTGTATTATACTTAATCTTTTATTACACTTAATCTTTTATTATACTTAATCTTTTATTATACTTAATCTTTTATTATACTTAATATTTTATTACACTTAATCTTTTATTACACTTAATCTTTCATTATACTTAATCTTTTATTACACTTAATCTTTAATTATAATTAATCGTTTATTACACTTAATCTTTTATTATACTTAATATTTTATTAAACTAAATCTTTTATTATACTTAATATTTTATTGCACGTAATCTTTTATTATACTTAATCTTTTATTACACTTAATCTTTTATTATACTTAATCTTTTATTATACTTAATCTTTTATTATACTTAATCTTTTATTATATTTAATCTTTTATTAAAATCTTGTATTATACTTAATCGTTTATTAAAACCTTGTATTATACTTAATCTTTTATTACACTAAATCCTTTACTATAATTAATCTTTTATTACACTTGGTCTTTTATTATACTTAATCTTTTATTATACGTCATCTTTTATTATACTTAATCTTTCATTTTACTTAATCTTTTATTATACTTAATCTTTTATTATACGCCATCGTTTATTATAATCTTGTATTATATTTAATCATTTATTATACTATATCTTTTATTATAATCTTTTATTATACTTAATCTTTTATTATACGCCATCTTTTATTACACTTAATCTTTTATTACACTTAATCTATTATTACACTAAATCTTTCATTATACTTGATCTTTTATTACGCTTTTTTTACACAGGTATCACCACTTATCAAGGCCCGGAAACCACTCAGGGGTAATGGTATTTCAAGTACATTATGTTAGTGTGGAGATTTGATGAAGTGTATTATACTTAATCTTTTATTATACTGAATCTTTTATTAAACTTAATCTTTATTATACTTAATCTTTTATTATACTTAATCTTATATAATACTTAATCCTTTAATATATTAATCTTTTATTATACTTAATCTTTTATTATACTTAATTTTTATTATACTTCATCTTTTATAATACTTAATCTTTTATTACACTTAATCTTTTATTACACTTAATCTTATATGATACTTAATGTTTTATAATAATCTTGTATTATACTTAATCTTTTATTATACTTAATCTTTTATTAAAATCTTTTATTATACTTAGTCTTTTATTATACTAAATCTTTTATTATACTAAATTTTTATGATACTTAAACTTTCATTATACTTAATCTTTTATTATACTAAATCTTTTATTATACTTAATCTTTTATAATACTAAATAATTTATTATACTTAATCTTTTATTACACTTAATCTTTTATTACACTTAATCTTTTATTACACTTAATCTTTTATAAAAATAAATATTTTATTATAATCTTGTATTATACTTAATCTTTTATCATGATTAATCTTTTATTACACGTATTTCTAATTATACTTAATCTTTTATTATACTTAATCTTTTATTATACTTAATCTTTTTTATAATCTTTTATTATACTTAGTCTTATATTATACTTAATCTTTTATTATACTTAATCTTTTATTATACTAAATCTTTTATTATACTAAATCTTTTATTATACTAAATCTTTTATTATACTAAATCTTTTATTATACTAAATCTTTTATTACACTTAATCTTTTATTACACTTTATGTTTATTACAGTTAATCTTTTATAATACTTAATCTTTTATTATAATCTTTTATTATACTTAATCTTTTATTACACTTAATCTTTTATTACACTGTATCTTTTATTACACTTAATCTTTTATTATACTTAATCTTTTATTATACTTAATAATTTATTATAATCTTTTATTATACTTAATATTTTATTATACTAAATATTTTATAATACTTAATCTTTTATTGCACTTAATCTTTTATTATAATCTTGTATTATACTTTATCTTTTATTACACTTAGTCTTTTATTATACTTAATCGTTTATTATACTAATCTTTTATTAAACTTAATCTTTTATTAAAATCTTTTATTATACTTAATCTTTTATTACACTTAGTTTTTATTATACTTAATCTTTTATTATACTTAATCTTTTATGATACTTAATCTTGTATAATAATCTATTATTATACTTTATCTTTTATTACACTTAGTCTTTTATTATACTTAATCTTTTATTATACTTAATCTTTTATTATACTTCATCTCTTATTATAATCTTATATTATACTTAGTCGTTCATTATATTTAATCTTTTATTATACTTAATCTTTTATTATACTTAATCTTTTATTATACATAATCTTTTATTATACTTAATCTTTTTTCATACTTAATCTTTTATTAAAATTAATCTTTTATTACATTTACTCTTTTATTATACTTAATCATTTATTACACTTAATCTTTTATTATACTTGATCTTTTATTATACTTAATCTTTTATTATACTTAATATTTTATTGCACGTAATCTTTTATTAGACCTTATCTTTTATTACACTTAATCTTTTATTGCACTTAATTTTTTATTATACTTTAACTTTTATTACACTTTTTTTGTTTACATAGGAATGTTTTCTTAGTATTTTATTATAATCTTTTATTATACTTTATCTTTTATTATACTTAATATTTAATTATAATTTATCTTTTATTATACTTAATCGTTTAATGTTCTTAATCTTTTATGATACTTAATCTTTTATTATACTTAATCTTTTATGATACTTAATCTTTTATTATACTTAATCTTTTATTATAATCTTTTATTATACTTAGACTTTTATTATACTAAATCTTTTATTATACTAAATCATTATTATACTACATCTTTCATTATACTAAATCTTTTATTATACATGATCTTTTATTATACTTAATCTTTTATTATACTAAATAATTTATTATACTTAATCTTTATTACACTTAATCTTTTATTGGACTTAATCTTTTATTATACTTAATCTTTTATTATACTTAATATTTTGTTATAATCTTTTATTATACTTAATCTTTTATTATACTTAATATTTTATAATACTAAGTCTTTTATTAAACTTAATCTTTTATTATATCTAATCTTTTATTACACTTAATCTTTTATTATAAATTATCTTTTATTACACTTAATCTTTTATTATACTTAATCTGTTATTATAATGTTGTATTATACTTTATCTTTTATTACACTTAGTCTTTTATTATACTTAATTTTTTATTATACTTAATCTTTTATTATTCTTAATATTTCATTATACTTAATCTTTTGTTATATTTAATCTTTTATTACACTTAATCTTTTATTGCACCTAATATTTTATTATACTTACACTTTTATTATACTTAGTATTTTATTATAATCTTTTATTATACTTTAATTTTTATTATACTTTAATTTTTATTATACTTAATCTTTTATTATACTTAATCTTTTATTAAACTTAATCTTTTATTATACTTAATCTTTTATTATACTTAATCTTATATAATACTTAATCCTTTAATATACTTAATCTTTTATTATACTTAATCTTTTATTATACTTCATTTTAATTATACCTAATCTTTTATTATACTTAATCTTTTATTACACCTGATCTTTTATTATACTTAATCTTATATGATACTTAATCTTTTATTATAATCTTTTATTATACTTAATCTTTTATTATACTTAATCTTTTATAAAACTAAGTCTTTTATTATAATTATCTTTTATTATACCTTATCTTTTATTATACTTAATCTTTTATTATACTTAATCTTTTATTATAATTTTTTTTATACTTAGTCTTTTATTATACTAAATCTTTTATTATACTAAATCTTTCTTATACTTTATCTTTCATTGTACTTAATCTTTTATTATACTTAATCTTTTATTATACTTAATCTTTTATTATACTAAATAATTTATCATACTTAATCTTTTATTACACTTAATCTTTTATCACACTTTATATTTATTACAGTTAATCTTTTATTAGACTTAATCTTTTATTACACTTAATCTTTTATTACACTTAATCTTTTATTATACTTAATCTTTTATTATACTTAATATTTTGTTATAATCTTTTATTATACTTAATCTTTTATTATACTTAATATTTTATAATGCGTAATCTTTTATTACACTTAATCTTTTATTATATCTAATCTTTTATTACACTTAATCTTTTATTATACCTTATCTTTTATTACACTTAATCTTTTATTATATTAATCTTTTATTATACTTAATTTTTATATTATAATCTTTTATTATACTTAGTCTTTCATTATATTTAATCTTTAATTATACTTAATCTTTTATTATACTTATTCTTTTATTACACATAATATTTTATTATACTTAATCTTTTATTATACTTAATCTTTTATTATACCTAATCTTTTATTACACTTAATCTTTTATTATACTTAATCATTTATTACACTTCATCTTTTATTATGCTTAATATTTCATTACACTTAATCTTTTATTATACTTGATATTTTATTGCACTTAATCTTTTATTGTACTTAATCTTTTATTATACTTAATCATTTATTATACTTAATTTTTTATTATACTTAATCTTTTATTACACTTAATCTTTTATTATACTTAATCATTTATTACACTTCATCTTTTATGATACTTAATATTTCATTACACTTAATCTTTTATTATACTTGATATTTTATTGTACTTAATCTTTTATTGTACTTGATTTTTTTATACTTAATCTTTTATTAAAATCTGTTATTATACTTTATCTTTTATTAAAATCTTGTATTATACTTAATCTTTTATTACACTTAATCTTTTACTATACTTAATCTTTTATTACACTTAGTCTTTTATTACACTTAATCTTTTATTATACGTCATCTTTTATTATACTTAATCTTTCATTATACTTAATCTTTTATTACACTTAATCTTTTTTATACTTAATCTTTTATTTTAATCTTGTATTATACTTAATCATTTATTATCCTATATCTTTTATTATACTCTTTTATTTTACTTAATCTTTTATTATACTTAATTTTTTATTATACGCCATGTTTTATTACACTTAATCTTTTATTACACTTAATCTTTCATTATACTTGATCTTTTATTACGCCTTTTTTTACACAGGTATAACCACTTATCAAGGCCCGGAAGCCACTCATGAATAATAGTTATTGCAAGTACATTACGTTAATGTGGAGAATTGATGAAGTGTATTATACTTAATCTTTTTTTATTCTTAATCTTTTATTAAATTTAATCTTTTATTATACTTAATCATTTATTATACTTAATCTTATATAATACTTAATCCTTTAATATACTAAATATTTTATTATACTTAATCTTTATTATACGTAATTTTTATCATACTTACTCTTTTATTATACTTAATCTTTTATTACACTAAATCTTTTATTATACTTAATCTTATATGATACTTAATCTTTTATTATAATCTTGTATTATACTTAATCTTTTATTATACTTAATCTTTTATTAAACTTAGTCTGTTATTGTAATTATCTTTTATTATACTTAATCTTTTATTATACTTAATCTTTTTATATAATCTTTTATTATACTATGTCTTTTATTATACTAAATCTTTTATTATACTTAATCTTCATTATACTTTATCTTTCATTATATTTAATCTCTTATCATTCTTAATCTTTTATTATACTCAATCTTTTATTATACTAAATGATTTATTATACTTAATCTTTTATTACACTTAATCTTTTATTAAACTTATCTTTTATTATACTTAATCTTTTATAAAAATTAATCTTTTATTATGATCTTGTATTATACTTAATCTTTTATTATAATTAATCTTTTGTTACACGTATATTTTTATTAAACTTTATCTTTTATTACACTTAATCTTATATGATACTTAATCTTTTATTATAATCTAGTATTATACTTACTCTTTTCTTATACTTAATCTTTTATTAAACTTAGTCTTTTATTATAATTATCTTTTATTATACTTAATCTTTTATGATACTTAATCTTTTATTATAATCTTTTATTATACTTAGTCTTTTATTATACTTAATCTTTTATTATACTTAATCTTTTATTATATCTAATCTTTTATTGCACTTAATCTTTTATTACACTTAATCTTTTATTACACTTAATCTTTTATTGCACTTAATCTTTTATTATACTTAAACTTTTATTATACTTAGTATTTTATTATAATCTTTTATTATACTTAATCTTTTATTATACTTAATATTTTTTTATAATCTCTTATAATAATTAATCTTTTATTATACTTAATATTATATTATACTTAATATTTTATTACACTTATTCTGTTATTGTACTTAATCTTTTATGATACTTAATCTTTTATTATAATCTTGTATTATACTTAATCTTTTATTATACTTAATCTTTTATTATACTTAATCTTTTATTATAATCTTTAATTATACTTAGTGTTATATTATACTTAATCTTTTAGTATACTTAATCTTTTATTATACTTAATCTTTCATTACACTTAATCTTTTATTATACTAAATCTTTTGTTATACTAAATGTTTTATTACACTTAATGTATTTTTACACTAAATATTTATTATACTTAATCTTTGTTTAAATTTAATCTTTCATTACATTTAATCTTTTATTACACTTAATCTTTTATTATACTTAATCTTTTATTACACTTAATATTTATTACACTTAATCTTTTATTATACTTAATCTTTTATTATAATCTTTTATTATAATTAATCTTTTATTATACTTAATATTTTATTATACTTCGTATTTTATTACACTTAATCTTTTATTACACTTTATCTTTTATTACACTTAATCTTATATTATAATCTTTTATTACACTTAATCTTTTATTACACTTAATCTTTTATTATACTTAATCTTTTATTATACTTAATCTTTTATTACAATCTTTTATTATACTTAATCTTATATAATACTTAACTTTTTATTATACTTACTCTTTTATTATACTAATCTTTTATTATAATCTTTTAGTATACCTAATCTTTTATTATGCTTAGTTTTTATTACACTTAATCTTTTATTACACTTTATATTTTATTACACTGATCTTTTATTATACTTAATCTTTTATTATACTTAATCTTTTATTATAATCTTTTATTATACTTAATCTTATATTATACTAAATATTTTATTATACTTAGTCTTTTATTATACTTAATCTTTTATTATACTTAATCTTGTATCATACCTAATCTTTTATTATACTTCAGCTTGTATTATACTTAATCTTTTATTACATTCGATCTTTTATTATACCTTATCTTTTATTATACTTAGTCTTTTATTATACTCCTAGAGAGATTTTCTCGCTTTATACCTGTTGTGGTGGCACACATTCATTTGCATATGTGAATAGTTTTTACACATAAATAGGAAGACTCAGTTAGTCTGATTGTGTGTTCAGCAGAAGCCACCGAAGACCGCCGGGAGCAGATAGTTTTCTCCAGCAAAGACTCTCTTATTTGACACCATTATGTAAATATCCTGTAAATATACCTTTTCCTAATACACTTCTTATTTGATCTACCTTTGTTTGTTGAGTCGTTATTTGTATTGCTTTCTACGTTACTTGTTTCGACCTGCAAACTTTACAGTGACGAAGAGGATGAACCTCAAATATAACAGTTAGACAAAGAAATGGAAAGGACTCACTAAAAAAAAGTACAACGCAACGGTTGACCTTTCTAAGGAATACAAGTTTTGACGAACGAAATAGTCGTAAAAACGGATTTTACGCTAAAGAGAAATTCGACTCAAGCGGAAAAAATGAATAATTCAGCGAACATTGGAAAACTGTAAAATATATTCCTCGTGAAGTACAACACTAAAAGAAAGAAACGTTTGTTTCCCAAATTCCAAGAACAAAAACTACATTCAGGTTAAAAAAGTAACCTCGAATAATATTATTTTATTTACTAAAATACTCGTCGAAAAAAAAAGAGACAAACCAAAACCTTTAATTGCAGTTTCAAAGAAAAAAAAACAAACTCGAACGTGGCAAAAAAAAAAGCGACGATTTACGCCGTTTCCCGTGGAATCCATCTTAAAAAAATAACAAACTGTAAAAGTGAATTTTTGTAAAACGTCAAACAGATTCGTATTACTAAATTACGAAGAACAGATTCGTATTACTAAATTACAAGGAAATAACATACGAAGAAAAAAGAAAGTTCACCAGTGGATTTCCTAAATTGCTGTAAATACCAACTAAAGACTTTTTGTGTAAACCAAATTTTTCTGTTCGGTATTTAAAAAAAAATAGCACAGTTAAACTAAAATCAAGGAAAGATTTTTTTTAAAACTAAAGTTGTCACTTGATAACGGATATAAGACAGTAAAACGTCACGCAAAAAAAATTTAAATGTAGTCTATACATTTTATTTTTTTCAATTGTGACTCGAGTTGAAAAACTTTTTTTTCTATGGAAAGAGTTGTACTTAAGTTTGGCTGTTATTTATTAGGAAATGCCTAAAACGGAAAAGTAAATCGTATTTTGTGGTTTCAGCAAAAGCCTCAGTTCTTATGTTGTGGTTGAATAAGCTTGACTCGCTAGCGAAGTGAGAAATATTATTCGAGCAGCGATATTATTATTGAAAACAGGAACTATGAACAATTTTTTTGTAACACAAGCCATTTTATATGGTACGGATATTGTGTAGCATGTGAAATTGTACAATTTTTCTTCGTAACTGAATTACTGCTACTGAAGGATACAAAAAAAAAATGGAAGATTTATCTAGAATGTTAATGCAATTTTTGTAGACGCAACAAAAGCGCATCCGAGCTAGATGCACATAGAGAGGAGAAATTATTGAAATGGCAAATGGAACAAGAAGCAAGGCAGAAGAAATTACAATTTGAACAAGAAGAAAGGCAGAAGAAATTACAATTTGAACAAAAAGAAAGGCAGAAGAAATTACAATTTGAACAAAAAGAAAGGCAGAAGAAATTACAACTTGAACAAAAAGAAAGGCAGAAGAAATTACAATTTGAATATGAAGAAAGGCAAAATGAACGTTTTGCTAAAACACTGGAACTATTAAAGACTAATCGAGAAAATATCGACAGTACTAATTTCTCGCATACAACTATATTTAATAGCATGGACACATTTAATTATGTGCCGGAGGAAGAAGATACTTTTGAAGCATACTATACAAGATACGAGGATGTTTTTCAACTGGACTGCAAAAGTTGGCCAAATAGCCAGAAAGTGAGCTTTTTACTCAGGAAGTTGGATGTAAGAGAACACAGCAAGTTCGTAGATTATATACTACCTAAAAAAAAACTACGGAATTAGATTTCATGGAAGCTGTAAAATTACTAAAAGAATTATTTAATTCGAATATATCTCTTTTTCACAAGAGATGGTTGTGTATGAATCTAAGGAAGATGGACAACCAAGATTATTTGACATAAGCATCAGTTGTCAATAAAAACTGTGATAATTTTAAGCTAGCGGAACTAACAGTAGAAGAATGCCTAATCTTCGCACAAGGGTTTGTCTCCACGAAAAATGCAGAAATACGCAGACGAGTGTTGTCTAAGCCGGAATCTGAGCAAGATTTAACACTTCAGAAATTAGCAGAGGATTATGAAAGGGCCATTACACTAAAAATGGATTCAAAAAAGATAGAAGAATCCGGAGTGGCATATGTAAGAAAGGTTAAAAAACCATACACACCAACCAAGAACTATAAAAATAAAAGCAGTCAAAACGGAACGAGATATTTCAAATATAATAATTATAATTATAGTAAAGAATATAACAAGTCTCTTCCTAGATATAACTATAAGAGATGCGCAGAAACACATTGGGAATCGGATTGTCCTTATAAGAAGAAAAAATGATACATTTGCAAGAAAGTCGGACACAAAAGCGATTGTTGCAGATATAAAGATTTCACCAGAAAGAAAGTACAGCAAACAAAATCAAATGAAAAATTAGACAAAAATCGGCGAAAATACATAAAAGCGGAAATATTTAAAACGCCAATAAAATTACAACTGGATTCAGGATCCGATATTTCTATAATAAACTTGAATACATGGAAAAAGTTGGGTAAACCAACCATGATGAAAACAAGTAAATCAGCTCGGACGGTAACTTGCGGTGAGATAAAATTTGAAGGAGAAGTTATCCTTCCGATAAAATTGAAAGAGATTACGAAGAAATTAAAAATGTTCGTATTGAAAAATAGCGAAAACCTGTTTGGAATAGATTTAATTGAGAAATTTAGACTCTGGGATAAGCCAAATAACACATTACAAAAATAGAATGTACTAAAGCACAAAAATTGTTCATCGAAATTGTGCTAAACAGTGGAAGGAAGGGAGAGAAATGAACTCGAGTGGGTCTTGTCAAAAATATATGCAAAAAACGAATTTGCTACTAAATGGACTCTTTTATAATTGCAACAGGAAATATATTAGCATTATGGATTATATATACAAGACATAAAAATGAGGCATTATTGACAGGATTACACTCAATAAGATATGTTTTTGGTATCTTGTGTTGAAAGTACAGCTAAGATAAGTAGAAGAGGAAGAAAAAGACAACATAAAATATAAAAGAGGACTTTAAAAAATTATTCTTTGATATATTTATGACAAAATTAGGTCGTTGCAATAAATTTAAGGCCTCGTTTGAACTTAAAGAAAACACCAGCCCAATTTTTAGAAAAAAGCGAAACGTTCCGTTCGCTGGGTTGGAAAAGATTAATAAAGAATTAGACAGATTGGAACAGACAGGAATACTATCAAAAATAGAACATAGTGACTGGGCAGCCCCCACCGTATATGTAAAGAAAAAGAATGATGAAATCAGAGTGTGCGCAGACTTTTCGACAGGTCTAAACTCCATATTACAAGATTACCATTACTCTCTACCAATCACAGAGGAAATATTCACAAAGTTGAATGGTGGTAATATCTTCTCCAAGATAGACTTCAGCGACGCGTATTTACAAATATCGGTCGAGGAGAATTGCTCAAAAATACTATGTATCAACACGCATAAGGGATTGTACAAATACAACCGGTTGCCCTTTGGCATCAAAGTAGCGCCTGCCATTTTTCAACAAGCGATGGACATCATGCTAAGTGGTATTGAGTGCGCATGTGCATACCTGGACGACATTGTTATCAGGAGCAAATCCCTAGAAGAACATAAGAAGAATTTAAAACAAGTATTCACTCGAATACAAGAATTCGGGTTTAAAGTAAAAGAAAATAAATGCGACTTTTGTATGAGCGAAATTAAATATCTTCAACATATAATAAATAAACATGGGCGACGTCCAGACCCAGAAAGATCTGCAGCAATAAAAAACATGCCAGCACCTAATAACGTAACAACCTTGCAGAGTTTCTTAGGGCTCGCAAATTATTACCAATCTTTTATTGAAGGGATGCATAATTTGCGAGCTCCCTTAAATGAGCTGCCTTGGAACTGGACTCAAGAATGTCAAACCGCTTTTGACAAAATAAAGAGCGCACTAACATCTGAATTATTTCTAACTCACTATGACACAAAATTAAATCTAGTCGTCGCTAGTGACGCTAGCTCCTACGGCTTAGGAGCATGCATTCAACATATCATGCCTAATGGATCTAGAAAGCCGATAGCTTACGCTTCAAGAACGCTGCTTCCAGCAGAGAAGGCGTATTCACAGATTGAAAAAGAAGCGTTGAGTATAATCTTTGCAGTGACTAAATTCCACCGATATTTATATGATAGACAATTCATACTTGAAATCCACCATAAAACCATTAGTCACAATCTACGGATCAAAAAAAGGATTGCCTGTATACACCGCAAATAGATTGCTGCGCTGGGGTACGATCCTACTGAATTACGATTTCCAGCTACAACATCTAGCATCGAAAAAGATTTGCCATGCGGATGGACTTTCAAGACTGATACCACAGAAACATAATTTGGAAGAATCAGTGATTGCAGCAATTCGAACAAACGTCGAAGTGAAAAATATGGTAGCAAGCATCATTAAAGAACTACCGGTAACATTGTCGGACATTAAAAGAGAAGCCGATAAAGATGAATATATAAAGGATATAAAATAAAAAATTATAAATGACAAAAAGGTTCAGGAAATTTTTTCCATATGTAACGATGTGTTATTATATAGCGAGAGAGTAGTAATACCTAAAACGTTGCAGAAGAGGATTTTGAGAGACTTCCACACAGGACATCCGGGGATAAATCGGATGAAGTCTCTAATGAGAAGCTACGTATACTAGCGTAACATGGACGACGGCATAGCTACAACAATAAATAGATGTGAAGGATGCCAGTTAGCGGCAAACCCCCACCTATAGTACACAAACCTTGGCTGAAAACCGACCACCCATGGTCGAGAATCCACATGGACTTCGCTGGTCCAGTAGGAGAAAATTACTACTTAATTGTAGTAGATAGTTATACAAAATGGCCTGAGGTAATGCGTTGCAGGAATCCAACAACGAACAACTCAATAGGGTTCCTACACGAGTTATTTGCATGATTTGGTGTACCAGACACACTGGTCACTGACAATGGAACTCAATTCACATCCACAGACTTTAAGGAATTTTGTGACACGTTCCAAGTAAAGCATATCACTACCCCGCCGTATCATCGAAGATCGAACGGCCTCGCGGAGAGGTTCGTGGACACGTTAAAACGAGCGTTGAAAAATCCATTGGGATACCAACGGAAAAAGCTTTGCAACAATTTTTGCAAATATATAGGATAACACCGCACCCTAATAGCCCGTCAAACATATCACCAGCTGATTTAATGTTTGCCAGAAAGGTGAAATCAGCGTTTGATAAAATATTGCCAAGACAGGCAATTGTCCGAAACACTAAACACATGATAAGAAAGAAATATAACTCGGGAGATCGAGTATATTTCAAGTGCTATAGGAATAACACTTCTTACTGGGAATGTGGAGTAGTGGATAAACGCATTGGTGATTGTGCATACATGATTAAAGCTCCACAAAACATACATAAAAGGCACCTGAACCAAATAAAAAAACGCACCATGCAAGATGGTGGTTATACAACAGCAGTCGAAGAGGAGGAAACCATGGACATCATATACGAATCCTTTGATTTGGAACCGCCTCAATATACACCTGAACCCCGAAGATCAGGTAGAAAAAGAAAGTTAATGAACCATTAATGTTAAATCCCAAGAGAAAAAGATATTGAAATCTGCGCGACTTCAAATCTTGGGAGGAGGGTGTTGTGGTGGCACACATTCATTTGCATATGTGGATAGTAATTACACATAAATAGGAAGACTCAGTTAGTCTGAGGGTGTGTTCACCAGAAGCCACCGAAGGCCGCCGAGAGCAGATATATTTCTCCAGCAAAGACTCTCTTATTTGACACCATTATGTAAATATCCTGTAAATATACCTTTTCCTAATACACTTCTTATTTGATCTACCTTTGTTTGTTGAGTCGTCATTTGTATTGCTTGCTACGTTACTTGTTTCAACCTGCAAACTTAACAATACCTGACTTACTTTAATGTAGAACACTCCTTGTATATAAATACACGTCTAAATATTGGTACAGTTATTGCAACTTAAAAGACTGAATAGAAAATAACGTAAATGCAGATTTAATATGCAAAAGATTATTAAATGAATTGTACCTATTTACAATGCCTCCCCACGGAACAGAGTTAGACACCAGGGTCATTTTTTAACATGGAGAAAAGGTACAAAAATAAAAATTGTCTCAGTCGTGAAGGATTTCTCCTCCACTGAAAGAGAACGCGAAATGGAAGTGCCGCATCTGAAGAACAGATGGTATTTATTTGCTCCCCCACTGAGCAAATTAGGCACAAGGCCGTTTTTAATGTGAGGTAAAAACCAGCTTCCCTAAAAGTAGGCAAAAAGGGGGCACTCTGGTTACCAAAAATAATAATTGTCCCAGTATAGAGGGTTTCCCCTCCATTGACTGGTACAAATTATCTTAAGTGCAGCATCTGAAGAACAGATACTACACTTTGATCTTGGCCAAAAAATATATATTTTTTACACTTGTTTTATTATTTTCATTATGTTTGTTTGACTATTGTCATCATCTTAGTTCGTATTTAACTTTTCTTTCCACATTGGTTGATGTGTCATTCGGACTTCTTCATATATTTAGAATACAAATATAACGGTTGATAAGAACTCCGTGTCTTGGTTTATGTGCTTACTTTATATGAATGAAATATCAACGACATAACAATCAATATGCATCTTATTCAAATCCGAGAAGCATACTCTATTATATAAATAAACAATACACTCGAATGAGACAGAAGGGCACAAAACCCTATATGACACGGCGAAGAGATTGTTGGTGTAATAGTAATGGTTTAATTGAGTGAAATTAATTATGTATTAATTATAATTTAATGATTTAGAAGAATATGTGGCTTCTCAAATTGTGGGTCTCAACATATAAACAAATTTAACGGATTGAATGATTATTATTAAATTAAATTATTCTGTATAATCAATTGACAATCAAATAAACTAATGAAATCACGAGAGATTGTATCTTCAGGCAAAGGATGATAACAGAGAGAATATGTTTACGCTGAATCGTGTTTACAATTTGAAAGATTATGGTTCTGGTTAATTTGATATCGAGAGAAAATATTAAGAAATAATTTTCAGGAAAATATCAATTTATTTTGGTATATTAAAAACGTTAAAGCTGCACCTATCATGCCTGATAAATATAAAAGCTATCTAAAAAGACTAAGGCGTGCTAATTTTCAATTAAAGAGAACCTAAATTCTGTGGTTCACCGCTTTAGGTAAGATAAACGCGACTATTGTTTTAGCAATCATAATAAATACAACACGGTTTTATGATTATTTTGAATATCACAAAACTCGTCAGTAGCATCACTCGTTGACTAAAGGACAAAATAAGAGAAGCGAGAGCAGCTGAAGTGTCAAAAGTAAACCGATGATTCATTATCTACTCTTCTTTATTATAGTTACATAGTTGTTTCCCAATTAATATTTATTATTATTTATGAGGCGTTTGACCATAGAATCCAGATCCATACTATATTGTGATAAAAGCAAAAGTTCTGTGGGTCTTTTAAACACATCGCAGGCGATAAGATAATTGACTGAACAACTAGTCGAAACGCATGTGGTCTTCATAGCATCAACCTACATACAGTTGTAACGTATCGCGTACGCGCGTATACATGCGAAATGATGTCACCGTTAAAGAAAAAAAAAAGACCATAAGAAAGAGAAAACGAACGATCACGGGTAAAACGTGTAGCACGGAGATTACTTGGAGATAACATGCGAGATCTTGTGAGAGATGTGGAGAACGTTCTAGATCACGTGAGTGACATCGCAGCTGTGTCAACGAGGAAATAAATGTTGTTGCTACAATGAAAAAGCGAGTTGGAGTGATTTCTTATTCTTTGTCTTAATCTTCTTTTCGAGTGAAACTACACACAGCCTGTGTTTGTTCACGGACAACGTGACACAGTGGTTAACCACCCAGGATACATTAGGAGATTTCCACAACACATAGAACCACACAGAAACGTACTAAAACTATAAATAATAATATTTATAAGAAAAGTAAATAATTATAATTTGCCATCTTTAAAATTCAGCAAAAACTGTCTTAAATTATTTACAATTGTCGAGTTTTACAAACCCTATTGAAGTGTTCACCTCTATAGGAAAGCAGTGATGTCTTCTACTAACTCAATTCGCAATGATAGGTTTCAGGTTGCTCTTGACTGCGATCGACACTTCTTTTTTAAAAAAATATTACATTGAGTCATTTTATTTGCGGAATTGACATATATATTACGTACGGTCTTTCAGTTAGGTGTAAAGTGCAGGATCGGTTCTGATACTATACTTCAACTTTTCTGTTCCGCGCTAGTGAAAAAATCCTTCTTTAACTGAAGAAATTAAAATTTATGTCTTAATTCAGAGTGCCCCTTTTTAGGTTGCTGGATTTTCCTCACGCTAAAATGTAGGGAAAATCTAGTACCCCATGTGTCTGAAACTGTTATCGAAAGAGGCAAGTAGATATTGACACACTTTCCCTTTTACTGTTGTAAAATAGAAACCCCAGCATACAATTAAAAATTGTATTTATTTTTTATTTTATCGTTTCCTAAAAATCGATCGGAGCTATTGCGTCCAAGACCTTTTTCAAAGACGCCATAGTAAAAACGATTTTTCCATATTTAAAGATAATAACATTTATCGTTCAGTGTAACCCAGATCCAAACCAAATATGAAATGCGCAGCGGATGTGACGAAGTGGCGATAAATACTCGCGAAAGTAAATTAGCTGGTGGTAATTTCATTTTTCATTCCGATATTTGATGCGAATTCCTTCAGGATCAGCAGAGTTGTTATATATCTGCCATTTTATATTACGCGAGGGCACAGCGAAATATTCATATGTCAGGTTGGCATCTCTCAAATACTATATCCTCACATAAATACACACTTTTAAGGCAAACGCTGCAAAATCGTTTACATGTTTAAATATTCTGACAAAATGAGAGCATTATCCGATTTACAATTTTTTTAATAATATATATATATTATTTTTTAAATCAATATTAACAATTATTTTTATACTTACAAACACTAGTTTTCAACTATACGTAATCACTACTGTAGGAAATGATAATTACCGTTGGTTGAGAAATTCTAACTAGTTACTGTCATCATTGGCTTTGTAAGTTAACATTTTACCTTAAGGACACTAGCAATTTATACAATAATTTGATGATCGAAAGTCAGAATGTTGTATTTGCGCTCAAGTTGACCGATTTGTCTTAACTCCTTAAAAAGGGATCTTTATCACTATAATATTAAAAAAAAATATTAGTAACCCCCTATATATATATATATATATATATATATATATATATACACTAAGGGTTGGTGCAAAAATAATGTCATTTTTTTGACGTTCAACTTCAAAATTTCATAACTCCTTTCATAATAAACTTTATTAATCGAAATAAGAACCATTAGAATCAACACATTTTTTGCCAACGAGAAACTAGTTTATTCATCCCATTAGCATAGAAATCCGGAATTCTGGAAGTGATGAAATCATTGAAAGCCAATTCGCATTTTTCGCACAGGAAATTCTTGAGATGCTTGAACAAGTGATGATCGGTAGCCGAGAGGTCCGGTGAATATGGTAGATGAAACAGACTCTCGTAGCTTCTGCAGGGTCAGTTGAGCAAAATGTGAGCGAGCGTTGTCATGGAAGAGAATTGGTCCTTTCATATTGACCAATATGTCAATATGTGGGTGTTTCTGGTGCATTTCATCAATTTGTCGGTAATACTTCTCAGCTGTAATAGTTTTGCCCGAATTCAAGAGGCTGTGATAGATGAGACCGGCTGCAGGCACTAAACAGTCATCATAACCTTTTTGGTGTGAATTTCGACTTCGGGAAGTGTTGTGGAGCTTCTCCGGCATATAACCACTGTGTCGAACATTGTAGTTATCGTAGAGGATACACTTCTCATCACACGTCACAAGGCGTCGAGAAATGAGTCGTTGTTTTTTTGCGCAGAAGGAGCGTAGAACACGCCTCAAAACGACGATTTTTTTTATTATCGTTCAATTCATGCGGCACCCATTTATCCATTTTTTTTACTTCCTTATTTGCTTTAAATGGCGAACGACTGTTGACATCTCGTGTGGTTTTGCAAGGATCCGCTTCAATTAAGGTTTTCAGTTGTTCGTTATCAACTGCAGTCGGCCAGCCGCGGCCCTCTTCATCTTCGAGGCGCTCGTCGCCATTGCGAAATTTCTTGAACCACCGTTGTGCTACACGTTCATTAGTGGCTCCTGAGCAAAACGCATCATTGATATCACGAGCTGTTTCCAGAGTTTTTTGGACAAGTTTGAACTGGAACAAGAAAATTGTGCGGATTTGAATTTTGTCCATGCTGTCGAAAAGCCGCCCCTCCAAAAAAATTAATGAAGAGAATAGTAATAAACATATTAATATCACTTTGGACAACTGGAATGGTTCATGGCACTGACGCACTCCGTCGTTCATTCTGAGTTAGGAAGACTATTGTCATGCTGAATTTATTTTAACTTATATTAATTATTTTTGTATTTTCCGCATTATCTTTTTTTTTAATTTTTATTTTAATTTTATTAAGAGCTTTTTTCCCGTTTGTTTTTTGCTTATTTTATCATTCTTCAGGTGCTATTTTTAAGTTGTATGAATTATTTTACTTATTATTTATTTTCCGGTTTAAGTGTCCTTATTTAGTCGTTTGCTTTAGATATGAAACCTAATGTTGTTTTTTCTTATATTTTCGTTCTTTTTTTTTCTTTTTACATTTTTCGGAGTTATAAAATGGTTTGTTATATGCATATGTATTTAAATTATAATTCTTTTCTATCATCTTTATTTATGTTTTGTGTGCTAAATGTTTAAATTTTAATTAATAGAGGTAAAATTATTTTTTCTTTCTATTTTTATCTTCTTGGCAGTCCAAGGGAAGTAATTCTCGTAAACTCAATATCTCAGGATATTATTTACATTGTTTTCTACTTAAATTGAATTTCAGTTGACTGAATCTGTTCTTTATTCTTTCCTTATGTTGTCATATTTTGCTAACCCATTCTAATTAATTTTACATTTTGTATGTTCTTTGTTTTTTTTAAGTCGAATATTATACTAACTTATCCATTTTTCACCATATTTACTTATTATTATATTTGATTGGTTAATACCAAACTAGGCATATCTCATGGTTCAATATTGGTCAGATGATTGAACTTAACTGTTACAATTCTTCCAGGAAGTTTGGAACATTTTGTCACAACAGATATTTTCTATTTAGTTTGTGTTATATAGTTAATACTTATTTACTTTAATACACCTATATACACTGATTGGATATATTTACTACTTACGTTTAATGATTCTAATAAGTTCATATTGTAAGTTAACCTAATAAATTTATCTACATTTGCTAATACTAATATTTAATATTATTCCCATTTTTATGCCGACTTGTAATTCCATCTAATCTTACGTTTAATTATTCTAATAATTTCATATTGTAAGTTAACCTAATAAATTTATCTACACTCATATTGCCTTCCCCTCATGATTTTCTATAAGTTCTATTTTCCTATCAATAAAATCTTATGTATGTGTTTTTCTTCTTTTTTATATTAATGCATGATTACCTAACTATTATTATGGTTAATCATAACGTTTTATCATTGTTTGATGAGTATTTATTCTAGTTGCATTTAATTCTATAGTTGTTAATTCTGGTAGAAATTATATTCAGACTGATATCAAACATTCTTCAAATATACTTATTTTAAGTACTTAATACTTGTTTTACAAATTGACATTTTCTTAAGTTTTCTCCTAAGATATTTAGTTATTTTTATGTTCTTATGGTGACTCGATTTACGATTAAAGACTGCAGGTGTTAGACTTTCTTTCAGTTACTTTTAATTTATATTAATTTATCATACTTTCTATTAATTCTTTCAGAACATATACAGTACATCTTAAATCATAGTGTCCTTAAATTAATTTTACCTCAAATTCAATATGTATTCATATTTATGGTTTTACAATTAAGCTGTTTCGCTTGTTGTATGGTTATATTGAATAGATCTGACCTTTTTTAATTCTGCCTATAGTATAGCAGCATTTATCAATTCATGGAGCCATCTATAAGTAATAAATTAGGGTCATATATTTTTATGATAATTACTACTGTTATTATATCGTTTATGTTACTTGGAAAATATATTTGTTTTATATACAGTTTTACTGTCTTACATCTTTAGATTGCTTTGTACTTAACATAATGTATCTACGTTTAAGATTTAAACATTTGATTTATATAATTCATCTATATTTTAGTTCGTTGTTATGAATTGAGTTTATGTTATAATCCGACCCTGGTAGCCTCTCCCATATCACTAATTAATTTAAATTATCATCTTTAATCCAGTTTAAGCCAAGACAACAAGTATCTGTTCTCATTTAAGCATCATTGAATTAAATGTTGGCGCTTATTTAGTAAATCGTCCAATGTTAATATGTGGTAAGCTTCAAGAATACAAAGGTTATATCTTTTTGTTTTACACAGTTTATATTTACCTTTTCTCCCAACTTTAGACCACTTTCAATTCTAATCACTTTTCTATTTCCAAGTTCTCTCAGCCAATCACCTAGTGCAGTTGAGTTTTTCTTATTTTTCTTTATATTATCTCTATTGGTTCCATTAATGCTAATACTTTCTTCATTATTGTTGTCATTTTCCGTAGCTAACTTGCAGGGTGGCTGCGCAATCAGTCTTTAAACTGGCATTTGTGGATCCTAGGTATGTTTTTATTATTCCTTGTAATAACTTCATATTTATATACAATATGAGAGGTTAAATAATTTTCATTAAGTGGGCATTCACCAGGATTTCTATAGTTACAATTTTTTCTTCTATCAGATTTCTGTATCTCATTCTTTCTTTTGTAAGTGATTTTATTTAATTTTGTATTGTTGGGGATTATTATTGTTTTAGTTAAGTTATTTAATGTAGAAACTGATAAGTTTCCTGTGTTCCTATTAATATTTTTCCTATATTTGCTTCCTAAGGGGAAATTTCTGTACAAATTTGGGAAAATTCTTAGAGAATGCTATTTTTTATATGTTTGTTTCAAGGTGGATTAAACCAGATTTGACTCTTACGTCTGTTTTTCTTCCTTACTTCTTTTACTTTTAAATTAAATGCTAGCACTATATTGCTTTTTCCTCCTTTATTTCCTTATCTTTATTTCTAATTTTACTATTTCTTTTTCTGTATCCGTTCATTGCTATGTAATATGATATAGCGTTTATTTTTTCTTTGTTTAAACCTCGTTACCTCCATCTTTATTCATATCCTTGATGTAATTAATTCGCCAATTGTATCCTAATTAGCTAGTGCTTGGCTATAGTATCCTTTATTTTTATTAAATAGTTGTTCACGTTTTGATAGTTTGGAAATTCTTCTCGAAATGCTAGCTATGATGGCCTTTTTCATAGATTTAGAGTGGTTAAATTTATAGAATAACATGTGTTTAGGTTTATGGTAAGGTTAAAATGTGCAACTGTCGATGTTAAATGTTACGTATAAGAAGTTTACAATTTTGTGATTTATGTTAATAGATATTTTCAGGTTAATTTTACTAAAAAAAATGATTAATATTATTCTTAATTTTCTCTAATATTCTATTGTATGAGTTTACAAAAATAATGTATCATCTCCATATAAGCCACTGTTAAACCCGTTGTAGTCCGGTGGGAAGCAGGCAGACGGAACAGAGTTCCACAGGCGTGCAGTTCTAATAAAGAAGCTTTGTTCATGGAATCTACGTTTTGATTTAGGCACAGGTATAGAGTGGGGGAAATTTTTCAATGTGGATTCAGCTAGACGGGTGTTTTTCGTGAAAGATTGGCGAGGGGGGACCAGAGATTGGAGTTAAGACGAGCACCTGCCATGGAAATAACGATAAAACAAGGATAGGCTCGCAAGTCTCTTCTGTGAGAGAGAGGTTGCAGGGTAGAGAAAAGGGCATCCCCCACTAAGCCACGAAGTCTATTTTGTACTCTGTCAAGGCAGGATAGGCTGTTTTTAGCAGCTCCTGCCCAGATATGGCAACAGTATTCCATCCTTGGACGTACTTGGCTTTTATATAGATAGAGAATGGCATCAGTAGTGAGATATCTTCTGGAGCGATAGAAAGATCCCACCATCTTTCCAGCGACCTTGGCAACATACTTGATGTATGTGTTCCATTTCAAATCAGGAGTAAAGGTCAAACCCAGAAGCTTGTAAAAACACGGGGCCTCACCCAGACAAGAGCCATCCATCACAATTGATGCCAGATGGGGATCAGAGCGTTGATGATGTAGGGATAGGAGTTTGGTTTTGGATGCATTAAAGGTAACCAGCCACGTTTTTCCCCACTGAACCACGCGCTCGAGATCAGAGGAGAGAGAATCAGAGAGAACTTTGTCATTTATAGCCTTTGATGTGTTGCCGTAGATGGTCGTGTCATCAGCATAGATGTCAACGAATGATTTAAGTATGTGTTTAGGGAGGTCATTGTTTTAGATCAGGAAGAGAGTTGGGCCCAGGATTGACCCCTGAGAGACTCCAGCATTTATATTGCAGGCCTCCGATTTTTGTCCATCTACCACTACTCTTATGAGCCTATCGGAGAGAAATGATTTAATGATTGAGAAAACATTTCCAGTTATACCGTAGCTGGAAATCTTGTGAAGTAGACCCTTATGCTATACCTTGTCGAAGGCCTTTGATATGTCAAGAGCAATTGCCATAGAAAGGAAGCCTTTGTCAAGAGATTCACTAATCCTGTGGGATATAACCGTCAGCACATCTGCGGTAGATCTTGCAGAGTGGAAACAATATTGTGTGTGACTAAGAAGGTTGTTCCTGCTGAGGTGGTTGACTATTTCTCTATTTAACATGGATTCTAGCAACTTACTCATAACACACAGAAGACTTATTGGTCTGTACTGAGAGGGAGATGACTTATCACCTGAATTCTTAAATACAGGGCAAACTGATGAGGTCTTCCATGAAGTCGGAAAGCACTTCTCCTTAAGGCAGCGCTTAAATAGTTTCGTAAGTATGGGAGCAAGTTCTGGTTGAAGCTTTTTTAACACTATAATTGGCCAGTTGCTTTACTGGAATCTAGGTTCTTGATTAGCTTGGCGACCTCATGCACGGATATTTGTATGTTACCTAGCTTGTTCTGTGTTATAGGAGGAAATATGGGGAGTTGATGGTCTTCGCCTCATAGGATAGAATTAGCTGAAAAGTTCTTTGCAAATAGTTTGGCCTTGTCTGACGCTGACGTGATGACCTCTGGTCCATTGATAATGGTTGGGATAGAACGCACACTTCTGTTTAGGATCCTATTTGTTATTTGCCAAAACTGGTGAGAACCGAGCCGCTGATCAGCTACCTTGGATTTAACAGACTCGGCAAATAGCTCTCTAGCATTTTTTATTACTCTTTTACAGTGGTTGCTGGCAGTCCTGAAAGCAGCTTTAGTCTCAGTGCATCTATTACGTTGGTAGCTATGGAAGAAATGATTTCTGTGCGCGATAGCAGCAGCACATTCTGGGGAGAACCATGGCTGGCTGTTAGGGTTTTGTTGGAAATTTTTAGATGGTATGAATTGGTCTATGCCTACAATTATCCAGTCGTTCAGGTCTTATACTATTGAGGACACATCCTTTTTAAACATGGAATGCAGAGGTAGATCAGAAATGAATGTACGGAAGCTATCCCAGTCAGCCATAGAGTACCGATATACAGTACGGTGGAGAGGTACGTCTGAAGACATTACATTTCATTTTTATCTTAACTGATACAACGGAATGGTCGGAGGATCCCACAGGAGATAGAACGGAACATGAACATAGATCAAGGGAAGTTGTGAGAAAAAGGTCTAGAAGGCTTGCATACTGACCGGTAGTATGGGGCACACAGGTGTGTTTGTGAACAATCTGAGTGAGGTCATGAGCAATGGCAAAATCATGACAGAACCTCCCCTCATCATCTGTCAGTGGGTCAGCCATTCAACAGTATGGACATTGAAGTCACCGCAAATATGAATGTTAGCCGAAGGATAAGCAGATGGAATGTGGTTAATTTTCTCAGATATACTCTTAAAAATACTAACCCCACTGTTGTGGCGGCGATAGAGGGCAAATATAAATGCGGTTGTGTAAGCAAGTGCAACCCAGAAGCACATTTAAGGTGAATTACGGTCTTCTCTCGAAATATCCTTATCACATGGAAAGCCATCTTTGATGTAGGCACATATTCCATGCCCATGGCGATCTTGGGGTCAGATTTAGATGTTAAGTTAGAGTATCCTTTAATTATGAACTCATCTAGGGAAGTAGTCGGCCCTATGCCAGTTTCGCTTAGAAAGAATATGTCCAGTTTCGTCTCATGTAATTGGGTTTCAACCTCTGGAAGGTTGGAACGTAGACCTCTGATGTTGGAGAAGGAAACATGGTAGTAGTGGTCTACGTTGAAGGATGGGGTTCTAGGTTTATTCGTGTTTTTTTCCTGGAGATATGTCATGTTGAGGTTTGGGATTTGTGGAACAGGTCGACAGACTTGGTTAGAGCAGGACAGAGAGGGAAAGTAAGAAAGAAAAAGACAGGATTTTTTTTCTGTAGCACATGATAAGGTAAAGCCGTAACAATTGCCCACTAGTATGGCATCAAGAGGCCCCACCAGAAACTACTCCATGGTCCAAAATCCATTCACTAAATGGCAATACATCAGCCCCGGTACTTTGCACCTGCTGATAGGACATCCTTCTTAGTGGTTCATCCAAGGTTCGGGTCCCTGATTATCAGGCGGATAACGTCAGCCCAGATGAAACGTTTACCTCCAGCACTCTTACTAGTGACATAGCCACAAGGATAGACATAGAAACAGAAAATTTCCGACATCTCAGGCTACTGTTCACGAAGTACTACCGACCTGGAAAGCAGCTTTTTCTTCACCCTTTGTCAGAAAAATCAATCATTGGAAATGAGGACTGAAGGACAAAAAAGGAGAAGCGAGAGTTACTGGAGCTGCCGATGACACATCCACAGTGCATTATTTACTCTTCATTAAAAAAAGGGGGTAAGACGAACTTATTAATATCTACTTGTTCGTTGCCCCATTCCACATTTAGGACGATACTTGAAGATAGTCTCCTCTCCCATATTAATGCGTGGATATTTTTGGCTTTATCTACCTCGAGCCAGAACGTTCGATCATTCCAGCTCCACCCCATAATTAAAACACTATAATGGAAATTTTATCAATTTGGGAAGTGGGTTATTTTGTGTTAATTTAGATTTGAAGAACTAGTTAAGAGTAATACCGTTTGTGTTACGTATTAATTAAAATAATTCATACTGCAGAAAAAGCCGCATTTTTCTGAGTTCAGGTAATAGTGCAGTTTTACCTTTGAAAATTCTCGTTTTTATGGGTGACTCTTTTCTTTTTTTCTTTTTTTTTTTCGTTTTAAATATAAAAAAAAGTATTGGCTATCAATAGTATATTTGACAAAAACATTTAAAAAGAAAGAAAGAAAACTACAAGATAAATGCAGTTCAGGGTTAAAGTCCAAGCTGGAATAAGGAAAAAATAAAACAAAAAGTTTGCAATACAAAAATGTTAGCGATTTTAGGATAGTAGATTTCAAAAGTTATGGATAGAAAATTTCGTAGCTTTTGATCCAGAGAAGTTGACCTTGGTAGCCTGAGTTCATAACGTAGCAGAAGGAAAGGCTAGCCGACGAACTGATTTTATGCCAGTACTTAAAGGGTATGGGCGAATCTTGGTGGGTTCTGTATTTTTATTTATTTCTTTTAATTCAACAATGCTTTCCACCTTATAATTAAAACACTATAATGGAACTTTTATCAATTTGGGAAGTCGGGTTATTTTGTGTTAATTTAGATTTGAAGAACTCGTTTAAAAAGACTGGTTAAGAGCAATACCGCTTGGGTTACTTATTCAGTTTATACTAGTCAAAAATAATGCATACTGCAAAAAAAAAGCCGCATTTAGTTAAGATAATAGTGCAGTTTTACTTTGGATAATTCTCGTTTCCATGGGTGACTTAATCAGTGCGTTTTGAATTTCCGGAGTTCATGGATGTTTCCTTTTTTTTACATTTTATTCCATCAACTTATGTGTGACTCCCTATAATATTTTTTGTTTCTGATGATTTGCGTGATGACAGCATCAGCTATATGCACAATGAAACACGTGTAAGACTCTAATAGAAAATTTAAGCATAAATATTCCCCTATATATATAAATTAAAATATTACTGTTGGTAGACATTTTGATAACTGAATGAAATATAACAGAATATAAGCAAGGTGACCTGACGTTGTACGGAATGGAACGATGATCAACGAATGTTTCATACGTCCATATTTTTATTGTCAAAACTGATTGTCAAAAAAAATTTAATTGATTGATTGTCTGCCTGGTCTAATTGGGGCAAATCGCGATGCACATGGATAAAGCCGCACATGCCCCTCGCAGAGACTAATTTCACAATATATTGTAGTCTACATTGCACCGTAGAGAACTTACCGTTGATTTTATGAAATTATTTTTATATATAATGACTCACATTAAATTTTAAAATGTTCCATGTTTCAATTGTGCTCTAAACAAAAAGATTCATTTTGAACGCGCTCTTGTCATATCAAAGAACTTACTGTTAATTTTATATGCCTGACATTACTGATGATAATGGCTTGAATTTAAGTTTAAAATAAAATAGTCAAGTATCATTGTGAAATTGTGCTTTAAACAAAAACATTTATTTCGAATGCGCCCGTCATAAAAATCGAACCACCCGTTTTCGAGTCCATAGAGAACGAACTCACAAACATACAAACACATCAATACACACGCACACAAAGTTCTTGCTATATATATATATATATATATATATATATATATATACTAGCAAAAGTACCCGTCGTTGACTGGGTTCAAAAACAGCCTACAGAAAATGGACTCTGATTTATTAAAGTATGATAGGTTATGAAAAGGAAGGGTTGTAAAGAGATAGTTTCGCATTTGGGGGTATCAAAACCAAAGCAAAATATGATGAAAGTAAAATAAAATATATAAACCCCATAATTTATTATACCATACCTGTTCACACTGAAACACTTATCACAATATTCTGTGAATCTATATTAAAAACCTTGTTAAACTATGTGACATATTTCCATTCTATAGAGGTCAGGTGCGAAAGAACACCCCATAATTTTATCATACCATATTTCTTCAAATTGAAACAAAGTATACTTACGCAGATAGATATGAAAAGTCTTTATTAAAGTTTTTGCCTATTTCCATTCTATGAGGCCAGGCGCGAACGCAGACCCCACAATTTTATTATACCATCTCTATTTAAGTTAAAACATACTTATCAAAATATTCGTATGTACATCTATATCAAAAACACTTGTAAACGTTTTTTTAAATTTTTAAATTTTCTATTTCCATACTTTGTGGACCAGACGCGAACGCAGACCCCACAATTTTAATGGACCACCGTTCTGCCAGATCAAACATACCCATTCCTGTGTCTCGATACATCTTCTATCATTATATATAATCAGTTTTTTAAAATAGTCAACCATATAGGAGCCTATTCGTGACCACACACACACACACACACACACACACACACACACACACACACACACACACACATTCAGCTTTATATTATATATATACATATATATATATATATATATATATATTGCGTTTTTATAATACTCATAGGTTATGGAAGCAACACGATACGATCAACGATTTATTTAAAATGAAAATAAACATCCACTTTCGGAGTGTTACTTCTTTAAATGTTCGCATACAAGTTTCATATTTTTTTTTATTTTTACTTGTTATCTATGCAAAGGAAAAATGATTATCAAGCCACTTGCTTTTCCCCACGCTCACGTGCGTAATCCTATATCGATAACCTATCAGCGGATCAGTTCACAAAAAAAAAAAAAAATGACACCCAAAGCAAACAAGAAAACGCTAGATAAATATCGAAAATACATTATCACATTGACTTTTACGATGCGAATTTTCCCATGCTGTTTAGCAATCACTAATATCGTAAAATGTTGACTTCTGTCCCAGTTATTTCATCTCAGAGATCATGCCTTTCTGAACCATGACATCTATACATGACGCATGTTTATCAGAAAGTAAGTAACAGCCGAGAAAACGATATTTTTACGATTATACGATACCCATATATTTATGCATTTGTTAAGTATCCCAATGAACTTTACAAAGTATTTTTGTCAGATATTTTCTTGATATTTGTCTCAATCTGTTTCACTTTGTAAACTAAAATGTGGTAACAAATTGACATCAACTGAAACTGGTATGATTTGGATTCATCAGACTACTCTTCTCATCTTGAATGTTAATTGTGAAAAAAAAACCCCACCCAGTATGAGAACTGTAGTACGAATAATTCAAATAACGGAATGATTAATACTTATCTAAAAAATTAAAAAAAACATATCAACAGGAGTATTAAATAATATTCATATGACACTCAAGTTTAGAACTTTACTAATACCAAATCGCACACATTCAAACCATTACATAACCTTTATTTGTTCGAATTTGCGAAATCATGTCTTTATTAATATAATTATGAGACAATTTTACATGCTTACTGACTTTTCTCGAATCAATGTAACTTTAATGATTACACATTAAATTTTTTTCTATTTATTATAAATCGAATATTTACTGAAAATCTTTATTATAAATAATTCAATTCCATAAAAGTTTATCCGAATGCATTGCAGTTTCTTCTCCCTTCCTAAAATACGTGGTTGATATTACGTACCCAGTTTTTTTTTCTTTCTGTATTCGTCATTTTATCTACATACTGGCTCCCTCTACCTAAGTACTGATTTTGTGAACAAATCGATCCAATTGCGTTAAAAAGGAACGATTTGTATTTTTTCGTTTTTTTTTTTCATGATAAATTTGCTGCCATTTCCGAGTCACCTTCTCTTAGTTGTACGCTGTTTCAAACGCAGAACGTGTAGCAGTTTGATTCGGTATTTACTTCATTTCCACGGCAAGAAAATGTGCTACAAAGTCGAAAATGGGAATAACAAGTCAGCGGAGCAGAATTAAAACACTTTGGCTTCTAAAACCTTGTCTGAGTAACTCCGTCTGCATTCCCCGGCGAGACTCCTCCGACAGTTAAAGATGAACTAATTCCTTTACAAAGCGATAATACAACGTTTGAGCTTTCTATAGCTACCGATGTCGATTGATAAAAAGTCACTGAATTGGCTCAGTCTGTGTTAGTCTGATTGTTGAAAACGGACCTTCAACTGGTCTGAAGTATTTATTCGATTCGATTTAATCATCGAATAATAGTTGTTATCCCGCTTTATTTCCGCTTTGTCCGATTGATTTTTCAAACCAAGTTAATCTATTTTGTCTCTATCTTAGTCATTTTCTTACGCCAATTTGATTTACTTAATAATTTAATAAGCAACCGACACTGTAATAATTAAATTTACGTTCAAAAGCCTACTAACAATATAAAAATAGCATTATTGTTTTTATTACGAACCAATATCGTATCCGAAATTATATCATACCCAATCGCTTTTAATATCTGAATATTATTACATGGTAACTTTTGACAGTCGGAAAGTTCAGTTTTTGAAAGTTATTTGAAACTACTATTTTGTGTTCAAAAGCCAATCCGATAACATAACTACTTCAGTCGTTTTGATTGTGACAAAGTGTACATTCGAGAAGAATACGAAACTGCGATTCGCAGAGTAGATCACATGATTTGTGATTTTAAATATTGAACCAGTTCATGAGTTTGTGAGACACGAAGCTACTTTATACGTGTGCATATGTAACATATTTTTCGCAAATGTCTAGTCACTTCGTCTGGATGGACATAAGGCCTGGCAAGTCCCTTGGAATTGATTCCTCGTGGCTGGACGATTTAGAAAAACCGACGCCATCTAAATCAGCATTTTATCGTGTTCTGTAAAAACACTGTAACTAAATGTATTGGCACTTGCCTTTCAGTGGATTATTTCAGGAATGTTGAAGGAAGTGTCTTCTGAAAGGATAACAACACGGTTCTTTATACTGACTCAGAATTTGTATTCTAAGTTCAACTATACAATCCCTTATTTTTTTGCCTTCTTGTGAGGGTATAGTTAGAAAATTTGGAATGGGGAAAAACCATCTAGACTAAAATGGAAACTCTGGATTGGAACCAGAATTAAGATTGTCTTAGTCTAGAAAAAGTTGTTATTCATCGAGCAAGGAGAGAAAAGATGCAGTGCGATATCAGAAATAATGTACAAAGATATATGAATTAGTGAAATAGGTGCTATTTTAGAATTTGAAATGAAAGGGAAAATAAGCAAGTAACATTCTATAAAAATTCGAGCCTCGTTTTAAAATCCTAACCGGCTAGAACATTAGTTATAAAGATTTTGTTTGTCTCTGTGTTGCGATATACTTGCAACATAACTACACACGAAGCAAATATTTCTAAAAACGTAAGAATTTGTTACTTGCGTGTGCCATGGTCAGACCGATATAGATCGTTTTTATATAGATGACGAGATCCGAAGTAAGTAAAGGGTTCTTTCAACTAGAACAGCCTCACAGGCTCACATAAAGAAAATAATCAAACTTCAAAGACACAGATAATATACAGAAGATGAAGGTATGTGTCAGGAAACACAGAGTAAATAAGAAACTCTTATTTTCAGGGAAAGTAACAACTTCAAAAGGGAATTTCGCATCGATGCAGACGAGCAAGTCAACGATAAATCGACTTTTGCACCGGGAAATGGACCTCAAAAGGAAGAAATAATCAAATGCTATGAACCAAATACAGAAACGATGGCAAGATTTACCTTCGCTTCGACGATGTTCTCCTTGGATCCAACCAGGTGAAATGAAAAAAAAAAGAAAAAAAAAACAATTAATGGTTGCGATGTACACGATTAAATATTGGAACTGGTGGTTTAATTCTTGTTGCATTGGATCTTATCTTGCTGTCTTGAAAATACCAAGCAAGCATAGAAACGTAGTTTTCAAAATCAAGCGTTTTATAAATGTACACAAACATCTAAGCATCTAAATTGAAGTTTTATTGGCATCTATCAAATAACAGTTTGTGTGCGACATTATTAGTCAATATCTGATTTACAATTTTATAAATAAAACGTTAAAAACATTGGCATTAAGAACACTCATACATGGTTATAAGCAATAAACGTCTTACTATTACATAGGACCTTGTTACATCGCAAGCGACGTAAATATCATAGATTTATGTCTCTCCGCTAAATGACACGTAACCTACCAACGTTACAGATGAAGGGCACGATACTGACTATTACGAAGGTTCGTTATTTTCTATTCCCATTATCAAAGAAATTGCCGCAGGATTCGTAACACCGGTACAAAACTGACTGTATTATATTTTCTAAAAATTATTTTCAATGTAGACATGTGCAATTGAAATGAATATTGTTGTCTGGAAAATACTGTGAAGTTTTATATTTGTTAAAAGTGTTCTTAATTACTAATACACACGTGATTTTCTTAATTACTAATACCCATGTGATTTAATTTAAAGTTAAAAATGCACCCGTTTTCAAATAATATTAAATAGTATTTTTTACTAACACTTTTCTTGATAATACAGCAAACAGTGTTAAATTATTTTTCTTTAAACTGCATATTTTATTAAAACGATCTAAAATGTATTTTTGGTATGGAAGTTGTAATTTAATATTGTTTATGCTTATTTTTAAAACTAGTAAACAAATAATGTTAGAAGATAATTTTTTAGTCTGTTCTCTTAATAAATTATTATTCCCAAATAGTTTTGAATTTTTTCAAAGTTTTATAACACTTACAAAATTTATTCTTTTGTAAGATTTGACTTAAAGAAAAAATATAGAAAACTCTTTATGATGTATGTACTTGACACGGAACGAATTCATATGCCGCAAAGGAGTTTACTAACGAGCTTCCCGTTGGAATTAATACCATCATTCCTCATCATGTTTCAGCCCAAACTCATTCTCGTCCCTGGTTTTCATCTATCCGTGTTTCTGTCATAGCCCATCGTAATCATTACTTCAACCAGCATCACCTGCTGAGACTTTTAGACACTGCTACAAAAGAGCTAGAAATGTCCGCAATAGAGCAATCTCGGAGGCTTAGTCTAGCTACTCTCCTAGGATTCGTGAATGTATGTTATTCTCAAAGTTTGGCTCGCGTGATATTTGGAGAATCTATAATAGTGTTATTAAGAATAGCAAATCTGTTAAATCTCCTATTTTAATAGTCTTCAGGTTATATAATTTTCTAATGATAAGGCTGATCTCCTTGCTCGTCTTTTTGCTGACAATTCTTTTATTGATAATTCTGGTGTTGTTTATCCTGATTTTTCTTTGGAAACTTATGTCTCTTGATGCTATAATTATTATTCAAAAGATGATTGCTAGAGTTCTTCTAATCTGGATCAATCTACAGCTTCTGGTCTAAATTCATTTCCTGTTGTCGTTTTCAAATGTTGTCCTCCCGAACTTTCTTTTATTATCTCAAAATTGTCTAATCTCTGTTTATCAAAATCACATTTCTCTTTTTGTTCGAAAGCGCCTTCTGTTGTCCTATATTTAATAATGCTAGCCAACAAAGTATAGTTCTGTTAACTTTCTGTTATTAACAAGGCTTTTAAAGGTTAGTCAACGGCAAGCGTGTTGATTTTCAGGAAAATCTGGGCCTCTTTAGGGATGTTCAGTATGGCTTACGTAATTATCGCTGATCTTTTAACAGTGATAATTGAGCGGATCTGTCTGTTTATGGATAATTCCGGAGTGTGTAGACCCATTACACTAGACTTTTCAAAGCCGTTCGACAGAATGTGGCATTCTGGTCTTTCACATAAATTTCAGATTGAGTGTTGTGTCCTTCAATCATAGGTGTGTCACTTTTCTTGCTGAAATTCTCACGGATGCCTTTGCTCTTGCGAAACAAAATCTACTCTAACACTTCTTGGTCTTTCTGCCTCATCTAGTCTTGCAGCACATATATCAAATCAACTGCTTGATTTTGCTTCTAGTAAAGCAAGTTCTCTATATCGTTCTAAACACTTTCTTTTGTATACAAATCTACTATTAGATTAAGCATCGAGTATTGCTGTTATATTTCGACTTTGGAGGGTTCTTAATAAAGTGCAGAGACGTACACACAATTTAATTAACCGCATCCTAATTTTCTGCTACATCTCTCTTACAGACTTGATGTTGCTAGTTTCAGTGTTTTCTACAAATACAATATGGTATGCGTTCTTCAGAATTGTCTGATCTATTTCCTGTTTCCTTTGTTCCAGCTCGTTTGACTCATTGGTCTAGTGGTCCCCATCAATTCGCTGTTTTTATACCTCATTATAATACAACTTCCTTCTTCCAGTAACTTCTTTCCAAGATGCGCAGGTTTGTTGAACACTCTTCCTGCTGACTGTTTTCATCCTAATGTTTACCTTGATCGTTTCAATGCTAAAATCAAGAGGCATTCCCATATTTGTGATAATCGTCTTCATTCCTGTTAGCCTCTTACACTAAGTGGTTTCACATCTTGTCTGGAGCGAAAAATTAAAAAAAAGCACGTGCATTGATTAAGTAGTTTTTATACTAACAAAATTAAAATTCATGAAGGTAAGCGAAACAAAAAAGTTTTAATGATTAAAACAAAGTCTCAGTAGTAGAATTGAGTTGTCCCGTGACCTTTGTTATAACCATATTTACGAAATTCCAGACTACTTGTTCTCGGATTTTAACATTTTCTAAGGAACATGGCGGATTTCGGCTCTCCCGCCTCGCTCGTCATAAAATTTGATTTTCTTATTAAAAAAAAAATTGTTCAATTTACGTAATTTTTGAAATATGACATCTTACATTGTAATGATTTATATGTATTTTCTGTTTTTTTTATTAAGTTGAATTCTTAATAAGAACACAACATTCATTAATTAATCAGTTTTGATATTTATGCAGAATACAGATTGCGCAGAAATTGAAGTGGCAGCAGGACTCAGCGGTGGCACACAAGTCCAAAGAGACCAAGGCTTGGCTTCAGGAGGAGTGCTACGCGTTTGTACCCTTTCTCTCATTGCCTCCCCTCCTCCACCTACCTGAACCAGTTGGACTACTTTGTTCGGTTATACGTTGAGAATATCACCAACATGACCTCTAACAACACCAACACCTGCCTGATCGCTGTCATCCGCCGAGCTCCCGCCGGCGCTTATGGAAAAGGCATGCTCTCAGTTCTAGACCTGTATCGAAGCGGTGACTGAGACTGAAGGCAGATGCATTGAATATATGTGACCTGAATTGATTTTTCCAATAAAAGTTTTAAAATAAAACTGTAGTGTTGTTTTCCTTAAGGCGACAATTTGATCGTTCCACCCTGTACGACGCTTCACTTTTTAATTAATTCTCATTTTCTTTTTTTATTATTAATAAGATCAGTTTTAGTACAAAAAGTAATTCTTATTTTTCCTTTTTCGATGCACGAAGTTTTTAAGTTTTTAAAAAATGTTTTTCTAAAAATTTATCGTTCTTTATCGTCACTCTTACTGTTTACAGATCTTGCTTGCTGGGACTTCAAGAATGACGTCATTCTTTAACAAATAAGCTTGAATCTATATTATTTACGTCGGTCGCGGTAATTTATAATTGATTGCAGTGATTATATATATATATATATATATATATATATATATATATATAGTCACCTTGTGTGTGTGTGTGTATGTGTATGTGTGTGTGTGTGTGTGTGTGTGTGTGTGTGTGTGTGTGAGAGAGAGAGAGAGAGAGAGAGAGAGAGAGAGAGAGAGAGAGAGAGAGAGTTCCTAATAGGTTCCGAAGTGGCTGAGCTTATCTTTTGCAAATTTCACACAAAGGTAATTCATATTTCTGGCAGTTTTCTTAGATATGTTTGCACAGAAATTCATCATAAAAGTATTAAAAATCGAAAATTCCGATCCCCAAAATAATTTTTCTTTCTTATAGATAAAAGGTAGAATAAAATGTTTTACGTTATATGGGCCAGGGGTGATAATAAAATCTCAGAAAATCATTTCTTTTTACAAAAAGAGAATTATTGGCATCTGGATATATAGCTCGGTAGTCGAGCATTCCACTATAGGTCAGATCCTCCTCAATCAACTCCGGGTCTACCTCACCGCTTTATTTTCATTTTTATTAATAGTTAACTTATAAATAGTTACGATAAAAAAGAGGTTCCATTTAAAATCACCACATTTCTCTGTTTGTATATTTAAAAAAATAATCAGAAGTGACTGTTCCAGGGCATTTATCGTCAAGCCTAAATAACAGCTGACATGATATTGTAAACAAACAGAAAAAAATTGATGAAAAAACTCATCATCATTATTATTTTATTATTTTATTTTATTTTTTTATTATTTTATTATTTTATTTTTTTATAATTTTATTATTTTATTATTTTATTATTTTATTATTTTATTATTTGTTACATTTATTATTTTATTATTTTATTATTTTATTTTTATATCATTTTATTATTTTATTATTTCATTTTTTTATTATTTTATTTTTTATTATTTTATTATTTTATTATTTTATTATTTTATTATTTCTTAATTTTATTATTTTATTATTTTATTATTTTATTATTATATTTTTTTATTATTTTATTATTTTATTATTTTATTACTTCTTAATTTTATTATTTTATTATTTTATTATTTCTTAATTTTTAATTATTTTGCAAATTAGTCCATCGAGCAAATTGTTCCTCATCACATATAATATTCAATAGAGAATTGGTTCTATAATAATACATACGCAATCCACATGAATTAAAATTTAAATAAGAAAATTTGAAAGCCTGAAAATGTTGAAAAATGATAAAATCTTTTCTTTATTTAATTTTTTTGTGTTGTTATTAAATTCAGAATTTTCGCCAATAACATGGCTTTATCAAATAGATATCAGTCCGATTGAGTTTTTTTTCTTCTCCATAATGATGTTATGAGGGGTCGTAGCCTCCCAAAGAGAAAATATTCCGTGTTTCGGTAACTGTTCAAATCCATGTGTTGTCGCTCGGTTTAAGCGCGAACTTCAAGCAATGTAAAGTCATTTTTTTTATTTACATTGCTTAAATTTCGCGCTTAACCGAGCGACAACACATGGATTTGAACAGTTACCGAAACACGGAATATTTTCTCTTCGGGAGGCTACGACCCCTCATTACATCATTATAAAGAAGAAAAAAAAAAACTCAATCGGACTGATATCTCCTTGATAAAGCCATACTATGGGCGAAAATTCTGAATTAAAAAACAACACCCCCAAAGAAAAAGAAAATTAAATAAAAAAATGATTTTATCATTTCTCAAAATTTTCAGGTTTTCAAATTTTCTTATTTACATTGATTTAAAAAAATATGTTTTCTAAAGTTCGTGACTTTACATTGCTTAAAATATCATGTTTAAGCATATTGTACGACCAGTTTATATATATATATACATATATATATATATATATATATATATATATATATATATATATATATATTTGTGTGTGTGTGTATATATATGTGTGTGTGTGTATGTATAAAAGTGAACGTGTCTCTGTGTGTGTATGCGTGCGTGTGTGTATGCGTGCGTGTGTGTGTGTGTGTGTACATTTCCTTACGCAATAACTCTGTCAATTTTTAGTCTACAGGCTCGAAATTTGATATACAAGGTACTGAGATTTGGAAAAATCTATGTGATTTGTTTTCGGCCAGAAAATTGGCCGTTAAGGGGTCAAAGTACAACGATTTGACCTTTGAGAACTCTGCCCAACTCCTCCGACAATTTTGGGTCTAAACACGTGAAATTTTAGATATAGGTTCATTGGACATGGATCTAACTTAATAACTTGATATGGGCCCAAAACAATAAATGTTAAGGGGTCATACTAGGGGTCAAAGTTAAAAAAATTGATCTCTACGGTCTCTACCAAATTACTCAGACAATTTCTGGTCTAGACATTTGAAATTTTACATAAAGGGTATTCAGAGATAGAGCAAGCTTTTCAATCGGTTTGGATCGAAAATTTGAGCTATAAATATATAATCTATGTATGTATGTTTGCATGTGTGCCTAAAACTTTCGACAAAGGCGAGAGATTTTCAGAAGATCAGTATCGTTTTGAAGCTCGTCCCTTCAGACGACAAATAATGAAAAATTGGCTAAAAACATTAATATCTTCACCCTGAACTGGGCGCTTTTCTACCGGGAGAGGTCGCTTTTTCGCCGATATTTTCGAGTCATCCCCTCTTTTCGATTGTCAAGCCTTAATTCAGACCTACGTCACTTCCGGTTTGGCGGGAGATGTCACGTTTTTTTTCACGTTCTTTTCCTTCTTCGCGGTACGGGTTTGAGTCTCGAGCCTGCCTTCTTACTACCACTTTTTTTTTGTCAACACACATCCAAACACTCGGGCAATGCCTGGCACCAATGCTAATATATATATATATATATATATATATATATATATATATATATATATATATGTATATATATATATATATATATATAATTCCTACCCTCTGATGAGAAGGAAAGTATTTCTCCGAAACTCCGCGGATTAAGGCCTATCCACTTATCTAGTGTTTCCTTTTCAGATTAAATATGTTTTCAACTCATTTCAAAGTGTTTTTAACATGTTTTATTAACTGTTTGCCCGTATATATATATATATATATATATATATATATATATATATATATATATATATATATATATAATCGTAAAATACCCAGAATTCGGTTTCACAAAGTGGTTGAATACACTGTGAAGAAGGAAAACAATTCCAATGTGAAACTACTGAGTGGAGCCAATGACTGAGAACATTTTTGTGGATCTCAAGGCATTTCTTCAATTTCCAGTCCACATAATCCAAACAAAAAATCGACCAGGCATTTTAACATGGTCCGATTTAAGGAAAAGTGTCCTCCTCATTGAATTGACAATCTCCTAAGAGGGAAAACCAAGAGGAGGCACACGAACCTTGAGGCACTGCGTGGCGACTGCGGAGAAATGGAGATGCCATGTGATTTCTATTGAGGTTGGTTGTTGTGGATTTCTAGAACAGTCAGTCATTTCCTTTCTTACAAAAATAAGAATCATGGACCGCAATCTGAAAGTTGCCTTTGAGAGTCTTAAGAACACAGCGTCAAGATGGGTTTGGTCGAGAGCGAAAAGCCTTCAGCATGAACAGACGTTATAATTTCTCCTTGTTGATTCGTTCTTTTTAATACTCTTCCCGGTTGCAAAAGCTGTTTTGTTACATCAGGAGTGGCAGAACCGCCTTGAGCTACTGAAAGTGTGTTATCACCCTAATTGGCGGCTGATGAGGGCAGGGTATCGCACATGCTATCACATTATATGATAAAATTATATATATATATATATATATATATATATATATATATATATATAGGTGTGTGTGTGCTCCATAAATGTAGAATCAAGAAGATAAATACCAATTAATACATACAAACATATATTTCAAGTTGAACTTGTCCTTGTATCTTTCTATATGTGTGTACGAGAACATATGTTAGGAATACATCATGAAACATTCTATCTAGTAAAAAAAAGTTGTGGATATCATATAACCCTGATCTATCAAGCATAAAAATTTGATACGATATGCCATTTCCAAGCTCTGGATGTTTTCTACGTTTTTCTGAATCGATTTATAACTGCAATAATTCAACCTCTGCTTATGAGTACAGAACCGCAGTAGAAAAACAAATCCAAACAAATACGTATTTGTTGACTAAATTGTCCACGACGATGCCTATCTACAAATTTGGTAAATAGATAAAAAAGTATCTAATTTACTCTCGTCAAACAGCTGCAGTTAGAAAGATACCAATTTTCTGTAATTGACTTGACAGCAAACTAATAATCTAAAAATTAAATCGATGAGTGTTATTTCCTCTGTACTATACTAACCACATTCTGCTCTGTCTGTCTTTTTGTCTCTCTCTCTCTCTCTCTGTTTTTTATTCTGCCTATCTCTTTCACTCATATATAGCCATATAGCGTAATAGTGAGAAGCTTTGGCTGTGATTTGGGCGGTCAGATTTCGATCCTGGCTTGAGGCAGTTGCCTATCTAGCCGCACTGATTAGCTGTGAAACAGCGAAACAGTACTGTATGTGGATGACTATATATATATATATATATATATATATATATATATATATATTCCGGCCATAAAATACGCTTAAATATGATATTTTAATATTGCCCGGGCATAAAATACGCTTAAATATGATATTTTAATTCGTCCAGATTTCGTATATTATTATAGAGGCGTAATTTCAAAAGTACAAAAATAGTATTTGGGTGCCATCAGCTAGAATCGAAACCGAAGTATTCAAAGCCGGCGACGTTATCACTGTACTAACGTGAGATGTACATGAACTGATTAAAAATCTATCTATCTATCTATCTATCTATCTATCTATCTATATATCTATAAAAACAGAGATGTGTGTGCCACAGACGATTTCTGATTGGTTAATCCAATAATCACATCTCCTAAAAAACTATGATTCGTAGGCTCTTAACTTTACCATAAAATATTATGGCTTTATTTATTGTCCATCTTGGAAGGGTTTAATTTTTTTCTAACTTGTTATTTACAAATTAAAAAAATACGAAACTTACACAATCTTACAATCCAACCTACGACATCACGGCCGCCATTCTGGTGCTAGCCGCAGACACGTACACAACACGAAAACAATGTTTTGAAAATCTAGCAAAAATTAATTTTCCTGAAATTTTTCAATATCTAAAAATAAATTATGCCGGCTGATAAAATTTTTAAACTTTTTTTTAAAGCTAGAAAGATAAAATTTAAAAATACTTATTTTTATGTAAAACGCGCGTTCATTCGTGGTCTTTACATTTCAGGTTTGTATTACTGTACACATAGATTCGAAAAAGTTGTCAAAAAACAAATATATAACAAATAAATGTTATCAAAGGCAAGATAAGTTACTTTTCTACCAAACTGGATATATTTTTCGTGTTTTTATTCAATGTAACACATTTATTCAGCTCGAAAAACGGGTTTGTATTACTGTACACATAGATTCGAAGAAGTTGATAAGATACGAAACAATACAGCACGAAAACACGCGCACACACGCACACACACTCACGAAAACACGCGCACACACGCACACACACTCACGTCCACTACCGTCCTTGGCTACGTCACGTTGTTATGGCAACACGATAAATACACAGTAAATTTGATTTTCTCCATTTCTACGCAAATATTACGCAAATATAAATCATATAGAATATCTGTATGAATATAATTACACGTAATAGTTAAATAAAGATGATCATCGTATAAGAGAACCGAAAAAGAAACTAATAGGGAATTTGTATAAAGTTGTATTTTCTTTTCAAATAAATAGAAAAAAGGGGTGTTGATAAGACTATCGGTACTTATACAGTTTAGTGACGACATTAAAAAATGGAAATATTGAAAAAAGATTTTATTGTACGTAACTGTTATAGACTGAAGTTCTCCGAAACAAAAATTCACTTCATTTGATCAAGTAGTTTTGTTTTTACAGCGAAAAACAATTATTTATCATGACGACGTCAACGTGGCCATTTTGGAAATGTACCTAGCAGAATACCTCCATTTTAGGCCAAATTTCGCAATCTAGCCTTTTTTTTTCTCGCCATATTAAGATGCGCACAACACATCTGCAATTTTTTTACGTTTTTTTTCTTTTTTTTTTTAAATCTGCAATTTTTTTGCGTTTTTTTTTTTTTAAAATAAGAATACTATTGAATATGCAAAGAAATTGAAGAATGCAAAGAATTGAAGAATTTTTATACGAAATTATTTTCGAAACATGCGCAGTTGGACACGCATGGATAACTTCGAAACTTCGTTGATTTACTTCTGTTACAAATTAAAAAAAAAAAACACCCCAAAAATGGCATCTGTCTTCGCAAAAAAAAAAAAAAAAAATCTCATTCTGGTGGGGAAAAAAGGGCTAGATTGGCCTTAAATGGAGGTATTCTGCTATGTACGGCAGTTACCTGCCCTTGGGGAATTCCTGGGCCTGTAATAACATTTCCAAAATGGCCACGTTGACGTAGCCGTGATAAATCATTGTTTTTCGCTGTAAAAAAAAAACTACTTGATCAAATGAAGTGAACTTTTTTTTTCGGAGAACTTCAGTCTATAACAGTTACGTACAATAAAATTTTTTTTTTCAATATTTCCATTTTTTAATGTCGTCACTAAACTGTATAAGTACCAGACTATCAATACACACAAAAAAATATAGATTTATTTTTGGGTAAAGTTCCCCCGGGTTTTCCTTACACTTCAGTAAATAATGGTCTTTTGTTATATATATGGCGTACTATTATCCTTATATATATGATGTTTATGTTTATATATATGTATAAGTGATAGTGTCTGTGTGTGTCTGTGCATCTGTGTGCATTTCCCTACGCTAAAACTCTGTCAATTTTAAGCCTACAGATTCGAAATTTGATATACAGGGTACTGAGATTTGGGAATATCGATGTGATAGGTTTTCGACAGAAATTTGGCGATTAAGTGGTTAATATTCAACAATTTGACCTTTGAGAACTCTACCAAACTCCTCCTACAATTTAAGGTCTAAACACGTGATATTTTATATATAGATTCCTTGGACATGGATCTAACTTTTTACTTGATCCCTAAACAATAAATGTTAAGAGGTCATAATAGAGGTCAAAGTTTAAAAAAATTGACCGTTTTTTTTCCTCAGCATACACTTCAAAACACCTGGGCAACGCCGGGCACCGATTGCTAGTTAAAAATAAACTAAGAAGAATGTGCAAAATGTTTAACACTTTTTAAAAAATTTTGACCTATTCTTGGCACCTTATAAACGATTTTACTGGCTGAAAACTCATAAAAGAACGACCGGTAAAAAAATCTAATCATTTGAAGCTCCTTGCACCGCTCTGCGACTTTTAGCTTTGGAGGAGGTAGAGTTTAAAATTATGGAGACAGACAGACAAACCTACAGACACACAAACATATATATATATATATATATATATATATATATATATATAGCTGCTTATATATATACACACATATACATATATAGTTAGATAGATAGATAGATAACGTTGAGTTATTTCTTGTACTGTCATTAATAGCAAAAGCTCAATTATTTATTTTAAAAATGAATACAACTTTCTTAATAAGTAATCGTTTATATACTAGCGACTTCCAAGTGGATGACTTATTGTACATTCTTTTTATTAATTCGCTCTCATTTTATTTTCTTATTTTATGATTAGTTTTATTGCACTATTATGCATTGTTATACTTGTTCATATTCTTTTTTACATGCGTAAATATACATTTATACGTTTAGCTGCGTTAATATGTTAAATTTTGATATGCATATGTCGCTGTCTTAGATGATAGAAAATACGGCTAAAGAGTTAAATGACTTGGTTTAGATTGTAGTTGATTGCCCCCAGTCGTACATTTTTACTTTTGAAATACCTATTATATATTCGGCACAATATGATAATCAATAAGGCTTAGTTTTATAATAATTAATACGAAATCTGCATGAAATAATATCATATTTAAGCGTTTTTTACGACATTGCAACGACAGGCAGCATATATTTCAAAATTACTTTTCACATCTGTATGCATAACGTTCGTTACAAAACTCCTCTGTTAATGTTTGGTTGACGGACTTGAAACTTAATATATTGAGGATTCAGACCTGTAGAGCAAAGTGAATTTGTTCTTTTAACCGGTAAAAATACCTGCTAAGGGATAAAAATTAGTCTATTAAATAGGTATCTTATACTCTGCGCAATATACGTTTATACGTTCAACAACTCTATTTTTAAAGTTTGAGATGCATATGGACTTAGCAAAGATGTTAACAAATAACGCTGAAACGTTAAATGTTTCGATTTCAGCTGATGACACACGAGTCGTAAACTTTGAAAACTACTATTGTATATTGGGCACACTATAACAACCAATAGAAACTTAGCGTTATAATTTTAAATATGTAATCTTTATAAATCAAAGTATCATATTATTTAAGTGTATTATACCATCGTTTAAGGTGAAGGTGCTAGCTTATATATATATATATATATATATATATATATATATATATATATATATATATATACAAGCAAAAGTACCCGTCGTTGACTTGGTTCAAAAACAGCCTACAGAAAATGGACTCTGATTTATTAAAGTATGATAGGTTATGAAAAGGAAGGGTTGTAAATTTGGGTTGAATCTGGAGGTATCAAAACCAAAGTTTATGATGAAAGTAAAAATAAAATAGATAAACCCCGTAATTTATTATACCATACCTGTTCACACTGAAACACATATCACAATAATAAACATCCCGTTAAACTTTGTGACATATTTCCATTCTATGGAGGTCAGGGGCGAACGGACACCCCATAATTTTATTATATCATATTTCTTCAAACTGAAACACAATTATCAAAGTATACTTACGCAGATAGATATGAATGAAAAGTCTTTATTAAAGTTTGTGTCTATTTTCATTCTATGGAGGTCAGGCGCAAACGCAGACCCCACAATTTTATTAAACAAAAACATTTATTTCGAATGCGCCCCTATCATAAAAATCGAACCACCCGTTTTCGAGTCCATAGAGAACGAACTCACAAACATACAGACCCATCAATACAGACACACACAAAGTTCCTGTTATATATATATATATATATATATATATATATATATATATATATATATATATATATATATATATGTATATATATATATGCTAGCAAAAGTACCCGTCGTTGACTGGGTTCAAAAACATTTCAAACTGAAACATAATTATCAAAATATACTTACGCAGATAGATATGAAAAGTCTTCATTAAAGTGTGTGCCTATTTCCATTCTAAGGAGGCCAGGCGCGAACGCGGACCCCACAATGTTATTATACCATCTCTATTTAAGTTAAAACATACTTATCAAAGTATTCTTATGTACATCTATATCAAAAACACTTGTAAACGTTTTTTTTTTTAATTTTCATTTTTTATTTCCATACTTTGTGGACCAGGCGCGAACGCAGACTCCACAATTTTAATGAACATCGTTCTGCAGGATCAAACATACCCATTCCTGTGTCTCGATACGTCTTCTATCATTATAATCCGTTTTTTAAAACAGTCAACCATATAGGAGCCTATTCGTGTGTATTCTATATGTGTGTGTGTGTGTGTGTGTGTCTGATCACGAATAGGCTTTAAGTATTTACTTCAAAAGTGCCCAATATGTAGCTAGAGCTAGTTAGTAGGTTATAAAATGTATATGGCGATTAAGCTACACTGAATATTCCGCGTTTCATCCACTCTAGGATTCTTCAGGCTTATGCGCAAATTCTGTGGTTGTTTGTCGTTTTTATATGCGCATCTTCTATTGAAATTTTAGTTAGCCAATCAGCTTTCTAGTATCCACCGCGCCCTTCCTATCAGCCAATGAGAATGCATTTATCGGACAAAGGCCTATTTGACCTCTGGTTGACCAGTTCCTTTGTGTGTGCTCTATTTAGCCTGGATATTTAGCTTCTTGATCTGTTTTAAATCTAGGTTAGTGTTTTTTTTTATTAATGTTAGTTTATATATAAATATATATATGTGTACACACATATATATGCACATATATATACATATATATATACATACATATATGTGTGATCGTTTATGTATATTCATGTTTATTTTATTTATTTATTTGTTTATTTTCTATTGTTTTTGTTAGTTTTAAAACTATTTTGTATCGCTATTCTAGAGTAAATTTTATCTTGTGAACACAGTTGTTTGCTATTTCTCTTCTACAGTTTAATAGATGTTGGGGTTCTTTAAAGTACAGGATGGAAGATTTTTCATGAAGGCATAATCTACATGGGTCGTCTAGGTCCCTACACGTGGTAGCCTGTCTTATTATTTTCCATTCGACTACCGGCGAATGTCCGCTTTCTTTGCGTTCCCAGTATTTATTCGCTAGTGTTATTTTCATACGGTGTTTTTATTGTTGAATGTACTTTTGTAGTCATAGTATCGTGTTTTGAAATCTAAGAAAGTCATACCTACGTAATATTTCTTGTTATTCGGGGTTTCTTTCACAAATATTGTGGCCTGGTAAACTACGCTTTTGGGTAGACATTTATTTTGAAGTGGGCAAAGTGTGCTGTGTCTACAGTTGAATTTATCTTGCTCGTTATTAGTACTTTTATTTCTAGTATGGTTGTTGTTGTCCGGGGTTGGTTTATTATTATTATTATTATTATTATTATTATTATTATTATTATTATTATTATTTCTGCTAGTGTTAGTTTTATTTTTGTTATGGTGTCTACTTTTTACTGTTTATTTTGTTGTTGTTTAGATTGTTTTTATTTTATATCTTGTTATTATGTGCTTTAATTATCATCTCTAAATTTTCGCAGCAACTGTAGGATAACTTTGAGGTATTTTTATTGAAAATTTTGTGTAAGGTGTTGGTTCGGGAAAGTATTTTTCAATAAGATCTAAAAATTTCTTGCCAAGTTTTGTTTTTAACATTAGAATGTATGGGTCCGTATACCAAATTATAGTTCTTTTTCTTCTATTTTTAATTTTATTATAGTTATTGGTGTTTTGTTGCTTATATTTGATATCGATATTTTTGTATCCACTATTTTTTAGGGCTGTTTCATAGATATTGGTTGACCTGTTAAATGCATTTTCATCGCTTGAGTTATTACTGGGCCTACTTACGATCGAGTTAGGAATCTGTTTTATAATTGATGGTGGGTGATTGGACTTAGGGTTTACGTAAATTGGAGTAGCGTTATCTTTTAAGTAGGGTTCATATGTGTTTTTATCTAAATTTAACGTGACGTCCAGGAAGTTTGTTATTTTCATGTTAGCTGATACGTCTGCTTTTAGGTCTAATTTTTTCATTTCCTTGTATATGCTTTTCTTGAAGTTATCTCCCTTGACTTTGTTGGCGTTTTTTATTATAGCTAGTGCGTTATCTCTATATAGGCCGATATCCGTAGTATCAAATATGCTTGTGAGGGTATATAGAATGAATAATTCCATACGATCTGATGCCGCTGCAGAGTCCCTGGCACCAATCGCCAAATCAAACGAATTTTTCATTTTAGTTTTTATCCATTGGTTATTGTTATTTATTAGAACTGATTTTCTACATTTTTTAATGATGTTGATTTCTTCCGAGAATATATCAATGTACGCCTCGGCAAATTCTAGGGCAATGTTAAAAAGTTCTTCGGATATCGAGGGATAAAAGTCTATGATGTCAAACTGTACATTTATCTTTGTTTTCTATACTATGCGAAGAAACATCATGGAAACTTCTAGTTCTACTATAAACATAGCTTTTATTCGAGTAACATGATTCCGTGGTGCTCGGAGTTACAGTGCCACTTTGCTAGATTTTGCATCTCGGCCGTAACACCCTGTTTGCTTCCTAGGATGTAGTGATGATCTATCGGCAAGCGAATCTCTCAATAACTAAGAATTAACTCCTTTTCTTCGATATGGTTGTTAACCTAAAATAATCCAAATATTTCATTTTTTCCTCATAGTCTGATAGTGTCATTTGTTTCGTTTAGGGCCAACTTATTGTTTATTGTGCTAACCTATTTTTGTTCAAAATATTTTACTTGTCTTTATTAAAATTTTAATTATTTGTTTCAAATATTTAATTTGTTCCGATAATTATTGTTAAAACCATTCCATATCTCGTATTTCATTTGTAAGTATTTGGCTTAGAGATGCAAACTGCACAGCTAAACTTGCTAATATACTCGGCTCTCATTGTAATTAATGGTAAGGCCATGATCTGGTTCCATACAAAAATATTGAGATATTTTTCACACACTCCGAGGCCAAGAAAAGTCAGACATCATTCATTTTTTTTATTAAAGTCATTTACCGCTCCTTATTATATACACGCCAGAATTTTTCTACCGCCTCATTGCATTTTTCCGGGTGTGTAAGTCATTTTAATTCTATAATCAATTTTACCATTAGTCACCTTCATTCGTTATTGTAAAGCAGTATCCTCTATTTCACCACATTGCAACATTCAGCGAAATATTATCTGAGTGTTCCTCTGATCCTTTCTCTCATCAACGTAAACAACTTTCAGACACACCCATGTATTTTCACATCGATCCTACCGATTGCTATACATCACTCATAGCCAGAGAAGTCAAAGCAGAAAACCGTCACGATATTTCAAGTAGTCAGCCACCAATAACACAATGGTACCTCTTCTATGTTACTTTGAACTCTCAGCAATCCTGACATAGATTCTAAGAAAACGTCACAAATTCTTACAACATCCCTTAATTTTGGAGGATAGAGCGAGCCTCTGACTAGCATCGCGCTTTTTGACTCGTACTGACATCTCTCCAGCTATACAAAAACTACTGGAGCCATATCAGAGGAGAGCAACCCTTGTGTAACTTTTACTATACGTTTCAAATATTTTCTTTGTTGCGAAAGCTATGTTTACAGCCATTTTTCATCTATCCAATATTTAATTCATACCCTTCTGGCCCAATCAGGCAAACTGCATAGCTAAACTAACTAACGTGCACGACTCTTATCGTACCTAATGTAGAACCCCACTCCGTTTCTTTTACTTTTGTAACGAACCTCGTATATATATATATATATATATATATATATATATATATATATATATATATATATATTTTTTTTTTCTTATTAATAAAATGTTCGCATGTAAGCTTATACAAAATGGCTACAATTAGCGTAAAGCAATAATGTACAAACCCGAGTCGTGTATGCAGTGATTGCGCGCACACACACACACACACACACACACACACACACACACACGCACACACACACACACACACACACACACATATATATATATGTGTATGTGTGCACATTCACTGCATACACGACTCGGTTTTGTACATTATTGCTTTACGCTAATTGTATATATATAAACATATGCATATATATATGTATATATATGTGCATATATATATATATGTGTGTGTGTGTGCGCGTGTGTGTGTGTGTGTAGTAGTAGTAGTAGCAGGAAGACTAGTGTCTCTTTTTACACCATCATATTGTTGTATTTGTCGTATTGGAACTCTGTATCCTTCGGTTCCAACCTGTGATATAGTCGAACAAAAATGAAATGTTGCATAGGTTTCTAATACATATGATTTTGCATTTACTAAAATCGAATATGTGTATTTAAATTTCTTAGGTGGTTCCGTCCCCAAAGATCATATAGATATTCAGCAGATAGTGGGTGACCTGGAAATTCGATGGACCCTGTTTTGAATTTCTTAGACCATTTTATATATATGATATAAATTTACCAAAATTGCGCGTATTTTATGTCATCATAGAGATATATCTGCAAAGCCTCTATTAGAGATTCTAAGATACCTCCATTGTCTTTCCATATGAATTTTATATGAGAATAGATTTTTACATTTTTAGATTTTCTAACTGTTCTTTGTAAAGGGGACACATAAACATACGCATGGACACATTTTGATTGGATCTCGCAAAGACAAATATGCATTAAATGCTCACGCCGGCCGCCGGCTCGTTGATAGATGAGTTTTCGAAACATTCATAGCAGATGTGTTGAAAAGTCAACCCTGGAGATACTTCGAGCAATGTTTCAATTCGTCTCTATTCATTATCAAGGTTTACGCTGCAGGTGTACGCAATATTGTCAATATAATATGCCAGCGGCAAAAAAGATGTTTATCTGACAGTTATCAAGGAATATTTTTCCTGGCTTATTTCTCCTATTTTGGTGCTCACGGGTTCTTATTTACTTGCGTCCTCACAAGTGCAAAATTAGATACGATGTAGTTGCTTAATGAGAGGCACATCCAGTTTCTCAAAATCTAAATTTAAGCAAATAAAAATTTCCCAAGTCTTTAAAGATTTGTTCTTCACTGATAAAGGGCAGACAGACTAATGAAGTGCCTCTTTGTTACAATGTATTGTTCGCCATGAATCACAGTCAACAGTATGCAATAGTTGGTTACACTGTAAATTTGTTGGCGTTTACTTTTTGTATCTGCCGTTTAGGTTTCGTGTAGCTATACTGATAGGTTCTAAATGTTGAAACAGATGCCTGTGTATAAAAATGCATATATATATATATATATATATATATATATATATATATATATATATATATATATATATATTGCCAACCGCTTTCACAGTCTTCGTCCTATTTGTTTATTTACAAACATAGAGCTTGTTTAGAAAACAACGTCAGGCTGGAACACTATATGTTTTGATGTCAATTCTAGCTGATGACACCAACTTTTTTACATATCTTTGTATTAATAAAAAAAAATGAAAGAATACCCAAATTTTACTCGCGGTTTTGAATTTGTAAATACGAAAACTATATATCTTTTTTTATTATTCATTTATCGATTAGACAAACAAATATTACTTTCAAACCAAAAATTCTAACGCTTCCAGATGCGTGCGTTTTTCTTTATTTTTATAAAAAATAAACATCCCAGACATTAATTCAAATATACGAAGACATACCTATATATCTTTTTTATTATTATACTTTGATTGATTAGATTTACAAATATTAATTTCAAATAAATATTCGTTTTTTTTTGTAGTGTACGCACCGTGTTACATTTCAGATTTTAAAGTTAAATTAAATCTATTTTTTAAAATTTATCTTTTTTATTAAATTGTAAGGTGAAAGTGTAGACCAGTAGAAAAGCCTCCCTACGCATGTTAAGGATGACTTCCTGAATAATAACTTTATTCTTTCAGCATAATTTATACATTGCACAAGTACAAAAAATGCTAACATTCCGAATACGCACGTTTTTTCAGACTTTACATTACATTTACAAAAATATACCTACATATATATTAGATTCATTTATCGATAAGATAAACAACTATTAATAACAAACAAAAACTACAAAATTTTCAGAATGCATGCGTTTTTTATTGCTTTTAATTTTTCTGATAGAGCTTCCTTACACAGGACATTATGACAACACAAAATGCAGGTTTATTTCTCCCATAAAAATTTCCCGACAAATTTTCGCATGCGTGTTCGTGGTTCTGTTTTGTTGTTGTTTAGAAAATTTTCCTGAAACATTTACTACATTCAAATAATTTTAAGTCAATCATAAGGAAAAATAGACGTTTATTTTCATACAAAATAGAATATGTCGTAAGTATTAAATTAAAAATAATCATTAGATTTTGAGTAAAATTCCTTTCTATACATGTTTCTGTTTTCGTAAAAAGTTCAAAATTCATTGGAATGAATGAATGAAATCCATTACAATTACAGATGTGCTTATGTGGACGACGTACTACGATTTCTAGGACTTATCCGTATTATTATTATTATTATTATTATTATTATTATTATTATTATTGGCTCACATGGAGCTTTCACACAAGTCAACAGACGATCTGATTGGAAACCTGTGGTGTTCTCTGGAGGCTGAGTGACAACAAGTCTCCCCAGACGCCCAGTTCTATCCACCTCCTTCGATAGCATTCGCAAATGAATTTGCATCATCGCCACAGCCGCTTACCATTGATTTCTCGCCGGTAGTGGTCATTGGTTTATACTGGAATTTGAATGGCACTAAGCCTCCCCAAAGTTCCAGTTCTCTTTGCGCTTGTCCAACCGAGGTCTAGCTGGCGCTCTCTCCTCGGTCTTTCAGTCCTTCTTGACCCTTCTCAGCTCTTTGGTGTCACCTTTTCATTGGGAGGAGCGGTGGTGAAACTATGGGGGGTGCATGATGGAGGTGTAGAACTTGTAGATATGCAGCTTCGGTGTTCTTCATTCCCTGTAACGCTTATTCGTTATATTGTCTTCTTGTGACATTCTCCGCATTCAAGGGTTGTTGTTGTTGTTATAATAATAATAATAATAATAATAATAATAATAATAATAATAATAACGTATACATTTACATTAAAGTGGGACATCGTAGCACAGTACACCAGTCACCGCCAACGCCAAAAATTGAGAATAACAACTATAAAAGAGAAATTATCACCACAGATGAAAGTACTACCATTATATGACAGTGAATGACGTCTGAAGATAAGTGATTTGCCCAACAGTGCTCGTCAGTGGCATAAAGTGACAGTAAACACAATCAATTTCATTTAAAAGCAGTTCACTGAAGCCTGACACTGGCCATGATCGAGATTTACAGACGAATCAACTTCTTTTAAGAGAAGTAGAATGGTATCAGAAAACGCTCATAGCTTCCAGTGGCTGACACTGTCTACCGGAAACTGTCTGTGACTCTTGTAAAGACAGCCAAACTCTACCGGTAAACGCTAGCAGACGCTTGAATACACAATTAACTGCCAGTGATCATCAACTGAAGGCTGATACTGCTTATGACCGCCAGTGACCGAAACTGTACGTTGGGAACGACAGTGACAATCAAGGTCCACTAGTAAATACCTCAATACAGCACTAACTGTTACTGATCATGGCCATCAGCGAGTTCCTGTTGTAAATGCAGCCAGTATCCACTAGTAAACGCAAGTAATCACCCTCAAACAGCACTAATCGAAAGTAACCAACAGTGATGGCAATCACACCCAGTGGCTTCTGCTTGCTGCTACTGCCAGACAATGCCAGACGGCGAAAGCCAGATAATTTTCATTTGGACAATAGCCGCCAGTGTCCGTTATTTACAATGCCCCGCAGTGACCTCCCCACTACCAACTGTAGTTTAATTTGATTTTTGTTTGGGGGGGGTGTCCTTACTGACTCTCTCTCTCTCTCTCTCTCTATATATATATATATATATATATATATAGAGAGAGAGAGAGAGAGAGAGATAGATTGTCAGTAAGGACCCCCCCCAAACAAAAATCAAATTTAGTATGTATTTTTATATTGCCGTTTTCTTGTTTATTGATACTCTCTCTCCCTCTCTCTCTCTCTCTCTCTATATATATATATGTATGTGCATTGTTGTGTGCACATAGGTATATTTATATGTATAAAAAAAAAAGGAGAACGACCACCTAAAACCACTAACCTAGTTCTAAAACAGATCCTTTGGTTTGATAAATGCATGCCCATTGGCTGGTAGGAAGGGGCGCGGTGGATACTAGAAAGCTGATTGGCCGACTAGAAATCCTCAACATATATAAAAACAAGAAGCAACGACAGAATTCGCGCATAAGCCTGACGAATCCTATAGTTGGATGAAACGCAGAATATTCAGTGTAGCTTAATCGCCATATATATTTTATAAATTACTATATATATATAGATATATAGAGAGGGAGAGAGAGTATCAATGAACAAGAAAACGGCAATATAAAAATACATACTAATGCATATAGATTTATTCGTTTATTCAATAAGCATAATATTAGGTTGGTGATAAATAAAGACGTTTTTTTTTACGTTAAACTATATATAAAAAACATTATTTTTGCGCCAATCTAATACATCAATTAGGTGTGTAGGATAAAGAAACTCTTTATACATGGTACATATTTTGAGGAAAAATCAACTCTGAAACTTATGTTAGTAACATATACCTTGCATAAACTCTCTATCTCAAGTAACTTCCTTCAATAGTTATAACCCATAAATACATATGATTAAATAAACATCCTCTTTTAATCACATCTTATATTCTTCCCGAGGATATAAATGCACATAGGCACATATATATTGAACCCACCATACTATACAGGGTATATACCCACCTTCATCTATATATATAAAAGCTATATTCCTACTATATCACAGAGATCACTGTAGTTCTACCATACCGTCCCCACGGTTTTAATATTTTACAATTATTTCGCTCTTAATGTAGCTATTACTAGACATCGCATCTCTGGTTAATGTATTATCCTTATTGAATAAACGAATAAATCTATATACATTAGTATATTTTTTATATTGTTTTCTTATTTTATTGATACTCTCTATAAGCTCCAAAGCAATTTGTTGAGCTTTGCATTATCGGGTAAGTCTTTTCTTAAAGAATCAATCTTATTTTTATTCTTTTAACTCCCTCCATATATATATATATATATATATATATATATATATATATATATATATATATATATATATATATATATATATATATATATATATCGCATCCCTGATTGACAAATGACAATCAAAGCCCCCCTCTTTAGGTTGATTGGGTTGAGCACTTTGTAAATATATTTTTACCCGACGCATATTTAAGCTACTAAGCGAATCCCACTATTAGTTTGTAAACAAGCTGATGGCTAGAGCTCTGTTGTGACGGACGGGTGTGGATTTAATACACAGTCGGGAAGAAATATTTACAGTACTGATTCGTGGTCTGATGGGGAGAGCTGTCAACTGTCAATGCGATGGTTGTAGGTTCGGTCCACGGCTGGAGAAAGGTGTATGTCTAGCCGCACTGATGAGTTGTGATACAACAAATCAGTATTGTATGCGGATGACAAATATATATATATATATATATATATATATATATATATGTATTACTTAGTGAGTTGCAGCTTATCAAGACCCTAGGGCCATTGAAGGATAAAGTTTAATAAGCATTTTGGGAGATGGTGATACAACTTGATCAGTAATTATGAAACTTTGGTAGAGCTTGATTAATAAAGAGGACAGCTACACAGGAACTTATTTATATTTGATATAAAATAACCATGTTATAGTCAGCTGGAATTCAGCCTCACGGTATTGTATTCCACACAATACGGACTGTTCTAGGAAAGAAACTATTCTCATGTAAATTTTGTTTAGTTTTAGGCACCGATTGTAGCTAGGCCATGACTTGTTGCGAACGTTTTTCAGAGAGGGCCGAAGATTCGAGTTCAATTGAGCACGTACCATATAATATATATATATATATATATATATATATATATATATATATATATATATATATATATATATATGCAGTAGTATTTCATGTATCCTCATGAAACTTTATAAAGGTGTATAATATTTTATGTTTTGATTCCAATATTTTCTTCAACAGTGCTCTATATGTAAGTAGAGCAATGGTAGTAAGTTAAAAATATATGGCAATTAAACAACACAATATGTAATACCAGATGTATATATAAACACGCGCTAATAATTTCATGCATTAGCTAGCCAAGTTCTCACAATGATAAAACATGACAGATTCTGTTTTTTAACTAACAACCTTCGTAACTAACTAACTAACTAACTAACTAACTAACTATATATATATATATATATATATATATATATATATATATATATATATATATATATATATAAAGTTTGCGATGTTCAAAAGTCGGGACTAATGAATACAACAAGATTGTTAGATAGGACTCAATAAAAAGAGCAAAATATATTTTATTAATTATTTGAGGGTAAACAGTTACATATGGCGCTACAAATAGCAATCTGTTTCAGTCAATGAGACTTCCTCAGGCGACCTGGAACCCCTCGACGCCACAAAGAAAAAACCTGAGGAAGTCTCATTGACTGAAACAGACTGCTATTTGTTGCGACCATATGTAACTGTTTACTCTCAACTAATTAATATATATAGATAGAGAGAGAGAGAGAGAGAGAAAGAGAGAGAGAAAGAAAGAGAGAGAGAGAGAGCGATGCAATGTTGTACAAGGGCTCATCAGTGTGATTAGACATGATAAGTATTTCAAGTCTGGTTTCGAAACTCGACAACCAGCATAGTAGTCAAGCGTTCTTACTCCTGGGTCCCCACCTTAATTGCTGTACCGGGTATTTCCACGAGTGTTGAGAATTGAATACAATTGAATTTTTCTTTTATTTATCGTTGGAAGATATTATAATATCGACGGATTTTCATAATCGTGGATGTTGTCTGATCGAAATGAATTTTGATGCAGACAAGTGTTTGAAGAAACTTTCGAAACACAAAATCGTTTTTCCTTGTTCAAATGATATTAAGTATGTGAATTGGAAAGATTTGTTCATATTTATTTTTGTATGTTAATTTATTTGCGTCATCGAATCAGGTGCATTTCGCGCAATTGCTTATCTTAACACGTTTTTCATATTGTTTAGAAAAGGATTTTCAAAATAAACATCAGCCTTGTATATATTCTCTAAAGAAGTTGGAAGCTAAAGCAAATCTTATCAGGAAATACTGTTTCAAAGTCGATAAAATTTTTCAGACAAGATGATAATGTTCACGACAGCAGATGCAAGTTTCAAAAATAGATAAATAATATCAAACAAGATCTAAAGAATAATTTTCATTTGTTAAGAAATCAGGTGTTCAGAGACATAATACTTAGAGATGACGTCACGTATTTTTCATATCAGCATTACTTTGATATTTACATATGAGAAAATATTCGAATTATTTAATCAAATCGAAATGTAATTACGTGAATAAAACGAGATTTTAAAAAGTCATATTTAAAAAAAAATTACACTGCTAAATCAGCCAGAATACAAATACAATAAGGCTCTTAATCTTGTGTTCATAGTTGATAATAAGAAAGAATTAGTTCCTGATTTATTAAAATTTGAAAGGAACTCGGAAGTGTCGAATAAGAATTGATTCCCGGCGTTAATATTCTTAACAAATCTTCAGCTATATAATATGGTAAAGTCAACTTCGTTGACTTTCTGGGAAATCTTTGCGTCTCTAGTGATGTTCAGTATTGTTTTCATAGTTTTTGTCCAACTGTTGATCTTTTTAACTGTTGTAGCTGATCAAATCAATCAGTTTTATATTATGTGTTCTTCAGAATTGTCTAATCTACCCTATGCTTCTTTTGTTCCGTCTTGTTTTATTCGTTGGTCTAGTGGTCTCCATCAATTCGTTGTTTAATACCTCGTTATAATACAGTTTTCTATTTCGATGGCTTCTTTTCAGGAGCGACAGGCTTGTTAAGCTCTCTTCCTACTGACTGTTTTCCTCCTGATTTAAACCTTGGTATTTTCAAGACTAAGATCCATAACATCTCCCATCCCCACGATAATCAGTTTTCACCATTAGCTCATTACATTAAGTGGCGTCACGACTTGTATGAACCGATTTTAATTTAAAAAAATCAGTTTTATTCATGTTTTTATTTTTACTCGATTTCATCGACTACTTACTATAGCCAGCTTCTGATTAATTTCATTGGTGTATTTAAAAATGGAAATTAAAACCTTTAACATTTAAAATCAAGAACAACATGTAGGTTCAAAGTTATAAGCGTCTTTTCTGACACCATTTTTGATTGATTTTAAAAGACAAAGAAATCGAGAAAATAGGCGTTCAAACATGAAAGATAAAAAGAGCTCGTTAGAAAGAAATTTTATTAATTATTTATTATTTTTATAAGTATTAAGTCTATCCGTTAGCCCTTAAAGGGTAAGATAAAAAATGTTCAAAATAAAAAGTGATTTTGAGATTATATTGTCTTTTATTGTCTTGAGAAAACATTTTTTTAAGTGATGGGTAAAAAAAATAATAAACTCCAGATAACAACTGCAAGCACTAATTAAAATTAAGCAGGCCCTACTAAAAGCAAAACTAAACCAAGTTCTACCCCACTCCTCGAAGAGAAAATATTTTTTAAGTAAGGCGTGAAAAAAATTAATTGTCAGAATCCACACGGGGCGCTTCTAAAAGCAGTAAATATGGTTAAAAATATGATTATAGTTATATATTATATATTGAAATCGATTCTTTTTTTTTACTCAACGGGGTTAAATTACATTTATTTGAAAAACACGTTCAAATAAATTAAAACAAAAAAAAATTGTTGATCTTATGTATGCTTTGAATAGCAACAGTGGCCTCTAATAACGGACTTAAGACATGGCAGCCATGAAATAGGTTAGCAGACGAATTTCTTGAAGCTGGAAGCCAGAAAATATCCTGCTACATTAGCACCATAAAAAGGTTAATAGACATTTATTTGGGGCTAAAAATGATCAAATGCAGACAAAGTATGCCCTTTCATGCAAGATCTTTTTTACAAGGGAGTCACTATTCATCAAAATCTGAAGGCAACTCGAGGACAAGGGTTATTGAATGTAAGTGGTAGTGTAGTAATCGTTAATGGTGTAAATTAGGTAGTATTTGATTATTTATGAGGACGACACACCAAGAACTTGTTTACATTGGATTTTAAGGCTACGAAATTGTAGTCAGCCAGCAAGCAGGCCAGCGAAACCGACATGCGGGAAGTTCTAGAAAAGAAGCTTTGTTCATGGAATCTACGTTTTGATTTAGGCATAGGCAGAGAGTGGGGGAACCTGTTGATAATGGTTGTAGCTAGTTGAGTAATTTTTGTAAAAGTTTGGAAAGCTATACTATGAATTGGAACACAGATGAGCACTTGCCACAAAATAACGATAGAGCAGATACAAACTCTCAACGTATTTTCTGTAGGTAAGAGGTTGCAGGGAAGAAAAACGGCATTACCTATTGGTTTCGAAGCCGATTTTAAAATCTATCAAGACAAGATTTATCGTTTCGAGCAGCCACTGCCTTGATGTGGCAACATTACTCCATTTTATAACGTAATTGGCTCTTATAAATATTATAAAGAGGGCTGTATCAGCAGTGGGATACCTACTTGGGCTGTAAAACGAGTCAACCATTTTTCCAGCGATCTTGGCAGCAGGTTTAATATATGTTTTATAGGTTTTAGATCAGAGATCAGAAGTGAAGGTCAGTCCAAGAAGCTTGTTCAGCCATTGTGCTTCTCCAAGACGTTAGACATTCATTTCAATTTGGGCTAGATGGGGGTAAAAGCGTTGATGACGACAAAAGAGAAGCTTCGTTTTAGATGCATTAAATTTTCCCAACCACCTTTTTCTCATTGCATTAAGAAATCGTTGATGAAGATTAAGAAAAGAGTATGACACAGGATTGAACGCTTGTGGCACAATGACGTAGCCCCTTTTAAGGGTGATGGGGGTCTTCTACATTAATAACCCCTATATCTAGCTTCTAACCTTGTACCTAACTTTGTGATGAAGTTAAAAACGTTTCATACAGGTGTTTTGTGGGTTTGGGAAGGTTAGAGCATGTCGGTTGGGTTTGAATGACAGTCGTTTATCAATATTCAACTAAGTCAAAATGACATGACATGTTATGAAACTTCATTGGCGTCAGAATAATTCAAGAAAGGTCAGACTTACAAGCGGATATCTGAAGTTGAAAAAAAATAAAACATTGCGTAAAACGCATCTCTCTCTATTTCTCTTTCTCTTTCACTCCCTTTCTCTCTCTTTGAATAAAGAAAGAGAGAATTGAAATATGATTGTATTGTAAAAACAGTTGAAGCTTGCATCTCATGCACGGGGGACGTGGTGGTTTGGTGTGCACGCAATGGGTCGACTAAATATGCTTCCTACTTGTTAACTGTTAAATAAATTATATATTTTTATAAAAATGCATTTGTTCGCTATTTTTATACAAGTGTTCGATTTCAGCCTGAGGTTCGTCCCATGAATGTGACGACGGCGAGCTGCTTGTGCCGACGCAATAAACACACAAGAAGCGACCCATGCCAGCTAGTGTTAGCCGACGACATATCGACCCGTTGTTATTGACGTTTCCAACATGTGCTTATCGTTAGATATCTTTGAATATCGTTTATTCTCCGGGGAGCTGGTTGCGTTCCCAAGACGTTCATCAACCAAGTAACCCTACCCGGGGAGGCGATAGTATCATACGCTGAATCATACCACTGTTGATACTATGAGCTTCTGATTTCTGCATATATCGACGACTATACTTCTAAGCCTACAAGAGAGAAAGAATTTAATAATTGAGAAAACATTTCCGGCTATTCTGTAGCTAGCAATTTTTTGAAGTAGATTTTTATGCGATACCCTATCAAAAACCTTCGATATGCCAAAAGCTATTGCTATAGATACAAGAGATTCACTAATCCTATGCGATATTACAGTAAACACATCAGCTATTGATCTAGTAGAACGGATACCATATTGCATTTTGACTGAGATAGTTGACCACTTCTCTATCTGTTACAGATTCCAGTCACTTAGTCATGACGCACAGGAGACTGATTGGTGTGGGCTAAAGAGCTGATGACCGATCTCCAGAACGTTTTAATACGGGCAGATTGGTGAAGATTTCTAGGATGTTGGAATGCATTTCTCCATACGGCAATGTTTAAAAAGTTTGGGAGCTAGTTCTTGTTGAAGCTTTCTGAACACTATGCCGTCAGGAGCTGTTGCTGTACTGGAATAATAGATTTTGTAAGTTGGAGTTCTGGGTTTTATCTTGCATTGTTTCTTTAGCCTTTTCATTTTTGAATATGGAGATATGTGGAAAAGATCGAAAGAGTTGTTAGAGCAAATCAGAGAGAGAGAGAGAGAGAGAGAGAGAGAGAGAGAGAGAAAGAAAAAATCAAAAAGGATTCGGAAAATATGTTTGCAGACCATGAAGGGGAAAAGCCGTAACATTACCTACTAATATGGTATCGAGAGTCTCAGCAATACAGCAACTTTATGCTGATAGGACGGTCTAATTAGGGGTTAATCCAAAGTTTGATTCCTGAATATCGGGCGGATAATGTCAGCCCAGGTAAAAAGTTTACCTCCAGTACCCTCATTAGTGACATGGCCACACGAATAAAAATAAAAAGAGAAAACAAGGACATCTCAAGCGATTGCTAAGGACAAAGACTTCCGGCCTAGGATACAGTTTTTTCTTCTCTCTTTGTAAAAAACATCACCCATTGTAAATACAGAATGGGATACAAAATAAAAGAAGCAATAGTTACGGGGCTGCGGAAAACACGTCCGCAATGCGTTTTCTAATGTCCACTGAACAAAAAAACAAGTATTGTACTTTATATAAGTTCAATTATAAGGCTTTTTTAAGGAGAAAAGATGTATTACTGATTATATATATATATATATATATATATATATATATATATATATATATAATGGTAGGCCGCTCGGCATTGTCCGGTCGTAAAGTACGCTTAAATATGATATTTTGATTAATGCAGATTTCGTATTTATTATTATACTAGCAGGGGTACCCGGCGTTGCTCAGATATTTCAAGGTGTGTGCGGTTTTGAGTAAATCAAAACAAAAGAATAAAAAAAATCGTTGCCCGGGTGTTTGTTTCCGGGGTGGGGATTGTTTAATAAATAAAAAGTGATGTTAGGTAAGTAGGAAGGATCAAACCCGGAGTATTGGGGCGAAGTTGGAAAATTAAGTGTGAAAAAAAAACATGCAATGTTAACAACTCGGCCACCAAGAAAATCCATTTTAGGTGTTTATGAAAAAAAAAAAGGCTACGGTAGGTCAGCGCGAATGTGAAAATATAATGTGAATTGTCCGGCATGCTAACCACTATGCCACGGAGCACTGCAACTGAGTTTAGTGATTTTAAGTAACTTAACATGAAAGAAGTGAACGGTTGTATTAAATTAAATGTTAATAGAAAAAGGTACACATTCTATAATGAAAAAGATTAGAAACTTCCCATAAGAATTTCCTATCAGAGTTTTAAAACATTGACCTGACAGGAATATGGGTGGAGTGTGGACAATACTTATGAGACTGCCATGCTGATAATTCACAGCAAAAAATAACTATAAATAATAGAAGGGAGAATTGGCTTTCCTATTTGTATAAAACTCTTGGATACACAATGTTTGATGTTCTACCCTCTGGTGCTAATATATATATAGATTGTGTGGGGAACCTACCCGTGAACATCCTACATAAAACTGTCCGTGACTAAAGCAAGAAGAAGCTAAGTTCAGACCAACCACTGCCAAGGTTTGTCCTTGCGACTTATTTATTGTCATGGCAAAACATAATTTTATTGGGAACTGAAGCCTTTTAAATGGAATTGTTGAATCTGATGGAATAATTGGTATTCTAGGAAGAAATGTCAATTTGCCTGTAGCTACACCAGTCAATATGACTGCTTCTATCACATGAGGTTGCATTCGTGTTCCACATAATCTTGTTCCATTGCATAGTCGTGGAGCATCAAGGTTTCTGAGTAACACAATTGGACATCCAGATTTCAGTTTTAATTTGTGTGGGGGCATACCAGGTAATTGCAAGGAATTTAAAAATTCTGTAGGGTACTGTACAGCATGGTCATTATCTACAGTAGAATCTAGAGAAGTGTAAATTTGTTCCTCACCTGGAATTTCATCAAGCAGTTGGTCATTGATAATGTGTACCATATCATTTTTTGGAGCTAAAATTGCTCTTTCTGTTAGCCATTGAGGATTAGTATAATTTGCAGCTATATTTGGGTAAACTTTGTTACAAAGTTCTGCGAGTGAGGAAACAATTGATCCAATACTTGAAGTAATTACAATTTTACCATGTTTGTCTGTTGGAATTTTGCCATCTCCAATTTGTAGAAGTATGGAAGCAAATTTATCAGCCAATGGGTCACTATTAAGATGGACACACATGTTTGTAGATAAGGTTACAGTCTTGATGTACTTCCACAAATATGACAATTTAATGCAAGCATCGAGCTCATCAGCAGGACTTCCACGTGGAACAATAGGAAGCGTTTGTCGGAAATCACCAGATAATAAAAGTGTGATGCCACCCATGACAACATCACGTGACTTGAGATCACGCAATGTTTTATCTAGAGCTTCAAATGCTTTTTTATGTGCCATTGTACATTCATCCCATATGATCAAGGAACAATTCTGTAAAATTTTAGCTGAATCTGATCCTCGTTCTATATGGCAAATTGGAATAGAATCTTTTATTAATGATAATGGCAATTTGAATGTGGAGTGAGCTGTTCTACCACCAGGAAGAAGGGTTGCTGCAATACCTGATGATGCCACAGCTACAGCTATTTTTCTCTTCTGACCTTACTTTTGCAAGAATTAACTTGGTAACAAATGTCTTTCCTGTTCCTCCTGGTGCATCAAGGAATATAAGGCCACCTTGCTGATCTTCAACAGTATTAACTACAGTTCGAAAAACATGAATTTGCTCACTATTTAGTTTTGCAATACCGTCCCGAACAATTGATGCTTGCTCATGTGGTTGATAGCTAATTTCACGTGTCCAAGCAGTAACAATAGGATGTGTATTAGATCTATCAGGTGAGGTAAGACCCAAATCTGTCAGTGTTTTACCATTCATCTTATATGTAATATCTTCAATATGAACCAGAGCAGTATTGAAGATTTTGTCTGTAAAAGTTATACCAGCCCCAGGATGTTGATTGCGTTCCCTAAGGAAATCTTCACTTAATGCTTCTTTGTGTGTATGCCAAAGTTGTGTTGGATAAGATACTGCACAGGTAGTTAACATGATAGCAAACAAATGTCTCAAATTATGTGCCAAGGCAGATGTAGATGCTTCCTGTAATGTAGCATCCCAGTGGTTATCATCATCAAGCAGTCCATGTGCAGCACATGCATCTCTGAATGTATTCATAATTTGACCATTAATATTTTTTAGATCATTAAAGTTCTGTGGACCTCTAACATGATGTAGAAGCAGTCTCAAACAGAAGCATTCAAAATGATTTTGATGCACGGTGTATACCCTGCCCAAAACTTCAGTTTTTTTAACACACGGGTAGCCTTGAACTGACCTAATCTTTAAGCGTCGCTTGAATATTTTATTATGAGTGTCCCATGTATAATAAGCGGGAATTTCAGCATACAGAAGTGTACGTGCGAAAGCGTCTGTTTTACACAAATTGAAAAACGCTGTTAAAGTAGTTGGAGGTGGATGTGCAACTCTATCAGCTGCGTTATTTTCAGTGAAGTAAACCCGCTGTCCATTTTCTAGATGCACTGCGAGGTGAATAACTGTGGGATGATGCGCATGTATGTGGAAGTTAAGTATTCTCCAAATGGCTTCATTAGTGGAAATATAACGGCCGGTTTCATATCTCTTAACTTCATCATGAGCATTATTTTCCAATGTGAAGACAGCTTGATCACTGCCTTTATTTACATATTTACAAATGTACTTAATTGATTTTACACTATTACAATATTCGACATTGATATGTGCATTAAAAATCTTACAAAGGGGTTTATTGTATGGTACAACCCATCGGTTGTCTACATGAAACGTTGCATTCCCAGGGAGGGTAACTGTTGTTTCAAAGCCTCCAGCATCAGTAGGCAATCGTCGATATAATGGGTAACCATTTTGATCGGACCGAGTTTCATTTAAAAATTTCTTTGGATATCTCTTAGAGCATTTTCCTTCTTTGAGACATGGTGCAGAGCTGTTTAATGTTCCACATGGTCCATGAATCATGTTGTGTCTAATGATATCATGTAAAACTGGATCTGTTACAGGATCAGGTTTTCTGCACTGATAACAGAGTCTATGTCAGAGGATCTCAATTTTTGCTGAAGCCAAACCAGACAATGAGCATGTGGCAATCCTCTTTTCTGCCACTCAACAGTGTACATATATGCTACAACCATTCCGAAAATGTTTCCTTTTGTAAGTAAATCCATAAGGACACGTAGCTTTAGATGAAAAACTCTTGCTATGAGGTCATGCCGATCATGTGGTTGTTGATATGGAAGGAGTTCATTCACAATCTCTGGCCATTTGGGATTGCAGGTAAAAGTTATAAATAAATCAGCAGTTTCATGTTTTCTCACATAGACCAATGCATCTTGTGTGCGTTCATGCATATATCGTGGTCCCCCAGTAAATGTTGCTGGTAGTATGGTCAAACGGCCCACATTTTCAATGTTGCCGTCAATATTTACAGAATCTCTTAAGTGAATGTAATCAGCAACTCTTAGCTCCCTCTGATGAGTTTTAATGTAGATAAGCCTCTCATGCTCTATTTTAGCATACATGTCAACTATGTATTGTTGGAATAGGTTCCTACATTTAATCAGAATATTAAAACTGTCGTCACGGACCATAATTCGGAATGCGTAGAAAGCATTAGCTGATATTTTTTTTCCTATTACTAACTCTTTATTTTAAGGATTTGTCTGCCATACAAAGAAATTATAACCTTCTTGACCTGTCCAATGAATGATTGGGTACTGTAAAGCATCATATGCCCAATGTGTTACAGCAATACGCTGTAGTTGATGGTTTCTGCGATGCAAGATGATATCTCGCTGATGAAATTCTTGACCGACTATTACAACAGCAACCTCAGGTGCATCTGGAACATTGAAACAACGTTTATGTTCTTGTCTTGGAGTTTTATCAGCATGTATAACTACTTTGAAATCATCACATGGAGCATGCTCCATAGCCATCTTGAAGTTTTTGATAAAGTTATTTTCTCGGTGAAGCATATTTTGCAAATCAAGAACAATGTCAAACTTTGTTTTGGGAGCATAATTACATCTTGTCGTAGCTTCTTGCTGATCATCATCCATGAAATATATTTGAAGATACTGTGGATTTCCAGTATCAATGGGAAGCAAAGAACCAAGTCTATGAAAAATCTGCCCACAAACTTTAAATGTGGGCATGTAGGCTCCTTCACGTATTTGTTCAGCACCGAAGCTTGTCATACTGAAGCAGTTATTGTAACTCCGGATGTTGTTCAAGAAATGTGTTGAGTTAATTGAATTGTTATCAATAAGTGAGCGTAATGGTTCAGGAGGTATACCTAAATCTGGAAGAATAACTTTTCCACCAGAACAACAGATACCTGGTGATTCCCGATTCCATTTCTTTGCTTTGCATTGTCTGCAAGGTGTCCCATTACTCAATGTGCCAATTTGAACATCTGAGCGTAATTGATAAGTACGTGTAGCCTCATATGTACGTCCTTCGTGCAACCAGAAAGATGATTTAGGAGCAGTTGTGCGTAATGTGTGTCTCTGCATTGCTTCTAATATAGCCTGTCTGTTTTGCGCAACCCTAAGTTCCACATATGTGTTTATATCCGTAGGTTGTGACTGGTCCGCCTCATATAAGTCTGGGTCAAAAGTAACTAGATGTGACCTATAGTCCTTATTTGCATTTTCGTTCAAGGAAGTACCAGAAGTGTCTTCCTGAGACTGTTCATAATGTTCCCATTGTCGACTTCTTTTTCTGGTTGCAACTGCTGTTGTATTACGACTAAGGGAAGTCTTTTTTGGTGGCATATTTTATAAAAGATTGTAATGTGTAAAAAGTGAAAAATTGTTATATACTCAACTAATGAGCTCTATGGTCTTGATTTTTGACTTTTGATGTTTGATTGCCTTTTCAACTGAAAAAGAAAAAACTGACATAATTAAGTTTATGTTTTTATTGCCCCCCCTCTTCTACCGACGAAAGAAATAAATTCAATGTTTCCATTAATGAACGAAATGTATGAGTCTACCACATTATGAATTTATGTAGATAATATATGAGGGGAGTAAAGTTTATGTAAATGCAAACATCGGACTGTATTTTGCAAACGAAATAAACGGGTAATGATGTATATTTATTTGTTATTTATTGCGGACAAAAAGTGGAAATAATCATAGTTCTTGTAGTGGTCAATTTTTGTGAAAAAAAAACAAAACATTGCTGTGGATGTTTCCAATACCCCGGTTTTGGGGAAGTTATAATGGCCCCCCCCCGGCAAACAGAAGAACCCAAATATGTAAACTGTGCCAAACTGGGCGGGCAAAAATGAGGGACTTAGTTGTGCAAGCCGATTTATCCTAATTTTTTTGTAGGTTTCCTATGAGTTTTCTATTGTATTCGAAAGAGTAAGGAGTAAACTTAATGTGCCAAAGGGGAAAAAAGTATTTGTACACGTGAAAAATAAAGTTTTCTGGGTCTATTTCCGAGTTAATTAGTAAAGTGAAGTGCTAGCAGTATCAGAATTTTTGTAGGAATTTTTGACACCCCTAACACGAAACTGCGAATACAATATAAAAATCTCGTAATTTCTCTGTTAAAAGTGGGTTATTTATTTTCTTTATGGATTATACTTCCAAAATAAACTATTACAGTTGTTTTAAAAGTAATAGAACTTTTTTTTTTTTAAAAACAGTAATGAATGTTCCGAACTCAATATTTTTCAATTTTTAAACTTTAAAAATCTATCAAAATTTTTCTATTGATTGTATTTTTACGATATTTTCAGGGTCAATGTGAAATTTTATTCAATAAACCGAATATAATATTTTAGACAAACGTTTTTTTTTAAATTCACGCCCCCCCCCAAGTGTCACCCATTTTGAAATGTCTATTAAAAAGTAAATAATTAATTTATGTCGGGGAGTTTTATATATCACAAATTGAAGAGAAAAGGTCAATAAATAATATATTCAAATTTAAAACCCCCAAAAAATCGCTTTTTTAGAAATTTACCTGTAAAGTCCGAAGTTTAAAACCTTTTAAAAAAAAAAGAAAAAACACATTGTGTTTTTTTTTTGTTTGTTTTTTCGAGGAGTTATAAGCTTGGAAAGATGGGGTGGAATTATTCACTATTTTCACGAAATTTCTGACACTGCTAGTGAAGTGCTAAGACATTGTAAAAAAAACACCTAGTTAGTACAAAACATATTGGCGTTCGGAAAAAACAACAAAGTAAAATTTCGTACATGACGCAATGGAAAATGTGTGTTAAAATCATTGGTAGATGTTCCCCCCCCCAAAAAAAAGGAAGTAAATAAAGAACGAAATAAAAAGTGGAGAAAGATAGGTTCTACTGCAAACCGGAAAGAATAAAAATGCAAGAACATTGAATAACCGCAAGAATCGTACGCTGAAAAATGTAAGTATGTGTATTTCATGTTTCTTCCCATTCGAATGTCGTCTGCTGACATTCAGATAGGCTTTGTATCAATGGTTTAACTAAACTTCCACCAATGGAAAAAAAGTAAGAAATTGCATAAAAAGTAATAAATAAATAACCACTGATGTAATAAGTCACCCGTCCCCTGAGTATGAATTCCGAAATTAGTGGAAAGATAGCATAATATAAAAGTAAAAAATAAAAAAAAAAGAAGTCGTATTATCGTCTGACAGCGATCGCCCGATCCATGGCTAACGTGTAGTAACGTAAACCGGCCCCAAGAAAAAATAACAAAAAGGGAACTACATGTACGTGAATATCGCCGCATCTAAAACTCTATTTACCTGAATGTCGTCTGGTAAGTGGTACGGTGAAAAAGTAAAGGAACGTGGCACAAATAGAGTTGGATACACAAGTAAGAGTCGTAGAGTGATAGAGTGTAAGTAAAACCTTGAATATCAGGTTGTTTCGTTTTGTTCCGTTTCGTTTCGTTTCGTTTCGGTAATACAATTCAAGATAACGTATAGCGTTTAGTTTGTGTTTATGTTTATGGAAAGAAAGAGAAACATAGGGAAGTACCCCCCACCACCATCACCCAAAAAGCGAAAAAGACAACGTAAGGTAAGAAAGAAAGAAAGAAAGAAAGAAAAAAGAAGGAAAGGAAAGATCAAAACGGAAGTTGTGTTTGTGTAAGTAAGTTTGGTGCGTTTCACGTAAATGTCAATTCAGGTTTTCACACGCGGGTTATAACGAAATCGAAGTAATGTAATTGTGAATTCAATTCCAGGTAACGGATTGTGTTCTGTTTTAAACTAATTTTAATAAAATAAATGCTTTATAATTTGTGTTTATGTTTTATGCTAACCAATGGCAAAGTAAGCGTGCTTCGTTTCAGCGTAAGTCCAGTCCAGTTTTTAGATAAATTCTAACCGATGTTCGGTTTTAAATGTCTCCTGTGAACGGCCATGAACGGTGTAAGTGAGTGGCGGTGGAAGGATGAATTTTGTAGAGAGAGTTTACTTTACTACTTCCATTAAATATAACCGATTTTTACAGTGGACTCTCACCAGACAGAATATAGGAAACTCCGAGCAGCGAGGTACTGGATATGTAATAAGCCTATAACATACGGCAGATGTCGTGATTCAGTTTGTGAACGATACGGCTGCACCAAATGTAAGCAGGTGCAGTCCTATAAAGGTCGAAGTCGGAGGGGAAATAATGAGTTCATTTTATTTATATAGATAGAGAAGAAGATAGAAGATAGATAGAAGAAGATAGAATAGATAGAAAAAGAATAGAAAAGAATAGATAGAAGATAGAGAAGAGAAGAGAAGAGATTATATTGGACCAAATATATAGTAATGATTTAAAAAGTTAAAAAAAAAAAAAATGACTTCTGCGCCGCCACCGAGAATCGAAACAAAAAAACGTTTAGGTTATGATTTACTTTTTCCTTTGACGTTAATGCCCGAGTTATGAAGACATGTTTGCTGAAAGACTAAAATTAAAACATGAACCAATAGCTATTACGTTACGCATGCAATTTTTTAATGCCGTCGTTTGACTTCCACCTGGCAAATTCCTTCATTTTATTTTCACAATTTTCCTCCGATTTTCCCGGTTAAAACCCAAATATAAAGTTTTGTATGGGATTGAATACTATATATATTAAGTTTCATGTCTGTAGACCAAAAACTAACAGAGTAGTTTGGTAGGCAAATGATTTAAACAACTATGTATGCGTATACATAAATATATATAGAAAGATGTTTGTGTTTACTATAACCTTTTTATGCAAATCTTACGCAAGTATAAATTATGTAGAATATTTGCATGAATATAGTTACACGTAATAGTTAACTAAAGATGATCATTCTATAAAAATAATTAAAAAAACTAATAGAAATTAATTAAAAGAATATGTAAATTAATAAAATCTTTTGCAGATGAATGTAATTCCACGACCCATATAAAACAAAGTTATTGAATTAATAGAAAAATGAGTTTTAACATGAATATCAGTACAAAAAACACAAGTTCTTGGCTCGTTAGTTATTCGTAAAAGGATATTTCTACATTACCAATTTAACTGAAATTTTCAGAGAGTATATCCTTAGAGTCGAGGAATGTTTTTATGTTATTAAAATAAATTAAACTTGCAAATTATAAACTTGATTAAATAAAAATATTTTTCGTAAGTCGATTTAGCGAGAACCTTCTTGGTCTTACTTCCGGTAACTTCCGTTTCAACAACTCTCGAATGACAAGATTTTAATCGATAAGTAAAAATAACCATCCCCTATCTTTAAAATTTCAATCTATTTGTTTATCTTCCCAATTTTTAAAATTTTAAATTCATTTGTTTATCTTAAGGCTTTTCACCCACCAAACATTACGTTTTAATTGTTTAGTTTCTTTCATGGCATTATTTATATAAATAAAAATACACAAAAAGTTTGTTTCACTTTTTCTAAACTATACAAAATAAGTAAGTTGCTTTTTAATTTTTACGATTTGCTCCAGCGTATTATAAATACCTTCATCTCCCCATGTAAAAAACGGCTGTTGGGTATTAAACAATACTTAAAATTGAATTCATTGTGGATTTATTCAAACAGTCTCTTGGAAAGTAAATATTTAAAATAAAGTGGCGATTATGCACTTATGTTATCGTGCTATTTTTTAAAATCGTATTTTCACGTTAAATTCAAGTTTTAGAATATCTGTTTGTTTATTAAATTGTTATTGTACAGGTAATCCGGTCGGTTTCTAATGTGTGGAAAATCTAGCTCCCGAAAAAAGGATACTCTGGATAGTAACAAAAATAAAAATTGCCTTAGTCTCGAAGGATTTCTCCCTTACTGATCGAGGAAAAAACGGTTAAGTGTAGTTCACCTTCTGTGTCTCTTTCCCCCTCTCTCTCTCTTCCTCTCTTAATATTACTCTTCATCCATCTCTTCTTCTCCCTCTCTATCTAAATCAATCTATCTCTCTATATCACCCTCTCCATCTCTCTTTGAGCCCCTTTCTCTATCTCTCTCTCTCTCTCTATCTCTCCCTTTCTCTCCTTTCCTCTGTCTCGCTCCCTCTCTGTTTCTAACTTCCCTCCTCTCTCTATCTCTCAATCCGTCTATCTCTCTCTCTATCTCCTTCTCTCACTTTCTCTTTTCCATCTATATATGTTTCTCTATATCTGTCCATCTCTAATCCCTCATCCTATTTTAGTCTCCTAAATTAATTACAGTGAATAAGGCATTGTCAAAACATGGATAAATACTATTTTAGTCACCTAATTTACTTAGGGTGAAAATAGAAGTTATTTGGAAATTACTACTACCTTGAACAGCACCAGGAGTAACTGCTAAAACATTTCTAATTATATTGATTTTGGCAGCCATTCGGTGACAAAATGAGATAGTCTTAGCCCTTGCTGCATGAGGAATACCTGCGACCTTGCTACCAAGCAGAAGAACTATTTATTCTACTTTGAAACATTCAATTTTTCAAAAATCTCATGTTCGACATCTCCAAAACATCCAGTATGGGGGAAAATATTGCAGAAATGCAAACATTGTTTGGGATGAATGCACAATGGTATGCAAAAGATAATGTGAGGTTCTTGGTCGATCCTTGCAAGATTTGCGTGGCAATGTCAGACCATTTGGGAATGAGTAATATTGCGTGCAGAAGATTTCAGACAAACAGTACCTGTAATTCCTCAATTAACACCAGCAGATGAAATAAATGCTTACCTCACATACTCTACTTTTTGGTGCCACGTAAAGACATTAAACTAAACTCAAAATATGCGTATCCAGTTGCAGACTGCTCAATCTGCACAGAAATTTTTGCATCACTTGTGGGAAATTGAGAACGGAACAGTGCCAGCTGATCCGAGTTAAGGGCGAGATTCTCTGACTCTTATTACATTAAATGAAGAGTTGGTCTAAAAGGTTTTTGCAGATATTCAAATTAATTATACGAATTCCACTTGACTGAGTGAGCAAGCTATTCTTGCAGCTCAATACAAAGACGTCCATGAACTTAACGCTATCATTCAACGTAAAATTCCAAGTGAAGTAGTCCAATACAAATCCATCGACACTGTTGTGGAAGCAGATAAAGTGGTTAATTATCTAACAACTATATTTGCCAGGGATGCCACCGCATGTACTGCAACTGAAAATTGGCGTACTAATTATCATGTTGTGAAATATAAACTAATCCAAGCTTTGCAATGGCACATAGCTTGCAGTAAAAATTTAACAAACAATATCATAGAAACAATAATCTTAACAGGACCTTTCACAAGTGAATATATCTTCATTCCACGCATTCCTATGATTCCACCGGATACATCATTACACTTTAGGAAATTGCACTTTCCAGTTTTATTTTCGTTTGCAATAACCATCAACAAAGCTCAGGGAACAATCTTTACAAGTGTGTGGCTTACAGTTACACACTGAGTGTTCTTTTCCCTTGGACAATTTATGTTACGTGTTCAAAACTCACCAAACCAGAAAATCTCTATATCAGCCAAGAAAATAGAACAACAAAAACTGTGTACACATACTAAATGGGTAATTAAACATATAAGAAACATGCTTTTTCTTATTTTGGAACTTTTTCCATTGCGCTATAGCAACGAGTGACAGGGTACAGTTTAATATATATATATATATATATATATATTTTCTACTTAGAACTAACTTTTAGGATTGAGATCTGCAAAAGAATACTGCATTTAAATACATATTTAAAGTCGATTCAAGTCTACTGAAATGAAAAGTATTTTTGCTACGTAAATAGACGGAGCAAGTACTAGAAAAAAAAGCAAAATATACATCAATAATAATGAAAAATATACATCAATAATAATGAAAAATATACATCAATAATAATGAAAAACTACGAACACGAGAAATGAAACAGGATTCAAACAGCGGAAAGGCAAAGAAGAGACAGATAAACGTTTAAGCTAAGCTTAATTTGATTTTTACTTCGGCGTCGGATTACGTGTGCGCGATGGTTACCTTGAAAAGATAATGTTAAGGGGTAAAGAATGCAAGTTTGTTTATGTATGCGTGGGAGAGTAGGGGCATAGGATTCCGTAATTTACATATTTAAATATAGTCCCATGCATAAATATTTTTCTTTCATTTTACTTGTTTAGTTCTAACTCTTAATGTTTAAGAGAAAAAGTTAATAAATTGTTTTTTCCATTGAGTCAAAAAATGCGTATAAAAAGAAAAATAAATATATAATACAGTGCTTGTAGTAGCTGTAAACAGAGACCTTTATTCATGGGTTGTCAATGCCAGGTTACCTGCTAGCAGTGTATCAGAGAATATTCATGATTATAAAAAAATACATTTCATGGATCGATAGCAATTCTATTTTATGTTTGTATTGAATTAAAAACAAAGGCAAGTCACTTTTAAATAATTTTGTAAGAAATTGATATATTGAATGTTTTTACACGTTTGCCAAATTGATTTTATTTTGCATCTGACGTAAGTTTATTGGAATTTCGCAATGTACAAGATTTCTTTCAATAGCGTTTCAGTAGACATTTGCCAATTCTAAAAAGGTTATTGTAATGTTACATTTGCTGTTTTGACTTTCATAAAAAAGCAAAACGTCACCATAGCTTTATCAAGGTAGGAAGTCCGGTCCATGATTTTTTTCTTTTCTTCATTTTGGTGTCATGGAGGAGGTGATGCCTCGGAGTATAAGAGAAATATATGTGTTGGTCCGGTGGTTTCACGTGTGTTTTGCTCCAGCTTCAAACGGGAAATTTAAAGTAAAAGATGGTCATACACGTTTAGAAGACACTTATTTTGAATAGAATTTAAATGAGAAATTACCCTGATGAAGCTATTTTTTAGCGAAATATTGGACTAACAATAACATAAAAAGTAAATAAAAATGATTTAATCATTATTTCCCACACTTCATAGTTTTCAAATTTTTAATTTAAATTTTATTCAAAATAAGTGTCTTCTATGAGTTTGCAACCAGCTTTTACTTTAAATTTCCCGCTCGAAGCTAGAGCAAAACATACGTGAAATCACCGGAACAACACGTATATTTCTCTTCTCTTCTACTTCGAGGCATGATCTCTTCCATAACACCAAGTGACGAAAAGAAAAAAAATCATGCACCAGACTTCCTACCCTGATGAAGCTTTTTTTTAGCGAAATATTGGACTCACAATAATATAAAAAAGAAAATAAAAATGAGTTTATCATTATTTCCGACACTTCAAAGTTGTCAAATTTCTCATTTAAATTTTATTCAAAATAAGTGTCTTATAAAAGTGTGTGACCATCTTTTACCTTTAATTTACTGTTTATTTACACTTTCTTTTAACAGTAACAACAATCATATAAACAACAATCGAATGATTTATGATGAAAGCATTTCCTTAAAAATAAATAAAAATATCAAATTGTAAATATAGGCTAACAGAATTCGTATATAGATTCACAATTATCTACATGAAATTAAAAATAATTTTAATATAGGTAACAAGAAGTCTTTAATCACTTAAATGAAAAAAATAATTTGATTTTATTCAATTTGTTGCAAGCTACATTCATATTTACTGCTGTATAATCATTAAACAATATTACTGATCGACACGGATTTCAAGAGAATTGAAATACACATGATTTGATAAAAAGTTATTTCCTCGAAGTATAAAAAAATGAGACAGTAGCATCATGCATAAATTTTGATTAAAAAGTAAGAATTGGTTTGTCTTCGTTTTTCTCCTTAACAGTGATACATTTCTATTTTTACATTGTGTTAAGTTTTAATAAATCCCCCTCTCTCTTTTTCTCTCTCTCTTTCTGTATATATATATATATATATATATATATATATATATATATATATATATATATATATATATAGTAATTTATAAAATATATATGGCGATTAAGCTACACTGAATATTCGGCGTTTCATCCACTCTAGGATTCGTCAGGCTTATTGCGCGAATTCTGTGGTTATTTCTCGTTTTTATATGGTCTTCTTCTGTTGAGGATTTTAGTACATTCAACAATAAAAAACACCGTATAAAAACAACACTAGCGAATAAATACTGGAAACTCAAAGAAAGCGGACATTTGCCGGTAGTCGAATGGAAAATAATAAGACAAGCTTCCACGTGTAGGCATTTAAACGACCCATGTAAATTATGCCTTCATGAAAAACTGTACTTTAAAGAACCCCAAAATCTATTAAACTGTAGAAGAGAAATAGCAAATAACTGTGTTCACAAAATAAAACTTACTCTAGGATAGCGATACAAAATAGCTTTAGAACTAACAAAAACAATAGAAAATAAACAAATAAATAAATTAAATAAACATGAATATACATAAACGATCACACATATATGTATGTATATATATATGTATATATATATGTGCATATATGTATGTACACATATGTATATTTATATACATAAAAAGGAGGAAAAGGTCTGCCTTAAACCACTAACCTAGTTCTAAAAAAGATTCTTTGTTCGATAAAATGCATGCCCATTGGCTGATAGGAAGGGGCGCGGTGGATACTAGAAAGCTGATTGGCTAACTAAAATCCTCAACAGAAGAAGACCATATAAAAACGAAAAACAACCACAGAATTCGCGCATAAGCCTGACGAATCATAGAGTGGATGAAACGCCGAATATTCAGTGTAGCTTAATCGCCATATATATTTTATAAATTACTAACTAGCTCTACGTACGTATTGATCACTTTGAAGTAAATACTCAAAGTTTACGCATAAATCTATACTTTCGTATATTAATTTTATGTGAGTAAATGAAGTAGTTATATATATATATATATATATAATTTAAAGGAGATTAGAATAATAGTCTAAAGAGCTAAGTGTATTTCAATGTAACAGTGAAATTACTAGTTTAATTAAAATACAGGAAATGCTCGTTGTAATTTAGATATATAATAAGCTCGATAGTTAAATGTCCTAGAGCTAATTCAATATTAAGTAATGTGATTTACAATTTAAAAATTTAAAAATCAAATTTTTAAAAATTTAAAAATCAAATTTTAATTAAATTAAAAATCAGTTTCATAAGAAGGAACAAACACAAAGTCAATTATCTGTACGATCGTTTCGGAAATCCGTGCTTTTTATTTGTGGTATACATGAAGTTATGTAGAACAATTGTATATAGTTTCTTTGGTAAGCACGTGTCTTTTAAATTCAATAAAAATCCCCCTAAATTTGCTGATGAGGAGACCGTGCTTACCAAAGAAACTATATACAATTGTTCTACATAACTTCATGTATACCACAAATAAAAAGCACGGATTTCCGAAACGATCGTACAGATAATTGACTTTGTGTTTGTTCCTTCTTATGAAACTGATTTTTAATTTAACTAAAATTTGATTTTTAAATTTTTAAAAATTTGATTTTTAAATTTTTAAATTGTAAATCACATTGCTTAATATATATATATATATATATATATATATATATATATATATATATATATATATATATATATATCAAAGTAACTCGACGTTGCACGGGATTGAATGATGATCAATAAATGTTTCACACTATATTTTTAATGTCATCGAATTTTGTCAAAACGTATATTTTTCAATCAACTCGATTGATTTTCTGCTCTTTCGGCTCGTGTTGAAATAAAAATTCTTAAATGCACTTGTGATGTTAGGCTGTGTAAGGTGTTAACTTTGGTTACAATCGTACGTTCCTTCTTTTATAAGATTATTTCTATTATCGATTATCGATATTTATCGAAGACATTTCAATACAATACCTGTCTAAGAACATTGTCAGGCACATAAAAGTACATTTGTGTAAAACTTCATAAAAATCGGCCTAACTGTTTTCGAGTCAATAGGAAACGAACTCAAATAGACACACACATATGCACACACAGACAAATTTCCTTTCATATAATAGTACAGATGTACGCGTGTGTGCGTGTGTATAAAAATTAATACGAAACATGTGTATATTAATATTTTTTTTTTACTATTTATTTATTTTTTTGATGCCGTGTAGGAATGCCAAAAACATAGATTTTAGACTGTAGACTTTGGTTGTCCTCAGAATAATGAAGGGATTCTTTGTTGATCTTTTTTTTATCTGTAACACTTATTTCATAAAATATATTGCAAGTTAAAGAAATTACATTCATTCGAATACCTTAATAATTTTATAAATAGATGTGATCGATTAAAATGCGAAGAGAAAGAGAGAGAGAAAGAGAGAGAGAGACAGTAAGGAGGAATTTAATGTGGTAGGTCTGGTACATTGGACTTTTTGAGTCACTCCCAATTCATTCTGTTTTAAAAAATTCTGGCGGTGTTTACTTTCAGTTATCATTATTAAGTCACCTCTACACATGACGGTATTCTAAATGTCTTCTTTATGTAACGTTTTACACGCTTAGATACGCGTTAACATGTGCGGGTGTAGTAGGATAATGAAGTATAGCTACTGAGAGGGTGCCGTTTAAATTTTGAGGTAGTCAGCTACTTTACTAGCATAGTTGACCGTTCGTCAACCTATGATTGAGTCATAAAAAGTTGGTGTGCATATACATACATATAACATTTACACACCTGTATGCATATACATACATACATATATATGTAGGGAGAGATACAGGGAGATAGAGTGAAAGTGAGAGAGAGAGAGAGAGTGAAAGAAAGAAGGAAAGGGATAGTGGTGCAGGAGACAATATATCGATAAAAAAACTGTAAGATTGTTTCTATTGCAAACTCTGCAAACTCATTTTTCTTTATTGAAACAATTAAACCCAAAAGGAAGTAGCTGAACCAGCGGATAACACTTTTTTAGCAGTAGTATAAAATGTACTTATGACAAGTGAGCCACAGAGATTGTGTTATTTCTGAAGTGAAGCATCAAGTTCTATAATAATATAATGCAATATGTATTTTAAATATTTTATGCATTTTTGTGTATCGATTTCAATCTGAACATATTTTATCAATATATATGCAAATATATTTGAACAAAGTTTATTACTTACTAGTGGTAAAATCCTCATAAATAATATATTTTAATTAATGCCTAGTTCTTATTTATGATAAACAGAAATACCGTAGGTATTAAACGTAACGTTAAATTCCTTAAAAAATATGAAGTAAAAAAACAAAACAAAACGGAAAGAAACTGAGATATATGCATGCAAGTCTAATGTTTTTTCTAAACAGTTTTCGTCTTGTAAGAAAACGATACTAAAGCTGAGATTGAAACCAGAACCTAAAGAAAGTGAGTCAAGTACATTAACCATTTAGCCAGCTTAACTGGCTCTTTTGAAAGGTGTTTTCAAACTATTTATCCCTCACATAAATAATCTGTCATGTGAACGAACTGCGCATGCATATTTGTGAAACAGTTGACAAACAAATAAAAAACTGATGACCCTCAAGTACCAATTTTTCAATTTTGTTTCCTTCGCAGTCCTTTTCCTGGATGAAAACCAATTAAAATAAAACGTTTTCCACATGTCCGAACACACTATATACAAAGATCCTTGTCTGTAGATAAAACATTCGTTGAATAGATTGGTTGAGAAACGTCCTCATTTTTATAAGTATATATAGGTTTATCTATCACTTTGTGTATATCCGTCTATCTAAACTAGTAAAAAGTAAATCTGTAATATAAAAAAAGTACATTTTGCAGATGAAGCGAATCTATGAAAGCCACTCTTTATGAATTTCAACAAGCCAATTCTACTTCCGCGAACAGATAAAACGAATGTCTTCTGTGAAAAGCTTTTAGCCTCCTGTACTTTCTCTTGCAATGTGAAACTTAATAGATCAAACAAAACGTCGTAACATACACAACCAGGAAGATTAAGTTCCAGTGATTTATACGCAGAAACTATTACAAACTCTATCGAAGATTTACAAAACTTCCACAGAGAAACAAGGCGGAAACAAAAGTTAAAGTAAGCCGATTTATTAAGTTTGTTTTCTCAAGTGGACATCTTTTTGTTAAAAATAATACATGATCTATTTGAATATACGCGTGGAGTTTAAGTACAGAGAACTTTCGTAACGTAGCGTAAAGAAAACATATATTTATAAATGATTAAATTTGCAGGGATTTAGACGATAGTATAAAACATTTGAGTCATAGCTGGTCTTAATCATACGTTATTAGCTTTATTTTATCTCTTTCTCTTTAATAGATAACGTCATACTTAGTGACGTCTACACAATGAAATCAATCTTTAATCACGTTATTCATTGTGCACAGTTATCTTCACTTGTTTAATAGATGAAATTAGAAAACTATGACGTCATCTAATGTGCAAGTTCTTTTTATTTTTTACATAGGCGTCACCACTTATCAAGGCCGATAGGCCACCCAAGGATAAGGGTTAAAGAGTGTATAGTAGTCAAAAGGACAATATAGTAATCGATAGTAATGGAAGTTCGGTAAATTTGTTAACTTAAGTGGAACGGCTCATCAGAAACTTGTTCACGTTGGACTTGAAGACAACCATATTATAGACAGTTCTATTCGTATATTGCAAGTTTAAGAAATAAAATTAATTCGAATATCTTAACGATTTTATAACTAGATGTGATGGATTAAAATGCGAAGCAAAAGAGACAACAAAGAGAAATTTAATGCGGGAGGTTAGACATATCGAATTTTAGAGCTACTACCAAATTGTTTCCTTTTAAAATTCTAGCGGTGTGTATTAGTTTGGTGGTTTAAGAAATTTCGTGGCGGTGATGAGAGTCTTGAAGATGATGAGCGTAGTGGTCGGCCATCGGATGTTGACAACGATCAATAAGGATCTTTAGTCGAAGCCAATCGACACACAACAGTTCAAGAACTTGCTTCTGAATTCGACATAGCATACACGACGATTTCCAACCACTTAAGAGAGATTCGAAAAACAAAAAAAACTTGATAAATTTGTGCCTTATGTATTAACTGACAACCAAAAGAAACGCCGTTATTAAGTGTCATCTTCCTTTTTATGCAACAAGAAAGACCAGTTCCCGAAGCCAGAGTTGAAACAAAAAGAAAGTAATGCTGACTTTTTGGTGATCTGCGACCGGTCTTATCCATTACAGTTGAATGCAGGCAAAACCATTACGGCTGAGAAATACTGTCAAAAAACGGATGAATTGCATCAGAAACTTCAACAACAACATTCAGCATTAGTCTATGGAAAAGGCTCATTCTCCTCCACGATAATTCCTGACCGCACGTTGCTAAACCGACTCTGCCTCATCCGTCATACTCTCAAGACCTTTCACCTACCGACTACCACTTTTTCAAGCATCTCGACAACTTTCTGCTGAGAAACACTTAAAAAGCTTAAGCGATATGAAACGCCTTCAGCGACTTCATTGCCATCAGAACGCAAAATATTTATACCACTGGCATAAATACACTTGCTATGCGTTAACAAAAGTATATTAATTCTGATGGTGCTAATTTCAATCAATAATTCATTGTTTGAGCCGATATATGTTCATCTGAATTTAAAAGTGAAAAACCACGAGAACATTCTCGTCAACCTGATGCTTTCATTTATTATGCTTAGAAAGAAGTCACCTCAACACATGACATTCTTCTTGGCCAGGGTGATCAAGATTAAAGTGTAGTATCTGTTCCGGCAGATACTGCTATCAAAGTTATATGTGGGGGCAACCTCACATATCAGACCATTCAATGTAGAGGAAACCTTTCATACTGGTTGTCAGGGGAGCTTGTCTCACATTTCTCTCCCCCCTTCTCCTTCTTCTCACATTAAAAAACGGCCTTGTGCCTAATTTGCTCAGTGGGAAAGCAAAAAAATACCCAACATATGACGTTATTTGAGATGCATTCTTAATGTAACGTTGTACACGTTTAGACACGGGTTAATATGTAGACATGCTGGACCCAATATATATATTTATATATATATATTTATATATATATATTTATATATATATATATAAATATATATATATATATACACACACATATATACACACACACACACACACACACATATATATATATATATATATATATATATATATATATACTTTTATAGATTTCTAAACGCAAGTAAGATGCTGAAGAAGAAACAGTAGGCATTTTTGGAAATAAAAATAGCAAAAATAAACAAAAATTATGAGTGTAGACGGATTTGCACATTTGGTTATTATTATGATATAGCCAACTACTATATATATATGTATATATTTAAAGGGAGAGAGAGATAGAAAGAGAAAGAGAGCAAGAGAAACAGAGAGAGACAAGAGAGATTAGTTCGTTATATCCTCTAGCAAAACGTACAAGTGGAGACATGTTGTTTCTTTCATTATAGAGAATAATAACGCTGATAAACTATACTGCATGCCCTAAAACGAAAAAATGTATTTTAATCCGCAAAGGAACTGTAAATTAATTTTCCATGGAAACGGTTGAAAATACAAATAAAGTAATTTTGTTCAGTTTCGAGATGCAGCATTCGCAGAAGAGAAGATAACCCCAAGAAGATGCAAGAGCAAATGGCAGCCCATTTCTTCACTTCCGGCCTCACATTGGTGAATTTCTGCGCTTGAGGTGTGTCCTATTCCACTAAGAACAAATAAAATTCTTTATGCTTCAAAGTCGCATTGACTATATATATATATATCACTCGTCAGAAACCGAAGAACAAATATATGAGTTCGTTTCATAAATTATCTTCAAATAATTTTGAGTTATTTTAATAAGAACAATCCCTAGACTTAATATGTCATTATGATCTAGTTGAAGGAACAACTTACTACACGTTAAATGGACTTGTACCTTATTTTTATAATACATTTTATGTTTTTACAAATAATTCAAAATGTAGTATCTGTTCTATCTTTAGTGAGAGGGGAGAATCCTTATTGACTGGAGTAATTTCGGGTTTAGCCTTTCCACCGTGCCTGTTTTATAAAGTTAAATATATGCTCATATAAAATTAAAAAAAAATAACCTTGTGTATAATTTTCCTCTTGTAAGGGGTTAAGTAAATAGAGACTTATTTTCAAAAAGAGAAATTATTGGATTATTTGAATTACTCTGACTACTATTCGCATATTGCTTGTTATGTGTACAACGTTTTGGCCGATTTAATCCCGTATATTCAGGTGCATTTTTCGAACTTGGGCATCACTATGCTTAACTTGAAGACCTATACGCAATTTAAAATTGAACTTATTATTTAATCAACTACAGGGTGGTCAAAAAGTCAGGTAACATGTTAAAGGTAGAAAAAACAATATGATCCATTATAATCTCTATTCGTTTAATATTATTTGTTTTAATATTTGAGTGTAATATATAAACTTTAATTTTAAATCTAGATTGCTTTTTAAATTTTAAATCTGTATTGCTAATATCGTTTTTCTTTAAAATGTTACCTGACTTTTTGACCACCCTATAGATTATACATATCTGGGTTGATGCGTTGACTTTTATTTTAATTATAAAGTATTGCCTGAAATAAAAATTTCACATTCAACCATCCAAAATATAATGTGACATAGAATTGATTGTTAATCAACACCATTAACCTATGTGCCACGGGATCATATAGATAATTTTAGTGTATTAGTTGAAGTTTCAAACCCTACGCTTGTCTCGATGTGTGTTATAACTAAAAATAGCTTACATTGGCTGTAACATTGTGAACATAAGAACGAAGATGAAAACAGCAATCCGAATACTTTAAATAATACAAATTATCATACCATCAACTAAAGAAAAAAAAACAACTAAAAGAGATTATTGATACAATGTGTAAAATGTCTTTATGAATTTTCAATACGTCTAGTTCCATTCTCGGATGTAAAAAAATATTGCATACAAATCGGAAAGCGTTTACAACAGGGATTTTTGAATGGCTTTTTCTGGACTGTGAACAATTGCTTAACCTTCCGCAATGTACACGATACACAACACAAAAGAAGCGCAGTTCCGGCAAAAATAAAACAGAAAGCACTCAAAAGAATATTTGCTATCTTGTCTAACGTATTCTATTCGGGCGGAAACTTCATTGGAGATTCCTACTCGATAATCATGTAACAGCTATTATACTGGATGTGAACTAATCCATTGCCGTAAAAAGGGGTGTCATTATCGATCCGGGCGGACATTATGTTGAACTATACGAACTATAATGGATAAATATTGGTCAAGGTCAAGCATGCTTTCAGAAAGCATTTAGCATAACATTATTGCTAAACACACAAAGCATTGCATAATTATAATATATTAAACAAAACATAAATCAGTAATGAGACCGCGTCTGACATCTTATAAAGTAAGAAAATTAATAACTGAGAAAAAAAAAACAACATATATATATATATATATATATATATATATATATTTAAATAAGGGAGTAGTCACCAACAATGTGTATTTTTTAACATTATTTTATTATTCCGTGTCTTGGTTTTTCATTGAGAATTATGTTTGGATAATTGTAATAATGTTTTTAAGTCATTGAAATCGTTTACGTACGTTTCAGACGGTCTGATGCGTCCTCGTCAGAAATTATTTTCAAATTTAAAATAATTTCTGACGAGGACGCATCAGACCGTCTGAAACGTACGTAAACGATTTCAATGACTTAAAAACATTATTACAATGATCCAAACATAATTCTCAATGAAAAACCAAGACACGGAATAATAAAATAATGTTAAAAAATACACATTGTTGGTGACTACTCCCTTATTTAAATATACATCTTTCTTTCGTTGGAATTTATTAACCCATTTTATATAAATATATATATATATATATATATATATATATATATATATATATATGTTATAGTAATTTTGATCCTAACCTATGCTGAGGATGGCTTTAAGTTAGAAACATGCACATGTCCATAGGTACAATTTTATGCACGTAAAAATATTCAAAAATAAAAATAAATAAATAAATACGTCCCATAAAAATAAGGACGATTCATTCATATATATATATATATATATATATATATATATATATATATATATATATATATATATATACATGAATAACAAGAAGAGCTTATAACTCTTTAAAATAACAGTGTTTCGAAGTTGTTAATATCGCAAACATATTTGCATTGTGGTTACTATTATCATAAATTATCAAATTCATGCATCAAATTTGAAAAATCAAAAGTTGAAATTGAGTTATAATTTCGACCATAACTGAACTTTTTGTTTAAAAGTAAATGTCAAGGTCGTATAAGATGCCTGACTTTATATGGGCCAAATAGCGAAACTCTAAGATGAACAAAATCCAAGTTATGGCCCTAGTGTGATCTTTACTTAATCCGTGTTATTGGTATTTGGCTTAGATATCACAAAATTTAATTAGTACTAAATTAGATCACGATATTGGGATTACATGAGTAATATTAAATAATGTATTTTGAAAATTAAAGAAAATAATATATTGCTTACCTCATTGCAGGTAGACAGGAGTTTTGCCATTTGTTTCTATGTTGACATATTTTTAGCCAACATTACTTATTAATACATTTACAAACTGAATTATGAACATCATCGCTTAAATAAAACTCTTAGACAATATATAACATTTATTTACTAATGTACATGTTTTGATATATTTTTTTATTTCCTGGGATTACATTCTTTTAGGATAAAATTCTTTAAAAACGTCGTATAATGTACATTATTCGGACTACTGTTCTAATCTTGAACATTCAGACCAAACAGAACCGTTGATTTAATTCACGACGTTAGACTTCTCCCATTTCGTCAGCCATAGCCTTAGATAGTCTGAACTATTTCTTAATTATATTTTTAATATCGCCTTTAGTGAGGATTGCCAGAAAAGCAGATTAAATTAATTAAAATATTTCTGCACATTTACGTATTACGTTATGTAATTCAAGAATTAAAGAACATACATGTTATCTTATTGGAGTTATTTATAGGGGATATCGGCTATCTCATCAAATCACGCGTCGTTATGAATTGCTTCAATGTATTTTACTGAAAAATTTTCTTACCAGCGGAAGTCCCCTTTTATTTCTCCGGTAATGTTGTCCAAAAACCAAAAGTTACGTCGCAAGGAAGACCAACTATAGGAAAGAACTTTACCTCGACTTTTCTTTGTAACAACAGCACTTATTTCCTAATTGTTATGACCATGGCGTCACCTACGTGATCTTGAACGTTATTCACATCTCAAATATGATCTCGAATGTAATTCATGGTTCTACTTTTTATAGTACTTTTTTATTTACCAGTGACGTTATTTCGCACGCATTTGCATACGCGCAAAGTCACACTTCCCTTTCCCAGTGAACATGTATTTGGTTTACTATATATGTTGTAATTTCCTCATCCGTATAATGTCATCAAAACAGAAGAATTACAGCCAGTTAAAATTAAAAATATAATTGTATGCTTGCCATGTTGTTATTTGTTTTATTCTTGATTAGTTATTAGCGAAAATATGTACAAACACATAGTTTCAAAATGTCTCATACATAGATTTCTTTATGTTGAGGTTTAATTGCCACAAAACAGACATTAAATTATACGTAGACAACTCGGTTATAGCCATCTAAATATCCAAATGTCAGCGTGTGCATGACATCATTACAAATGGCAAAGATGCAGCAGTGAATGGTCTACGGTGCAAGTAGTTTGTGAAGATGACAGATGACTTAATGCCCCCGTCTACTGATGGAGGACGTAATTTTTCTCGAAGTCCGTCGCCGAGAGAATGAAATGGCAAATGAAGAAGGGGTTGTTTTGAAAGATCATCAAAGAATAAAAGCAGAAAGGATTTAGTCGAACAGATAAACATTTTAGAATAAAGACAGTTGATATCAAAGTAGAAGCGTAAAGAAATGAATGGAAGGATGACAGATACACGGAAGCAAGGTCACAATTCGAAGAGTGTAACCACCATTGATCATACCAAGTTAATTCATCCTATGCATCTATCATGATGTATCATCCCCGTTTATCAATCGATTTATAATCTGGGCTATCTATCTATCTATCTATCTATCTATCTATCTAATCATCGATTTATTTATCTCTCTCTCTCTCTCTCTCTCTCTCTCTATATATATATATATATATATATATATATATATATATATATATATATAACCCCATCCAGTCATTCATCCATCAATCCAATCCTTCATCTATCTCTCTTTCCCTTTCTCTCTCTCTCCCAATCTATCTATCTATCTATCTATCTATCTATCTATCTATCAATATATATATATATATATATATATATATATATATATATATATATATATATATATATGCACATACATATATCTACCTATCTATCTACGCATGTCTATGTCTATTATCAATCAACTTATCCTTTTCTAGCATTTGCTATGTTTAAAATCTATCTATTCATGTATCAATCTGATAATCTATTATGTCTACGTCTCTCTCTCTCTATTTCTTCCTCTCCCTATATATATGGGTGTGTGTCTATTTCTTATATATTACTATATATAAATGTATTTATCTGGTCATTATCAATTGCAACGTATGTTCTATGATTTGTATGCAATAAATCATTTCTAATAGCTATTGCACTTCGGCATTACATAAACAGAAAAAAAAAACGTAAAACAGATAAACTAACCAATGTAATCTATCATTCTATATTTCTATCTCTCTCTATCTATACATATATCAATCGATCTATTTCTTTCTCCCTCTCTCTTTCTTCTCTCTCTCTCTCTCACACACACACACTCTCTCTGTATGTATATATATATATATATACACTCTCTCTCTCTCTCTCTCTCTCTCTCTCTCTCTCTCTATATATATATATATATATATATATATATCTTTTACTCCTTTTTTCTCTAACCTTAGTTAAAGTTCAATACACATGTAATATCTCCAGACATCTCCGATTCCATGTTACATGAATAATTCACTTCAATCTGTAAGCAATCACGTTCGGCAGATGGCCCGAATATTTATCGTCTATCCCCCTCAAAAAAA